>NC_044035.1:235935518-236535518 GCF_901765095.1 Microcaecilia unicolor | reverse complement strand
TCTCAATCTGATATATGGTCTATCTTTATAAAGATATCAGAGGTGAACTACAAGCTGGCCAGAACTACTACTACTACAAATCATTTCTACAGCACTACCAGTCGTATGCAGTGCTTCACAATTGAACAAAAAGATATGTGGTCAGTGCTTAATTTGCATCATGCCTATAGAAGACACTAACTTCACAGATCCACATTCAACATTTATTCATTAAAAAATGCAACTACTTGTACTTCTGTGAATATTATTTATATTATTTGTTTGCCCTTGTCAGTTGAAAGCTTCTAGAGCATTTAAAACTCACATGATTCAACACTGTTACTGTGTTAATAGGCTTAAACTTAAAGAGCCTTTAGTAAGACACCGGAACGTCAACATCAATTCACAAGTTTGTGTTGCATGGTGATTGCCAGAGTGATGATGACATCATGAAAAAAAAGACATTTGGAAGTAGCTTCGGCAATGAGAGCAGTGGTGGGTTTTTGCCTTGAACACGGTGGAGCTTGCTGGGTTAAATTCTAACGTGCAGTGAAACGCCGTTTTCTGATTCTTTGGTATTTTTCTTCTTGAGTTTTTTTTATTTTTTGTGTATTGGCTCCTATGTGACTAGCTGGTACCTGGCCAATTTGAATAGGGGCATCTATATAGCATACACCTTGTGTAGATTCAACTGGTGTGTTGGTTTGATTGTAGATACCCTAAAACAATTATAAGAAAAACAAGGGGTCCTTGTTGGGATTTTGTTCTTTAAGAAAATGATTTGAAAAGTTCTGGGATTATGATTGTCCTTTCAAGAGATTTGGTGGATCCCACGGTTGCATTTTTTGTCAAGTTTCACATACAATACAAGATTACTCTTGACCTAGAAAAAAACAGAAAGAAACATAGTGTAAATAATAAATGCTATACAAAAAACCCCCCCAAAAAACTCATTCTTCCTTAAGCCACTATGTTGTAGAGGGAGTAGGCATAAGAAAAAAGAGGAGAAAATCAAGAATATGTCTTACATCTAACTTAATAGTTTCCAAAAAGCTTAACACAAAAATAACCCTTCCCCACTATATATGTCTAAACAAGTACAGTCACATGATTTTCTTCAAGTTCAGAACTCTGCTGCACGTCTTATATTCCGCCTGAACCGATATACTCATATCACCCCTCTTCTCAGGTCACTTCACTGGCTTCCAATCAGATACCGCATACAGTTCAAGCGTCTCCTTCTTACCTACAAATGCACTCAGTCTGCAGCTCCTCATTACCTCTCTACCCTCATTTCCCCTTACGTTCCCGCCCGTAACCTCCGCTCACAGGACAAATCCCTCCTCTCAGTACCCTTCTCCACCATCGCCAACTCCAGGCTCCGCTCATTCTGCCTCGCCTCACCCTATGCTTGGAATAAACTTCCTGAGCCCTTACGCCAAGCCCCCTCCCTACCCATCTTCAAATCCTTGCTCAAAGCCCACCTCTTCAATGTTGCTTTCGGCACCTAACCTTTATACCTTTCAGGAAATCTAGACTGCCCCTATTTGACTGACTGCACATTTGTCCTTTAGATTGTAAGCTCCTTTGAGCAGGGACTGTCCTTCTATGTTAAATTGTACAGCGCTGCGTAACCCTAGTAGCGCTTTAGAAATGTCAAGTAGTAGTAGTAGTAGTCTAGAAAGGCCCTTAATTGCTCTGAGGCAAAAAAAAGTACTTTGTCCCTCCAAATTTAAGAACACATTTACATGGGTACACTCAGGGCTGGCATGGGGGGGGGGGGGCAAACAGGGGGGGGGGCAAACAGGGCAGCAGCCCTGGGCCCCATAGCTCCAGGGAGCCCCACGATCCAGGCATCTGTTCCCCTTCTTCCCACCATGGTCCATCTCCTCCTCTCTTCCCCTCACCTTCCCAATCTTTAAAGATTTATTTCCCTTCTCAGAGGGGCCCCGGGGCAGCAGCCATTCTCACAAGCTGCCTTCAGCTGTCCCAAAGCTTTCCCTTTCTGCTGTGATCCGTCACCCTCTGACGCAACTTCCTGCTTCCACCTGGGCAGATCACAGCAGAGAGGGAAAGCTTTGGGGCAGCTGAAGGCAGCTTGTGAGCATGGCTGCTGAGCCGAGGCCCATCAGAGAAGGGAAATCAATTTTTAAAGAAGACCGTAAGATGAGGGGAAAGGAGGGAGATGGAAGAAGGATAAGAGATGCCCTGACTACATAGAAGCAATGCAGGTGGGGAGATTGGGGGAGGTGGGGAGGAGAGGGGATCAGGGGACCCCTCTTTAATTTCTGCCCTGTGCCCCACCATGTCTAAAACTGGCCCTGGATACTCTAGTAAGAACAACTTTCTTCTCTTCTGAGTACTTTTGATCACATCAGGATAGATCCATATCTTCTTTCCACAGAATAACTCAGATGAGTGACAAAAATTGAGTCTCAAGATTGCATTAAGATCATGCTGAAATACCAGGGAGATTAATAATGTAGCTCTTTCAGAGGACTCTGATACTGATTCTTCTAATATTACTGATATATTATTCAAGTCAAGTTGAGTCTCCTGACCACGATCACCTTCCATGTCCCTATAGGTAACTTTAGAAGAAACTGGTAGATAATACATTTTATTAAGATGTGAAATAGCATCTGGGGAATACTTTACGACTTCTATTAAATACCTTTTTGCATAAAGCTAGAGGCAATACCCCTGGAGACTTCAGGAAGTTTAGCAGCTGGAGATTCAATCTACGACTGAAATTTTCTCTGTTCTCAATCATTCTGTGAATTACAAGGTTATCATTAATAAAAGTCACTTTAAATTCTGGGAGATTTTTAACCTCCTCTTACATCTGGTTAACTTACTTAGAAAAATCTTGTTTAACCAATTCCACAGTTTTAGTTAAGTCCTCCATTTCCCCCCCCCAGAGCATTTACCTCTCCAGAAGTCTTAGTAGCTACCGAGTCTAATTTCTATAGCATAGTCCAAATCAATTCGAGTGTAACCTCCGTGGGAGCTTGTTGAACAACAGCCACTCCTGATGTTTCATCGATCGGCTGACATTCATCTGTCCTAGTCCCCACCTTGGTTGCAATTCTAGCAGTAACTTCGGCAGCATGTGATGGACGTTGGCCCTGGACATGGAGGTGCTGCTGATGTCTGGAACAACAGAGATGTTTCATGCCCCAACAAAGCCTCAAAACAGGGCTAGCCTCCCCAACCCAGTTGCATTTAATAGGAGTGCTTGGTTTCATCTTCTTGGACTGTTTGAAGAAGTGCTGGAAGAATGTTTTATTCATAAAGAGGAGATGTTTGAAACTTTTCTCACACTTTACCTAATGTATACTAACAGCTCTTTGCAGTTTTTGTAAGGTTCTTGATTGGTTTTTGAGTGGCACACTTACTTATATTTTACACTTTAGTTTTTTTTTTTTTTAGTTTTGGGATGAAGTTTTTTTTGACCATTGTTTAAAAAAAATCTTTTTTGATGTAAAGCCCTTTCTAAATCTTTGGTATTTGGCTCAATGGTCTTTTTCTCCATCATTACACTTGCTTTATTTGATCTATTTCCCATTTATTGAAACTGAAGATTACAAAATTGAATGTTTGAGATTCCCTTTTCACCTTTTGGCATGTAGCAGTAGCTGCTGAAGTACACTGACTCCTATTTTGGTATTTGATATATTTTCCGGGTGTGCCACTCAAAACATAGCCAAGAATATCAGCAGGCATTGAGCGCATTTGAGTAGCCTAATGGTTAGTGCAGTTGGCTGAGAATGAGAGGAACTGGGTTCAATTCCCACTACAGCTTTTGTGACTCTGGACAAGTCACTTAACCCTCCATTGCCCCAGGTACAAAATATGTACCTATATATAACTAGTAAAAAAGCCCCGTTTCTGATGCAAATGAAACGGGGGCTAGCAATGTTTTCTTTTGTGTGCATGTGGGAGTGTGTGTGTCCCTGCCCTCTGGCCTCTCTCCCCTCCCCCCTCTGAGTCCTTCACTGTTACAGAGCCAGCGATTTGATTTCGTGCTCTGCTGTTTTCCTTCACTGACTGTGTTACAGAGAGGGCGGGGCAGACACTCATAGGGAAATCGGATATCTCGCCCCCTTCACACTTCCGGCTGGAGGCTTCATAGAACGTTGGTGTTGCTTTTTATATAGAGACATATGTAAGTCACTTCCCCCCTGTTTACTAAGACACGTGCTAATGCCAACATAGCCCACTCACTTTGAATGGGCTGTGTCAGCACTGCTGCGTGACAGCCATTAGCATGGCTTAGTAAACAGGGAGGTTTGATTGTAACCACAGAAAGGTGGTATATAAATCCCATCCCTTTAATGACGACAAGTTGGATATGTAGTTCTTATGCATGGATAAAATAATCTGATATATCCATGGTCAGAGAAAAAGGTAAACAAAGTTTGTTAAGCAGCCAGAGCATTCCAGAATATTGAACTACACATGCATGTGGCTTTGTGCTTCTGCATTGCAACGTGGGACCATCTGTTCTTTTTTTAACACAAACGAGAGAGGATGCCTTTCAGTTTGCAGATACACAAAACTTTTTCATTGTTTATTCACTGTGACTGAGACACTGTTTTTGTGCCACGGATGCTGGTTGACACTGTTGAGCATTAAAGTGTCCTGGGTTCTACATTCGGCTCATTTTCATTTGCCTGTCTGTTTTATCTTGGTGTTCACTGTGATTCGCATTTTTTTGCATGGATTCCTCCTCTTTTCTATTTCTTTTCACTCTTAGAAACCTCTGGTTCATTTTGTTGTTGTCTTCCAAGTTTTGCTTTTCTCCTTTCCCCCCCCCCCCCCTTTTTTTTTTGATTGGATAGCTTTGTAAACTGCTCAGCTGTGTTTAAGGTGCAATGAGCGGTATATCAAGCACTTGTAAATAAAGAAGTGTAAGTTTCTTGGTTTTATTTTAAACCCAATTAGGGGTATAGAAAAGGTGTTCACATTAACAAAATTGTTCTTTTGTTGCATAAACATATATTCAAACAATTATTCTGATAGAACACTTAGCTAACAACTTAAATTTCTTTAACAGGTACAGTAGTATTGCTTTGGAACAATAGTGAAAACATCAGATTAGTATTGACCAAATTATCTTATTTTCTTCTCTTACTCTACAGCTACAACTTTCCTTGTTGTTGTATATGCCTTAAGGATTGATTCCTTGTGATTTATTTTATGTCGTTCAGGTGCAAACACCTAGAACCAGTCTTTAGAAAAAGGTAAGTTTACTGAATTACATGATTTTTCAATGTCCTTTCTTTTGCTGTACATGAAAGTGCAGACTTATCTTTACTTTGGTCTTTCTTTGTGCTTCTTTTCTTCATCTTGCTTGACCTTTGGAGCTGAGGTTCTTTTCTTCCAGCTTTGAAACCTACTGCCTCACACTTTAAAGTAAATGAATAAAAAAAAATATATTTTCTTCCTGTCTAACACCAGGAACAGCTCTGGCTAGTGCACAGGGATTACTGGGGTTTTCTAACTGACAAAATAAATGAAAAATTTGCAACCCTAAATAATTGTCCTATTCTTTTCTGTATACCCTGACTAAAGAAGGGCACTCTCCTTTGTACACTGCAGTCACACTGCCCACAGCTATTCAGTCTTTCCAAAAGGGTACAAACTCCCACACTGTCACACTAGAAAATTATGCAGAACACACAATCTGCAATACTCTAGGCCCAACCTTAAGCCTTGGAGACCAATTTTCCTAGTGGCTTAACTGGGACTAATCCACTTAAATAATCCTGTCTCATACAGTTACACAATTGGTTTCTCTTCCTTAGTCTTAACTGTAAAACTTTCAAACAACACACAAATAGAAAAATCAGTTTCAGATTTTAACTGAACAAATTCCACCTTCACTCAGCACTAAAGCACTTGGGAGAAAAACTCACTTTCAACCACTTTTTTGTTGTTGTTACATTTGTACCCTGCGCTTTCCCACTCATGGCAGGCTCAATGCGGCTTACATGGGGCAATGGAGGGTTAAGTGACTTGCCCAGAGTCACAAGTAGCTGCCTGTGCCTGAAGTGGGAATTTTCTGCTCATAAATCCTATCACACAGTCAGAACCCTCTCATACAGGTCTCAGATCACAGGATGTTCTGAGGCATGGACCATAATTACACTTTTTCACAATCTCCATTTTGAAAAATAATTTCTCGATAGAAAATAATAGAAAAGTTACACTTTTAGTAAAAAATACCATAAGCATTACTTTGCAATTTGGTCAAAATATCCTATAATCATTAGTGCTGTCGAATTACACATACAGTACATTTTTCATATATTTAAACACAAAAGACATTCCCACATTTTTGTCATAAATCGCTATCAAAACCCACATAAAACCAAAGATGTTGACTCTAATAAAATTCTTCATTGCCCCACACCCATGCCCGAGCAATACCCGCTCAAGAAAACCAAATTTAAAGCTCGGACCTGGCCCAAATTAAAATCTTCTCATTTAACACATAAATGATTTTTTTCAAAAAATTTCAAAATACTAGCCCACCTAAAGAGGTTCTCAGGAGGCCATAATCAGAAAAAGGGTTAATCAAAAATTAACTGTTTAAGCGCCAGCCAAACAGGACCAAAAAATACATTTTAAAACTAAACTAAACAATTTCTTGGGCCACCAGACCCCTTACCTAGTCCACAGAAGAGTCCTCACTTGACCTTCACCACTGGTCTGTATGTATCATGGGGGTCCCCCCGCAGTAGCAGTAAACCACCGCGATTTCCCACAGTTACAGCGGTACCCTTGCCAAGGCGCCTCTAAAATTGAGGCCTCAGCTTCAACTTGGGCCTAGCACTGGCCCAGGACCACTACAGCACATGCGCAGAAAGGCACGCATGCTCAGAGCTTCCCCTGCAGGCCGAAACCGGACATTTTAGAGTTCGTACCCAGCCGGAAAACATCACAACCCGGCCGGGCAGTGTTGGGGGAGGTCACAAACAATGCGGCTCCTCCCCAGAAGGCCTGAATTGCCTCCAGAGCCAGTCGGGACCCCTCAATGGCCACCAATGACTTTGCCTGGGCCAGAAGCCCCCCCCCCAACCCCAGGTAAGAAAAATTAACCCACTGGGTTAAAGAAACTTTCTCCCCCTATCAGGTAGGAAGAGGTTGAATGGACCATAAAGTAAAGCCTGAATCTTAAGGCACTGGGATTGGATGGATTTAGGGTGGAATTTTATAAAATCTTGGGAAAGAAAGTTATTCCCTTTCTCACTGTTATATATAATCATTGTTTGGTGACACACTGATTACTGGAGAGCTTGCATCCAATGCAGAGAATTGTTTTTCCCAAACTGGGGAAAGATCCACTGTTTCCGGAGTCATATACACCAAGATCATTGCTGAATTTTGAGACTAAACTGTTGATAAAGGTTATAGCTAACCATTTAGCCCTAGTGCTTCTCACTTTGATTCATGAAGCTTGGGTGGGGTTTGTATGTGATAGGTATATTGCTAAAAATATCAGAAAAATGTTAGCATCTATGGAAATCAGGGAACGGACTGGTCTGCCTTTCCTGTTGATTAGTTTTGATGCAGAAAAGGCATTTAACTGGGTCTGATGGGATTTTCTCTATGCTGTTTGGAGAGTTATGGTTTTGGAGGGCGCGATTCACACTTTATACTCTTCTCTGAGAGCCAGAATATGGGTAAATGAAGCGTTTTGGAGGATTTCTTTTAAAAGCAAAGGGGATGAGATTTGATATACTGCCTTTCTGTGGTTACAATCAAAGAGGTTTACATATTATATGCAGGTACTTATTTTGTACCTGGGGCAATAGAGGGTTAAGTGACCTGCCCAGAGTCACAAGGAGCTACAGTGGGAATCAAACCCAGTTCCCCTGGTTCTCAGGCCATTGCACTAACCATTTGGCTACTCCTCCATAGGTGCACCCGGTGGAGGTTCCCTTTATCCCCCATGCTCTTCATGCTAACTTTGGATCCCTTACTTTGGAATATTCAAGTCAAAAAGGAAATCCAGGGTATAGACACTATACTTCTGGATACGCTGTCCTCGCTTGGATTCCAGGGCCCTGTTCTTTCCTGGTTCTCCTCTTACCTCTCGCTTCGTTCTTTCAGTGTTCACTCTGGTGGATCCTCTTCAACTTCCATCCCGCTTTCTGTTGGTGTGCCTCGGGGTTCTGTCCTTGGACCCCTCCTCTTCTCCATCTATACCTCTTCCCTTGGCACCCTGATTTCATCCCATGGCTTCCAGTACCATCTTTACGCTGATGACTCTCAGATCTACATCTCCACCCCTGAAATCTCAACCTCAATCCAGGACAAAATCTCAGCCTGCTTGTCTGACATTGCTGCTTGGATGTCTCAACGCCATCTAAAGCTCAACATGACCAAAATGAAACTTCTCATTTTCCCCCTAAACCCACCTCCCCTCTCCCCCCTTTCTCTATCTCTGTTAATGGCTCTCACATCCACCCTGTCTCCTCGGCTCGTAACCTTGGAGTCATCTTTGATTCCTCTCTCTCCTTCTCTGCCCATATTCAACGGATTGCCAAAACCTGTCGCTTCTTTATCTACAATATTAGCAAAATTCGCCCCTTCCTTTCTGAATACGCTGCCAGAACCCTTATCCACACCCTTGTCGCCTCTCGCTTGGACTATTGCAATTTACTTCTCATTGGTCTTCCGCTCAGCCATCTCTCTCCTCTCCAATCTGTCCAAAATTCTGCGGCACGACTTGTTTTCCGCCAGAATCATTATACCCACACTAGCCTGCTCCTCAAGTCACTTCACTGGCCCCTTGTCCGCTTCCGCATTCAGTTTAAACTTCTCGTACTGACCTTTAAATGCATCCACTCTGCAGCCCCCCATTACCTCTCTGCTCTCTCCCTACATTCCTCCCCGTGAACTCTGCTCACTGGACAAGTCTCTCTTGTCGTCCTCCTGCAATTTACTTCTCATTGGTCTTCTGCTCAGCCATCTCTCTCCTCTCCAATCTGTCCAAAATTCTGCGGCACGACTTATTTTCTGCCAGAATCGTTATACCCACACTAGCCTGCTCCTCAAGTCACTTCACTGGCTCCCTGTCCGCTTCCGCATTCAGTTTAAACTTCTCGTACTGACCTTTAAATGCATCCACTCTGCAGCCCCCCATTACCTCTCTGCTCTCTCCCTACATTCCTCCCCGTGAACTCTGCTCACTGGACAAGTCTCTCTTGTCGTCTTCCTTCTCCTCCACTTCTAACTCCAGGCTTTGCTCCTTTTCTCTCGCGGCACCTTACGCCTGGAATAGACTTCCTGCACCTATACGTCTAGCTCCATCTCTACCTCTTTTCAAATCTATGCTGAAAACCCACCTTTTCACTGCTGCTTTTAGCTCCTAGCCACAATTGCCCTCCCCTTGTCCCTTCCTCCCTTCTCACCCATTACTTCCCTCACCCGTAACTGTCTTGTCTGTCTGTATTATTTAGATTGTAAGCTCTTTTGAGCAGGGACTGTCTCTTTGTATCAGGTGTTCAGCGCTGCGTGCCTCTGGTAGCGCTATACAAATGCTAATAATAATAAATAGTAGAGGTGGTGGGAGAGGGGGTACTATGCCTATTAGATTATTAAAGAGAGATCTAGATTTGGTCAATCGAATGGTGACTAGATTTTGATGGGCAGAGAAAAAACCTAAAGTAGGCAGGCACTTCTTGTTTGGTAATTGGCAGAATGGGGGTTTGGTCTCTTAAGGCATATATGAGATTGGATATTGAACTACCAGGATTACACTCTCATCCAACATGAACAAGTCCTTTTAACGCCATATGTTTTTAACTTGATTAACCAAGCTCTGTATAGACTGCTACCATTTTACTCTTTTTTTGACCATTGAGAAATACATGGAAAAAGCTTGCACAGTGGTTGAGTAGTACCCCCAAAGCAACTAATCAATCACGGGCAATGTGTAGTTTTACCATTTGCCTATTCCCCCTCCCCCCCCCCAAGTCCTTTTCCCTTTTTGTTTTTGAAGTATAGCATTATTGAATCTGCCAAGCAACAATAGCCACATAACTAAAATCAAGTAACTGTTTTCCCATGATATTACTTCCTCCTAACCCCAAGTACTGTACCTTAAAAGAGGCATATACACCTGCCTCTGATACAGTCATCTTCAAAACATCACTAGTTTTCTGCAGGCACCTCATCATTCTGCAATTTTTGCTCTGATGTTGTAAGTTTTTTGAAAATCATTATTATGTCACCAGAATCACTAATGTTCTCACAATGTCTATTTTAGTACACTTGAGAAATATGTGTAGAGTAGACCACAGAACCAGGGCCATACCGAGGGCTGCGCAAGCAGTGCCCTCTCACAGGGTGCAAAGGAGGCAGTGGTGCCAACATTGTTCCCCATCTATTGTCTCCTCTTCTAAGCCACAGTGGGTGGGGTGGAGGTCACGCTGGGTGTGACTCCAGCTCTGTATGGGCTGGCACAGAACAGATTCTTTTTTTCATTTTTACAACAGTAACTCAGACATTTTCATTTATGGTCTTTCCTCTCCTTCAGTGCAAAAGCTCCTAAAATGCTATTGAAATGCAACACATTTGAATTTATCGACCTATCATGGCAAATGTTCTTTCTGACTGAAAGCATGGCAAAAAAAAAAAAGTTATTTGGCCTAAGATGATTGTAATAACGTTGAGCCCTTCTCCCCCACCTTCTCACAGTGCCCCAACTGGCAGAGTCTAAAACCACCAATCTAAAATCCTTTTAGTCACAGCCCAGATGAACTGCTGTGAGAAAGCACATTGCAAAGAGCTGCACAGCCAGACACACAAGTATTATAACACTAAAAGCAGCAAAAGATCTAAGATGCTGCCTTTAATTGGAACTTCGAGTCCTGCAGCTTGACCCCAGGGTTCCTGCGGCTTTCAGTCATTCTTTCCAGTGCAAAATCTCCTTGCAACAGGAGTGGCTGTAATAAATCAAAGAAAAGCAGAATATATGAGCAACCTCCGCCCACGCTAGGGTTCATTTCTAGTACCTTCCTCTACAGCTAACGCTTTCAACCTCTTCATCTCAGCCTTTGGTAACAGCATCATTTTTTTACAATTTCATGTGCAAGTGGGATAAAGGGGGGAAAACAGGGCAATGGCTCAAACTAACCCAAAATCACATAATCACAATGGTAGTTAGGTGCAGCTCAAACTCAGTTCTGGTGAAGTGGAACTCAATAAACCAGAGAGACAAAACTGAAATGAAAGGGACGGTAGACCTCAACAACTATGCTACTGGAGCTCACAACAAAAGTGCATGGAATTAGTTTTTTCCATGTCCCATCTCAGTATATCAAGAACATCATCCTAGGAAGAGCATCACTCTAGAAGTTTCTAAATTCACTTCATTAGGCACTCTATAGTACAGTGTAGAGTTCACCACCCTTGTGTTCTTTTAAAGATTGTCTTGAGGCTGGTAAATAATAAATCTTATTAATAGCTGTTAATAGCTCAGGGGCTTCCCAGTGAGTTCTTCAGGTCCTTGATGCAGGATCTTTCCAGTATGTTCATTACCAACTCATGAATCTGGGTTGGCAATAGGGGATATACCTATAGCTCAGAGACCTCCAAGAACCACCCCTTATTGGTTGGATTGTATCGCTTCTAGTCTAGCATTGTTGCAGTTGACTTCCTATTTTAAGGGCAGCAAATCTTTTTGTAAAAGAAAGTAAATAAGAATGAGAGAAAAGGGAGGTCACTTTGGTTTTCAAAAGCAGTAGCTGAAGACATAAGGAAAAAGAGATTAGCCTTATTTCCACATCTTCAGTATGGAACCTAAAGTGACTTATTAGGTTTGGAACTGGTTGAGTTGAAGGTGACAGAGTAGTGGTAATTGGAGCTCACTCTGAAGAAATGGATGTTACAAGTGGTGTATTGCAAGGATCAGTTTTTGATCCAGTTCTTTTAAACATTTTTTTGCAAACAATATTGACGAAGCTGTCTAGTAAGGTATGCCTCTTTAATGGATAATACCAAAATCAACAATAGGGTTAACACCCCTAATGATATGGATAACATGAGGAGGGATCTAGCAAAGCTTGAAGAATGGTCCAAAATTTGGAAACTTAGATTTAATGCTAAAAATGTAGGGTCATGCATTTGGGCTGCAAAACCCTAAGGGAGGTACAGTATAGGGGGGGGGGGGGGGGTGAAGTACTTTTGGGTATGAAAAAGGAACGGGACTTGGGGGTGAGCCTATATGATGATCTGAAGGTGGCTAACAGGTAGAAAAAGTGACAGCTAAAGCCAGAAGGATGCTTGGGTGTATAAAGGAGAGGAACAGCCATCAGGAGGTGATAATGCCTCTGTATAAATGAAATCTCATTTAGAGTACTGTGTGGAATTCTGGAGACCACACCTTCAAAAAGATATAAGCAGGATGGAGTCAGTCTTCATCATAAAGCATATGTGGACAGACTTAAAGATCTCAATATATATACTTTGGATGAATGGCAGGAGAGAGGAAATGATAAGTAGTAGTAGTAATGTAGATGTTGTTCAATATTGTCAAATCAATCAAAATTTCTGGGATAAAAGTCTCAAAACATTAAGAAGATGCAAAAAACATGGGAGAGACAAAAAGCTACATAAGCAGTGTCCCAGATGAGAGAAACCCGCCAGAAAACCAATTGCATACCATTTGCAAAAAAACAATTGCACATATGCACACGTATTAACTGTGTGCCCTGTCCACACTTCACCCATGTGTATACCCACTTTCAAACTATGCCCCATTTTATAAAGTACCATTTAACACCCAACACCAATCAAAAAATATCAAACCGCCATATCGTATCCTCGTTTTTTAGACCTCAGTGGCAACTTTTTCACACGGACCACTCAATCAGCAGTATGCTTGCCTCCTCATTGGTTACTATTTATTCATCAACATTATAACCCCTTCATTATCAGTATCAAATCCATGGGCTATGTTTCGCCTTTGGTTGTGTCAGGGTGTGGTCCTCAACTTCTAATTGGGGCTGTTCAGCATTATAGCATTTATGCTCCCCAGCTACCCTCCCCCACACCCACCCACACATACACACACACACTATTGAGAACTAGAGCAGCAGAACGCTTGGATGCTAAGAAGGTGGTTAAATGTGCTAGTTCCCAAAATTTAGTCGTTTGATAATGGATTATACATTTGCATGGGAATTTAAGAAAGAAAGAGGATCCCAACTGAAGCACCCCTATGCAAAACAGTAAAAGTGCCTCCTTCTCTTTTGTGCTTCATGGAAGACATCAGGAAATAACTAATTCTCATTCCAAAACAATCTTTCTCTTTAGACTTAAAAACAATATCTCAATGCTAAGTCTCTATCAGCAAAAGTAGCAAATGCTACAACCAAAGTTCTCCTAGGAAGAGCATCACTCTAGAAGTTTCTAAATTCACTTCATTAGGCACTCTATAGTACAGTGTAGAGTTCACCACCCTTGTGTTCTTTTAAAGATTGTCTTGAGGCTGGTAAATAATAAATCTTATTAATAGCTGTTATAGAAGTCTAGCTAAAGTTTCAAAATGTCCACACAGTATTTCTGAAACATATCTCTAGATGGACAATTCTTCAAAAACGGAAAGTTTAACAATCTTAAATTCACGCTTCTAATCAAATTTTCCATTGATTCCATTTTAAACTTGATAGCTGACACATCTGATATTAACAGATGCCTGTACTGATTGCAATTGAGTGATTGCAGTTTTAACCTCTGAAGAGATTTCAGAAACAGTTTTCATCCGCTCCATCATAGTGGGCCATTTTTTCTTCAACATTCTTAAATCTGGGGCAGCAAATCATTCACCAAAGGTATCAGAGTTTTAGCTAAATCTGATATAGAAAGCCATTTATCGATTCTAAAGACATCTCAGTAGGCATAGCAGCCAACTTTTCAAAAAAATTGGCAGTGCTCAACTCAGCACAAATTACCAAGTCCATATGTAGGAAATTAAAGCATGGTGGGTTGTGAACACAACTGGTCAGACTTGTGGGCAGGACTTTTTTTGAGGGGGTACTTGAGGGTACTGAGTACCGGCACCTTTCCATTGTCTGCTAAAATTGACCCAAGGACCCCAAGTTTTAATGATAGAGCTCAGGTTTAACACACCAATTCTGTCTTCTAATAGATTCTGTGACTGGTTGCAGGGGGCCTGGCTATTATGGGGTGGGTCCCTCAGTGATCATCCCACTTTTGAAGGGTGGCCTGGCATTTGAGTACCGGCACCTTTTTTTGCTAGAAAAAACACACTGCTTGTGGGTAAAAGAAATGTTAGGGGTAGCACTGCAAGTCCCACCAGTCTCTCTTCCTCCCCAAACATTTCCACAGTTTACCACCCTCCTCCCTGCCCATCTACAACCACACTCATACTATGCCTTACAGTCCACCCTGGCTCATTAATACAACCCATATTCTCCCCCTCCCAGCCATTCCTCAATATTCCCTCTTCCCTACCTAACCTGTGGGTTGCCAACTAGATCCAGATTTGCCCGACAGGGTGATCTAGTCCTGGCCTTACCCTATTGCATACAGGGAGTTGTAGTTCTGATTTACCCATTGGAGTCCTAAGAAAAGCCAGGCTACAAGTCCCTACATGCATTGGGGTAGTCCCAGGACTGGATAAACCCTGTCGGGCGAATCTGAATCTAGTTGGCAACCCCCAATATTGAGAAAATTCCATGTATGTGTCCAAGGAAGGGTTATTTCCACAGGGCTTAGCACCCCCAATAATTTAGAAAAGTTTGCTCCCATGCCTAAAATCACATGCTGAACAGGAAATCAGTGAACCCAAAGGCATGCATTCATATCAACCCACAGTGTGCCAACGCATAATTAAACTCTGGAATTCATTGCTGGAGAACTTGGTGAAGGCAGTTAGCTTAGCAGAGTTTAAAAAGGGGTTAGACAGTTTCCTAAAGGACAAGTCCATAAACCACTACTAAATGGACCTGGGAAAAATCCATAATTCCAGGAATAACATGTATAGAATGTTTGTACGTTTGGGAAGCTTGCCAGGTGCCCTTGGCCTGGATTGGCCGCTGTCGTGGACAGGATGCTGAGCTCGACGGACCTTTGGTATTTTCCCAGTGTGGCATTACTTATGTACTTATGTACCTGCTAAAGCTCTAGTGGTCACAGAGTAAATGGTTGGCTTGGGGAGCTGAGTTAGCATTGACTTTAGTGCCTTCTGCAAAAATGGAAATCAGCACATTTGGTGGTAGCTTTGGCACAATGCCCCCTCCTTGATTAGTGGTGACTCCAGCACAACATCCCTCTTACTCTCAACTTTTACCAAACATCCCCTTCTTTCTCCTCAATTCTCTGCCCAGCACCATTACCCCACCCCCACTCCCCTCTTTTCTTGGCCCACATGATGTGGAAGGATATGGGGGTGACATACCACTATAGCAGTACCTCCTCATTCATGGTGCCCTGCACAATCACACAGGTAACACCCCCCAAAAGCTAGCCTGTAGCAGAGTTGTGCTGGGAGTAAGAATGGAAAGCCAGGGCTTAGTAGCTGAGCCAAGAGGGAAACCAAACCAAGAACCTCTTACCGCCTTCCAGCCTCCACCAATCTCTCCTGTAACCTCTTACTGCTGCTGCCATGCTATTTCTTTGGGATAATACAGCATAACGAGCCTACTTAGTTCAACACCACTGTCTCCTACAAAAGGGATATGATGTTCTCTCGATTTCCCTTTCAATTTGAGACTCAGTAATAGGTCTCTGGATTTCAGAACTTGAAAAGTGAAGCAATTTTAAAGATATTTTTCAATATAAAGCTATGGCAAAGAAAAGTTTAGGTCCAGATGTTTGATATTTTCTTATTTTATTTTATTTTGTATTCATTTGTTTGGAGATGTGGCTCAATTGTATTGTCTTCTTTGCTGATGGTTCTAATAAACAGAATTAAAAAAAGACATTTTTCATCCTTCTAGCATCAAATACTAGCACAATCCCCTCCTGCCATGTCCTTCCAGTAAAATAACATATTCATTCTGGTGACTACAGGACTGGAGGAAAAGGGCAAAATATAGCTTTTGCCTTGATCCAGCCTAGCTGGCACAGAAATCCTTACTAAAAACTTAAAACAATTTTCCAACCTTTGTGTCTGTAGTTTAACTTTAGTTCTCTGTCTCTACTTGATCTTGGTTTTCTCTCTGTCCTCACACTCCTTCGTGTAAGGATTTGCTTCCAGTCTTCTTCCCATATCATCATCATTTGTCTTTCTCTATAACATCAGCAAAATTCGCCCTTTCCTCTCTGAGCACACCACCCAAACTCTCATCCACTCTCTCATTACCTCTCGCCTTGACTACTGCAACCTACTCCTCACTGGCCTCCCACTTAGCCATCTATCCCCCCTTCAATCCGTTCAGAACTCTGCTGCATGTCTTATCTTCCGCCTGGACCGATATGCTCATATCACCCCTCTCCTCAAGTCACTTCACTGGCTTCCGATCAGGTACCGCATACAGTTCAAGCTTCTCCTACTAACCTACAAATGCACACAATCTGCAACCCCTCATTACCTCTCTACCCTTATCTCCCCTTACGCTCCTACCTGAAACCTCCGCTCACAGGACAAATCCCTCCTCTCTATACCCTTCTCCACCACCGCCAATTCCAGGCTCCGCCCTTTCTGCCTCGCCTCTCCCTATGCGTGGAATAAACTTCCTGAGCCCATACGCCAAGCCCCCTCCCTGCCCATCTTCAAATCCTTGCTCAAAGCCCACCTCCTCAATGTCGCCTTCGGCACCTAACCATTATACCTCTATTCAGGAAATCTAGACTGCCCCAATTTGATTGTCTGCACATTTTGTCCATTAGATTGTAAGCTCCTTTGAGCAGGGACTGTCCTTCTTTGTTAAACTGTACAGGACTGCGTAACACTAGTAGCGCTGTAGAAATATTAATTAGTAGTAAGTAGTAGTAGTAGTCTTTCCATGCAAGGCTGGCGTTGGTGGGGGGGGGGGGGGGCAAACAGGACAGTTGCCCTGGGCCCCACAGCTCCAGGAGGCCCCCACGGTCTGCCACCTCTTCCCATTCTTGCCACCTCTATCCGAGGTCTTCCTCCCTTCCCTGTTTTCCTTACATCTCGTTTTTGCAGAGCTACCAAGTCTCCCGCAATGAGGAGACTCTCGCTATGTGGGTGGCAAGAATGGGAAGAGGTGCCACCAACTGTGTTCAGTACAAAAGGAAGTGCATTTCTGGTTTTATTTCTTCAGTACTGCAATACTTGCCAAGTTTAACTTCTTAGGGTTCCTAGATCAATTTTAGTTTTCATGTTTCTAATTTCTGATCATTTGTTCTGTATTTGGTGAAGTTGCGTCTGTGTTTCGTGTGTGAAGTCATGTAAAAAAAATTTTATGTGTGGCAGTAATGGTGGGTGGGGAGACTGGGGGTTGGGCCCCCATCCTTAATTTCTGCCCTGGGCCCTAGCTTGTCTAAAACCGGCCCTGCTTCCATGGTTTCTCTCATTTCACTTTCTTCTAGTCTTTCTCCAACCTCTACTTCTCACCCTTTTCTCACCTTTGTGTCTGTTCTCTACACCGTGATCCCCCCTTCCCTCAGTCACTCTTTTCCCAGTCCCACACAGCATGCCACTCTCCATCTCTTTCAGCTCCTCTGCTGTCTACAGCTTGTGTCCTATCTGCCTGCTCTTCTTCTAAAGCATGTCTCCTTTTCCCAGCAACCTTCCCCCACATATCCCATGCACTCTTCCTGAATTCCTTTCACCCTCACATCTTATTTCTACTCCTCCTCCACAGCTCCACTACCAGTTCCCATCCCCATCACCCACCCTCTCTCCCCTTTATAGTTCCTTTCTGCCTCTTCCAGCATTGTCTCTCCTAACCAGTGACACCTTTTCATTCCCTTCACCCCTTCCTAGCCCCTTTTATTCCTCTCCTGGTACCTCTTTTTTACCTTCACTCCTTCCATGCTCCCTTTATTCCTCTCCCAGTACCTCTGATTTTTTTTTTTACCTTTATCTCTTCCTTGCCCCTTTTATTCCTCTCCCTGTACCTCTTTTTTTTTTTAACCTTAACTGCTATAGGTATTACTTTGGCAACATAGATAAAATTGTTATGCTAATAAAGTTATCTGACTCCGTCTGTTCCTTTTGTCAGTGTCTGTCTGTTGCACTTGCCTTCCCCATTGGCAGCTGCTAGGCTGCAGCAATTCCCTCCTCCTCCTCCTGCAGTCTATTGATCAGGCTGCAGGGGGAGGCAGGAGCAGTAGCTAGGATACAGAAACACTTTCCTGTTTTTTCTTATAGCTCTGTCCCAGATCTACAGACATACAGGAAAAAATATAGGGGGTGGGATGCTCAGACATCTACAGCACCCACAGAGCTGGCACCTATGCCAGTAGGCTTATAGAGGGTGAGTTTAACTTACTTGTCTTGATGCTGATGGTTCTATACTAAGCACTCTTCCAGCTTCCAAGGGGGTTTCCTCCATGCCTGGTTCTTCAATGGCTGGTGGTGTAAACACCTCTACTCCTAGAGATGTTTCCACAGTGTTCCTTAGAGGAGCAGGAGAAAACTCCCCTCCTCCACCCGGGAAGTCGGTCCGGTCCCAGTAACGGGAACTCATTCATGGCTGTAGTGGTAGAGATCATTCCTCTGGGCTCAAGTCGACTTCTGGGCAAAGAGGTTGATTTGTGCCACTTCCTTTGGCCATCAACCTCAGCGATCCTTGCTCTGAAGTAACAGTCTGCTTCTCAGCACGTTTCAAGTGCAAATCCATTGGTCCAGCAGCAACAGCCATAGCGGGCTGTGGCTTCTTGCCTACCTGCTTGCCCTTGTACTTCATTTCAGAGGAAAAAAAACAGCAAGGTAAGAGAGATATGCCACTGCTCCCTCTCATGCAGATGCCATCTTGGATCCCAGTCCAGTCACCCTATACTCTACACTTTCAACATTAAACAACTATAGAAATATTTATTTTAAAATAGCATAAGACAAATATAGAGGAGCTCTGAGGTACACAGGCATGATCAATCCTCTTGGTTGAGGATAAAGCCCAAGACAAAGAAGCTGTCTTTCTGGAGATGAATGTACTGATGCATAGATAGTGTCAATGAAAATGTTTCAGCCTCCTGGGCCATGAGATGATATTCCAAGGGCTGCTGAGCAGAGATGGCATCCACCTTTCAAAGAAGGGGTGATGCATCTTCCAGAACAGACTAATGTACTAAGGCGGGTTTTAAACTAGGATCATTGGGGATGAGTGGACAATGCCCACAGGTTTATTTTTATTTATTTATTTTATGCATTTATAGTCCTCTTAGAGTAAATGGACTACAAATCAACATACACAGTCAATAGAGTACTGTGCAGATAAACAATGTTTTGTTTGTAAAGAAATGAGGGAAAGGGGTAATATCTGGAATGTTACATATACTAATGTTTGTGGCAGGGGAAATAAACTTGCAGATTTAGAGGCACTCATGGAAAAGACTGCCTTGGATTTAGTAGCAGTCAGAGAGACATATCCTTGGATTCTATATATGGCGCTCAAAATTGAGTGCTGATAATTGGGCACCAATCCAAGATGTGTGCCCAACTAAATTGGCTAACAAGCCAATTAATGCCAATAATTGGTGCTAACTGGCACCAGTTTGAATTTGCACGCACATCTTGCTACACGCTATTCTATAACAATGTGCACACAAATTCCATAGCACGCAACCCAAAAGGAAGCATGATTCATAAGAACATAAGAAGCCATACTGAGTCAGACCAATGGTCCATCTAGCCCAGTATCCTGTTTCCAACAGTGGCCAACCCAATTAGTAGCAACATTCCATGCTACTAATCCCAGCATTGGCTTCCCCATCTCTGTCTCAATAACAGACTATGGACTTTTCTTCCAGTAACTTGTCCAAACCTTTTTAAAACTCAGATTTGCTAACTGTTGTTACCACATCCTCCGGTAGTGAGTTCCAGCGCTTAACTATTTGTTGAGTGAAAAAATATTTCTTCCTATCTATTTCAAAAGTATTTCCATGTAATTTCATTGAGTGACCCCTGGCCTTTGAAATGGGAGGTGCATGTGTGGGTCAGAGGCATTCGTAAAATTTGCAAGCAGTGTTATAGAATACCGTGTTTCAGCAGACGGTACCATAGAAAAAGGAGGACAGATTGAGCCAGTCTGGGTTTTACTTCCATTGCTTTCAATGGAAGCAAAACACGGACTGGATCAATGTGTCCTCCTTTTTCTGGAGCCATATGGTAACCCTAGTAGGCACCAACTGTGCCCTAGATGCCTTTTGTCTTGCCCTCAGCTGCTCCTAAGGGCCACCTTGTCCTAAGCCAGCTTCCAAGGGCTGCTCTGCTTCTGGGCCTCAGGCACTGATTGTGCCCTGAATGGCCTTTTTTTCCCAGCCCTGAGCCTGCTCCCAAGGGCTGCTCTGTCTGTCTTCAGGAGCAGCCTCCACAGGTCCCCTTCCTTGCCAGGTCTGCAGCTCCTAGCTCTTAGAGCCCATGGGCTGCAGTTCCAGGTTTTTCCAATAGATGGAAGCCTCCCTCCCAGATAAAAGGCTAAGAGCCAGAGAGATCTTAGACAAGACTGAGGCAGTGTAGGCTGATTTTCTAAAGCATAAGATTCCCTTTGCACCAAGCTGCACAATTTCCAAGGCATGATTACCAAAATGCGTATGATATTAAATGCTCCCTAAAAAGTAAGACAAGTCATATTTTGGCTTAGGAGTCTGATTTGGGGCTAGAGTTTGAAATAAATTTATGTCCATACAGCAATGGGGGCCTGTTTCTACAAGCTTATCTTAGCACTGGTTGAAATTGCTCTCCAGGGTACCGAACCATTAGTGACCATTGCTGAAGGAAATGTGGACATGAGCTATTTTTACATATTTATTTAGATTTAGCTCATACCTGTTTCAGTACTAGCTCAAGCTGAGTTACATTCAGGCATGCTAGGTATCTCTCTCCTAAGTTTGTACCTGAAGCAGTGGAGCATCAGCCTTTGTATAGGTTGTCCAAAATAGGACACTCAAATTTGGGCATGGATCCTAGATCAGAGTGTAACTCAATTAGCCAATTAACCACTAATAATTGATGCTAACAAGCACTTAAGTGGCAGTAATTAGGACTTGCATACAGATCTGCTCTACACCGCATTCAATATGATGTGCACCTAAATAGTGTGAAACAAAAGGGGCGTGGCCATGGGAGGGGCATAGAGATATCGGGAACATTCCCAGAAATTAGGCATGATGTTATAGAATATCTGCATTTGAGCACCTAATTGCCATAAGTTGGGCGTGAGCATTTACACCCACTTTTGACAATCATAAATACTCGCATCCAAAGTTAGAAGTGAAATGCATGCTAAGCTAGTATTCTATAATGATTGCTCTGTGCAGAGTGCCCTTTGCGGAATACTAGCTTAGCACAGATCATAATGATGTCTAATTTTGAGTGCTATGTACTGAATCAGGCCCTAAGGACCCAATGATCAGAAGCAAACAAGGGTGCTAGAGGCTATTAGCGCCACACTAGCACCCGTATTTGCTCCCGCCCCATGATCAGAGTCGGCAAATGCATGAAACAAGGTGCTCACCGGCTCTGACCGCAAGAAGCATGCAAATGCATGCAAAACAGGGCATTACCTATTCCTTCCTAATGTTGAGTGGGCAGCATGCCAAACATTGGTGCAGCCCCCGTGGCAAACCCTACACCAACTCAGAGCTGGTGTTAGTATTTGCAGAGCATTAGGGAGCCCTGTCCAGCATGCATCTGCATGCTAGAAGGCTGACAAGACCTGACCGACAGCCCTTCCAATGGAAGACCCAACCTGACCCCCCCCCCCACCCACCCAACAGACTCCCACCACCCCGACAGAAGAGAAGGCTGGAGGTCCACTGGACTTCTAGCCCTCCCCTGGTAGTCAAGCGCCCCCCCTCCATGGTCTAGTGCCCCCTCATACCCCCCCTACCTTGAAATGACGGAGCAGGGAGTAGCACTTCCTCCTCCTCCTCCTCCTTCCAGCACCGCCTCCAAAATGCTGGCACCCTGCCCAGTGCATCCTGGATTGCACTGGTTGAGGCTTCCCTACCATATGAGGAAGAACCTCCCTTATATGGTAGGGAAGCTCTGCCCAGTACATCCCAAGATGCACTGGGCAGGGCACTGCAATTTTGGAGGTGGCGCTGGAAGAAGCAGGGAGTGCTACTCCCTCCGCCATCATTTCAAGGTACCGTAAGGTGGGGTGTTTGGAGAGATGCTAGACCACCAAGGGGGGTCTGTCCTCTTGTCTGTCAGGGGTGGGTGGTCAGATCAGGGTTCGGGTGGGGGGGGGGAGCGCTAGACCACCCTGGTGTAGGACCTCTAGCCCTTTGAGTGGGGGGTTGGGGTGTCTAGACCTCCAGCCTCTTGCATTGGTAATGTTTGACAGTCTGGACGCTATTAGCTTCGATCATAGCGGCATTATTTCCCCGCGCTGTTCAGGTGCTAATTTTACGGCACTGTTTGGGGAAATTGATCATTGGGGCTTAAGTGACTTGCCTAAGATCACAAGGAGCAGCAGTTGGACTTGAACTAGGCTTCTCTGGTCATTAGCACAATGCATTAACCACTAGGCCAGTGCTTCTCAACCCTCTACTGATGGAACATCTAGCCAGTCTGATTTTCAGGATTACCACAGTGAATATGCATGAAATAGATTTGCATACAAGGATCTCCAATACGTACAAATTTACTTCATGTATATTCATTGTAGTGAAGCTGAAAACCTGACTGGCTGAATGTTCCTCCAGGAGAAAGTTGAGCAGCACTGCACTAGGCTATCCCTTCAATTCAATGTGTGCTGAGAGTGCCTTTTGGCTCAAATTTATTGAAATGAACTAGTTACTATAATTAAGTTGATTGTGAAATTTGAGCTCCTGCTGAATACTAGGGTCTTTGTCCTCCTTCTAATCCCCAAAGCTATTGGGGATAAGGTTAAAAAATGTATAGTTAATTGTATAGTAGCAGCTAGAATTGAAATAAAACCAACAAGGAAGAGGGAAGTTCTTCCTCCCCTCCATTTGTTATTGCAGCGTATTTGGAATGTTTATTTTCTCACACAATTTACAGCTCTTAGAAGAAACAGCCTCTTGGGTTTTGAAGAAGTATGGGCTCTAAGTTGAGTGGGTCACTCATCAATAGGCTGTTGGCTCCCTCCTGCTGTCTTTGCCTCGGAACAGACACTCTTTTTTTCTGTCTGTTCTGCGGGGTAGCAGGCTCTGACATGTCTTTAAACACTTCCTTCTCTTTGATGTGTTAAAAAATACACCAGTATCTCTTTATGCTTTGGCAGTACTTCTGGGGAGGGGACGAGAACAAACTGGGGGAGTTTGAGTTCTTCTTTGTAGGGCTTTTTTGGATATCTATTCTGATATGTTTGGCTTGGTTTAACAATTATTTGCTTCAGATTTCATAGAAATTGTACTTTCAAAAAATCATAATGTATTGTCTGCAGATATCGGTTTTAATAAAGTTGCCAGCCCTATATGCAGGCGGAAAGGGTACTGTGTCCCCCTGTCAAAATTTAGATTTGCCCCCTGTAACCCAATTAACTGTTAAGTTCCTAGCCCCTCCTCCTCAAGATTTTGAAAATTAAAGTCAACAGTCATAATTCAATTGGTTTGGTTAATACTACTTTGGCTTGGTTTAAATCTTTTCTTACAGGGCAAATTTTTTTAATATCCACCTCTAATGACACATCTTCTAATTATGAGCTGACTTGTGGGGCTCCTCAGGGGTCAGTTCCCTAAACCGTTACTCTTCAACATCTTTCTCAGTCCTCTTGCAACATTACTTCAAGATCATCACAATCGTTTTTTATGCAGATGACATCCTTCTGATATATCCTACATCCCCATATTCAATAGATCTAGAACCTCTCCAAAAGGCACTTTCTTCATTATCTGTTTGGTTAACCTCCCATAAACTGGTACTCGGTCCTACAAAAGCAACAGCAAGTTAGATCACTGGTTCTTTCAGTACACCATCTATACTTTGAGGTTTTTTGACCATCAGATTGTCTTTGTTGATTCATTTTGTTACCTAGGAATATACATTGATTCTAAACTTTGATTTGATAAACAAATTTCTAATGTTGTAAAATCTGGGATTTTCTAGTTACGTCATTTGCGTTCAATCTGAAATTACTTGGATCTAAATTCATTACATACATTATTCCATGCTTTTATCTCTCAACTAGACTATTGCAACACTGTATATGCGGGCCGTCCTCAATTTCAATTACTTCGACTTCAGACTCTTCAAAATTCAGCAATTTGTATGTTGTATAAAACAAACATCTTGACCCTGTTATTCCTTTATTTCTTGAACTTCACTGGTTACCTGCTTCATACCGCATCTGGTTTAAAATTCTGTTACTTACTTTTAAGACATTATACTCCAGCAGTCCTGCATATATTTCTTCCTTAATTATCCCTTATACCCCATCTTATTCACTTCGTTCACATGATGCTAATCATCTAGTACTACCACCATCCCCTAAGCAAGCTCGGTATGAGTCAACCCAGAATTCTACATTCTACTTTTTAGCAACGTTTCCATGGAATAATCTACCCTCTACCATTAGGTCAGAACTTTCTCTTAGAAAATTAAAAAAACAACTTAAAACTCATTTCTTTCACTTAGCTTTTCCATTTAGCTCTTGTTAATCCTGTCCAGCCTATTTCTGTCTGATTTGCTCACACTATAGCTTGGGATTTTTAACTGTGTTTGAGTGATTGTTTCCTTTCCTATTGCAATTGGTGTTCCTTTTCCTTGTCCTGATTTTATATTAATATTTTATGCTGTTAACCACTTTGACTTATTGTTATGTAAAGGCGGTATATCAGGTTTTAAATAAACATAAACAAACATAAACATAATTATCCCAACACCACCCTTCCCAGAACAATACTGCGTAAAACAGACATCATCATTTGTTTTGAATACATTTACATAACCAGGACAATTTCAGAATGCCATTTAGGGGAACAGTTATCAATGTGGGCTACTGATAAGACATGTTATTTTACCACTATCTCATGCTACAAGAGCATAAGCATTGCCCTACTAGGACAGACCGAAGGTCCATCAAGACCAGTATCCTGTTTCCAACATTGGCCAATCCAGGTCACAAGTGCCTGGAACGATCCCAAAAGAGCAAAACAGGTTTTATGCCGCTTATCCTTGAAATAGTGGATTTTCCCAAGTCCATCTTAATACCATTCAGAAAAGCACTAAAAACCCATCTATTCAAACAAGCCTACCCAAAAGACCCAGATTAATCTCATGAACCCATCTACCTTACATATACTGAAGAGAAAACGGCATTGACCCAGCATCTATCTCCCACCATACCCTCCTCTCTCTATCACCTGTCTCTACCTACCTACCCATCCATTTACTACCTATCCATCCTTCTATTATATTATACTTAATTTCCTACTTTACATAACAAAATTCTGTGTTACCTATTACTACGTAAGCCGCATTGAGCCTGCTTTTAGTGGGAAAGTGTGGGATACAAATATAATAAATAAATAAATAAATACTTATGGACTTTTAGAACATGTCTCATTTTATGCAGTGAAATCCAGTTACCAATAGTTGGGACCGCAACATATTTTTACGTTGGGTTATTTTTGTGCTACAGCAAATAATCAGGTGTCATTTCAGCAATCTGTTGCCTAGCTATCATTCAGTACAGCAATGTTATTAGAACACATTTTGGAGCAGAAACATTTTAAATATAATTTTATTTCTGTTAGAGAACCCAAATAACTCATATCGCTATTTGAATTAAAAAGTGTTTATTATATTAACTTTGGGTTTTAATTGTGCTGCTGGTCACTAAGGGGTCCTTTTACTAAGCTGCGGTACCATTTTTAGCTCGTAGTAGAAATCATAAGAACATAAGCATTGCCATACTGGGAACACAAATCCCAAATTCAGAATAAGTGACCACAAACTATAAACATAAATTAAACCAAAATCCCAAGAAGCCAGAACTTGCATATAGTACAGCATCAGAGAAACAAGAAAGAAGAGCATTTCTTCCTTTGCAAAATATAAAGATAGCATGTGCCAGGGATGGTGTTAAGAGGGTGCAATTAGGGCAATTGTTCTTGGTTCCCTGGCCAGAGAGAGTCCCAAGCCTGCCAGAATCTGAAGAAGGCATAGCCTGGTAATAGGCTTTGGGATCCCTTCCCAAATTTCTGCCCTGGGCCCAAGCCATGTCTAACACCAGCTCTAGCAAAATGTACATTTCAAATCTGACATTCTATTCACAAAATAGAAAATAAAATTATTTTTTCTACTTTTTTGTTGTCTGGTCATTTTATTTTTCAAATCATATTTGTCTGTCTCTGGTTTTGCATCCCTAAGTCTTTTCTTAACTCTCTCACCAGGGTCTTCTGTCTGTTTGGCATTTCTTCTCTATCCATGTCCACCATCCATCTTCCATCTGTGTCCCTATATTTCCTTGTCCAGCATCTTCTGTGTTCATAGCCCCACATTTGTCATCACCCCTCTATGTCCCCCATGTCCAGCATTACCTTCTCCCCCATGTCTAGTATTTCCTCTCTGTGTCCATATACCCCCCCCCCCCCCAGTGTCCAGCATTGTCTCTCTTTCCCCATATTTGCTCCACCCCAATGTCAGATATTGCTTTATGGGGATGACATATGGACACAGAGGGGCATCTCTCCTTTGTGTCTCAGGCTCAATGCTAGCAAAGAAGGGGGTCCACGTTTTCCACAAAGAAGCAAGTGAAGCACACAAGGGTGGAAGCAAACCAAGTCCAAATGACCAGCCCAAACAGGAAGTAACAGCGTTAAAACAAAGTTTATTAGGACCCTACACGGTCCGTGTTTCAGCAACAAGCCTTCCTCAGGGGTCAAAATACTTAAAAGTTCAACAGCAACGCAGGGAGCATTTGAGCCTTTTTTTAAAAAAAAAGGTACAGACATACTGCACTACAGTGGTGGAAATAAGTATTTGATCCCTTGCTGATTTTGTAAGTTTGCCCACTGACAAAGACATGAGCAGCCCATAATTGAAGGGTAGGTTATTGGTAACAGTGAGAGATAGCACATCACAAATTAAATCCGGAAAATCACATTGTGGAAAGTATATGAATTTATTTGCATTCTGCAGAGGGAAATAAGTATTTGATCCCCCACCAACCAGTAAGAGATCTGGCCCCTACAGACCAGGTAGATGCTCCAAATCAACTCGTTACCTGCATGACAGACAGCTGTCGGCAATGGTCACCTGTATGAAAGACACCTGTCCACAGACTCAGTGAATCAGTCAGACTCTAACCTCTACAAAATGGCCAAGAGCAAGGAGCTGTCTAAGGATGTCAGGGACAAGATCATACACCTGCACAAGGCTGGAATGGGCTACAAAACCATCAGTAAGACGCTGGGCGAGAAGGAGACAACTGTTGGTGCCATAGTAAGAAAATGGAAGAAGTACAAAATGACTGTCAATCGACAAAGATCTGGGGCTCCACGCAAAATCTCACCTCGTGGGGTATCCTTGATCATGAGGAAGGTTAGAAATCAGCCTACAACTACAAGGGGGGAACTTGTCAATGATCTCAAGGCAGCTGGGACCACTGTCACCACGAAAACCATTGGTAACACATTACGACATAACGGATTGCAATCCTGCAGTGCCCGCAAGGTCCCCCTGCTCCGGAAGGCACATGTGACGGCCCGTCTGAAGTTTGCCAGTGAACACCTGGATGATGCCGAGAGTGATTGGGAGAAGGTGCTGTGGTCAGATGAGACAAAAATTGAGCTCTTTGGCATGAACTCAACTCGCCGTGTTTGGAGGAAGAGAAATGCTGCCTATGACCCAAAGAACACCGTCCCCACTGTCAAGCATGGAGGTGGAAATGTTATGTTTTGGGGGTGTTTCTCTGCTAAGGGCACAGGACTACTTCACCGCATCAATGGGAGAATGGATGGGGCCATGTACCGTACAATTCTGAGTGACAACCTCCTTCCCTCCGCCAGGGCCTTAAAAATGGGTCGTGGCTGGGTCTTCCAGCACGACAATGACCCAAAACATACAGCCAAGGCAACAAAGGAGTGGCTCAGGAAGAAGCACATTAGGGTCATGGAGTGGCCTAGCCAGTCACCAGACCTTAATCCCATTGAAAACTTATGGAGGGAGCTGAAGCTGCGAGTTGCCAAGCGACAGCCCAGAACTCTTAATGATTTAGAGATGATCTGCAAAGAGGAGTGGACCAAAATTCCTCCTGACATGTGTGCAAACCTCATCATCAACTACAGAAGACGTCTGACCGCTGTGCTTGCCAACAAGGGTTTTGCCACCAAGTATTAGGTCTTGTTTGCCAGAGGGATTAAATACTTATTTCCCTCTGCAGAATGCAAATAAATTCATATACTTTCCACAATGTGATTTTCCGGATTTAATTTGTGATGTGCTATCTCTCACTGTTACCAATAACCTACCCTTCAATTATGGGCTGCTCATGTCTTTGTCAGTGGGCAAACTTACAAAATCAGCAAGGGATCAAATACTTATTTCCACCACTGTACATCTATGAAGCGAATGGTCTCAAAGGATGCTCTTACTTCCTGTTTGCACAGGTGATTTGGACTTGGTTTGCTTCCACCCAATGCCCATCATCTCCCCTCTGTTTCTATATACCACCTTGTGTCCAGCTTCTCCCCTCTCTCCCTCCCCCACACCAGTTGTCCTTCTCCTCTGACCCCATCCCATCCAGATTCTCTCCTTCTCTTCCCTTCTCCTGCCAGCATCTGGTTCTTTCTCCCACTATGGGTTCAGCATTTCACCCCCTCTTCCTTCATCCCCTTGGTCTGGTACCTCTATCCCTTCCCTCCAGCCAGTCCCCCCCCCCCCAGCCAACTCCCCTGCAGGTCCAGCATCTCTCTCCCCTCCGATCTCCAGCATCCCCTGCAGGTCCAGTACCTCTCTCCCTTTCCTCTGATCTCCAGCCCCCCTTGCAGATCCAGCATCTCTCTCCTTTCTCTCCAATCTCTAGGTAGTTGTACTGAAATAGCAGTTGACTCAGACGCTTGGTCAGTCATTCTTGGTGAATGTGGAGGGGCATAATCGAATGCAAACGCCTATCCCCATGGGCGTTTATCTCCGAGAACGGATCCGTGAAGGGGCGGGCCGAACCGTATTTTTGAAAAAATGGACGTTTTTGAGCTGGGCGTTTGTTTTTTTTAGCGATAATGGAAACTAAAAACGCCCAGCTCAAAAACGTCCTAATCCGAGCCATTTGGTCATGGGAGGGGCCAGGATTTGTAGTACACTCGCCCCCCTGATATGCCAGGACACCAACTTGGCACCCTAGGTCAGTGCGGTGGACTTCAGAAAAAGCTCCCACGTGCATAGCTCCCTTACCACGGGTGCTGAGCTCCCAACCCCCCTCCCCCAAAATCCACTACCCACAAATGTACAACACTACCATAGCTCTTAGGGGTGAAGGGGGCACCTATATGTGGGTACAGTGGGTTTTGGAGGCCTCCCATTTACCAGCACAAGTGTTACAGGTGGGGGGGGGATGGGCCTGGGGCCACCTGGCTGAAGTGCACTGCGGTACCCACTAAAAGTGCTCCAGGGACCTGCATACACGCAGGCCTCTAGGACTTGTTGCTGCTGTATAACATTGACACACCAGTTGACACCTGAAGACTAATCTCTCCGAAAACGTCCTTTATTGGAATAACCGCGTTTACTCACAGTTAATTGCAGATCAGAGGTTGTGCCCCACTGGCAACGAGTCTCCCTGGTACTGAGATTAGCAGTAGGTCAGAGCTGGCAGAATGCTGTACAATGCCCTCTTTCAGCCACATTCAAGGTAAGAACTAAGTTCTCTAACGTGGCTAACACAGGAAAGGGAACTAAAACTGGCTTACAAAAATGGCCACTACCACGTGGACTACAACAGGAAACACAACAGGGCACACTCTGACCCAGTAGGCATGGGGAAAAGCACCATGGGAGAAGAGCCTACCAACTACCAACATCGTGAGACTGTAACACAAGCTAATGAAATCACGGAGCCCAATACCCTATACCCACCACAATGCAATGCTGATGTGACCCTGTACTGCACCCGAGAGCCACATCTGACCCAGGGAAAGGCTGTGACAGGATTGAACACATTCTGCTGTCATGGAGGTGGGTACGGCATTTGAGGCTGGCATACAGGCTGGAAAAAAAATTTTTAAGTGGGGGTTTTTTTGGTGGGAGGGGGTTAGTGACCACTGGGGGAGTTTGGGGAGGTCATCCCCGATTCCCTCCAGTGGTCATCTGGGCAGTTGGGGCACTTTTTTGGGACTTTTTCGTGAGAAAAAAGGGTCCAAAAAAAGTGACCCAAAATCGCGGTCAAAACGCCTTTTTTTTCGATTATCAGCTAAAGACGCCCATCTCTCCTCAGCTGATAACCACGCCCCAGTCCCACCTCCACCACGCCTCCAACACGCCCCCATTAACTTTATTCGTTTCCGCGACGGAGTGCAGTTGGAAACGCCCAAAATCGGCTTTCGATTATACCGATTTGGGCGCCTTTGCGAGAAAAACGCCTATCTCCCGATTTGGGTCGAAATATAGGTGTTTTTCTTTTTCGATTATAAGCTGGATAGTGTGTTAGCTGCAGCACCAACATATATACACTTTTGAAAATTCATGCAAGAGCTGAATGCGAGATCACCAGGGGCCCCTCCTAGTCACTTCTGTATGGAGAATGTGTTGGTTGGACAAGGGTTAACTTCCTCCCTTATCTGAGTAATGGGCCAATGCTCAGAATGCCTGCGGTACACCAACAGCGCAGAAACCATACCACTGGAACAGCACAGAAACCTAGCTCGCCAATGCTCAAAGGAAATGGTATTCAAATTATATGCAAGTTGCAAAAGGAAGGGGGGAAATGAAAGTTGCTTACCTGTAACGATAATTCTCCTTGGATAGCAGATCTGCTAGCCACACAGCTGAAGTGAGGTCACGGTGATGCAATTGACCTGGTCATTCTACAAGCTAATAAAATGTTTAAAATATCTACTACACATGTCCCTTCTTTCCCAATCACTGTACACTAATATAATGCATGTAACCCCCCCTCCCAACAGTTTGATAGAAAAAGCAAAAATGACAACTGAGGGTAGAGGGGGAGGGTCTGTGTAGCTAGCAGGTCTTCTATCCATGGAGAACTATCATTACAGGTAAGCAACTTTCATTTCTCCATGGATCAGAAGATCTGGTAGCCACATAGTTGAAGACTCCCAAGCTGAACAACACAGGTTACAAACCATTATTAGTAATATACATTTACATATAAATGTAACAAAAATGTGTACCTGTGTCTGGAGGAGGAGGCAATTAGTTGTCGTTTCCCATAGAAAAAGCCATTACTGTGCTCCCAAAAGTAGTATCAGAACGTGAAGCAGTGTCTAAGCAATAATGCTTTGGAAAAGTATGGAGAGACTTCCAGGTTGCTGCTCTGAAAATGTCTATGAACGATGCATTATGCAGACGGGCTGTTGTAGCAGCCATCGCTCTCAGTTTGTGCGCCGTCACACGTGGAAGAGATTGTGGATGTAATGAAGTATGGTTCAAATAAGAAAATCGAATGCATTTAGCAATCCATTGAGACAAAGTTTGTTTGGTAACTGGAGAAGGAATTGACTGGCTTAATGATAAAAATAGTTGAGATGGTCTTTGTGGAGATTGAGTTCAGTGAATATAAATTGAGAATGCTCTGACACAATCAAGTGTAAGTAACGTCCGCTGCTCATCTGATTGGTGAGGAGGAGGATAAAACACCGGCAGGAACAAGGCTTGATTAAGGTGAAAAGGTGAAACCACCTTTGGTAAAAATTTTGGATGAGGTCGAAAAATAACCTTGTCATGTAGAAATTGTGTATAAGGAGAAAAATGTATTAATGCCTGGATCTCTCCAATACATCTGGCAGATGTTAATATTATGAGAAAAACAGTCTTCCAGGTAAGATACTTAAAATCTGCCATCTGTAAACGTTCAAAAAGCAGACCTGTCAATGTGGTAAGAACCAAATTTCAATCCCACGCCACTGGTGGAGGTTGGATGGGGGATGAAGATTCCACAATCCTTTCATTAATCGCTTGGTAATTGGGTGCCCGATTACAGTGATGTCATCTATAGGGTCATGGAAAATGGAGAGAGCTGCCAAATGGACCTTTACTGAAGATGTAACCAATCCAGTATAAGAAAGATGTAAAAGCTATTCCAATAATATTGAAATAGAACATGAAGTTGGATTATAATGGTGTTGGTTACACCAAAGGAGAAATCTATGCCGCTTTGTGGAATAAGAATGTCGTGTAAATTCTTTTCTACATGCCATTAAAACTTGTAGCACCAAATCTGAAAATAAAGGAGTATTTAATGAGTGGCCTGAAGATACCAAGCTGTTAACCTTAGCCTGTGAAGGTTTGGATGTAATAGTGTACCGTGATGTTGTGTTAGAAGATCTGGTACCTGAAGCAATAGTTGTGGCTTGAAAATTGCTAGATGACAGAGTAGCGGAAACCAAACCTGCCATGGCCAATAAGGTGCTATGAGAATCAAGGTGGCTTTGTCTTGCATGAGTTTGTGTAATGTCCTTGGAATAAGCGGAATTGGAGGAAATGCATATAGAAGAACTGGTAGCCATGTTGTGGCAAATGCATCTTATTTATTTATTTATTTATTTATTGCATTTGTATCCCACATTTTCCCACCTATTTGCGGGCTCAGTGTGGCTTACAATAAGACATGAATAATAGAAATACATTTGTTGCGACTAAGTTATGGATTACATTGAACAGAGTTGTGCGAGACATTCGAATATCAATGGGAGTATAACAATGGGACATCAACATAGAAACATTAGAAGGAGACAATGGGAAAAAAGGGCATTGTTAGAAACCTAGGCATATAATGTACATTGTTCCGTGAGTAAGTGAATGATTGACTGGATAGAGGGATGAGGGATCAGAAGTGGATGTGTATTGAGTTGGTGGACAGTGAGTGTGGTTTCTAAGTGTTTTGGCTCTTTCCGTAAGTTTGTTCAAACAGGTGAGTCTTCAGTAGTTTACGGAAGGAGGCTTGTTCGTTAATCGTTCTTAGGTTGCGCGGTAGTGTATTCCAAGACTTCGTGCTCATGTAGGAAAAGGTTGACGCGTGTATCGTCTTGTACTTCAACCCCTTGCAAGTTGGGTAGTGAAGGTTGAGGTGAGTTCGGGATGATCTTTTGGCGTTTCTGAGTGGTAGGTCTATTAAATCAGTCATGTACGCTGGGGCTTCACCATAAATGATCTTATGGACTAATGTGCAAATTTTAAAAGTAACGCGGTCCTTGAGTGGAAGCCAATGTAGTCTCTCACGCAGTGGTTTTGCCCTTTCATATTTAGGTTTTCCGAGGATGAGCCTGGCTGCTGTGTTCTGGGCTGTTTGAAGTTTCTTCAGTATTTGCTCTTTGCAGCCTGCGTATAATGAGTTGCAGTAATCCAAGTGGCTGAGGACGAGGGATTGCACTAGGCTGCGGAAGACGAATCTAGGGAAGAATGGTCTTATCCTTTTCAATTTCCACATGCTGAAGAACATCTTCTTGGTTTTGTTGTTTGCGTGAGTTTCAAGTGTTAGGTGGTGGTCGATAGTCACACCTAGGATTTTTAGCGTTTCTGAGATTGGAAGTTTTAGGTTTGGTGTGTTTATCACGTTGAATTCGGTTGTGTTGTATTGGGAGGTGAGTATCAGACATTGGGTCTTTTCTGCGTTTAGTTTCAGGCGGAATGCATCTGCCCATGTGTTCATGATATGTAGACTTTGATTGATTTCGTTGGAGATTTCTTTGGTGTCTTGTTTGAATGGGATGTATATTGTCACATCGTCGGCGTATATGTATGGGTTTAGGTTGTGGTTTGATAGGAGTTTTGCTAGAGGGATCATCATTAGGTTGAATATGGTTGGCGATAGAGGCGATCCTTGTGGGACTCCACATTCAGGTATCCATGCCTTGGACTTGGTTGAGTTTGATGTGACTTGATACGAGCGCATGGTTAGGAACCCCTTGAACCAATTCAGGACATTTTCTCCGATGCCAAAATATTCAAGTATGTGTAGTAGGATTCCATGGTCAACCATGTCGAAGGCGCTTGACATGTCAAATTGTAGGAGGAGTATATTGTTGCCAGTTGCAATTATTTGTTTGAATTTAGTCATAAGGGTGACTAATACTGTTTCTGTGCTGTGATTCGAACGGAATCCTGATTGGGCATCATGCAGTATTGAATGTTTCTCTAGGTAGCTTGTGAGTTGTTTAGTTACCACACCTTCGGTTATCTTGGTTATTAGTGGTATGGATGCTATTGGCCTGTAGTTGGTTATTTCGCTCGTGTTTTTCTTCAGCTATGCGTCTCGGATTGGGCCACGGTGAGCAGAATTTGTTGCATTTCGCATTGTGAGGGGATGCAAAGAAGTTGATTTCTGGAGAACCCAAATTGTGAACAATTCTTGAGTTATTGTGATCTTGAGAGACCATTCGTGAGGTTGCAAACTCCTGCTGAGCTAGTCAACTAAGCAGTTGTTTTTGCCTAGGAGATAGATCGCTTGAATTGTCAAGTGAATTGTTAGAACTAACGTCCATATGAGAAGAACTTCTCGACACAGAAGCTGGGATCCTAAACCCCCTTGCTTGTTTATATAATACATAGCAACCTGGTTGTCTGTTTGTATTTGAATAATTTGGTTGTGGAGGTTTTTGAAGGTTTGAAGAGCTAACCTGACCGCCCTGAGTTCCAGAAGACTGATCGCTTGAAACGTTTCTTGTACAATCCATGCTTCTTGTGTGGAATAAGTGTCCACATGCGCTCCCCAACCAATTTTGGAAGCATCTGTTGTCAGAATTTTTATTGGACTGGGTTTGTGGAATGGTATCCCCTGAGATAGGTTGTCTGGATGAGACCACCATGTTAACGAATTCCGAATGTGATGCGTGAGACATATTTTGTAACTTAGAGGTTGAAGGGCTTGTATTCATCTTTGTTTCAGGTAGCACTGAAGGGGTCGCATATGAAGTCTCGTTAGTGAGACAATATTGACTGTTGATGCCATTTGTCCTAGCAATATTAAGAGAGTTCTGGCTGTTGTTATTTGTAAAGTCTGGACATACCGAGCCAAGCAAACTATTACTGTGATCCTGGAGACTAGTAAGCGTGTTATTGGAATCATGGAAATCCTGTTTTCAAACACCCAAATGCCTGCGCTGAGCTGGCGTTATTTTATCAGCGGTAAGGTGGCTTTGTTTTGTACGCTCTTCTCTGAGCATCGAGAGGGCATAGGAAATGACCTCATTAACATGCATTTGACTACATTAGCATGCTATTTGCGCTAATCTTTGGCACACTAGTCTCCCGCGCTAGAGCCTCTGAATTCCGCGCTCACTAATGCGGGTGCTAGTCCGGCGCTAATTTCCTCTAGCGCCCATGTTTGGTTCTGAGCATCGGCCCATAAGTGGGCTATTTGAAAATTGCCCACACTTCTTGCAGATAAAAGTACATGCTTAGGGTTTTTGTCTTTGTGTGCTGGTCAGGAACTATTGTTTTGCCTTGAATACTGCTGTTCCTTGCAGGCCCAGGCAATTAACTAGTCCACCTAAGGGAAGAGCCAGCCCAGACTATATTTCAGGTAAATGTATGTAAATAGTGCCATTTCACGCATACTTTGGCTCACAATAGGGGGAATCATTCCCAGAAGTGGAGTGAGTTACAGTGTGGTTTGGAACTATGGGTATATTTCTATATTTTCAAATGGGTGTGCATGCAAGTTAGCTGCTGTAAAATGTTTACGCTACTTTTCTTGGGCTAATTTTCAAAGTGAAAGCATGCTATGCTTTCACTGAAAACCTGGAAAAGTCTGTGGAGTAAAAAAAAGTACATCACTTCCTTCCCACCCATGCAATGATAAATTTACTCCCCAAATAACTTATTTACTCATTAGATTTCTGAAGTAGGAGCCCTGACCTCTCTATGGTTTATCTGTTCAAAACATCTCCTCTCTCTCCCCCACCTCCCCTGAAATGGAAAAACCGATATGTGTTCTAAACCCAGCAGAACAGCCAGGAATGTAATCTGAAAGAAATATTACACCACACACACAATAACCGTGCACACTTGTTAACAAGCAAAGGAGTGATAGAGAGGGAAGGAGAATGGATTTTCCAAGAGACGTGCCAACAGCAGGAGTTGGGGGGGGGGGGGGGGGGTCCTGCCATCAATTATATGGACACTAGTTTTTGTGTCAGGGTTTTCGCTCTGGGGTTTTTTTTTTTTTGTTAGGCCTTGGGACCAGCTGATGAGGAGAGGTGAATAAGGGATTTTACCCAATCCACTGACTCTGAATGGAGTTTTTGGGCTCAGTTTGCATGTGGGGAAGTGGGGGGAGGGAGGATAAGGCAGCATAAGGTCTGCTAAAGGAATCTGCGGGACTCTGCAGGATAGGAACATTACAGGAGGGGGGAGGCCGGAAAGGAGAAAAGAAAGACACAATAATGGCAGAGAAGGAGGCTTGGATTTGGCACTCTCCTCTCTAACAATGCTTCCCATGTGGTTGTCTTTATCTCACCCTTTCAGGTTCAACAGAGGAAGCTTTTATTTCTCGCTCTTAAGTATGTAGCCCCTCTTCATCCAGTCCTCTCGCCAACCCCTGTGTAAAAGCAAGGGAAAGGCTCTTAACTGAGAAAGCCCTAAGAGCACTTGGGAGAGCAGCAGACTGAAGTGTTTGCTTAACTGCAGCTTCAACTGGACTCAATTTACTCTGAACAAACAGAACTTCAGGGAGCAGGGTGGAAGGGTATTAAGTTAACTATCCCCTTCCACTCCACTCCATCCAATCACTTTCTTCTCATTTTACAACCCCCCCCCCCCCCTTTTCCTTCACCATGCTGTTTCCAGGTTGCTGTCTAGCTCCACTATCCAGAGATCAATGGGGGAGGGGTTTAGAGACTGGTGTAACGTAGTTAATTAAAGTGCTCATTTCCCCTTTTCATGCCTGACACCCTTGTCAGGTTTCTTTATTGGTTCAAAAAAACGTGTGACTGAGTGCTTCCCCCTCCACCCCCACCCAAGCACAGATTTTATGGGACAATGGGGACCCAATCTCCACTTCTTTCTCACACCTCATCTATTCCCCCACCCTCTTTCCACAAGCCCAACTTTCCACTCATCCTTCTGCTGCCCAGCACTGCATGTAGTTAAGAAGGTGGTCTCATTTGTTGTGTAAACCTATAATAAAAGGAATACCCCCATCCTATTGGGGAGAAGAAAGCCAACACGGTAGAAGAGCCCTGTAAACCGCCCCTTCTGGTGAAGAGAATTTTATGCAAATTCTATAGTGCATGTTTGCTCAGAATTCCCCAAAGGAGTACACTTTTTACCCACATAAATGACATTCAAAACTGCCCTCTGCTGGGGCCAATGTAATAATCTACTGCTCTAAGACAAGCACAATTTACTTTTGGATTTAGCACAAATTGTTTTGTGTACTAGTATAACTTCAAATGCATTCCACGCCAAAATATAAGCGTATTCCATAACAAAGTGCATGGCTGGAGTGGAGGAGTAGCCTAGTGGTTAGTGCAGCAGACCTTGATCCTGGGGAACTGGGTTCAATTCCCACTGCAGCTCCTTGTGATTCTGGGCAAGTCATTTATTAACCCTCCATTGCCCCAGGTACAAATAAGTACCTGTATATAATATGTAGACCACTTTTAATGTAGTTGCAAAAAAAACACAGAAAGGCAGTATATCAATTCCCATTCCCTTCCTTTCCCTTAACAAGCTAATCAGCATTGATAACAGCACCTAACAAGCAATAATGAGCACTAATTGCCAATAATTAGAATTTACGGCAAAACTTGCCAAACACATTCAGTAATATACCGTGCCTAAATTCTAATGCACACAGTTTAAAAGGGGCGTGGTTATGGGCATTCTGAAATGTACACACATTTTTGTTAAGGATAAATCAAGGTCAGGTATACATATAAAGTAGCACACATGAGTTTTTCTTGTTGGACAGACTGGATGGACCGTACAGGTCTTTATCTGCTGTCATCTACTATGTTACTATGTAGAATGTGGCCCAGTGCACATAAATCTACACACAGGGAACTACACCACATTTTTGTTGGTGTAAATGGAGGTGCGTAGTTTCAGGCACCAGGATATCAATTAAGAGTATTCTATATACCGCGCCAAAATCTAGGCGCCATTTATAGAATATGCTTAGGCGGAAATGTTTACCGTGAGGATTTTTTTTAGGTGCCTTATATAGAATCTGATCCTACATGGCAGTAAAGTACTGGGCTATTGTTATTAGAATGAGCATAGAAGTTTATACTAATGAGCTGTATATGGAATTACTTCTGATGCAACAAACTATACTAAATTTTAGCACTGAGTTTTAGTGCTAAATCTTTCTTGAAGGCAAAGTAAACTTTGAAAGGAACAAGTTATGAGGTCAGATATAAAGAGCAACAGTTGGTAGGTCTGATGATTGATAGGAAACACACAAAGTGCCTGGTGTTTTTGTGTGCCCCCACCTTGTTTTGAGACAGGGCCAGATGCCTCATGTGTCCCAACCTCACCCAGAGACAGATGTTCTGGTATGACCATATCCCACCCAGAGACAGGGCCTAGTGTCCTGGTGTGTTTCCATACCACTCAGAGGGCCTTACAGACAGTGCTGTTTCCAGGGTTTCCTTTCTGGAACTAACCCCACAAGTGTCCTGGTGTGTTTCCATACCACTCAGAAGGCCTTATAGTGTTGTTTCCAGGGTTTCCTTGCTAGAAGTAACCCCACAACCCACGGATGCTTCATTAAACATAACATGCATGCCTGACTGGTATTGCTTCTAGGTAGATAAAGCACAGTGAAGATGGCCAAATAATGCACATGTACCTAATACATATTAAAAAAACCTATTTATTCAAAGGATGACATAGCTATGTTTCAGCCCTGCATCAGGGGTCCAAAATCTTCCAGTCCTTAAAATTTCATATGAACATGTCACAAACAAACAACTGGGACAAACTGAAAAAGTAGCACTCAAAGCTCAGCATTATCTTGATACAGAAGCTGCTTGAAACTCACCGTTTTGCCACTTTCACTTGTGCCTTCTGTATTGTGGTTCATGCAGAGTCATGTTTCCCTTCTTTCCTGGTGTTGCTTCTCTGCCGGACAGCCCCAGAAACAACACTGAAAACTATGGATTCCCCTTAACTAGAATAAGAATGTTTATTTTTCCTTTCTTTCTTTCTTTCAGTGTTGGCCATGTCTTTTGGTGTGGCCTTCAGGGCTGGAAGCAATACAACGGGCCATGGATGCCATATGCACACTGCACAAAAGGCAAAAGAAATAAAATAATAATAACAATAATTTTAAGTAAAAAATGTTTTTCATTTGGTCTTTCTTTGGTGACCCCAAGGTGCCGTAAGGGATTCTGCCCAAGGGTCTTGGCGATGGGGCTGGGCTGTCTTACTTGTTAAAATTTCCTGTTATATGTCATGTAAAATTAATGGTGGTTATTTGTTATTTCTTGAACCTAAGCAATTGTTGGAATTTATGGTGGCTTGGGAGGGAAGTGCGACTGCGATGGTAGTTCCCTTTGGTTGACACATAATCTGGCTGTCACTATATAGGATTTATCAGCCTTGTTAGAGGTTTTTTTTTCCTATATTTTTATTTCCTGCTTGACTCCAGCAGTATTGGGGCCAATATTGAGACCGCAAGAGGGAGCCTAACTCCTATGGTCGGCGGCAAAGCTGGGGCCATATCCGGCAACTGGCATTGAATTTCCTCGTGTTTTTTGGTTTCTAAAACATAGCCGATTAAGCTGATATTTGTCAGCTGACTGGCTAAGTTATAGCAGCCGAAGACCTGCTATTTATTTATTCATTTATTAGGATTTATTTACCGTCTTTTTGAAAGAATTCATTCACGGCGGTGTACAGTAAGAAAAAATCAAACATATGCAGTAGGCAATTATAGCAGTAAAAATATTCAAATAGCAATAAAAAGTATGGCATAGTATATTACCTACGATGTCAACACAATACGTAATAGAACATTTTAATAGACAGCTTAGGGTATATGCAAAGATGGAACATTATAGATAAGTAAGAGAGTAAGGGGAGTTAGAAACTAAGGTGACAATTTAAAGAAACTTGCACATGATGTCAGAGATGATTAAATGTTATCTCAGCTAGGGTAGGAGTGGATAAACATGTCCTGCTGCAGTATGTGCAGCCTGTGTCACTCTGTGTGTGTGTGTGTGTGTGTGTGTGTGTGTGTGTGTGTGTGTGTGTGACTAACAAGTTATTTACCTCTTCCATTAGGTTGAAGAGTCAAGCTTTAACCTGCTTCCTGAAGTAGATCTGATCACTAAACTTAGCCAGTCAGTTAATGAATATTGACGCTAATCATTGTTTGTACGTTTGTACGTTTGGGAAGCTTGCCAGGTGCCCTTGGCCTGGATTGGCCGCTGTCGTGGACAGGATGCTGGGCTCGATGGACCCTTGGTCTTTTCCCAGTATGGCATTACTTATGTACTTATGTACTTACAGTGGTGGAAATAAGTATTTGATCCCTTGCTGATTTTGTAAGTTTGCCCACTGACAAAGACATGAGCAGCCCATAATTGAAGGGTAGGTTATTGGTAACAGTGAGAGATAGCACATCACAAATTAAATCCGGAAAATCACATTGTGGAAAGTATATGAATTTATTTGCATTCTGCAGAGGGAAATAAGTATTTAATCCCTCTGGCAAACAAGACCTAATACTTGGTGGCAAAACCCTTGTTGGCAAGCACAGCGGTCAGACGTCTTCTGTAGTTGATGATGAGGTTTGCACACATGTCAGGAGGAATTTTGGTCCACTCCTCTTTGCAGATCATCTCTAAATCATTAAGAGTTCTGGGCTGTCGCTTGGCAACTCGCAGCTTCAGCTCCCTCCATAAGTTTTCAATGGGATTAAGGTCTGGTGACTGGCTAGGCCACTCCATGACCCTAATGTGCTTCTTCCTGAGCCACTCCTTTGTTGCCTTGGCTGTATGTTTTGGGTCATTGTCGTGCTGGAAGACCCAGCCACGACCCATTTTAAGGCCCTGGCGGAGGGAAGGAGGTTGTCACTCAGAATTGTACGGTACATGGCCCCATCCATTCTCCCATTGATGCGGTGAAGTAGTCCTGTGCCCTTAGCAGAGAAACACCCCAAAAACATAACATTTCCACCTCCATGCTTGACAGTGGGGACGGTGTTCTTTGGGTCATAGGCAGCATTTCTCTTCCTCCAAACACGGCGAGTTGAGTTCATGCCAAAGAGCTCAATTTTTGTCTCATCTGACCACAGCACCTTCTCCCAATCACTCTCGGCATCATCCAGGTGTTCACTGGCAAACTTCAGATGGGCCGTCACATGTGCCTTCCGGAGCATGGGGACCTTGCGGGCACTGCAGGATTGCAATCCGTTATGTCGTAATGTGTTACCAATGGTTTTCGTGGTGACAGTGGTCCCAGCTGCCTTGAGATCATTGACAAGTTCCCCCCTTGTAGTTGTAGGCTGATTTCTAACCTTCCTCATGATCAAGGATACCCCACGAGGTGAGATTTTGCGTGGAGCCCCAGATCTTTGTCGATTGACAGTCATTTTGTACTTCTTCCATTTTCTTACTATGGCACCAACAGTTGTCTCCTTCTCGCCCAGCGTCTTACTGATGGTTTTGTAGCCCATTCCAGCCTTGTGCAGGTGTATGATCTTGTCCCTGACATCCTTAGACAGCTCCTTGCTCTTGGCCATTTTGTAGAGGTTAGAGTCTGACTGATTCACTGAGTCTGTGGACAGGTGTCTTTCATACAGGTGACCATTGCCGACAGCTGTCTGTCATGCAGGTAACGAGTTGATTTGGAGCATCTACCTGGTCTGTAGGGGCCAGATCTCTTACTGGTTGGTGGGGGATCAAATACTTATTTCCCTCTGCAGAATGCAAATAAATTCATATACTTTCCACAATGTGATTTTCCGGATTTAATTTGTGATGTGCTATCTCTCACTGTTACCAATAACCTACCCTTCAATTATGGGCTGCTCATGTCTTTGTCAGTGGGCAAACTTACAAAATCAGCAAGGGATCAAATACTTATTTCCACCACTGTATGTAATCGGCTATGTCGCATGACATAGCCGGTGTCCGGGCTAGCCACTAAGCATTAATATTCAGCTGAGATAGCCGCCTATCTTGCGAATATTAGCGCTTAGCTGTCTTTAGGCCATTTAACCAGCCAGGAGCCGCTCCTGTCTGGTTAAATAGTTTTAAATATTGGCCGGATTACGGACTAATAGGTTATGTTTATTTCTTGTATTAAGGGGGTTTTCCTGTATTTCTGTGTGTTTTTCTGATTTCTTTTCCAAGTACATACTTGAATGTTATGTCGAAATTCTACAATAAAACAATTTTAAAAGATGTTTTTCATGTGAAAACAAAGTGTTTGCTTGATGTGGCACAGGCCACACAAATGCGGAAGAAAGCGTTTCTTCAGCTGAAAACTTTAGTTCTTGCAGTGAGAACCTCAGGTTTTTTTCAGGTTCCACTGCAGTTGCTTGGTTAAGTATCCATATTTTAAACATGATTTCTTTGATCCCGCACAACTCCAATGTTTTCTAATTGATAAACAGGTGTCTTCATGGGGGTGAGGGATGTTAGCAGGTAATAACTGAAAATTATTTCCAATTTGTTTGGATTGTTGTTTCTTTAGGCTCCTTTTACAAAGCCGCACTAGTGATTCCTGTGTGGCAAATACGACAAATCCCATAGGAACTGAATAGGCTTCATCGCATTTGCCATGCCAGAATCGCTAGCGTGGCTTTGTAAAAGGAGCCCTTTATTTGTATTCTCAGTGTCCTTATTACCGTGGGCTATGCCCCAGATTCAATATATGGTGCCCATATTTGGGCATCAGTCCAATATGCGCATGCAACTTAATTGGATAATGAACCATTAACAAGCAATAATCAGGTACTAACAATCGATTATTGACATTAATTGGCAACAATTAGGATTTTTTCTCACATCTGGCTATGCGCTATTCTGTAACACTGGGCACCCAAATTCCATAATGCACAACCCGCTAACCTGTTAAATTCTGGCTTTGCCCAGGCTCTGCCCCCGGACCACCTCAGCACTAACCAGCAGAGCCGCCAAGGAGGGGCGGGGGGGGGGCAAGATTCCCCGGGCTCAGCCTCCTTGGGGGTCCTGGCACCATCGAGGCTTCTGGAGGCAGGCAGAAGGTTTTTCTCCCTCGGTCTGTCTTCTGCTCCTGTGTGTTGGGACCTGGGTGATTGTGTTAATGTGATAACCTGGGTCCAGGCACATAGGAACAAGAGAGTGACAAACCAAGGGAAGAGTAGATGTGGGAAGATAAGGGGGCTTGGGATGGCAGCAGCCTGAGTGGGAGAGGTTGCAGCCTAAATGTGTGTGCGTAGGGGGGGGGGGGCGGCAGCACGAGTGGGGGGAGGGACAACGGCCTTGCCCCGGGCCCAGCTCTGTCTCTTGGCGGCCCTGCCTAGGTGGTCACAGTCAGTATTAACTGGCATTACTTGCTTAAATGCTGCAGAATATTGCTAGATGACCAATTCAGCAGGGTTTAAGTGGGCAGGAGCTTCTCTTGCCAGGTTAAACCCTTCAGAATATCGGGTTCTAAATTTAAATTTTAACGCAGAACAAATATTGAAGGCAGATTTTCTGTGTATTCTTATTATATCGCCCCCCCCCCCCCCCGCCCCCATGAATCTCCAAATAAATCTGACCATCTCCAGGCAAACTAAAAAGAAAATCTTCCAAGTAACACAATAGGTAAAGGGAAGGAGAGTGAGCAACAGTTGAATCTGAGTGAATTTTAAGATAGAATTGCTGAAAAAGGTTTTACAGCCAGAAGGGGAAGATAGAGAACAGCCTTTGTATAACTGGCAGGTATGTTGAGCATCTTATGGAAAACAGCCTGTGTACAATTGGTATAGAGAGGAGAAGGAAAACTAAGTTTCCAAACTTTTTGTTTTGTTTCAGTGAACAGAAGAAAGGAAACGCTTGATGCACTTAGATGTAAATATATAGTATTTTTTAAACTCATGCTGCTTTTCAGTAAAATTCTCTTATCAACCAATACAAAGCATATATACATATATGTATAAATATGTATTTGTGTGTAAAGTATATGTATGTGCGTGTTTGTGCATTGTGAAGTGGAGGGAGCCTGTAAAAAATGAAATAAATAAATGAAATGAAAAGGCATTACTGAGAAAGGTATTTCAATAGCTCAGGGCCCCTCGCTCCCTACTGAGTCCATTTCTCCTGCCTTTGCCTCAGCTGTCAGGCATAAATCTCTGTGGCATTCCGTAACTAATCGGCAGTAATGGGGACCATTGAGAGCCTAAGAATACATGGCATTACCCAGAATGCATTGGTGGAAGGAGAAGGATGGAGAACTAGGATTCTGTGAGAGATGGTGATGATAGGACTCAGGGGGCAGCTGCACTGGGAAGGCGGGGGAGGCTGGGAGAGAGGAAAAATAAGTTTCTTTCAATTTTGTCAGCAGAGGAGAAGGGATAAAGGCATGAGACTAGCCTGAAAACCTAAAAGTTTTACCATTTCTTTTTAAAGCTGTCTGGGACAAGGATAGTCTCTCATTGTAGTAATAACATAGTCCACTAACAGCTGAACTGCCTTTTCTGTACCCTAGCTCTAGCTGAAAAGAGGCATTGATTTTAGCACTCATTGATGGAAAACAAGCTTTAAAAAGAAAAAAAAAATCTTCCAGCACAGCAGCCTTGTACTATTCTAATGTAGTCTGGAAACCAGTCCCATTATAAGGCATTATACTTCTATGTATATTCTGAGTGTATAGTCTTTTTTTTTAATCTCTTTTTTTTTTTATGTGACCCTCCTCTAAAAGGTCAATCCTAATATTTTAAATGTAATATGAGGACTGGGCTGCCCAGGAATGTCTGTGCAACAAGATGATGCCGAGAATTGTCAGGAATAGCTGTTGCCATAAAAATAGAGAAAAAGGTCTTCCTCTCCTGCCCCTCAGTTTCTGGTACTGCTGCAGCCTGTGTCATTGCTTGCCCTGACTGCTCCAGACTCCAGTCACTGCTGCAGCCCAGTCTGCTCTCTTGATTAAGTTCCACTGCCCTACTATATTGTTGCCACTCTAGCTGCTGCTGCTTGGTGTGGTCAGCTGCCCTGCACCTATCTTGTTTCCAGTAGGGTATTTTGTCTCCAGAAAGAAAACCAAAAAACAAGAAAAAAAAACCACACAAAAAAGCATAAACAGAAAAAATATCCTTCTTTGCTAGCATTAGTGTCCTGGGCTGTTTATTTGTTGCACTCTGCCACATATTTGCCCTCAAATTCTATAAAATGGTGCTTAAAATTGCATGGAATTAGAAAAGGTACTGAGCAGGGTGACGGAAACGATAAAGGGGATGAGACGACTTCCCTATGAGGAATGGCTGAAGCATCTAGGGCTCTTCAGCTTGAAGAAAAGATGGCTGAGGGGAGATATGATAGAGGTCTATAAAATAATGAGTGGTGTGGAATGGGTAGACGTGAATCATTTGTTTACTCTTTCCAAAAATACTAGGACTAGGGTGCATGCGATGAAGCTACAATGTAGTAAACTTAATACAAATCGGAGAAAATGTTTCTTCACTCAACGTGTAATTAAACTCTGGAATTCATTGCCAGAGAATGTGGTAAAGGCTGTTAGCTTAGCGGGGTTTAAAAAAGGTCTGGCAGGCTTCCTAAAGGAAAAGTCCATAGACCATTATTAAATTGACTTGGAGAAAATCCACTGCTTATTTCTGGGATAAGCAGCATAACATGTATTAAACTTTTTTGGGATCTTCCCAGGTATATTGTGACCTGGAATGGCCACTGTTGGAAACAGGATGCTGGGCTTGATGGACCTTTGGTCTGTCCAGTGTGGCAATACTTACATACTTATGTACAATTTGTGTGTGCAATTTAATTGAGCAATGAGCTTATTAGTGCCAATAATTTAGCACTAACTATCAATTATTGGTGTTTATTGGCAACAAATTGGATTTACGCATGCATCTTTATAGTTTTACTGAACTTGCTGTACAGCTGTAAGGGTCCCCTTTACTAAAGGGTTGGTGTTGCCGTGCACCAATCCAGAACTCCTGCCGGGCTATCCCATGAGCCCAGCAGTAGTTCCCACCCCCAGCGTACGCCATTTCCAGCGCTACAAAAAGATTTGTAGCACTGGTGCTTACCCGGTGGTAATCAAGTAGCCCTGTGTGCTGCCTGGTTACCGCCAGGTTAACGCGGGAGCCCTTACCAACACTTCAGTGGGTGGAGGTAAGTGCTTTCCTCTGAAATGGCTGCACGGCAAGTAGTTCACCTACTGCACGGCCATTTCCTTTTGAGAAAAAAAGACAGCCTTTTACTCACGGCAGTGAAAGGGGTCCTCAGCATGTATCAAAAATACTTGCTGATGCTAGCGCAGGCCTCCTTTTACCGCAGCTTAGTAAAAGGACCCCTAACTGACGATCAGAGCAGAGCGGTGTACAGACTACATTTAAAAAAAAAACAATAAATAAAAGTAATATATATATATATTTTTTTTGTTATTTTTGTTACATTTGTACCCTGCGCTTTCCCACTCATGGCAGGCTCAATGCGGCTTACATATACAGGTACTTATTTGTACCTGGGGCAATGGAGGGTTAAGTGACTTGCCCAGAGTCACAAGGAGCTGCCTGTGCCTGAAGTGGGAATTGAACTCCAATATCAATATCTTGCAATGCTTTATTCTATTTAATGGCATCCAGTTTGGAGCACCGTTTATAGAATAGCGATCAGTGCACATTTTTTTTTCGGTGCCCAAATTGGGTGCCATTAGTCTTGGTGCTTTGGCCTGTTCATGCCAGTTTAACTGCAGCTGCCCTACATAATGAGTTGTCCTGCCACTGTGTTGTTTCCACTGGGGTGTTTTGTCCATTATGCAAGGGGTGCTGTTCGTATGATCAGTGGTGGCCCTACCATTAGGCCACCTGAGGTGGGGACCTCAGGTGGTACTCTTCTGGGAGAGGCATAACACCAGCTGTAGCCTGGTTTCTCCCCCCTTCCTTCTTCAATCCCCTTCCCCGAGCCTCCCCTCCTGGTCTTCGGGGTCTCGCCCTCCCATCCCTTCCCCATGGTCCCCAGCATTTCTCTCTTTCCCCCTGCACTCCCCCCCCCCCCATGGCATTTAGCATCTCTCTCCTTCCCGCTCCCTTTTCCCCCTCCAGCATCTTTATCCTTCCCTTCTTCTTTACCACCTCTCATGGTGTTCAGATATTCTCCCCCCTTCAGCATCTCTCTCCTTCTTTCACCCTCCCTCCCCCGCAGCCAGGCATTTATTCCCTTACCTGGTTGCCTCGGGGTGATGAGTCTATCAACTGCATAAGTGACATTGCCTGGCCAGCTGATGTGGGGCCTTGAGCATCTGCACATGCTCAAGGCCTGCCGGCACTTGATGCCTCTTATGCAGCTGATAGAGTCACCACCCAGAGGATGTAGGGTAAGGGAATAAACACCTCGCAGTGAGAGAGATAGAGAAGAACAATTTTGGGGGTGCCATGGCATCTGTGGCTCCCCTTGTTCCAATTTGTCTGCTTCTAGACCAGGAAGAGGAAGCCTTGTGTTGGAGTATCAGGGGTGATAGTAACCAGGCGCTGTTGCCACCTCCTGGGTGCTGGTTGCAGCTTTTTGAGTAGGGGGAAGTCAAGGACTTGGCGAACGCCTTTACGGTACTATGTAAGCCACATTGAGCCTGCAAATAAGTGGGAAAATGTGGGATACAAATGTAACAAATAAATAAAAATAAATAAATAAATATCAGAGGCCTTCCATGCTGTCCCGCCACTGATACTAGGTGTTAGGGTAACAGATTTGGGGAGCCTCAGAGATGCAGGCGCCACCGCACCACTTTATGCTCAATGCAAGTAGAGGGCCCCCAATGATCAAGAGGATAACTGCCCCAGTGCTATAACAGTGACACCCCCTAGCAATAAGGATCAGGATGTTTGGGTACAAGAGAAAGCAGTAGCAGGAGCACCAGCCATGCTGTGGTCTTCCCAGAAGAAAAGGGAGATTCTGGCATAAATTATGGGGCTAAAGTAAGGTACAGGCTTGGGTCACTGAGATGTCAAGGCAGGGCAACTAGCGAGAACAGGGAGGGGTCAGGGAGTAGAATGTTGTTTCAACAAGTGCTGCCAAGAGCTTGGAAAAAGAGTTTCATGGTAGTGTGCTGCCAAAAAATACCAGCTAGCCAGGGAGAAGGTGAATGTGCTCCTACAGCCAGAGGGGTGGGAAGGCAGAAGGGAAAAAAGGGTACACCACAGAAAAGCAAATTTTTGATGTAGTGTATCTAGATTTTCAGAAAGCTTTTGACAAAATACCTCATGAGAGACTCCTGAGAAAATTAAGGGGTCATGGGATAGGAGGCAATGTCGTTCTGTGGATTAAGAACTGGTTATTGGACAGAAAAAAGAGGGTAGGGTTAAATGGCCATTTTTCTCTATGGAGGAGGGTGGAGTGCCTCAGGGATCTGTACTGGGACTGGTGCTATTTAACATATTTATAAATGATCTGGAAATCAGAACAACAAGTGAGGTGATTAAATTTGCAAATGACATTAAACTATTCAAAGTTGTCAAAACATATGCAGACTGTGAAAAATTGGAGGAAGACCTTAGGAAACTGGAAGACTGAGCATCCACATGGCAGAAGAATAATCCAAATCATAGTTATCTGATGCTAGGGTCCACTTTAGGAGTCAGCACTCAAGAAAAAGACCAAATGCTGAAATTTTCTACCCAGTGTGGCATTCTGTTTCTTGTCACATGGTGTTTGCTGATCGGTTGGCTGTTCTTTTGTTCTCTCTGTGGATTAACTTGCACACATAAAGGAATTATTCAAGCCTATCAGCTTCTTCTCAGAGAAAGTTGATTGTGACCCCTGAGGCAGGTGCTTTGGCTCCGAAACATGGACCATGTCGGGTCCTTGATATGAATATTCTGAATAAACTGGTTTTTGATATCATCTCCCTATTGGTTTGCGCATTTGTCAGCCTCTACTTTTGCTGTTTTGCTATATATATGAAGTATCACATAACTTATGTAATGAGTTTATCTTGTTGGGCAGACTGGATGGACTGTACAGTCTTCATCTGCTGTCTTCTACTATGTTATATATGTGTGCGGCAGCGGTCAAAAAAAGCAAACAGGATGCTACAAACCCAGGTAGCGCTTTAGAAATGTTAAGTAGTAGTAGTAGTACATGATTATCAGGGGCTGCTGGGATGTGGAGGAGGCTAAATTATGACAAAAACATTCTGCAGAAAGATGAAGTTTGAAAAAGCCTAAGAGGGAAAGGGACATTTATTTGTGGATGATGGAAATGGAAAGGAAGGGCATAGGCTATGACAGCCCCCAGTCTTGGTCCTTTTGCAGTGCAGACTCAGTGGCTGATTATCAGGGCAAAGGCAGATGGGATCAGGTCTGAAAGATGTGTGCTACTGATTTAACAGTATGACAGGATGCATTAAAGTTCAAGCACCTCTGTTCCTTTTGTGGAGCAAGCCATGCTGCACACAAATGCACCACAAAGGCTGGAGTGTAGCAACTTAATGGCCCTTTTACAGGACTAGCTCCCAAACTGGTTCAACTCCACTGCATGACTCCTTGGCTGGCAAAATATGAAAAGGTTAAGAATGCACAAATACAGTTCAAGGGTTTTAAATTCATCTTCAACATCCCTTACCAGGTCCCATCCCATACCACCTCAGCGCAAATGGGGCAGCATGAGGAGTTGGATGGAGTAAACTTAGGGCTGAACTGGGCATGGGCCAGGTTGCTGGCCTACAGCCCTCAGACCCAAACATGGTAGGGTCGATTCTAACTGTGAGAGCCAGAGAAGTATCCACTAATTCACAATTTATCCTACCCAGCAGGGGAATTTGTTAACGACTACTTGCTACTCAAATTGTGCTTGGTTAAATATGTTTCATTTGACAGTACAGTTAGCATCCTGAGGGGTTACTCTTATATGGAAGGCTAAAATCAGAGCATGAGTTGAGGACCTATTATCAAATGAGAGTCCATGTAAATTACTATTGAACTGAAACTAAAATCTTAAAGTATGAAAGTAGGATGGCTGGTCCAGAACAGGTGAGAACAGGGAATTGTGAGACTGAAAGATGCTGCGAACCGCTATGTAGATAATGATGAAGAAAAAGCAAATTTGCTAAATAGATACTTTTGTTCTGTCTTCACAGAAGAAAATCCTGGAGAAGGACCGCAATTGACTGGCAAAAGTACATATGAGAATGGAGTGGATATAGCACCGTTCACGGAAGAAAGTGTGTATGAACAACTTGAAAATCTAAAGGTGGACAAAGCCGTGGGACCGGACAGGATCCACCCCAGGATATTGAGGGAACTCAGAGAAGTTCTGGCGGGTCCTCTTAAACATTTTTTTTAATAGATCCTTGGAGACAGGAGAGGTTCTGTGGGATTGGAGAACAGCGGACGTGGTCCCTCTTCACAAAAGTGGTGATAGGGAAGAAGCTGGAAACTACAGGCCGGTAAGCCTCACTTCGGTTATTGGAAAATTAATGGAAGCGATGCTGAAGGAAAGGATAGTGAATTTCCTGGAAGCCAATAAGTTACAAGATTTGAGACAACATGGTTTTACCAAAGGTAAATCATGCCAAACGAATCTCATTGAATTCTTTGACTGGGTGACCGGAGAATTGAATCATGGACGTGCTGTAGACGTAATCTACCTAGATTTCAGCAAAGCTTTTGACATGGTTCCCCACAGGAGGTTCTTGAATAAACTTGACAGACTGAAGATAGGACCCGACATGGTGAACTGGATTAGGAACTGGTTGACGGACAGACGCCAGAGGGTAGTGGTTAATGGAATTTGCTTGGATGAGGGAAAGGTGAGTAGTGGAGTGCCTCAGGGATCGGTGCTGGGGCCGATTCTGTTCAATATATTTGTGAGTGACATTGCCGAAGGGTTAGAAGGTAAAGTTTGCCTTTTTGCGGATGATACTAAGATTTGTAATAGAGTGAACATCCAGGAGGGAGTGGAAAACATGAAAAAGGATCTGCAGAAGCTAGAAGAATGGTCTAAGGTTTGGCAATTAAAATTCAATGCGAAGTGATGCACTTAGGGAGTAGAAATCCACGGGAGACGTATGTGTTAGGCGGTGAGAGTCTGATATGTACAGATGGGGAGAGGGATCTTGGGGTGATAGCATCTGAGGATCTGAAGGCAATGAAACAGTGTGACAAGGCGGTGACCGTAGCTAGAAGATTGCTATAGAGAGAGGTGTGACCAGCAGAAGAAAGGAGGTGTTGATGCCCCTTTATAAGTCAGTTTTGGAGGCCGTATCTTGCTAAAGATGTAAAAAGAATTGAAGCGGTGCAAAGAAAAGCTACAAGAATGGTATGGGATTTGGGAGGAAGTGACGTCACTGGACTTGATGGCAGCCTGATTCTTTTCCTCTGCCCTGCTCTTCAGTAAATCTTTTCTAATCGGGGTGCTCTTTGCATTGATTTGATTAGAAGAAGCAGAGAGTTGAAATATAAGGAAGACTACTATGAGTAAAGCTGGTTTGGGTGCTGTGAAAGGAGTGGAGAAGACTCCTAAAAAGGTATCGGCCAAGCAGACAGGATGCCATGCGGTCTCGCTTCCAGCACCTGATTCCGACTCGGAGTCGGCTCTCTCGGGGGCTGACTCGTTGGAATGTCCGAAGAGAATGTTAAATTGTCTTGCCGAAATAAAGGAGGAGATTAAAGCATCCAGAGCAGACAAAGTGGAGCGAATTGATCAGCTGAGCTCTGATATGCATGAATTGGGAGCTTGGGTGGCGGAGCTGGAGGCGAGAATGGACGAGCAGTCTGAAAACTTGTATTCCTCCCAGACTCGAATTACTAAATTATTTAATCAGCACGAGGAGGTATTGTACAAATTAGACGACCTGGAAAATAGAGGTCGTCGGAAGAACCTGCGATTTCGAGGAGTTCCTGAGGGTAGTGCAACAGAAGACGTGTTGACCATAGTTAAAGTGCTTTGCACCCAGCTTCTGAACACTGAGGAAGAGGCGGCAGTTTTGCAGTTTGAAGGGTACCTAGAGCGCTTGGGCGCCCAAGGGAATTGGCACAGAGGGATATTGTGCTGCGTTTTTTATGCTACACAGATAAGGAGCTGATCCTGTCTAAGGCTCGCAAACATGCCCAGCTGATGTTTAATGAGGCAAAAGTTTTTGTGTACCAAGATATTTCAACATACACATTGCAACAGAGGAGGCTACTGAAACCTGTCTTGGATGTGCTTTCGGCTGCAAGTATTCGATATAGATGGGCATTTCCATTTGCACTTACTTTTACAGTGGTGGGGAAATCTCATCAGGCCCGCTAGCTGGGAGAGGCATGGAAAATTTTGCATGCGGAGGGTTTGACTTCATCTGCGCATCCCCCATCCGCGATGGTGCCTGAGACACGTGAAAAATTGCAGCATTGGCAAAGGGTCAAATCTGCTCAGAAGAAAATGTTACTGGCGATCGATGAGGAGGGAAAAAATCCACCATGAAGAATCACTCTGGAGGTGACGGTAACTGGTGGATGGAAGATCTGTGATTGGTGGACATTTACTTGTCATGCAATATGCTCCTGTTTTTGCTTGGGCTATGTGAGCATTGTTATAGCTTAAAGTATTCAATTCAAGGATGATGAAGGGATAGTACGACATTTTTTTTATTACATTTGTACCCCGCACTTTCCCACTCATGGCAGGCTCAATGCGGTGGGCAATGGAGGGTTAAGTGACTTGCCCAGAGTCACAAGGAGCTGCCTGTGCTGGGAATTGAACTCAGTTCCTCAGTTCCCCAGGACCAAAGTCCACCACCCTAACCACTAGGCTGCTTTTTTGAATTTGGCGCAGCACTGGAAGAAGCGAGTGGTCCCTTCATTGGTTCGTTGGATCTCTAAATTGTGATATATCTGTGAGATGGAACGTCTGACAGCTATGAAGAGGAAGACTGTGTCTAGATGGGAAGTGATATGTGGACCCTTTTTGAAATTTTGCTCTGTTTGAAGGAGAGGTTGTTTTGGGTTTCTTTGTTATAGGGAGGGTGAAGGAAGGGGGAAGGGAGGGAGGTGGGGTTTGGGTCGGGGAAATAACACACAAAATTCTTTGGTTAGTAAAATATGGAGGTTGGACCTGTATTTGATATCTGTATTGAGATTCATGCAGTGTATTATGTCATGTTGTTTTTGCATGGCTTGTTCTATTTACTATATTGTATTGGTCTTTTTACAATAAACAGTCTCAACAAATAAAAAAAAGAATGGTATGGGATTTGCGTTACAAGATGTATGAGGAGAGACTTGCTGACCTCAACATGTATACCCTGGAGGAAAGGAGAAACAGGGGTGATATGATACAGACGTTCAAATATTTGAAAGGTATTAATCCGCAAACGAACCTTTTCCGTAGATGGGAAGGTGGTAGAACTAGAGGACATGAAATAAGATTGAAGGGGGGCAGACAAGAAAAAAGTCAGGAAGTATTTTTTCATGGAGAGAGTGGTGGATACTTGGAATGCCCTCCCGCGGGAGGTGGTGGAGATGAAAACTGTAACGGAATTCAAAAATGCGTGGGATAAACATAAAGGAATCCTGTTCAGAAGGAATGGATCCTCAGAAGCTTAGCCGAGATTGGGTGGCAGAGCCGGTGGTGGGAGGCGGGGCTAGTGATTGGGAGGTGGGGCTAGTGCTGGGCAGACTTCTATGGTCTGTGCCCTGAAAATGACAGATACAAATCAAGTTCCCATCAACTATTTCTTATACCAACACAGTTCATTCATCAATTCGTTTGATTAGTGTATTTATCTTAGTGACCTCAGTTGTGCACATTGCCAATATTTCTTAATGGCAATAAATCCTGCACACAGTTCTTCATCGGTTCACTATGTTAGTGAGTTATTTTTACCCTTATTTCTGTTTTTAGAGTTTTTTTTAGCTTTATGTTAATTCTTTAATCAAATACTCATCTTATCTAGATGTATCGGACCCAGGGGTTGGTGTTAGTGTCCAACATGCATGTTTTGCCCTTCTCCAGGGCTGTTTCAAGGACTGACCCCCTTTGCCGTTTTAGCATCAGCTCTGCTTCAAAGTGAAACGAATTGATGAATGAACTGTGTTGGTATAAAAAATAGTTGGTGGGAACCAGTTACAATATATGCTTTTACAACTTTGGAGGTCCCACACTGAATATATAAATAAATCAGCCAGTGTGATTGGTAGATACAAATCAAGGTCAGGTATCTTGTTTATCTTGTTGGGCAGACTGGATGGACCATGCAGGTCTTTCTCTGCTGTCATCTACTATGTTACCACGTTACTATGTTTCTAGCAGGCTCAGATTAAACCAACACTGGCGTTGACACTATGCCTCCATCTGAGCCTGCCTTGGCTTTCCCATGGCTTCTCTAGCAGCAGTAGCCCAGGGCTCAGAGTGTGGGGCCTGCTGCCTTTGCATTCTGACAAGTCCAGAGGTACCCCACTCTCTCTTCCTGCATGAGTTTCCCATTACCATGGAAACTTGTGTGAAAGGCAGGGAGCCACACAGCCTATCAAACCTATAAATGGCAAGTGACCGACTCACCTGCAAATGCGCAGTAGAGACTTCCCTCTCTGTCCCGCCCCCGCGTCAAGACGTGATGACGGGGGGAGGGGGGCGGGACAGAGAGGGAAACTGTGCGGAAGGGGAGGGAGGGAACCGCTGACGTCGCTACCGCTCCCCCCCAAGGTAGCCGCTACCGCCCCCCCCCCCCCCCGGAGTCGCCACCACCCCCCCTTCACCCGGCCTGGGCCCTCTCTTCGTTATTCAACTTACAGCAGCGCCGAAACAGCAGCAAGCAGCTCAGCTTCAGCTCCCGTCGGCCTTCCTTCCCTGCCTGTGCCCCGCCCTCGCCAACGTGACGTCACACGAGGGCGAGGCACAGGCAGTGAAGGAAGGCCAACGGGAGCTGCTGCTTGCTGCTGCTTTGGCGCTGCTGTAAGTTGAATAACGAAGAGAGGGCCCGGGTCGGGTGAAGGGGGGGCGGGGGCGACTCCGGGGTGGGGGGGGGCGGTAGCGGCTACCTTGGGGGGTGGAGGGGACATGGGAGGTCTCAGAAGGAAGGGGGGCCTTGGAGCTGGGAGGGCTGGACTGAAGGGGGCCTTCCAGCTGGCTGGGAAGAAGGCACGGGGCCTTGGAACTGGGAGGGAGGGCAGGGGGGCCCTTACAGTTGTGAGGGAATGGGGCGCCCTTACAGTTGTGAGGGAATGGGGCCCCCTTACAGTTGTGAGGGAGAGCAGGGGGCCTTGGAACTGGGAGGGAGGGAAGGGGGCCTTGGGAGCTGGGGGGGAGGGCCTGGGGCCTTGGAACTGGGAGGGAGGGAGGGCGGGCAGGGGGCCTTGCAGTTGGGAAGGGGGGAGGACTGGAGCCTTGGAGCTGGGAGGGAGGGAGGGACAGAGGGGGCCTTGGAGCTGGCAGGGAAGGAGGATGGCAGGGGGCCTTGCAGCTGCAACGGGAGGGGGGGCCTTGGGAAAAAAAAATTCCAATAGGCGCCTGTTTTAACGGGCTTAACGGCTAGTCAGATCATGAAGGCAGGCATAAAAATTTTACTTTGAGTTTTTGCTAGTTCCATCGGGCAGCCATAGAGAAGTCAAGGGCAGACTTGAAGGTGAGGGTGTAGGCCCAAAGAAGGATCTGGGCACCGGTGTGGCGGGGGAGGAGGGATGAGTGAGGGCCCACTCCCCCAATTGCCTATGGGTGCTTAAAATTTAAATCTGGCAGTGATTTCTAGTCAGGTATGTTAACAATCAGTGAAGAATCCTCAGAAACTTTGTTTTCAGTTTAAACCAATTTTTACTAATATGCATCCCCCCTTTGAAGTCAGTTAAAAATCCCTACTCAGCATATTTAATTTTGTTTTGGTCCCATAAAATTCTATCCTAGTTTCCTCCCAAGCTCCAGTACAAAATCGTACACATAGTAACATAGTAGATGACGGCAGAAAAAGACCTGCATGGTCCATCCAGTCTGCCCAATAAGATAAACTCATATGTGTATACCATACCTTGATTTGTACCTGCCTTTTTCAGGGCACAGACCGTACAAGTCTGCCCAGTAGTATTTCCCGCCTCCCAACCACCAGTCCCACCTCCCATCACTGGCTCTGGCTCAGACCGTATAAGTCTGCCCTCCACTATCCTCGCCTCCCAACCACCAACCTCTCTTCCCCCACCTGCTCCGCCACCAATTTTTGCTAAGCTTCTGAGGATCCATTCCTACTGCACAGGATTCCTTTATGCATATCCTACGCATGTTTGAATTCCGTTACCGTTTTCATCTCCACCACCTCCCGCGGGAGGGCATTCCAAGCATCCATCACCCTCTCCGTGAAAAAATGCTTTCTGACATCTTTTTTGAGTCTGCCCCCCCCTTCAATCTCATTTCATGTCCTCTCATTCTACCGCCTTCCCATCTCCGGAAAAGATTTGTTTGCGGATTAATACCTTTCAAGTATTTGAACGTCTGTATCATATCACCCCTGCTCCTCCTTTCCTCCAGGGTATACATGTTCAGGTCAGCAAGTCTCTGCTAATACGTCTTGGAACGCAAATCCCATACCATTCTCGTAGCTTTTCTTTGCACCACTTCCATTTTTTTAACATCCTTCGCAAGGTACGGCCTCCAAAGGATGTTAAAAAAATACATGAAGTATGATCCCCGGTTCTCTTTTTTTTTCTACCTCTTCTCCCACTCCCAGCACAGAAAGACAGACTGAAAGATGCTTCATCCCTATATCAACCAAAAGACACTCTGATGTGTACTGAAATTTCCAGGATAAACATAAAATAAAAACCGAAAATGAAGAGCCTTGATTATCCTCTCTACCCAATAAGTAACCAGTGAGACATTCCTTTCCAAGTACCCATTCAGGATGGAACTCAATCACTTTTCATGACTTCAGAATGATGTTGGTCACCCTGAAAAGGTTAACCCCAAAGTGTCCCTAACAGGGTTCCTTTACAAAGTAGCAGTAAAAAATGGCCTTAGTGTGCCTTTATGAGGGTTTTTCCCCACATGCTAAGGCCATTTTTTCCGTGACCATAACCCCCCCCCCCCCCCCTGTTTTTCTGTATTTTTCCATTAGTAACCATAGGTTTATGTTGTCATTAGTGCACAACCATTTTAAAAAATTACCACCGCCTATTTTGTAGATGGTAAGGCTTCCCATGTTATCAATATACTGATCAGTTAGTGCCCGGTAATACAGATGTGCTAACTGGTTAGTGCAGGGACGCCCACTCTCTGCCCCTGACATGTCCCCTCAAAGAAAAAATGTAATGCATGGACATTTCAAAACTAACGTGAGATGCTTTAGCGCATTCCATGTTAGGTCATTTTCGCTGCACCTATCATAGCTTAGTAAAAGGACTCCTTAACAACTCACAGGCCGATGCTCAGAATTCCTGTGGTAAGCCAACGGCACAGAAACCATACCGCTGGAACAGTGCAGAAACCTAGCTTGCCAATGCTCAAAGAAAATAGTATTCAAATGATATGTGCACTGTAAAAGCGAAAGCAAGGGGGAATGTGCTTGACGCATGAGCAGAAGAGTTTCGCAGCAAGCTCATCTCCTGTTCGCATGTGTCTGGCAAACTCAAAAGTAAAGCACACATTGGCATCTGTTTTCTGCACCTTTAAATATAATATCATAGGCATTTGTACGCCTCACACACATCCATACACTCCAATAAAATATCAAAACACCTAGGCGTATGGCAAAACTTAGGCTGTAGCTTTATTAATCCATTAAATTTCTTACATTCCATTAACTATACCATCCTCCACCTTCTCCACATATATCTCAACGTTATCCATTTCCCCAGGTTAGTCGGTCACGATCTAACCTTAACAAATATCTTTCTTTATGTTGTTCAAGCATGACTTGTGGTATCGCCAAATCATGCAATCCCCCACCCTGCCCAAGGCCCATGGTGGTTTCACACAAAGATCGCCCTCCCAAAACTGCATCAGTTTCAAAGTGTCATTTAACTTAGGATGGCAACTATTCTGCTGCAACACTCTCCCCCATCCCAAACGCCAACATGCTAAACATTAAACCTAAACCCCTCATAAACATAAAACTTTCCAACACCCACCTCAAACACCAGGGTGGTTGGGAGGGTTGAACCCCACCGCTCCTGTGCTTCAACACCTAAAAAACTCCAGCCCACCAAAAATGATTGCTGCATAGGTCAGTAGCAATAAAGGGGGAAGTTAATAATGTGGGCTACTGTTAAGTTGGGTTATTAGTAGTAGCCTAATGGTTAGTGCAGCGGACTTTAATCAGGGCAACCTGGGTTCAGTTCCCACTGCAGGACTTTGAGTAAGTCACTTAAGGGTCCTTTTACAAAGATGTGCTAGCATCTTTAGCAGCACTGAAAATAAGCATGTGCTAAACACTAGAGATGCCCATATATTCATATATTCTAATAGTTAGACCACAAAAACTGTAAAAATGTGGGGACTAAATAATGTGTATACTATATAAAGTGTCCCAAACATTAATTCTTCATTTGTAATATGCACCGTAATCAAACATTTGAAACGCTTTTTTTTAAAGCATTTTTTTTAGACAACGGGGACCGTCAGATATTATAGCAACTCACACCACAGGGAACCTTCTGTTCCTTTTTCAATTGTGAAGGAAAAAATGGTTGTGGTGCAAATCTTCATCGGTTCACCCTTCAAACATTTTTTAAAATTATATATATAATAGTATTTTCTCTTAGCAAAAATATTTTCTAGTGTACTGAGATCACTGTCATAAGCGTGCATAATAGCAGCAAACTTATCTTAGAGAAAGGCAGCACTTTCAATTCCCAGGAGAACCTCCGCCGACATGGCCAGGTTTCGCAGAACTTCCTTAGGGAAGAGGCTCTCTGGAGGAGATACAAAAAATATTTCTCAATACCTATAGAAACGTTTACCAACAATGATCATATCAATGGATCCCATATTCAAACAATAATAAAATAGTGCACTTACTAACCAGAACATAACATGCTCACTCCTGTCTAAGAAGAAAAAATGGCCGCGGCGTCTTAGCGCGGATTTGAACTTTAAATAAACTACAGCTGACTACAAAATGAGTAAACCTGATAGGTTCTTCAATTCTACTCATGAACCAATCAGGATGCACACCAGAGACCACCAATCAATCTCTGAGTTAAGGCCGTCAGGATAAAGAGTACGAAGTAAAAAAAATCCAACGCTGTTCCTTGTAGTTTAACAACTGACTGATGTTTCCACCCTCCCTCCTACTTGAATGTGATCTATAATTCTCCACTTTATATCACTCAGCTGGTGTTAGAACCTCATTCTTGATTCTTGATTTATGCTCATTCAGTCATGATAGTATACACATATATTCCTATAGGCATCTCTAGCATTTAGCCTGCGCTAAAAACGCTACCCCACCTTTGCAAAAGACCCCCTTAACCCTCCGTTGCTCAAAAAACTTAGGGGTCCTTTTTCTATGGCACACTAGTGTTTTTAGCATGTGCTAAATGCTAGCGACACCCATAGGAATGTATGGGTGTCTTTAGCATTTAGCACGCACTAAAAATGCTAGCACACTTTTGTAAAAGACCCCCTTAGATTGTGCGCCTACTAGGGCCAGAAAAAGTACCTGCATATAATGTGTACAGCAGTGCATACGTCTAGTAGCCCTATACAAATGATTATTTTCAGGTTTCAGGTTATTTTATGCAATGAGACCCTGTGCTAAAATAACCCGACATGGTAAAATAAATCAATTTGTGGTACAATAACCCGACTTAACAGTACCTCACGTTGATAACTTCCCCTCTAAACAACTTCCAGGATCTTCACAAAGTACTCTACCAGAAAGATCCTTAACAGTTTGTTAGCCTTGCCAATAGCAGACTCTCCTTGTCAGCTGATTCTAATTAACTTCTGGATCCACTACAAAATTTGGACTCAGACAGCAGATCTGGACTCAGACCAAAACTGCTTTCTCACCCACACAGATCAGAAAACGGACCACTGCTGATTCTCCCAATCACTAAAGTTCTACTGGCTATCCTATATAATAATTCTCACCACCACTGTGTCTGTGGCTCCTGCAGTTGCTGAGCTAGGCTCCGTAGCCAGGCTGACGTCACTCACAGCTGATTCTCAGGCAGGGGGAGGAGTAGGGAAACATGCATGTTTCCCTACTCCTCCCCCTGCCTGGGAATCAGCTGTCAATGCGCCGCTCCCTGCAACAGGACAAGCGCGGCACCGCAGACAACCCCCCCTCGGAGCATCACCCAAGCCCCTCCCCCCACCAGCGCATAACTCAAGCCTCCCCCCCAGCCACATCAACCCCCTCGTGCCTCCCGCACAATACGTCACTAACCCACTCACAACACCCCTCTCACTCCCGCTCCCCGTAGGCTTCATAATCGCCCATGGTAACGAGACGTCACAAGAAGGGAACAAGCACAGGACAGAAAGCAATTTCCTACTTCAGCACCGTGAGATATATCGCCCCCCCCCCACTAACGAAAGTCGGAAGCGCAATTTCCCCAAGAGAAGCCTGCTTACTCTGCCGAGTGGCTTTCCCAGCACTCCCCGGCACCAGGATACAAGTTTGTCAACTGCTCGTCCACAACCCACGAGGAGGTCGCCACCACTCCCCCCTCCAACCCCTACGAGGCCACCGCAGCCACTGCTTCGCCCTCCACCCCCTCCCCCCCAAGTTCGCAACCCAGGCCCTGCCACTTTCCCTCCAGTCCTGCCCACCAAACACAGACCTGCAAAGTCCGGCCCCTAGAAAAACAAAAACAGCTGTGCAGCCGCTCCTCTCGCCTCTCACGTCACTGCCCCTGAAGTAGACCCCGGAGGAGCACAGCGCGACGTGAGAGAGACGAGAGGAGCAGATGCAAAGCTGACAAGAGGCCTAAAAACAGTTCAGGGGGGCAAGCCAACCCCATTTCCACTTGCAACTTCCTTCTGATTATGGTTAGGCGGGCTGTCCCTAGAAGGTTTGTCTCCAGCAGGCAATGGTAGTTCACGGTTAACGCTTTTCCTGCTTGTCCACAGACCTCCCATTCCATTCGCCATCAGAAACCAGATACCATGCAAGACTAACTCATATAGCCAAGTTTTAAGGCACTTGTTAAAGTGCTTGAATGTTCTCATCAAAAGTCCTCAGTATATCTATTATCCTTTACTGACCCCATGCATGTTTTACCTCAATTAGTTTGCATCATGATTAAACTTCCAGACCTATGACCCAACCCACACATATGAAGGTAAACACTACTGGACCGATTCTTGAAGCTGTCCAGGTGGTGCCATGTCCGAGTTTGCTTGACCAATGTTTCAGCCAACTTGCTGTGGTAATTGGCAGACTTGGACATGGGAGTACCCAGACAGCTCAAAAACCATGATACCAACCGCGAAAGACTAAGAGAACAGTAATGAACTGACTTCATGCCGGTTGCTCCATGGTTTCATGGTGGGCTGTACATAGGCTGACACCCTTGCTCTTGCCATGATATCATGTACTTCTTGCCTAATTCTCAATTCTGAAATATTTTCAAATACAGGCTGTTTCTGGAGCTTCGTGCTTATTGGCTAATTTCACCCAAGCACAACTCCTGTATGTCCCTTGTGCTAACAGAAGGGTGAATAAGGTATGAGCAAATCCAAATAAAGATTGTCCCATTATTTATTAATTTATTGCATTTGTATCCCACATTTTCCCACCTCTTTGCAGGCTCAATGTGGCTTACAATAATCATGAATAGTGGAAATACATTAGAAAATAGACATTTAGTGTTACAGAAGGATCTTGCGTAACATGATAGTGATAAGACAAGTGGTATAACAAGCATATATTGTAAGACAGCTCTGAATATATGTGGAGGAGTTGTGTATATTCATATTTGTTGATCTTTATGGTATGCCTTGTTAAAGAGATGGATCTTCAGTAGTTTGCAGAAGTTCATTAATTCGTAAATCGTTTTTAAGTTGCGCGGCAATGCATTCCATAACTGTGTGCTCAAGTAGGTAAAGTTTGAGCACGCGTTAGTTTGTATTTCAGACCTTTGCAGTTAGGGAAGTGCAGATTAAGGAATGTGCGGGATGATCTTTTGGCATTCCTGGGTGGTAAGTCAATCAGGTCTGAAATGTAGGCTGGTGCATCTCCGTGAATGATTTTGTGAACTAGGGAGCATATTTTGAACGTGATGCGTTCTTTAAGTGGGAACCAGTGTAGTTTTTCTCGTAGGGGTTTAGCGCTTTCATATTTTGTTTTGCCAAATATGAGTCTGGCTGCAGTGTTCTGGGCTGTCTGAAGTTTCTTGATTATTTGCTCTTTACAGCCGGCATAGAGTGCATTGCAGTAGTCTAGATGACTAAGCACCATTGATTGTACCAGGTTACGGAAAACATTCCTTGGGAAGAAAGGTCTTACTCTTTTTAATTTCCACATGGAGTGGAACATCTTCTTGGTTGTGTTTTTCGCGTGGTTCTCGAGTGTTAGGTATCGATCGATGGTAACTCCAAGAATTTTTAGGGTGTCCGAAACTGGAAGGTTCAGATTTGGTATATTGATGGCGGTGAATTTGTTCTTGTTATGTTGAGAGGTGAGTATTAGGCACTGGGTTTTTTCTGCATTGAGTTTCAACCGAAATGCATCCGCCCATGTATGCATGATATGGAGACTTTGATTGATGTCATTAGAAATTTCCTGTAGATCTTGTTTGAATGGGATGTAGATCATTACGTCATCTGCGTATATATATGGGTTGAGGTTTTGGTTTGATGATAGTTTGGCCAAGGGTATCATCATTAGGTTGAATAGTGTCGGTGAGAGGGGGGATCCCTGTGGGACTCCGCATTCGGGTATCCATGTGGCTGAAGTGATCAAATTAGATGTCACTTGGTATGATCGTGTGGTTAGGAATCCCTTGAACCAATTGAGAACGTTTCCTCTGATTCCGAAGTACTCAAGGATTTGTAGTAGTATTCCATGATCAACCATGTCGAAAGCACTTGACATGCCAAATTGTAGAAGTAATATGTTCTTTCCAGCTGCAATCATTTGTTTGAATTTGGTCACGAGAGTAACTAGTACTGTTTCAGTACTGTGGTTAGACCGAAATCCTGACTGGGAGTCGTGGAGTACTGAGAATTTATTTAAATAGTTTGTAAGTTGGTTGGTCACCAACCCTTCCGTTAGTTTGGTTATTAAGGGAATGGATGCTACTGGCCTGTAGTTGGTTAGTTCACTGGCACTTTTCTTTGTGCCTTTGGGTATGGAGGTGAGTAGAATGTTTCCTTTCTCCTTCGGGAAGAGTCCATTTTGTAACATATAATTCAGGTGTTTCATTATGTCTGTTATAAATTGTTGAGGAGCAGATGTCATAAGGTTGTTTGGACATATGTCCAGTTTGCAATGTGATTTGGCAAATCATTTGAGCGTTTGGGAGATGATATCCTCTGTTATTGTCTTGAAGTTGGTCCAGGTTCTGTCTGCTGGGTAAATGGCAGGGTCTGGGTCTAGACAATCAAGGAGTTCAGCATAGTCGATGGTACTGACAGGTATCTTAAGTCGCAGTTGTACGATTTTCTCGTTGAAGTATTTCTCAAGGTTGTCTGCACCTGGTGCATCTTTGCTATTGGTTGTGACTGGTGTAGTATCTAGTAGTTTATTCACGAGTTGAAAGAGTTTATGTGTGTCCTTGTAGTTTGGTCCAATTACAGTTTTGTAATATAATCTTTTAGTTTGTCTTATGGTATATTTATATTTTCTTTGGAGTTGTTTCCAGGCGTTAAATGTGGGGTTGTCTTTCTTTTTATTCCATGCACGTTCTAACCTTCTAACTTGTGTTTTAAGTTTTTTCAGCTCTTCATTGAACCATGGTATTGAATTCTTTCTGTGTGAGGTTCTGGTTGGGTTGGAGCAATATTGTCTAATATGGATCTGCATCTGTCGTCCCATTCTAAGAGGAATTGGATTGTATCTGTTTTTATTGTCCATTCATTGCAGTAGATTTGTTGCCAGAATATTACCGGGTCTATTTTTCCTCTCGTGGTATAGGTTTTTCGTTCTTGTTTATTCGGTGATTCTTTCATTCGCCATTTGAGGGAGATGTTTGCTTTAAAGTGGTTGGACCACAGTGCGGGTGTCCATTTTGTGTCTGTTAGTATAAGGTTTGAGTTGGGATCAAATTTGTGTGTGACAATGTCTAGTGTGTGTCGTTTGATGTGAGCTGGCTGCTTGTTTGTTCTGTGGAGATCCCATAGTTGTAGGAACTCTTCGCATTCTTGGGTGTTTTTTGGGTTGAGATCTTCAATATTTTAGCATGTCCAGTATTAATTTTATTTTTTTTTAAAAAGGTACTAGAAATGAACTAGTGGAGGGGGGAAGAGGCGTCCCACCAGCTACATTGGAAAAAAAGAAAGCAAGTTTCAGAAGGTTCCAGGTTGGTAACAAAAGGTTCCAAGTAAGTGACCTGACAGAAAATTACCACTGATGGTGGTCAACATTTGTTGGCTTCATAAATCTGACTTCTGCACAGACCCTAGGGAAGTGCGGTACCCTAGGGCAATCAATCAGCCCAGGACCCCACCCCTCCACCCTCATGCCTCCTGTTTCTGCTCCTTCTCTCCACCACCAAGTGATGCATTTCATTTGCATCTGTCTCTAAAGAATAGCCATTCTGGGTCAGACTAATGGTCCATCTAGTCCAGTATCCTGTTTCCAACAGTGGCTAATCCAGGTCATAAGTACCTGGCAAGATCCCAAAACAGTACAATATATGTTATGCTGCTTATCCTAGAAATAAGCAGTGAATTTTCCCCAAGTCCATTTTAATAATGTTCTATGGACTTTTCCTTTAGGAAGCCATCCAACCCTTTTTTTTAACCCCGCTAAGCTAACTGCTTTTACTACATTCTCTGGAAACAAATTCCAGAGTTTAATTACACGTTGAGTGAAGAAAACTTTTCTCCAATTTGTTTTAAATTTACTACTTTGTAGTTTCAATGTGTGCCCCCTAGTCCTAGTAGTTTTGGAAACCGTAAACAGACGCTTCACGTCTAACCATTCAACTCCACTCATTATTTTATAGACCTCTATCATATCTCCCCTCAGACATCTTTTCTCTAAGCTGAAGAGCCCTAGCTGCTTTAGCCTTTCCTCATAGGGAAGTTGTCTCATCCCCTTTATCATTTTCGTTGCCCTTCTCTGTATATTTTCTAATTCCACTATATCTTTTTTGAGATGCGGTGACCAGAATTGAACACAATATTCAAGGTGTGATCGCACCATGGAGCAATACAAAAGCATTATAACATCCTCATTTTTGTTTTCCATTCCTTTCGTAATAACACCTAATATTCTATTTGCTTTCATAACCGCCGCTGCCGCACACTGAGCAGAGGGTTTCATCGTATCATACTACTACTACTTATTTCTATAGCGCTACTAGACGTATGCAGCACTGTACACTTGAACATGAAGAGACAGTCCCTGTTCAACAGAGCTTACAATCTAATTAGGACAAACAACGACAATGCCTAGATCCCTTTTCTGGTCGATGGCTCCACACACGAGAACACACAACTTATGCTTATGCCTTATACTCACCTTGAAACATAACATGAACAATTTCACCACCATAAACACACCAAAATTATCCCTCCCCATCTCAGACATCCTGAAAATTCTTGGAGTTACCATTGATCGACATCTTACACTTGAAAGTCATGCGAAAAATACAACTAAGAAGATGTTTCACTCAAAGTGGAAACTAAAAAGAATAAGACCTTTCATCCCAAGGACCATCTTTCGTAACCTGGTACAGTCAATAGTGCTCAGTCACCTAGAGTACTGCAATGCACTCTACGCTGGCTGCAAAGAGCAAATCATCAAGAAACTTCAAACCGCTCAGAACACCGCAGCCAGACTCATATTCAGAAAAACAAAATATGAAAGTGCTAAACCGCTAAGGGAAAAATTACACTGGCTTCCACTTAAAGAACGCACCGCGTTCAAAGTATGCTCTCTGGTTCATAAAATCATTCACGGAGATGCCCCGGCCTACATGTCTGATCTGGTGGACCTGCCACCCAGGAACGCTAGAAGGTCATCCTGCACTTTCCTTAATCTCCACTTCCCCAGTTGTAAAGGCCTAAAATACAAACTAATGCATGCGTCAAACTTTTCTTACCTGAGTACACAATTATGGAATGCACTGCCGCGCAACTTAAAAGCTACTTATGAACTAGCTAACTTTCGCAAATCCCTGAAGACCCACCTCTTCAACAAGGCATACCAATAAGATCAGCAACTAGAAATGTAATATATCGCCAAATCACCTATTATCAGCACTGTCTTTGCTCACATCTGTTTGTTTACATTTCGACTACGCTATTCTTTATGGCATCCCCACCTTACCTACTATCAGCACTGTTTTCTACTTTTTATCTACTTGTTTAAATTTCGATCATGCTATTCTTTATGTTACACAAATTGCTATCTCCCAACCTATTATCTACCATTGTAAGCCACATTGAGCCTGCAAAAAGGTGGGATACAAATGCAATAAATAAATAAATAAACTAATACCACGAGAGGCCAAATAGACCCGGATACTTTGTGGCAGCAGATATACAACAATGATTGGACAGCACAAACGGAATCCATATATTACCTCTCAGAATGGGACAAAAGATGCAGATACATACTAGACAAAATAGCACCCTTACAAATAAGAACTTCACGTAGACACAACTCGATACCGTGGTTCAATGAAGAACTGAAAAAACTAAAAACACAATCTAGGAAACTGGAACACGCATGGAAAAAAATAAAAGACGAACACACACTTAACACATGGAAACAACTACAAAGGAAATACAAATACGCAATAAGACAGACCAAAAGGTCATACTACAGAACTAAAATTGGGCCGGACTACAAAAACATGAAGAAACTATACCATCTCGTGAGCAAACTACTAGACACAATGCCGACCACCACAACTAACACTGACATCCCATCTGCAGACAACCTTGCTAAATATTTCAATGAAAAAATTTTAAACCTACGCAAAACCCTACCTCAGAACAACATGGACATAGAAAACTTCATTAATGGTCTAGACCCAACCCCTGGTGAATACCCTGTTGACCGAATATGGTCAAATTTTGCTCTCCTCAGCGCCGACACAGTTACCCAGACGATTAAACAATACTCCAACAGCCATTGTCAAGTGGACACCTGCCCCAGCTACCTAACACAATCTGCCCCCCCCCCCCACCGCTTCATAACAGATCTCACATCCCAGTTAAACTTCATGCTTCAACAGGGTATCTACCCTAAAGAAAAAGGCAACATCCTGCTCACCCCAATACCAAAAGACACCAAGAAAAAAACAAACAACATTACCAACTACCGCCCAGTAGCATCTATCCTATTAGTAGTCAAACTAATGGAAGGACTGGTGACCAAACAACCCAATGACTACATAAACAAATTCACTATACTACATGAGTCACAATCAGGATTTCGACCCCTACACAGCACCGAAACAGTACTACTCACTCTCCTAACCAAATTCAAGCAGGAAATAGCAATAGGCAAGAGCATTCTCCTCCTCCAGTTTGACATGTCAAGAGCGTTCGACATGTTTAACCATAACATATTGCTAAGACTCCTAGAATACTTCGAAGTCAGTGGTGGTACTCTCAATTGGATTAAGGGCTTTCTAACCACAAGAACATATCAAGTGAAATAAAAAACAAACATATCGTCACCATGGAACCAGGCTGCAGAGTACCGCAAGGATCACCACTATCACCGATCCTTTTCAACCTCATGATGACTCCACTAGCCAAGACCTTATCCACCCAAGGCCTTAACCCATTTATCTACGCCGATGACGTTACATTATACATCCCATACAAACATGATCTGGCAGAAATCACCAACGAAATCAAGCTAAGCTTAAACATCATGAACTCATGGGCAAATGCATTCCAACTTAAACTCAATACAGAAAAAACACACTGTCTCATCATCTCATCCCAATACAATACATACAAACCCACAAACATTAACACCCCAGGATACACCCTCCCTATCTCAGACAGCCTGAAAATTCATGGAGTAACAATCAACCGTAACCTATCACTAGAGACCCAAGCGAAATCCACCATAAAGAAAATGTTTTTCTCAATGTGGAAACTCAAACACATGAAACCATTCTTCCCGAGGGAAATATTTCGTAACCTGGTACAGTCAATGGTACTAAGCCATGCAGATTACTGTAACAGAATCTATGCGGGATGCAGGGATCAAATCATAAACTTCAGACCGCCCAAAACACAGCAGTCAGGCTTATATTTGGAAAAACACATTTTGACAGTGCCAAACCACTCAGAGAAAAATTGCATTGGTTACCAATCAAAGAATGTATCACTTTCAAAATCTGCACCACTGTTCATAAAATTATTTACGGCGAGGCACCGGGATACATGACAGACCTCCAGAAACAGCACAAAATCTGCACGATCATACCTAAACCTCCACTACCCAAGCAGCAAAGGACTCAAATACAAATCCACCTATGCATCCAGCTTTTCCTACCTAAGCGCACAACTATGAAACGCATTGCCAAAAGCAATAAAAACTACGTTCGACCACCTAAATTTTCGGAAAGTACTAAACATAGACCTGTTCAGAAGAGCATACCCCACCAACCCAACATAAAAATACCTGGTCACTTGCGACACAATGTAACCAAAGACCGTAAAGGACATTACCTGACTCTTCTTCCCCCTTTCCCTCTCTAAGTTCCCCCCAACTGTACCTACCATACATGTACCTCATTCTACCACAATATCACTTTGTATTCATTCATACCATGTATTTGTTCAGACCGGAATCAGCTAACGCCATTAATGGTTATATGTAAGCCAATTTGAGCCTGCAAAAAGGTAGGAAAATGTGGGATACAAATGTAACAAATAAATAAATAATATGGAACCTTGCATTATGTAGCTATAATTCGGGTTCCTCTTTCCCACATACATCACTTTGCACTTGCTCACATTAAACATCATCTGCCATTTAGATGCCCAATCTCCTAGTCTTGTAAGGTCTTGTAATTTTTCACAATCCATTAGGAAGAGATTCACCCAAGGTGGTGTACAGTAAGAGGGGGTGATCCAGTGGCATTGCTGTGGGGTGGAGGTGGGGGCTCAGGGAAGCCAACACAGGGTACCATCCCTTTCCTAATAATTCCTTGCATCCTGTTTGCTTATTTGGCCGCTGCCGCACACTGAGCAGAAGATTTCAGTATATTGTCTACAACAAAACCTAGATCTTTTTCTTGGGTGCTGACTCCTAAAACGGACCTTAGCATCAGGTAACTTTGATTTGGATTATTCTTCCCAATGTGCATCACTTTACATTTGTCCACATTAAATTTCATCCGCCATTTGGATGCCCAGTCTTCCAGTTTCCTAAGGTCTCACAGTCCTCATGTGTGTTTTAACAACTTTTAATAGTTTTGTGTAATCTGTAAATTTAAACACCTCATTCGCTGTTCCTATTTCCACATCATTTATAAATATGCTAAATAGCACCAGTCTAAGTACAGATCCCTGTGGCACTCCACTATTTACCCTCCTCCATTGAGAGAAATGGTCATTTAACCCTACTCTTTGCTTTCTGTACAATAACCAATTCCTAATCCACAACAGAACATTGCCTCCAAATCCATGACTCTTTAATTTTGCTCAGGAGTCTCTCATGAGGAACTTTTGTCAAAAGCTTTCTGAAAATTTAGATACACTACATGAACCGGCTCACCTTTATTGACATGTTTATTCACGCCTTCAAAGAAATGAAACAAATTGATGAGAAGACTTCCCTTGGCTGAAACCATGCCTGCTCTGTCCCATTAAACCATGTTTATTTATGTGTTCCGTAATTAGTTGAGTCCAGTGGATCTTGTAGGATTATGGTATCTTACATGTTCAGATTGAAGCTGGGAGGCAGCTGATGAATGTAAGACACTAGTCTTCTCCTGCCAGTGGCAGGGAAAGAGAAGGGTGGAGAGGTATGTGACAGAAAACAGCAAAAGAGACTGCAAGTCTGCCATTCCCTCAGGCTTGTGGCACATCAAGGAAGGACTCTGGCCACCAAAGTTCAGGGCCTGGCACACTCACCCTAATTTGGCTCACTTGACCCCCAATTTTACTGCCCACTTGCCACCACATAGATTTTGTCCAGTACCAGAATGGGTAAGTGCAATATATTGGCAATATAATTCCACTTGCCCTGAAAATGCCAAGGACAAATCAAGATCAGGTATACATATGATGTATCACATGCCATATATAATGAGTTTATCTTGTTGGGCACACCGGATGGACCGTACAAGTCTTTATCTGCCATCATCCACTATGTTATAGTATACTAGCCGTTAAGCCCGTAAAAACGGGCGAGATTTCCAGCTACCCTCCTCGCTGCCGCTCCCTCCCTCCTCCGTGCAGGGGGCTCGATCCGGAGGAGGGCGGGAGCAGCGGCGGGGATGGGGGGGGGAGGTTGGTGTGCGCGATGTTTGTTTCCAGGTGGCAGCATCTGACAGTGACTCCGACTCCGTTTCCCTCTCTGTTCCGCCCTCTGACATCATCACATCTTGACGCGAGGGCGGGACAGAGAGGGAAGTCTCTACTGCGCATTTGCAGGTGAGTCGGTCACTTGCTGGTTATATGTTTTATATTACTATGGAAAGGGACAGTTTATTCTAGGTTTGTGTATTGTGGCATGGTCTTCTCCGCGTATAAACCTGCCTCCAAAAGTCTTATTGGTGAACGGTGTACTTGCTTTTTCCAGGGAGCTGCAAAAGCACTGAGTTCTCACACCTCTCTGCTCGAAACAAAGTTTCCTCTGTTAGAGAGCTTGACTGACCAAACTCTGAAGGTTGGGGGAAGGGGGCGTAGGGGTGAGAGGAAAGCAACTACCTTTTTCAATAAAAAAAAAAATGCTAGGTGATGAATAGAGAAGCTAATCCAGGGAACCCATGAGAATATGGTAGATTGTTTGAGAGCCTTTTCTTATCTTGATTTGTTTTGTTTTTTAATTTTATTTTATTTCACAGCAGCGCACATAATCAATTACGGCTTGAATCAGGGCTGAGGGGGAGGCGAGGCACTCCAATTCATAAATCAGTTTTATACGGTCATCAGTCAGGTTGTGAATCCAAATACCTCTGTCGGTTTAGGTTATTCAGGATTAATTGACTCCCACTGGGCTGTGCTGCAGATGGAGAGGGGGCTTTCTCACAAGAGTCTGCTCTAGCTCAGCATGGGGGCGGGCAGCCTTCCTCTCCCCCCACCCACTCTGAGCATTATACTATTGAAGCTGCAGGAAGAGAGAGTGTGAGAGAGACAGAGTTGGAGATGGTGTTTGATGATGGAAGGAATCATATAAAAAGATTAAATTTTGTTAAAGAAACTTCCTCAGACTTTGGCTGGCACAGGCACCTTTCCTTGATTGGAAAAGATTTGCTTTTTCTTTGATTTCAAGCGCTGCTTGTATGCCTGGAGCTCCCCTTTCAGCCTTATCCAGAAGTAGAAATGCCAACTCCTATATAAGTGATCTGAGATGGAATAATGTAATTAAATTGAGCTTTGCTTGCTTCCCTTTAGTAAGCAGAAGACAGACACATTGTTCTTTTCTTGCCTCTTGTAAGTATATCTTCCTCTCTCCTGTTCCAGCATTTCCAGTTCCAGTGTACAGCGGCTGGTAAAAACACTATTGTGCCATCTTTACCAACACAGGCCTTTCTCATTATTTCCCCTACCAATCTGCATCATTAGACACCTTCCTTCCCTGAACAAAATCCTCCACACTCAACATCCCTCTTCCAACAAAAAGAAATACTGCTCCAGCTCCGCACCTTGCTCTTCAACCAGGTAGCAGCCAGTATTCTCTCTGGACCTGAAAAATGATGAACGTATCAAGAATAAACAGGATTATTTAAAGGCAAGCTAGCTAGAATGTAGCAGGTCTTAATTAGCAGATAGACATAGTAACTTGTTATCTTGTAGGGGCCATATTATGGGAAAGGATGCATTTATTGGTGAGTGCAACTGGAAGGACCTATCAGCAAGGTAACCTAAGTGCTCCATGATATACAGCAGCGGTTCCCAAACTGTGTGCTATTCATAACAGTACTCGAGATTTGAGTATCAGGGCCTAAGCGCTATTCTATAAATGGCACTCAGCATGGAGCACCCTTTATAGAAAAGCACTTGTTGTGGATTTTTCCTAGTGCCTAATTTTGAGTACCACTTACTAAATCTGGCCCTAAATCTTTTTCTTAACTTTGAGCAGTCTGGAGGTCCAACCGAATCTCAGATCCCAACTACCAGGTCTAAAACAATGCCTTTACTATCATATGAAATTAAGAAGGTCATACAGAGTCAGACCAATGACCATTAAGCCCATCTTCCTGTCTCTGACCGTGGCCGATCCAGATTTCAAGTACCTGGTAGATCCCAAAAATAGATTTATTTCTCATTCTGGTTAATAATTTTTATGGACTTTTCCTCCAGAAATTTGTCCAGACCTTTTCTGAATCCTGTTTTATTAGTCACTTTGACCAAATGTCTATGTAGCCCAGTATCCTGTTTTTAACTTCGGCCAGTCCAGATCCCAAGTACCTGGCAGAATCCCAAAAAAATAGCAAGATTGCATGGTACTTACACCCAGTGATAAACAGCAGCTTTCCCCAGGTCTCCCCAGAAATATGTCCTGTTTTAAACCCAGGTACAATGCAGTAAGCACTAATGCATGCTTTTCTGCACAAAAGATAGCTTACCACAGGGCACGCTGAGGCATCCAAGCGCAGGGGCAGGTCTGGAGGGTAGAGAGTGGGCATGTTCTGCATTAATCTGTTAGCATGTAGGCATTGCTACGTGCTAACCAATTAGTGCAGGTGTAGCATGTGAGTCCCTACCACCTACAAAATAGGTAGCAGTGGGGGCACACGTGCTAATGGCCATGCACTAATGGGAAAATAAGCGTGTGGCCATTAATACTAAAAATAGGAAAATCGACCATTTTACCCCAGCAGTAATAATGGTCTTAGGCCCTCATGATCAAAAGCCCCGCGCTGTTCCAAACAGCGCCCTAAAAATAGCGCCGGGACAGCGCAGGGCTTTTCTGCATCGATGATCAAAGATAATGCATGCAAATCTAAGCAGTGCTATTATCTTTGATTATCATGTTGAAGTGCGGGAGAATTGCGCCCGAGCATGCACTCAGCACAATCCTCCCGCACTTCTTTGACAGGTCTGGGCTGTCAAAAGCCCAAAACTGTCAAAGTGGCCTGCCAATCCCCCAACAAAGAGGCCGCTGCCGCCACTGCTGACCAAACCGACTCCCACCCTCCCACCAAGCGATGTGGGGGGGGCTGGAGGTCCAGAGGACCTCCGGTCCCCCCTGACGACCCCCCCCCATGTTCACAGAGGACAAACCCCCACAAACCCCCAGAGGACTTGGTTGCCGGCTTAAGAAACGCTGCCCTACCCTTCCATCTGCGACGGGGGGGGGGGGGGCTGGAGGATCGGTGGGTCTCCAGCCCCCCAAACCCACAGAAATCGTTGTGATCCATCGACGGGGGGTGGGGCCTAGAGGTCCACCGGACCTCCAGCCCACCCCAATTCCTCCCCCCCCCCGGCGTTCTCCACAAATCCCTGGTGGTACGTGGTGACACGTAACCCCACCCTCCTCCCTCCCTCCCAGCCCCCCTACCTTTTGTTGGAGGAGGGACGCAGCCTGCATGCCTCCCTTCTCTTCCTTTCGACGCCGCTTCAAAATGGCGGCGCCCAGCCCCGCCCATTGCATCCTGGGATGCACTGGGCGGGGCTTCATACCATGTAAGGGAATCGCTCCCTTATATGGTATGTAGCCCCACCCAGCGCATCCCAGGATGCAATGGGCGGGGCTGGGTGCCGCCATTTTGAAGCGGCGTCGAAAGGAAGAGGAGGGAGGCATGCAGGCTGCGTCCCTCCTCCAACAAAGGTAGGGGGCCAGGAGGGAGGGAGGAGGGTGGGGTTACATGTCACCACGGACCACCAGGGATTTGTTGAGAACGCGGGGGGGGGGGGCAGGTTGGGGTGGACCTCCAGCCCCACCCCCCTCGTCGGTAGATTACAGCGGCCACAAGGATTTCTTGGGGTTTGGGGGGGCTGGAGGCCCACCGAACCTCCAGCCCCCCCCCCCGGCGCTGGTGGGAGGGTGGGACAACGCTTGGCCAAAGGCGGCCACGAAGATTTCGGGGGGGGGGTTTGGATCGTCGGGGGGGGGGGGACCGGGGGGGACCGGGGGGGACCGTGTGCTGTTGCCTTGGGGGGGAACGGGGGCCTGCCAGCGCTGGACAGGGCTCACCATTCCTCCCCAATGATCCACAAAATCTAACGCCAGCTCGGAGCTGGCGTTGATTTTGCTGCGGCCAGCGACCCAATCTTTGGCGCGCTGGTCGCTGATCATTGGGGATGAATGCGTTAAGCGCCAATTAGCATGCATTTGCAAGCTAATTGCGCTAGAAGCCCTGTTTAGCATGCATTTGCATGCTACTTGCGCTGAGAGCCCTCGAGTGCGCTGTTTCAGGCGCTCGAGGGCTCTGATCATGGGTCGGCTGCAAACTCTGGCTCTAGTATGGCGTTAACAGCCTCTAGCGCCAGAGTTTGCTTTTGATCATGAGGGCCTTAGTGCATAGGAAAGACCGTGTAAGGGTGTGCTAAGGGCACTTTCTACCACTCTTTGATAAAAGGGGCCCTAATGGTTTTTACCAGATCCTCTATCAATGAGTTCCAGAGCTTAAGTATACACTGAGAGAAACACTATTTTCTCTGATTTGAGCAAAACGACTAAATCAGAGACTTCCAAAGCAGGGGCGTAGCCACGGGTGGGCCTAGGCCCACCCAGTTTGGATTCAGGCCCACCCAGCAGTGTAGGCAGCGGAGCGGAGGGAGCAGGCTGAGCTCCAATCCTGCATCTGCCTGCCTCCCTCTCTCTCACGTGCTTCCCAGACGCTGCCTACCGCCACCACATCGCACGACCTACCTCCCTCCGTCTCAGCAGCAGTGGTAGCGATTCACACTGCCTCCTTCTAACCCGGAAGCGTCTCCTCTGCCGCGTCCCACCCCCATTATCAGAATTTCCTGTTTCTGCTGGGGCAGGACGCGGCAGAGGAGACGTGGAGAGGTTGTGAGGCAACGTGCAGCAAGGGCAACCGAATGGAGGCGATAAGGCGTGGGGGGTTAGACGAGGCGGGTGGCGAAGCAACGAGGATGCGGGACCATGAGGCTGTACACCTTGGAGGCCGCGTGTTCTTCCTTCACTCCGCTGCATGTTAAGCGGAGCAGCGAGGGATGAGAGGTGAAAAGTGAGGTTGTGAGGCAACGTGTAGCAAGGGCAGCCGAACAGAGGCCGCGTGTTCTTCCTTCACAGCGGGACCAGTGAGATCAACGGGAGGTTGATAGAAGTGATTTATAGTAGTAGTAGTAGGCTGTGGGGCGCCGCGCGGAATACGTGGTAGCTGTTCTTCCTCCACTTCGCTGCATGGTGGCCGGAGCAGCATGAGCTGAAAGGTTGAAGCGGGGTGCTTACAGCGCTACTTCTTTGGGCGTAGGGAGCTGGGGAGAGGAGGGTTGCTGGACATGATGTTTGGAGGAGAGGGAAGGGAGAGAGAAGAAATGCTGGACATGGATGGAGGGGATGGAAGGGTGAGGAAGGAGATGAGGGAAAAGGAAGAGAGGAGAAAACCTGCACATGGATGAAGAAAATAGGCAGAAGCTGGATCCTCTGGACAGTCAAGTCTGCGGAGGACCCAGCTTTTACTTATGGATATAGAGCAAGAAATGAAGAAGAAAGGTAGAAAGTGGAAAGGAATCCCTAGAAACGGAGTAAAGAGGACAGATAGCAGCAGAATCGGATACTGGGCCGGCATGATCAGAAAAACAAAGTCACCAGACAACAAAGGTAGAAAAAAATCATTTTATTTTCAGTATAGTGTTTGGAATATGTCCACTTTGAGAATCAGGTGCTCAACATTAAAAGTTTATATTTATTTACTTATTTATGGCATTTTATCCCACATTAAACATGAATTAGATTGGAACCTGGGATGCACAGGTGGACGGGGGGGGGGGGGGGGGGGGGACCGGGGAGAGAGCCTGTTGTTAAACATTTACCAGCACACCACTGTCTAGTGCCCACCCATCCAACCAGTTGGCCCACCCAAAAATTGACTTCTGGCTACACCACTGTTCCAAAGTAAAGTAAAAAGGATGTCTTTCCCACAGAACTGCCGAAGGACATCTATAAGGCAAATTTCGCCAGCTACAAAAGTCCATTGTACTTGCGGGACATCCAGGTACTGGAAATGTAAGGAACGTTCATATTTTGTATTGTATATATGAAGACATCCGCATACTCGATAATCATCCATATAAGGCTCCGCACGTGTGAAGACATCCATGTACGTAATGGTCGTCCATGTGATGACCATCCATATATGGGCTAGACATCCATTTATGGAGCTGTGTATGTAACGATGTTCATACGTGTTGGATGTCCATATAAGGCGATGCACGTTTTAGAACATTTATTCACTGAGAAGCATGGCATTGTGAAGGGAGCCCAATTACAGTGTGGCTGAAAGCTTTTCCCTGGTGCAACTTTGCCTGAGGCATAGACGGTGCCTCTTCATGCATCATTACCATCTGCCCACAAGAACCATCTCCATTAAAGCATGGACTCTAATAAGGGATACATTGGAAAGGTAACTGTTTGGGAATGCCCCCCCCCCAGCACTGGGCATGGGCTATCAGGTCCCCCCCCCCCCCCGTAGCACCACATATAAGAGCTCTTTCAGCAATGTAAGCACTAACTGTAGTCTGCATTCAAGTGTAATCAGTGATATGTGCACATGCACATTCATTAATAGAATCTATGTACTAGAAAGGAAAAACATTCCCACATCCCTACAATACTGCACACAAACGGTACTCTCTGTCCTCATGTCCACCTCAATGACATCACCTATACCAATGTAATGCCCCCCCCCCCCCCCATCAGTGTTGTGTGTCTCTCCAATTTGGCTTCCAAAGGAATTTGTGTTGTGAAGGCAAGAAGGGTCATCCCCTGACTCCTGGTGTACAAACTTGAATCTTGCAGAAGATATGGCATACTTAGGGACCTGGAATCCCTAAGGCGGAGATTCCGCCGCATATGGAGGGAGAGCCCTCAAACCATTCAGAGCGTGCGACAGCGCCTCAGGGCTCGACGTAAGTATTATAAACAGGGCACCTGTAGTCATTTGTAAATGTATTTATTGAATAATGCAAATTTCATGTACAAAATCAGTTTCCATGTGGCTACTAGGCAAAAAGTAAGTCATAACACCTCTGTCCCAGATTAAGGCCTGAGGTTACAGCTACCCTCCCATAAGTGTGGCTGCAACTTCCAACTAACCTCCTCTGAGATGAATGAGATGACATGCAAAGGAATGGGTGACATTGCAACAGCTACAGCACGGAAGGGTACCTCACTTCTGTATCCCACTTTCTGGGGTGGATAATGTTTCATGGTATTCCTGCCTGAGGTCCTGCTATTAGTGGATGTCATAGCATGATTTTAAAGTAATTTTAAAAAATAGTGCTTCCACTCCACACCCCCCCCCCCCCCCACACACACACACACAAAAACTGGTCATCCAACCACAGTCACAATTCAAAATGCTAACATCCTGCTGAGGAATAAGTGTGCCCTGCCAACACATCCTGTGTACTTGTCAGACCAGCTTCCAGGGTTCCCTGTCATGTTATCTCATGCATCTCTCACTCCAGGCCTATACCCCAGACCCCTAATCAAACCTTCCCCCCCCCCCCCCCCCCCCGCCTGATTCCAGCCAGCTCCTGCACTATGCAAGCCATGTTGGATGTGTTGATCTCAAGGACAAACCTTACACACATAGGACAGCAGAAGCAGCAACTCCAGGAGGAGGAGGAGGCAGCAGTTGCCCCAGCAGGCAGGGAGGAGGAGAAGGAGGAGGCAGAAGAGGAGGAGGAGGCAGAAGAGGAGGAGGCGGCGGTGGAAGGGCGCCAGTGTGTGGTTGTGGAGCCAGGGGAATGGGAGGTGCCCAATGTCCCAGACCCATGGCAGGATATACCTCCCCCTGAGGGGGAGGAAGAGGAGGGGGAGATGCAGCCACCAGCACCACCATCACCATCAACACCATCACCACCACCAGCAGCACCAGCACCACCACTGCACAACAGTGCCACAGTACTGCAACTCCTGCAGCAACTGGTTGCTAAACTAAACCAGTTGCTACTGAAGGTGGCAGTACTGTGGCACTCTGTACAGCAGTGGCTGGGAACACACGGCCATCTCCTGCTGCTCATTATAGAGATTTTAAGAAGGGTCATGGAGGGAAGAGAACCGTCAATGATGGGAGAAAAAACATTTCTGTAAATAGTTTTGTTTTTATAATATATTACAACGTTTAACTTTTTCACATACCAGGGTGTGTGTCTCTACTGTGTGCACTACATATGTGGTATTATCAAATTCTGGGGTTGATGTGAGAGGAGGCAGCAATCTAGGTTGCATGACAGGTCAACTGTGATACAGAAACTTAGGTACATACGTGTCATAGGTGTAGCCATGTAGAAGGCCACCTGTTCCTTCCAAGCTGCATGGCTGTATGGTAAGGGGAGGGGGAGGCCGGATGGGCATTTCTGTTGAGGAACAGAAATGCCCATCCAGCCTCTCCTCCCTTACCATACAGCCCCACAGCACAGAGCTGTCTAAATAATAGGTATGTTGTCTAGCACTAGCAATCTGCGAAGTACAAACTTGCAGATAAGCAGCCTAGACTATTTTTTGCTCTCTGTTCAGCAGACAACCTTACCCACAACCAACCAGCATAGGTGAGGGCCAGGAGGGACCTACAAACAGCTGGGTCATCTTTTCACATTGAATGTATCAGCAATGATATATACTGTTGAGGAGAAAAGGGAAAACAACAGTGAAAGCATTAGATGGATGTTTACTTCATCACAATTTTAATATAATACATTAGGTACAGAAGGGCACAGGCTAGGGGAATTATATAGGCACCACACTGTAGCCACCTGCAGGTAATTTAGAATAGGAACTGTAACGAGAACCCCTCTTCCTCACCATGACTTAAGGGCTCAAGCCCGTGGTAGGCACGCACCTGTGGCCACCTAGCAAATGGTTTACAGGATAGAATTTAGAAATGTTGTTGTTCCATAACTATGGACTGTGTTTAATAATGTGGAAAGCACATTCAGTGCATATATGCTTCCCCCCTCCCCACCCCCACTAACCTTAAGAATGGGTGGGCACTTCATAAAAGGGGACTGGGGTAAAAGGGGGGATAGGGGAGGAAACTGTAACAACAAAAATTGATGATAGCGGCTTTGGAATATTGTACATAAGACCGACAAATTTAAAACCTGTCATGTACTCAATCAAATGACCATGTTACACTGTGCAATCATCAATAAAAAATGTTGAAACATAAAAGGGGACTGGGGTTCACCACATAAAGAAGGATGGAACCTACTGGGGAGACACATGAGGTGCAAAGCGGAAGAAAAACTACCAGATGTGGATACCCGTGAACCTGATGAAAATAGAGGTAACATTTGAATCCAGAGAACATACACAGAATGGGGAGCCCTTGACCATGAGGGATGCACACATCCATTCTCAGGGCCTTTTCCCCTCCCCTCCCCTCCCCCCCCCCCCCCCCCCCCCCAGACAGCCACAACTGAGTGTGTCCAATAGAGAACAAGACAAGACATCTGTACAATAAATTGGGTAGAAACAATCATCACTATCAGAGTCCAGTGTATTAGAGTCCACTGCTGTCCCTTGCAATCCTGTTGACCAGCTGCAGTGCTGTAACCTGTCCTGAAAAATGCGAGAAGTGTTTGTTTAGCACCTACATAGCAGAAGGGGAAGAGGTGGCTGAGAGGTTTGAGTTTACCATGAACTTCTGGTGCAAACCATTGCCAGACAACACACCAATCTGTTTGCTCCAAGCGGCCAGAGGCTGGCTGCTTCTACTAAGGAGAAAGAATGGGACCGCATCAAACATAGCAAGCAGCTCCTGTAGGGTAGAGAATGGAGAGTTGGTCAGATGTAGAAAATGCAGAGTATATGCTAAGCTGCCAACTAACACCCAGTCTGAAACTTTTTCAAAGGAAAGGTACACAGCCCACACACCAGTTATCTTTCAAGAATTGCCCAAAGGTGTACACATAAGCATACAGTGGCAAAAAGAAGGTTTACTATAACTGAACCTAAAACCAGTGGCGTAGCCAGACCTGACATTTTGGGTGGGCCCAGAGCTAATATGGGTGGGCACTGTGTATAAAGGTATGAGTAGTGTTTCTTGGGATACTACAAAATAATGCTTGAGAATGCACTTGATGATGGATTGCTAAGTAGTGTACCCAACAGCTGCACTGCAGAGCCCACCTCCACCCAGAAACCCACCTACATTAAATTTAAAACTTTTTAAATTTTAACCCGGGCACTGCAGACCATCCCCACACAAAAAAACCCACCATCTGTTTTTAAAATTTAACCTGAACACTATTAAAATTTATTTTTGGTGGGTTTCTGGGTGGAGATAGGCTGTTCCCTGCCTAGGACAAAGGTATATTTAATGATTAAATATACTCTTCTTTGCCCTAGGCAGTGAAGGGTTTACCCTCCACTCAGAAGCCCACCACCAGCCAGAATTCATTTTGATTACACTCTGTACATGTTAAATTAAAAAAAAACAACATTTATTTTACCTTGGTAACTGCTTGCAGATGGTGCAGAGCACTGTGCTACACTCCATGTGTGCACATGCTGGCTCCTGTGCCTGTTGTGGGGCCACCGGGGGGGGGGGGGGGGGGGGGGGGATCGAACAATAACAAAAGGCTGATCATAACTTGATCCAGCGAGGGCACCCATGATCCGGCACAGTGGAGGAGCCAAAACACAGCCAACAGCCTTTCCCATGCGGCACTGCGAAGAGCAACAAGGCAGAGAATCTTACCATGCGAGTTAAGCAGCCTGAAGCCTATCCTATGCGGCACTGCAGGGAGGAACAAGGCAGAGCAGCTTACAAAGCGGAAATTGGCGAGGGAGTAGCAGCGCTTAATGGCATACCGAGACTTCCGCATTCAGGACCTGACCCGCATCGCACTAAAAAAAAAAGAACATTTCAGGCAGGTAGGAGGAAGAGGACCGTCTGGGAGTGCTGCCGGCTGCCTAAAAGCAGATGGGAGGTGGCTGAGCTGCGGAAGAAAGACTGTGCACTTCGGTGCCTAAACTGGGTGGGCCTGAGGCGAGATTGGGTGAGCCCTGCCTAAAACGCTTAAAAATGCCTCCCCATAATCTAAAGAAAAACATCTAAAGTTCGAGCACAGAGAAAGACGTTTTAAAGAGGCGCCAATAATGGGAATGCAAACTTCCAAAACCAGCAGAGCAGCTGAGGACATTTATAGTTTCCACCCATAATCGAAATTAGGACGTCCAAACCAGCTGGGGACGTCTATAGTTCCCAACTATGATCACAATTAGGACGTCCAAATCTGCAGAGCAGCTGGGGATGTTTATAGATTTCACCCATAATCAAAATTAGGACGTCTACTCTGCCTTCACTTGGACGTCTTTGGGGCAGTATTTAATTGTCCTCAGTATTTTTGGATACCATTGTCAGAATGACACCAAAACAAACACCCACCTGCAAGGGTAATTTCAGTGACCCTGAAATATTTATTTATTTAGATTTTGCTCACACCTTTTTCAGTAGTAGCTCAAGGTGAGTTACATTCAGGTACACTGGATACTTCTCTGTCCCAGGAGGGCTCACAATCTAAGTTTGTACCTGAGGCAATAGAGGGTTAAGTGACTTGCCCAAGATCACAAGGAGTAGCAGTGGGATTTGAACCAGCCACCTCTGGATTGCAAGACCAGTGCTCTAACCACTAGGCCACTCCTGGTGCAAGAAATTGCAAAAAGGAACACCAATCTGTTTGCTCCCAGGGGACAGAGGCTGGCTGCTTCAACAAAGGGAAGAGAATGGGCGGCAGTGAGGGACCGGGTCAATGAAGTGACAGGGATGTAGAAGACTACAAGTGGAAGTGGCACTAGCTGACGCGCGATGCGAGGCGTAAGGCTGGTGCCAACCTCCTAGCAGATGACACTGCTACCATGACCCCCCTAGACCACATTGTTCATGGGCTATTGCTCCAGTAGGGGATCCACGGCATTGGGTCCCAGGACACATCAGCACAGCCTGAGGGCTCAGGTAGGTTTAGGATTAGGAAGCTGTGGTATCTGTTGTGCTGATAGGGCAGATAGAGCAGCAAACCAGTGAGCCTAGAGGTGTGACTGCACAGGAAACCGTGCAGGAACAGTCACATGGGGAAACCACAGGACACAGCAGCAGCAGAGGATCTCCCTTCCACAGCCTTTACCAATGCAGCAACAGAGGAAGAAGAGGCAGAAGGGGGGAGGCACATCCTGAGAAGAGACCATCCAGCAAAGGGACGGGGTACAGCAGCTCCAACGGCTGGAGCAGAGCATCGAGGGCCTACGTCATGACCTTCAAGCGTACACTAGAGCCCTGATGCAGCAACAAGTGCCGTCTCCTTACACCAGTGCACAGCAACCACCGACAAGGCAGAAGAGGTTGAGATCCTCAGTCCCCCAGCCACTGGTCCATCAGCACACAAGAGACCAGCAGCCACCACACCAGCACCCCTTCTGGGTCCTGTGCCCAGGTTGCAGGGCAAAACACAGACCACAAGGTGGCCAGACTTCCAGAGGGCAGCCGAGGCAGCAGGCTGCCTTGTTGACATAGAGGACAGTGGGACCTCATCAGGGGAGGACTCTCAACAGAGTTCCCCAACAGCATAGACAGCTGGACTGCCACCAGCTGCTCAGGAACACAGTAGGAGGGGTAGGAGGCAATGGGGATGGGGACGGGGCCAGAGGAGGGGGTAGGGAAAGTGGACAAGAGTGTATATGATGGGACATGCTGGGGGGTGGGGGAGTATTGACATGCTAAGGGTAGGGGTGGAGGTGTGCGGGGAGGTGGGAGGAAGGAGTGTGAGGGTTGGAGGGAGGGGAATATGCACAGAGCGGATGATGGTGGTGGTGGTGTTTAACTAGTATGTGATTGCAATAAATGTTTACTTATTTTAACAAAAATCTTGTTTGAATGAGTCTTTGCTTGGCTCGGACCCCCAGCTGGTGGGCACTCTGCTCTGCTCTGTGGCCGGGAGGTGGAGGGGGTTACTCATCCTCTTGATCTGGGGCCTGCTGCTCTGGTTACTGTGGCTCCTCTGGGAGGGCCTGTCCTCTGTGCAGGGCCAAATTATGTAGCATGCAGCAGGCCATAAAGATCTTAGCCACCTTTTGGGGGCTGTACAGGAGATCCCCTCCAGAATGATCTAGACATCGGAACCTGTTTTTCAGTTGTCCAAAGGTGTGCTCTATAATGCCATGTGTGATCTGATGTCTGCTGTTGTATTTCTCCTCTGGCCCTGTTTGTGGGTGCACTATGGGGGTCATGAGCCAACTCCGCTCTGGGTAGCCTTTGTTACCTTTGGGGAGAAGCAGGATGAGAAACATGAGTGTATATTGTTTGGAGTGGGTACCTTGTGGAGTGGGTACCTTGTGGAGGTGAGGTGGGAATAGTGGGTTGTGGAGTGAGCTGGAGGAAGACAGTGCTGAGGGTTGCCCGGTGGAGGAGGTATAGTTTTGGCAGATCCATGTTGCACTTACCTAGGAGCCATCCGCCGGTGATCTCTCCTCGGTCAAACCTGCGGAACATTCCTCAGTGCTGTAATATGTAGGCGTCATGGGTTGAACCTGGGTATCGGGCACACACGTCTACAATCTCTCCATGGGCATCACACACAACTTGCATATTCATTGAGTGGAATGCTTTCCTGTTCCTATAGGTGGCCTCTCGTGCCCGGGGGGGGGGGGGGGGGTCTGAGTGTGACATGTGTAGAGTCAATGGCGCCTATGACCAAGAGGAAGTGAGCCATGTTGTTCTGCAGGGCCTTGGGGGTGGGGGGTGGGGAAAGTGATGTACTCCGAGGTGTGGGTAAGAAAGGCATCAAGGAACTGGGTGAGGCAGAAATGGAAGGCTGGGTGAGGCCCGTGTTCACAGCTAGCACAGACTGGAAGCTCCCAGTGGCCAAAAAAGAGAGAGAAGCGGTGATCTTGAGGTGCACAGGGATGGGATTGTTCCTACGGGTCCTGGCTTGCAGGAGAGGTTGGAGCTGCTCACAAAGGTGCTGAATGGCAGCCCTGTCAAAGCGGTACCTATTGAGACACTGCAGGTTAGTAAGGTCTAGGAAACTGCTACAGGGCCTGAAAACTCTGGGGTGTGAGTATCTCCTGCGGCGCCTCTCCTCTTCCTCCAACATGTGAGCCACCTGTGCTTTCAGTGCCTCCATTTCCCCACACTACAGGTGCAACGCAATGACACCAGTGCTCACCTCTCCCTACCAATCTGGTGAAACCCACCACCAAAAACACAAGCTGACACTCACTCTCCCACCACCGACAAACAATGCAGTCACACACTGCACAGCCAATCACTCTCTCACCCACTGCACACTCTCCTGTCACACCCTCTAGCCACTCACCCTCCAAGCAGCAACTGACAATCTTCACAAACACACATACATAGCAGCAGCAGCAGCAGCACACAGGACAAAGAGAAACACAGACAACAAACAGGTAAGGGGATGTAAGGAATGAAATGTGAACTTTGGGACAGTGAATGGCGAGGGATGGGGGAGGGGATGTGGGAGATAGAGGAAGGAATAGTAGTGGCTGGGGTTGAGGGCTAGAAGGAGTAGGAAAAGCTGAAAAGGTCAAACACAAAAGAGGCAAGTGAGGGTGAAAAAGTTCAGACTAGGGCACACAGACAAAGTTAACAGGGCACTGAACAACTCTCAACTTTCTCTCCAAACAACTATTCCTCCACTCTCCAACTCCAGAAAATTGCTAATGGGCCTAAAGACAACTTACCTCTTACCCTAGATGATTTTATATCAGGTCTAACTATGGACGTCCACGTTCCCGCCAAGGTGAAAGCATTTTGCTATCCGTTATATGCTGGAGACGTCCATTTCGCAACGCCGCCCAAAATATGCCCCCTACGGAGACGTCTATATGTGGAAGTCCTTGTGTTATGGCATCTTTTCATATTTGTTTTGATTATTGGTTTTGGACGTCTTTCTTTTACAAAGACGTCCATGTGCCTTTTATGTCACTTTTTGGACGTCCTTCTCTTTCGAAAATGAGCCTGATAACCTCTTTAGCCTTTCCTCATATGAGAGTCATTGCATCCCCTTAATCATTTTGTTCGCCCTTCTCTGTACCTTTTCTAATTCTGCTATATCTTTTTTTTTAGATGCAGTGACCAGAGTTGTGCACATTACTCAAGGTTTAGTCATACTATGGAGAAATACAAAGGCATTATGATATTCTTTGTTTTATTCTCCATTTCTTTCCTAATCATTACTAATATTCTGTTTGTTTGTTTACATAGTAACATAGTAGAAGACAGCAGATAAAGACTGTACGGTCCATCCAGTCTGCTCAACAAGATAAACTAATTACATATGTTATGTGATACTTCATAGATATACCTGGTCTTGATTTGTCCTTGCCTTTTTCAGGGCATAGACCGTAGAAGTCTGCCCAGCATTGTCCTTGTTCTAAAATTTATGAAGTTAACATCGAAGCCCCTGAAAAGCTCCACTCCAGCCCATCCAAATCTATTTAGCCACGATCAGAGCATAGAACGTAGAAGTCTGCCCAGCACTGTCCTTGTTTTCCAGCTTCTGAAGCTGAATCTGTCCAGTCATGATCAGAATCGCTGATAAACCTCTTTGGATCCAGGGCCGCCGAGAGACTGGGCCGGGCCCGGGACAAGGCCGCCCCCGGGCCTCCGCCCCCGCCCCCTGGGCCCTGCCCCCACTGCCCCCCCCCAGGTTGTCATCATCGCCCCCCTGAGGGGGGCCCGGCGCCACAGTCCCACCCACCTCCGCCACCGGGCCGGGCTCCTTCCACCCGAACCCCCGCCAGCAGAAGTGCTGTCTTCTGACCTGACTCCGGCGTGCGCGGCCCACATAGCCGCGCTCCTCTCAGCTGATCTTCGCTGTACTCTGCAGGGCTTCTGTGCGTCTGACGTCCTGCACGTCAGACGCACAGATGCACAGAAGCCCTGCAGAGTACAGCGAAGATCAGCTGATAGGAGCGCGTCTGTGTGGGCCGCGCACGCCAGAATCAGAACAGAAGACAGCACTTCTGCTGGCGGGGATTCGGGTGGAAGGGGCCCGGTGGCGGTGGCGGGTGGGACTGTGGTGCCAGGTCCCTCCTGGAGGCCCGGGCCCCGGGAATTTTGTCCCCCCTGTCCCCCCCCCCCCCTCTCGGCAGCCCTGTTTGGATCCATTCCTTCTAAACAGGATTCCTTTGTGTTGATTCCATGTATTTTTAAAATTCCGTTTCTGTTTTTATTTCTACCAGCTCCCACACTTGATATACTGCCTATATTTCCATATCAAGACGGTTTACAAAAAAAATGAAACAGCACAGAACAGATAACCAGCTCACAAAAGAAAGACAGCTCATAAAATTTCATCATATTGTCCACAATGACACCTAGATCCTTTCCTTGGGGGTTAACTCCTAATGTGAAACCTTACATCATGTAGCTATAATTTAGGTTGCTATTATCAATGAGCATTGTAACATATTTTCTGAAACATATTTGTATTTTGTATATACATGATTCTCCAAGAACAAGTAGGATAGCAAGCCCTCATAGATAGGCAATGCCATCTGATGGAGCCCACAATTTTTAGAGACGCTACTACATATGCAGACAAATTCTTGCTCATCTTTGGTTTTCCACACAGCTAAAATATGTCCTCCACCTTCAACTTCATATTGGTGAATTAAAATTTATATTTCCTTCTCACTGTCATGAGGGCCTCTGTCAATTTCCCCCCCCAATTTTAGCTGTCCTTAAGATTTTCAGCCGTGTCTGAGTGTTTTTTTCCTTTTCAGGTTTAGGGTGTTCCAGTCGGGCATACTTTCAGAATCAAGTGATTGCATTTCTTTTTTAACTTGAATGTTTATTGTCACTTTTAATATACAATGGTAACCAATCACAACCCCCCCCACCCCAAAAAAAAAAAAGAGTGAAGAAACAAAAAGAATACAAAACATGACCCCTTTCCCACCCCGTTCTACAGGAAACAAATTACATACTTAAAGTGGAATGTCCCAGAAGTGGCCCCACTCAATCCAAGTAAAACTGTTAATTGAAGGCCAAGTCAGAGGAATTACAATTTTCAGATCAATGATACAGAGAGGCAGATCAAAACAAACTCAGAAAAAAAAGGGATTACATAGAAAAAAATAATCCAACAGTAAGCAATATTATGATAAAGGAGCCCGATATCAGATCAGAAAAGTTTCCAATTTTTATTAAACTGTATTATAAGTGATTTGATTTCTCTGCAGCTATTTTTCTCAGTGATGTACCAGAAGAAAACTCTCAGTGGCTTTAAGATGTGTAGGCAGTATGAAGAGACAATGTCGGATGTGGATATATTGCCTTGGGTCCAATCACCAACCCTCTCAAAGTCAACTTTGTGTTCAGATAACAAAAGGAGGGGTTCAGACCTGTGAAGAGCAACATAAAAATACTTTGGTGCACCTAAATCAGCATTAAGATGTCAGTTTCATGGTTGCAGGACCTGCACCTGCTGTTTCGGTTGTATCAGTGTCAAGAGTGTATTAATCACCCTTAACACTGAGTGTCGCCAAAACCCACCAAGATTGGACACTGATTGAGTCTCATCTGAAGAAGAGGAAGGATTCAACCTCGTCTTTATTGTTGCTGAGGGCTCATGATGTCAAACGTCAGGCAGAGGCCCAGAAGCATCAGTATCATAATCCATCAGGGAATGGTATCATCATGAGTGCTGATATATCAGCTATTGCTGTACCCTCAAAGTGACCTCATACATAGGACCACTCAACTTCTTTGATGTTGGTAAGATCACAACAGCCTCCAAGGATTTGAGACCAGGCCACTGATACGCCCCAGGGCGACTAAGGAAAATGTGACTTCACCTATTTGATGCTCTGCAGCCTTTGCATTGACACCCTTTAAGCAAGGAAGATTGATAAGATGCTTGCTTAGATTCTAGCTCTACATGATGCATCAGCTTTGATGACATCAATGTCAAGGCAGAGGATTTGCAGCCGATTCTCAAAACTCCTACACTCCTGGAGGAAATTCATCAACACCAAGACCTCAAAGAGCCTCAGGATTGATGTCTGCCATATTAGGGTTGTCTCCAATGTATTGTGGAAGGGAATATTTCTAAAGCACGGGAAGGCAGCAGTGTCTAGACACCTTCAATTGAAGCATACCTCCACTGTGGTGTTGAAGTCAAGTCAGGCCCATACCAGACTTCTCCCTCGGGGGTAATCAGAATCACCTGGCCAGGATCAAGATGAAAGAGGGTCTGATACTCTTAGGGAGCCCTGACAAGAAGCCATGATAAAAAAGAAGAGTTTTGCCACAGCTCTCCTACAGAGGCCAGGAAGAAAAGGTTCCCACTGGAGGAAGAAGCAGAACATACAGGCAGCACCAAGACGAAAGAAGAAAAGAGGAAGTGTCATAAGAAACACAGGGCCTTGTGCTTACAGGAGGAAGATCAGGAAGCATGGGAAGTCCACATGCAGATGACAGAAAACCCATGAAGAGGGGTGGAGCTGAGCAGAAGACTGCCTGAAGGAGCACAGCCAGTCTGGAGGAGGCTACATTGGGCTGAACTGCCAGTGCAGAAGCTGGGAGGTATACAATAAGGCTAAATGCTCATGTTTAGCGGCAAGCATCAAGCAGGCCTAGGCAAAGGCTTTCCATTGTGTGGCCACTCTGGCTGAGTAATCTGGAAAGCACATTAGGAAGTGAGAATGATATTCCAACTGCTTGCCTCCATGAAGAACCTGTAAAATGGCCTGCTTGTGACCAAAATGCAGAACCCGAAAAATCACTAGGCACGGTCAGGTGTCAGAGTCACACTCAAGGAGGTTTAATAAACAGGAGTGGAAGTGAGCCTATCTAGTCCATTGTAAGCAAGGAAGCCAATTTGGACAGTCTGAGTTTCCCCTTCCCAGCGCAACCATCATCCCCGTTCACTCAAAACAAAGCAAGCAAACCTATGAGCTGCTGCATCCACATTGTCGTTTTTTTTATTGTTGGTCCATCTGTAACAAGTCTAATGCTGTTTCAATTGGATAGGCAGTACCTTAAAAGGTGGAGGACACAAGTTTTGGTTTTTTTTTTACTTATTGGACAGCTTTTTAATTTATTTGAAAGCTTCCCATATGTTATGTAGATATAAATATCATGAAATAACAATTGAATATCACTAAAACAGCTTAAAAAATTATTATAGCTGCTAGAAACAGCAATTTTAAACTCTGTATTTTGTGCTCATTTTTCTACACTAAAAACTAAATAAATGCACTATTTGCAATACAGATGACTAAATTTCAGTGAGGATATCCTGTTTCCTGATGAGGTCATCTTAAATGTTGTTGTAATCTGCCTTGGGAAACATGGTGTTATAAAGATGATGGAACATACTGAAATTAAATGGAAGTTGAATTAAACTCTCCTTTCATTGGGGCACATGTAATCACATCTTCATCTTTTTTTGTAGAACTTTACCTTTTAGATACACAAATGGATTATTCTGTTGTTTGAGCATGTTTCAAGGACAAGTGGTTTATAAGTCAAATTAATAAAAATATTTTCTGTCAAACAGATCTCTCATTTGTGGAAACATAACTAAATGGGTTATAAGCCCCTAATGCAGCCCATTGGTTTTCTTATATTTTGTTCTTGTGATGGCTCATACTGTGCCAAAACTGAAAATACAGTGAGACAGAATAATAGAATTCAGTAACATCCAAAACTTATTTTTTATGTTTTAATCATCTTTATTAAAAGCAAAACGTTGATAAGCTTCATACAGAACAAAAACAAAACAGTAAATCATCCAACATGGTACAATAAAAACTTTTACTTTTACCCCAAGAACCCTTCCCCTCCCATACTCCCCTTCCTCCCTATAAGCCCACCTGACTGTTTCCACCTGCCAAAATAACACAATAGATGTACAGATCAGTAGAACTCAAAGCATTTCATAACAAGTAAAGTCATAACCACACTTTGGTTTTGTCTTCGGGTTTAATAAGCAGTACCATGTGCATGTAAGGTCTAGATAAACAAATGTAAACAATCTATGTTTAAGGCATATGCCCTAAATATGTAATACTTGGTAGCAATAATTAAATAGTGATGGAATATTCACATAGCAGGCAGCCAACAGATTTATTCTCCACTGAAAATAATCAACTTTGTATAAACTTGGCGACTAATATTGTGCTGCTTGCTAGTTTGTATTTTGACGGTGTATTGTTTGCTGCATAATAAAATCGCACTTGCAAATATTTTTCTGACATGGCTTTAATTAACAAAAGCTACCATAAGAGGCAGACACAGTCGTATAATTAACATTATAATTTTATTTGTATTTGAGTAATGACTGAGACAGATTCTATTAAAAATTATATTACAAAACATGAAGTTGACTTGGTTAATTTCTGCTGTATATCAACCAGTAGTAAATAATAGTAATAAACAATATTAAGTGCATTTTTATAATATACCACTGCATTCTTCGAAAAAGAAGGAGGAAGTTCCCACAAACCATCTTTCTCTTTTGATCTAGGCACAGGAAAAAAAAAAAAGCTTTCAAATGCTCCCAGGTTTCAACCTAATACAAGTTAAATGTGGGCTTTGAATGTCATAAATAAATAAATAAATAAATAAATAAATAAATAAATAGAAACTCTGAATATTAAGCACCTGATTCTCATAACATGATGTCTGTTTTAGTGGCCCATTACCAGGAGAAAAAAAATCTCTTCACAAATATAACACTAGGGTGTCCCTGTAACCAGCCCCTCCAACTGATCACTGATTAAGATTTATAACAAATTACTACTCTACCTATGAAAAGTTATCCCGTTTTTATGCTTCCTCTGTGTACATCCGTATGCTGCACAAGCTGGCATGTTTGAAAATATAAGTGAGGTTAAATAAAAATGCTACCAACAATAAAGAACGACTACGTAGATGCAGCAGCTCATAGGTTTGCTTGCTTTGTTTTGAGTAGATGGGGATGAGGTCTGCGTGGGGAAGGGAAAACCCAAACTGACCTAATTGGTTTCAGCGTTTTGACATCACTTCATCTCCTGTCTATTAAATCTCCTTGGTCATACTTCTGCCCCAATCGGTGCACTCGCTTTATCTGGAGGGGCCAAGATGATGATCCAGCCACAAAGATTGCATAAACAGTGCCTCCAAAAAGCCCCAAAGGTCTTCATCTGCCACACTTTCAGGGAGTCCCATTAAATGGAGGTTATTCTGTCTGGAACAATTTTCCAGATCATCCGCCTTGGCTTCTAGATAAGCAACCTGTTTTAACAATTAAGTATTGGAGTCCTCAACAGACTGTAGCTTAGCCTCCAAATCACTGGTGCATTGTTTGTATTCATCAAGCTCAAGCAATGTAGACATGAGCATCACTTCTAGGGCCACAGTGACAGCTGCAACAATCTCATCGGACCATGAGAAGCTGACTGAAGGGCTAGGAGGACTTGAGGCAGCCGCTCTCTTAGGGTAGACCATGTGACAGCATTTCTTGTCCTTCCGCTGAGTCTTAGAGGTCATTGGCATGCTCCAATTGTATCAAATTCCGATTCTGTGGTCTAAAATTCAAAATGCACCTCTCTGTTGCAAAACCGCTTCACATTCCAAAAGATAAAGAAGGATGGAAAAAGTGGAATGCAGGAGCCAAGCTGATCAGTGTCTGCTCCTCATGATAGCACCACATGATTCACTATTTGTAAATTTTAATAGTTTGTAGAGAGGTCAAGTCTGCGGCCAGTTTATACTGGAAGGCCATTGGCACAGAAAATCCATTTACTCAGCACTCCTCTTTCTCTCAGCAATATAGTCAAGGCCAGAATAAGTTCTCAGCCAATAGTTTTACTTAAACTTGGATTTTTCAGGCAAAAACATGGGACAGCATCTCAGAATCAGCTATAGAAGTAAATGAAATAGCTTTAAACACAGTCTCTAGTAGGTTTTCTTTGGAACCCTCTGGGCTGCAAGAAGATCTTGATAAAAGTCTCTTTACAGCTCTACTTACTCTAAAAGCCCTTCCATAGTAGGTACTGCTCTCTGAGCCTAGTTTAGTGCAAAGTCTTGTGTAGGTGGTCCTTTCCATGATGGGAAATCAGCTATTAGGGTTTTTGTCCTTGAAGATGTTTGGGACCCTCCTCTGGTCCCTTCCTGTTGCTTAGAGCTTGATCCTTTAACTGCTTCCCTCATTCTTCTCTATTGAAGGAAGTGGTGGTGGTCTGATCCCGTTCCAGGTCCCACCAGGAACTGGAGCAGCAGTTGGATACCCTTAAGGAACACATTGCGTTCAAGATCTGCACGACTGTACACAAAATCAATCTACCTCCTAGAAACGCTATAAGATCATCCCGCAAATTTCTCAATCTGCACTTCCCCAGCTGTAAAGGACTAAAATACAAGCTGACACATGCCACTACCTTCTCTTACATGAGCACGCAGTTGTGGAATGCATTACCTACAGCCCTGAAAACTATTGACGAAATAACTAACTTTCGCAAATCTCTGAAGACATATCTCTTCAACAAGGCCTACAAAGAGAACCCATAGCCTTACTAAACTACCTTACCAATCCACCTAGTTATGAAAGTCCACCTCTATACTTACCTGCCCAACACTTTACTTCTCTCTCCCCTTACTTAATCCTTGTATATTACTAATTTATCTGATATCCTGGTATGACTATGTCATAACAAAATTCTGTAAGCCACATTGAGCCTGCAAATAGGTGGGAAAATGTGGGATACAAATGCAATAAATAAAATAAAATAAATAAAATACCCTCTTTACTGTTTCACCACTTTTTCTCTCCTCAAGTGCACTGGCACAGTCACTAGCTTCTCCTTTCTTCAATTGTGCAGTAGCAAGGGAACAAGAGCCAAAGACAAGGAAACTCCCTGTACTGGTCAATATTCAAAACAATTTAACCAGCTGCTGATTGGTTAAATCTCTCATTTGGGTCTATCCGCTAATTTTCAATGACACTTTACTAGTTATTGTTGCTGAAAATTAGCAGTTAGCGCCTAAGTAAAAACTGGCTATTTTGGGGGCATTCTGGAGGTAGAGTCGGCAGTTGGCCAGTTAAGTGCTGATATTGAACACTTAACAGGCCAGAGTAAACGCATAAATGGGACCACATAAAACACTATCCTATCTTTATGTGGGGAAACTATGGCTGGTTAAAAATATCGACTTAACTGGATATATGTTAGCCGGTACCGAATAAACTAGATACTCAATTAGAAAGCCCAGACATGGCCTGATATTGAATATCTGGGAATAAAGCCAGTGGTGGATAGCAAAATGCTCACTGCCACCGACTGAATATTTACCCCAGTATTTATATTACCTCAGTTTTCCACCAAGGAGTGACTTCTCCTATTACTATCAGTGCAGGCCCTCCCTTGTTCCAGAATAGTTAAGGTAAGACTACACTGTCCTGGTGGAGCCACTAAAGGTCTCTGCAGATCCTTTAGGGAGCAGAATCCTAGGGTCTCTACATATGTGTTTTACCTATTATGCTAGTATTCTATAAAGAAAAGTAGGTGCCTATTTTTCTTTACAGAACAGGCTCCAAATAAGCATGTTCTTAAGGCCTAAATAATGCTCCTTTATAGAATTCCCTAATGGGGGGGGGGGGGGGGGGGGTTCTATAAAATAGATGCTAACATTTATGTGCTCATACATACATAAATGTCAAAATTCTGCCTAACCACTATTCTGCAAAAACCCACTCATGTTACATAGCAAGGGGGGAGGGGCAGGGGTACACACATGGATGGGGCTTGGGCAAAGCATGGAGTGGAGGCTCAAACTTATACACATAGAATACTGTAAGTTAGGCATGTAACTACAGCAATTAGAAGCCAACAGGGGTCCTTTTACTAAGCTGCGGGGAAAAAACCACTGCGGTAGCGACAGGGGCCGTTTTTCCCATGCGCCAGGGCCTTTTTTACTGCAGTGGGTAAAAAGCCCCTTAAAAAATGGCCATACAGTAAGATTACTCTATCGCATGGCCATGCGGGGGGGGGGGGGGGGGGTGCACTTACTGCCACCCACTGAGGTGGCGGTAAGGGCTCTCGCGGTAATCTGGCATTAACTGGGTGCATGCGGTGATGCCCGATTACCACTGGGTTAGCGCCACACTATGAAATAAAAATGTTTTTCTGGCATGGGCTCGAGGCAGAACTACTGCCACTGGCTGCATTGGGCCAGTAGTAGTGCAGTAAGCCCGCACTGGGCTTACCATCACTTTGTAAAAGGGCCCCTTAGTCTGTTATTATTATTATTATTAACATTTGTATAGCTCTACCAGACGCACGCAGCTCTGAACACCTGACATAGAGAGACAGTCCCTGCTCAATAGAGCTTACAATCTAAAAATAACACAGACAGACAAGACAATTAAGGGTGAGGGAAGTACTGGGTGAGAAGGAACAAGGGGAGGTAATTGAGTAGTAGTAGTTAGGCTAATATTTTATAAAGTAAACTAGGCACCTACCTTTCTTTACGGAATAGGCTTCTGCCAAGAGTCCTTTGGGCACCTAATTTTAGGCACTCCGTTTAGATTTGACCACATGGGGGCAATTCTATAACTGGGCACCAAAGTTATTTACCTATATGCAGCACCCAGAGTGCATATTCTATAATGGCATCTGAGTACCCAGATTCTGTTATACAGCGCTAAGGTAATTCAGCATCTACACACCTACATATATTTGTTTATTGATTGATTGGGATTTATTAACCGCCTTTATGAAGAGATTCACTCAAGACAGTGTACACGCCCACTTATGCCATAGCAATAGAAGGAGTAAATGCATGCACCTAAATTTTATTTATTTAGATTTTGCTCACACCTTTTTCAGTAGTAGCTTAAGGTGAGTTACCTTCAGGTACAGTGGATATTTCTCTGTCCCAGGAGGGCTCACAATCTAAGTTTGTACTTGAGGCAATGGAGGGTTAAGTGACTTGCCCAAGATCACAAGGAGCAGCAGCAGGATTTGAACTGGCCACCTCTGGAGTGCAAGACCGGTGTTCTAACCACTAGGCCAGTCCTCCACTCCAATGAGGCCCTTTACCCCTGGATTCTACAAAGGTATCTGCAGATTGTCACACACTTGTGATGCTCTCTTCCTATCCGTCTCCCATTCATTTATCTTACTCTTGTATCTTCTGTCTTCCTATTTGTCTTTCCATTTTCCTACCCTTTACTTTCTTTCTCATCTCCTATCCTTAATAGCACTCTCCCTCCAGTCTCCCTTCTTATTCCCAGGAATATATGGCCCCATGGAGATGCTGCCAGTTCCTTTGCTTTAAAACTTCCATCTGCTACTGAAATTAAGTATCCCTGAGAAACGTTTAGCTTCCAGCTATTCCATATGGCACGTTAACCACTGACATACAGGTTGTAAATTTTCTTTTACTGTCTTACGAAAACATTACTGTAACTATTTTAGAAATACTGCCTCAAAAATCTCTGCTGATTTCCTCCCCAAGGAAATAGGAAAGGGCCCACCTAAATTATGTACAAACAAGGCTACATTATTCTCCTATTTCCCAGCTGTTTTGATTCACTCTTCTGATGGCCAATTCAAGTTTTCTGTGACTTTTCAAAAAGGATTTTTAGGGTTAATGTTTATGTACTGGCAGCAATGTGGGCAACACATGGTTACAAGACCTTTTCCCAGAATATTACCATCTCCATTTGAGCAATGGAATGTCATTTTATTTAAGGTCACACAGTGAATGAAGGAGCCAGGGACTGAGGACATGTATTTGCTATGGAGGAAGGAACGTAGCAGGCATCAAATCCTGTACTATTTCTTTCTACACACATCCCATGCAGAAGTGCAATTTATTCATAGAAAGACCTACATAAGTACATAAGTATTGCCATACTGGGAAAGATCAAAGGTCCATCAAGTTCAGCATCCTGTTTCCAACAGTGGCCAATCCAGGTCACAAATACATGGCAAGATACTGCTTATCCCAGAAATAGTGGATTTTCCCCCAGTCCAATTAATAATGGTCTATGGACTTTTCCTTTAGGAAGCCGTCCAAACATTTTTAAAACTCCGCTAAGCTAACCTCCTTTACCACATTCTCTGGCAACAAATTCCAGAGAATTTAATTACACGTTGAGTGAAGAAACATTTTCTCCGATTCGTTTTAACTTTACTACATTGTAGCTTCATCGCATGCCCCCTAGTCCTAGAATTTTGGAAAGCGTAAATAGACGCTTCACGTCTACCCGTTCAACCCCACTCATTATTTTATAGACCTCTATCATATCTCCCCTCAGCTGCCTTTTCTCCAAGCTGAAGAGCCCTAGCCACTTTAGCCTTTCCTCATAGGGAAGTCGTCCCATCCCCTTTATCATTTTCGCTGCCCTTGTCTGCATCTTTTCTAATTCTACTATATCTTTTTTGAGATGCGGCGACCAGAATTGAACACAATATTCAAGATGCAGTCGCACCATGGAGCGATACAAAGGTATTATAACATCCTCATTTTTGTTTTCCATTCCTTTCCTAATAATACCTAACATTCTATTTGCTTTCTTAGCCGCAGCAGCACACTGAGCAGAAGGTTTCAACGTATCATCAACGACGACGCCTAGATCCCTTTCTTGGTCTGTGACTCCTAACGTGGAACCTTGTATGAAGTAGCTATAATTCGGGTTCCTCTTTCCCATATGCATCACTTTACACTTGCTCACATTAAACATCATCTGTCATTTAGACGCCCAGTCTCCCAGTCTCGTAAGGTCCTCTTGTAATTTTTCACAATCCTCCCGCGATTTAACGACTTTGAATAACTTTGTGTCATCAGCAAATTTATTTACCTCACTAGTTACTCCCATCTCTAGGTCATTTATAAATATGTTAAAAAACAGCGGTCCCAGCACGGACCCCTGGGGAACCCCACTTACTACCCTTCTCCATTGAGAATACTGACCATTTAATCCTACTCTCTGTTTTCTATCTTTTAACCAGTTTTTAATCCACAATAGAGCATTACCTCCTATCCCATGACTCTCTTGTGCTTTTACTTGCAGACCCTTACTACTGCTGAACACCAGGACATAAGCTACAGAAGTATTTAATACATTGTTTTGCAATCTTTTTGTTTTGGTTTGTCTTTATTTTGTGGTATTGTTTCCTCCTGGACATTTGCCTATTTTAATTTTGTTTTCATTCACCCCAAAAAATTCAACTTCTACTCCAGCTGGTGATATATGTAAAAATATAGAGGCTGATATTTAAAAGTACTGTGGCTGATATTCAGCCAGCGGCGATCAGCGTTTTGCTGACCATCATCAGCTTTATCCCCAGAAATTCAATGCCAGGCCATGTCCAGTCTTTGGCATTGAATTTCTGGGTAAATGGAGCTGGCAAAAACATAGCTGGTTAAGTGAGATAACCAGCATTTAGGGGCCCTTTTACAAAGGCCTGGTAGGGCTACCAAATGGGTAGCGCACATCAAATCGACCCTTCCGCCAGGATAGTGTGGGAGCCCGCCGGTAGTTCTGAAGTTGGTGTGCACAGTGTCCCACAGTAGAAAATAATTTTCTACCATGGGGGTGTTCCCGGCGGTAATCGACAGCACAGCCACATTACCGCGCACTGCCTGATTACCGCAGGGTTAGCGTGTGAGCCCATACCACCTACTAAATAGGTGGTGGTAAGGGATCAGGCAGTAAATAGCCGCATGCTAATTTTAATATTAGCGCACGGCCATTTACTGCCCCATTTTTAAAAAGGCCTTTTCCCCACCGCGGTAAAAAGTGGCCCAGCAAGCACCAATTTCACATGACAAAACTAGTGCAGGCCACTTTTTACCATGGCTTAGTGAAAGAGCTCCTCAACCAGTTATAGCAAACTACATAAAGATAGGACTGACTTTAATGCAGTCCTTTTGTGCTGAATATCGGCATTTAACCGGCCAAGTGCTGAACCCGCCACCAGAATGTCCCGAAAACAGCTGGTTTCAAGTTGAGCGTTAGCTGGACATTTTCAGCAGCACTATCTGGTTAATTGCCGCTGAGAGACAAAGCCGGGCCCAGTGTGTGTGTGGGGGGGGGGGGGGGGTTGCTTGCCTCGGGCCAGACCCCCTCACCAGGTGGGCCCACACCCACTCTCTGGTCCTGCCCCACTTACTTGTCCTGCTCCGTCCTGTCAGTGTGCACAGCAAATTTCCCAGGGCCCAGCGCTAGCATTGCTCTCCTATTCCTGTGCGCGGCAGCGCCATAAACAGACTACAGTCCTTCCTTCCTGCTGCGTCCAAAGAGGCTGTTTGGACACAGCAGGAAGGACGTACTCTGCTCTGTGGCGCTGCTGCACATGGAAACAGGAGAGTAATGCTAGCGCCAGGCAGGCCCCCCCCCTTGGATGCCCAGCCCTGGGGAATTTTGCCCCCCTGCCCCCCCCCCCCCTCGGTAGCCCTGGAGGTTCCCCATACCTCCACACTACACAAGCCAGGAACTTCTCTGGTTCTGATGCTTATCCCTGGTCCATAAATCCTTGTTCTATAAGCAAGTGCCTTCGTAATGCTAATCTGTGAGGATATAGCAGGATGATTGCATTCAGTTCCTCCGTAGCAGGCTTTGGCAAGAAGGGATCTCCCTGTGAACTACAGGTCAGAGGTGAGAGATGGGACCTAAGACAAAGTAGAGTGCCTGGAGTGGGCTTATATAATCGGGTGGGGGAACTGATGTGACCACAGTCACCAGAACCCCCCTCCCCCCACTTCTGTTTATCATAGAGCGCTCCTATCCTTTCCTCAGGTTCCAGAGATTTCTCAACTGTTCTACACAGTTCTATTCCTTTGTGGAAACTTCTGGTACCTTCATGAGGAGTGAAAGAAGTACACGAGTTCAATGAGCGGCCACAGCTAGGATGGATCTCAGACTGCTTATCTGCTGCTGATGAAAAAAAAACAGACAGCTTCTTGCTATTGGCTGGCTTACACTAAAGAGAGTCAGCAGTGGAGACACTGACACACAGGAATGAAATTAGGAACAGCACTGAGAATTCAGACAGCCTTAAACTGCCGGATTTCATTACAGACAGATTCAGAAGCTGCAGCTGAGAGAGGTGCATACTAGGCCAAGGAAACTGTTTTATGCATGCTACAGCAAATATAGAAAGCAGAAAAGGGTTAGTGTCCTTTCTTTCACACACTTCCGAGCACCCTTTATGCCCTTCTTACAATATCTATCCATACATCATTAAACAGCTAGCCAAACCAGCCCAACATTCAAAAGAAGACTCACTTTTCTTAATTTCCAATTGTTTATTACAAATAAGTAAACCAGATAACTTACTGCATGCAGATGGCGGAACACAAGAGTTCTGCCCAGGCAGGATGCGTTTGTGAAACTGGATACTGATCAATTGGTTGACAGACTGCCAAACTAAAGGGATGGATGTTGAGTGACTGGAGAGATGGATTCTGAATTACTGGAAAAGGATGTCTGTTTGTTGACTGGATAGATACCAGGATCATTGAAAGCAGGATATTTTGGGCGTTTCTAAAAAAAGAACATACTTTCCCAGAGGGAAGGAAGGGACAAGGGTTGTAGACTGATTGCTCTTGAGCCCAAGATGGAGAATTTTGTCTGCATGGAAATACCCATAATACTAGGGGGTGAGGAAATTACCAATAAGGACAAAGTATGTACGTTAGGCTGAAGCCCCAACTTAGCAGGGATTCTCAATGACTGGAGGAAATTGATCACAGCCAGGGAGTGACCTATGAAAACAGAGATTACAAGTCCTATCAGAAAGTTATTTCTAGCTTGTATTATATAATACAAATACAACAAATATTAATATGTACACACAACAGTAGGGGCAAACACTCCCCACCTGGTATCCATAGATTCCGCTATTATTACACTTATAAAGAATCAAGCATATTAGAGCAAAGTCCATAATATAGAATCAAGATTTCACAGGAGCTTAAACAACACACAGAGAGCAACAATATTGGAAAACATAAAGAGAAAGAGGCCAATATTCAGACTGCAGGAGGTAGCCGGGCTGCCTCCCATGGTCAGCACTGAGCTCAGATATTCAATGCCGGGCCATTTCCAGTGACCAGCATTGAATATCCAGGTGTTTTTTGGCCAGTTTAAATTTAACCAGCCAAGCCGATATTCAGCACAGGCCAGTTAAGTTTAAACCAGCCAAAGATATTCCAGCTATTTTAGGCCACCAAACAGCCAGCGATGTGCAGAATAAGCACTAACCAGCAATATTCAGCAGGAGATAACCAGCTATCTCCCGGGGAATATTGTCAGATAGCCGGTTAAGTGCCATTTAATCGACCAGGAGCTGTTTGGCTGGTTAAATGGTTTTAAATATCAGGCAGAAAGAGTTTATGAGTACTTTGAATTCTGAAGTAGACAGTGGTCCATAAAATGAACCTGTGTTCATGGGGCACAAAGATCATACTGTCTTTTGTTGAAGTCTTTAGTATCAAGGTTCCCAGGTGGTGGCAGGTTTTCACCGATGATCCACAATACTGGTGTTTAACTTGTTTGTCTTAGTGATACAGAAGCAGAGTGGAGATGTTGTGACAATCAGAAATGATCAGATGCTTCCTCTCACTCTTATCTAATTCCACATGGTGGAATCAATCACCAACCCTTAATAGACCATAGTCATCAAACAAAAGGGTTCAACATCCGGAGAGAGCTCTCTTTAGGAATCTCTTTCGTTGATACATATGAATTCCTCAGAATACAGTTCTTGTTTTATGCAGCATAGGATGATATTCTCTGCTCAGGAATGTCCATTGACTGTGTGAGCCTTTGTGCAAAGGTGCCAGTGGTGACAAGTACTGGATCTTCCAACTGATGGAATAAAAGCACAAATGTGAATGAGGTGTACTATGGCTCTTCTGAGTGTTACCTATCTTGAGAAGTGGTTGAAGCAATGAGCTCCCAGGTTACCTCTAAAAGTGATGCTAATAATGAGGGCAATGAACGCTTGATGGACATCGAAGTCAGATTTATGGTCCAAAATCTCAGAAGACTTTTCTGTAGTTGAGGAAATCTGGTCTTGTTAAATATATTGTCCACATTAGGTGAGATGCCAGTATGATTCTTCTATCATGCATGATCTGTTGGATTTTGTTCAGTGGGCACATAAGGACATTGTTCTGGCCATTTCTACTTTTGTATGCTTTTGACCCTGTAGCTTACATATATGTAGAACATCCTGATTTGATTGTAAATGTAGCACAGTTCTACTTTGCTATCAGTGTAGAACTTGACTGCATTTAGCTGTATGTCCATTTCACTTAGAATCAGCTCCTCTATCTCTACTACAAATACTGCCTCAAATAGCTCCACTTGTGGAATGATGTGACTAGGTTGTGATGTTAACATAGCCATGCTGAAGATGAATTCCACATGAGGCATTTATTTGGATTTTGCTCACACCTTTTTCAGTAGTAGCTCAAGGTGAGTTACATTCAGGTACACTGGGTATTTCTCTGTCCCTGGAGGGCTCACAATCTAATTTTGTACCTGAGGTAATGGAGGGTTAAGCAACTTGCCCAAGATTACAAGGAGCAGCAGTGGGATTTGAACCAGCCACCTCTGGCTGTCAAGATGGGTGATCTAACCATTAGGCCACTCCTCCATTCCAAGGCATACCTTCTGCCTTCAAATAAGCCACTGCAACTACTGCCATCTCTCTCTTTGTTAAGCAGCATTTGAGTGATATTGAGGTGTACATAATTCAAATGTGGAGATGTTCAAGGTAATCTTTCAATACTTCACATTCCTGTCTCTCTTCTTGAGGCAAACAGATATTCCAGTCACTCAGTTTCAATGAACATTCTCTTATTAAAGACCTTTCTTGTGTGGTGATGGGGCCACAAACCGTATTGGGTCATATAGACCGTTTATTGTTCAACAGTAATGGTCAACAGTGATTGTTGACATAATACTTCCATGAGTATACAGTTTCTCTTGGGTTGTGACTAGAAGGTGAAGTGATCTCTTTTTAGGTTCCAACTTAGACAAGGCTATGATTTGTCTTTAGCGTGATCTTTTGAGAAGAATGCTTTCATTACTTCTGCACTGTAAGATGCTATTTTGTGGAGACTCAGATTAGCCTCCATTAATATTACTTGTGTTCTTTTCAGCAGGTCAATGGCCTCTCCTTCAGTGGGTAAGGACTTCAATTCATTGTCCACATAAAAGTATCTTTCTACAAATTTTCTGACATCTGTGCCATACTTCTTTTCTCCTTCACATGCCATTCTTTTAATACAATAATTAACCATTGCAGGTAATGGACTGTTGCCAAAGACATACAGACTTATTTTTGAAAGAGAAGGATGCCCATCTTTCGACACAAATCGGAAGATGGGCGTCCTTCTCCCAGGGTCGCCCAAATTGGTATAATCGAAAGCTGATTTTGGGTGTCCCCAACTGTTTTCCGTTGCGGGGATGACCAAAGTTCCTGGGGGTGTGTCGGAGGCATAGCGAAGGCAGGACGGGCATGCCTAACATATGGGCGTCCTCGACCCATAATCAAAAAAAAAAGGGCATCCCTGACGAGCACTTGGACGACTTTACTTGGTCCTTTTTTTGTTATGACCAAGCCACGAAAAGGTGCCCAAACTGACCAGATGGCCACCGGAGGGAATTGGGGATGACCTCCGCTTACTCCCCCCAGTGGTCACTCACCTCCTCCCACCCTCAAAAAAATTCTTTAAAAATATTTTTTTCCAGCCTCAATGCCAATCTCAAATATCATACTCAGGTCCATCGTAGCAGTATGCAGGTCTCTGGAGCAGTTTTAGTGGGTGCAGTGCACTTCAGACAGGCAGACCCAGGCCCATCCCCCCCTCCACCTGTTACACTTGTGGTGGTAAATGAGAGCCCTCCAAAACCCACCAGAAACCCACTGTACCCACATCTAGGTGCCCCCTTCACCCATAAGGAATATGGTAGTGGTGTACAGTTGTGGGTAGTGGGGTTTTGGGGGCTCAGCACACAAGGTAAGGGAGCTATGCACCTGGGAGCAATTTCTGAAGTCCACTGCAGTACCCCCTAGGGTGCCTGGTTGGTGTCCTGGCATGTGAGGGGGACCAGTGCACTATGAATGCTGGCTTCTCCCATGACCAAAGGGCTTGGATTTGGTCATTTCTGAGATGGGTGTCCTCAGTTTCCATTATCACCTAAAATCAGAAACGACCAAGTCTAAGGACGACCATCTCTAAGGTTGACCTAAATTTCCAGATTTGGGCGTCCCCGACCGTATTATCGAAATGAATGATGGACGTCCATCTTATTTCAATAATATGGGTTTCCCCGCCCCTTCACGGGGACATCCTGCAAGGACGTCCTCAGAAAAACTTGGGCATCCCTTTCGATTGTGCCCCTCATAGCATCCCATTCTACATTCAACAATCTTGTTGATATCGTTGTTGCAGTACCACAGGAATTTTCTGTAGTCTTTGTGGACAACAGTAGAACAGTTGTTGGATGTTGGCTGTTATGGCAAAATGATCTTTTCTGAAATGATCAAGACCCCTAAAAGGGTTGTTGGTTAGGACAGGCCCAGTGAGGAGTACATTGTTCAGTGAGTGCTGGAATCGAATACGATTCAGATCTTACCTGTTTTTTGTGAGTGATACACTCTTCTTTCAAAGTTGGAGCTGGCTCTGCATGGCCACTGGTTAACCTTCATGAAGGTTGTAATATGCTATCTTGTGTCTGGTTTTCTTTTCAAAGTTCTTTGCAGTGAAGTGAGTTATTTTTTTTGTTACATTTGTACCCCGCACTTTCCCACTCATGGCAGGCTCAATGTGGCTTACATGGGGCAATGGAGGGTTAAGTGACTTGCCCAGAGTCACAAGGAGCTGCCTGTGCCTGAAGTGGGAATTGAACTCAGTTCCTCAGGACCAAAGTCCACCACCCTAACCACTAGGCCACTCCTCCATAATTTCTATTGTTAGGAAGTTGAGGTCTGGGGTATGTGGAATAGAAGAGGAGCTACCCAGCCATTTGACTCATCTTTAAAGAATTTTTTGCCCACGATTCTTCAGAATTCTTTGTCTTCCAAGGAGAGAGTAGGTTTATCATCTTCTTTTCTGACCTCAGATACTGAGCTTCCCAGAAGTTCTCCCAAGTCTGATAGAGAGATGGTTTGATAGGTTAGTAGATCACATCTTGACTCCTTGCAATCAAGAGCCTCCTTAATGGATAGATGGTTAGAAAATGGTTTGAATAAAGATGTGCATCAATTTTCTAGCACACTGGTGGCACACGTGTTGACCGTTGACTTTCCATTCTGTTGAAAAAAAACATAACTACTGTTTACCCATCTCAAGGCAAAGGAGGTCATGAGGTGCATTACATAAGTGATGAACTCTGTGTAACTCTGGCACTTCTCTGCCCAGTAGAAATAGAACTTGAGCACTTAGGTCCAAAGGTGAGACTTGGTCAGCTATAGGCATCAATCGAGGATAATGTCAAGTGAGTTCTGGTGTGGTAATTTCATCCATGTTGTTTGGTATCTGATTACATTTTGTAAGAGTAGGTAGGTGCAACTTCATGCTGCCATCTTCTATCATATTCACACTCACTCTTATTCCTTTTGCCTTTGTGATTCCTTCACAGGTTGTGAGCCTATAGGGAGTGCAGTCTTCATGAATACCAAAAAAGTATAGAACTTTGACCTTGCAAATAATTTGTTTCCTTGATTATCTATGATGACGTAAAACTTTGGCTAGGCATATCTTGACACAGAACTTGCTGTTGCAGCTCCCTTCACACACTTTTGTACATTTTGGAGTAACCTCGAGTGTTGGTGTCTTTCCTCTTTCTGAAAAAGACACTCATTAAGCACTCACCAGATCTCCTCATGGACACACTAAGCAGTCTCTGAGCTGTAACACTGAGGTCACTCTTGGAGGGGAGTACCATATCAAAATATTTCCGTTCTATTCTATTCCGCGATTTCTATTCTGCTTTTAACTTGCAATTCAAAGCAGATCACAGAGCAAAGAGATACCCCAACCGGCTAGAATTACATTAAAATCAGTAATCTTAATTTTAAAAATCCATATAAGTCATTTTTATAAAACATTAAGAAACGAACAAATAAGTTTTTAAGATCTTTCGAAAAGAACTGAAAGGAATAGTTAGCGAACTGTTGTAGATACAATATTCCATATTTTTGTGCCTTGGAAGGCTAAAGAAAGTTCTGAAACAGTTTTCAATCACATGTTTTTTACAGAACAGACATCAAGAGACAGATATTTAGAACTCCATAGATGCCCCCTCTATGACTTGGGAATACAAGCAAGTTTCCTACCATAACTGAATTAGCACTATAAACACATTTATAGACCAGACAGGCTATTTTAAATTGAATTTGAGGTTCTAATCTTAGCCAATGTAAGTTATTCAAGAGGGGGCTAACTTCACAAAACTTGCCTGATCCAAAGATTAATCTAGCAGCTTTATTCTGCAGAATTTGGAGTCACCATATTTGTTCTTTATTTATGCTGCAATAAAAAGAATTACAATAATCCAATAATGGAAGCAAAATTGCCTGTGCAATTGTTTGAAATCCACCAGGGTTTAAGGATGACCTAATAGCTCTCAATTTCCTTAGATAAAATAAGAATTTCCTTACCAAAGCATTAATCTGGTGCTCATAAAATAGCTTAGAATCTAAAATTATACCAAGTACTTTTGATTTATTATCAAATTTTTTAAAAGTACCTAAGGAAAGATTTATTATTTCAGAAGAGACCTTCTGGTCACAAACCATACTCACTTTGTTTTCTGTGTATTCAGTTTAAGAAAGTTGGCTGAAGCCCAGTCTTCTACCATTGTTATATTATGCTTTAGCAATGAAACAGTATTCGGGAGGATACTTATAGTCTTTAAACAATTTTCATTATCGTATGCGGATGACATTTTTGTTTTGTACCCTGTTCAAGATTCTTTAAGTATCCTCCCGAATTGCTCATGTAAACATTAAAAAGTTGAGGCAACAATGGGGACCCTTGCGGGACACTGCAGCTCAGCTTCCAAACCTTTGATTTATTTATTTATTTATTTATTTATTGCTTTTGTATCCCACATTTTCCCACCTATTTGCGGGCTCAGTGTGGCTTACAATACATTGTGATTGATGGAAGTACAGCTTGTTACAATTCAATATTGGGTTACATTATGGAGAATTAAGGGAAGACAAAGTCAATTCAGAATATCATTTGGGGGATACATCAATGGAATGTAACAAAGGGGGATGATAAGACGATAGAACAGTAGCCTGAGAACGTTAAGGTGTAACAGTTTTATCTGTGGGTGGAGCTTTAGGTGTGGTGAATGATGTATGATGCTACACCATTCTTCAAAATACTATATTGTCTATTTCCCAAGAAGGATGAAAACCATTTAAGAACTGATCCCCCAATACCCATTTCATTCAATCTAAAAAGCAGCAAATCATGATCCATGGCATCAAATGCTGCGGAAATATCTAATTGCAATAGGACAGCTTCCTTTCCCAAGGCTATGTATCGCTTTATTTCTGTTATAAGCAATATAAGTATTGTCTCCGTGCTATGCATCGGGCAAAACCAGTGCTGAGAGGAATATAAATACATAGATTCTTATTAAAAAGGTGAGAATTGATAGCTCACCACAAACTCAAGGAGTTTCGCTATCCAAGGAATACACGCCACTGGTCTAAAATTTTCAATTTAAGTGAGATGTTCTTCTGTATTTTTAGGAATGGGAGTAAGAGCAATCAAACAATTTCATTAGGGCAAACATCCTCCGGCAACACATCCTATATAATAATTCTCACCTCCAACGTTCTGACTTGCTGCCTGGGACCGTGGCTCATTCCGAGTTGGTCTGCTAGGCTCCGTAGATCACCGTAGCCATTATGATGTCAACTTCAGAACCCGGGGGGAAAAAAACATGCCTCACAGCTGATCCATGTCCAGAGGAGGGTCGCTGGACATGGGTGGCTGAAGGGGGGGCAGGGGAGAGAGGACGGTCGCTGGACATGGGTGGTTGGAGGGGGGGCAGGGGAGAGAGGAGGGTCGCTGGACATGGGTGGCAGGAGGGGGCAGGGGGAGAGGAGGTTTGCTGGACATGGGTGGCTGCAGTGGGTGCAGGGGGAGAGGAGGGTCGCTGGACATGGGTGGCTGCAGGGGAGCTGAGGAAAACCTTCCTAGTGCCTATTTCATTTGTGTCAGAAACGGGCCTTTTTTGCTAGTTGTTTATAAATGCAGTAAGCCATATTAAAGTTTGAGAAGGAATTGCCTTTAAATAAAAAGATGGACAAATATCCAAAGGACATCCTTTCTTGGCCACCCTTCTCAGAATTTTTCCTATCATAGTAGAAGAAACATGGGAAAATTCATTCCATAATCTATCTGCTGGTATACCAACTATCTGGTTAATCTGTCATTCAAACACTGCTAAATCAGCACCAATATTATTTAATACAAATAACTGTCTACAGTTGTTAAAATTAGATTGAAAAAATGAGCAAGTTGATTTGCAGAAGGCTGAGATATTTCAGAAATATTCCTGGTTCTATCAGTACTAGTTAATTCAATGTAAATTTCGAACAGTGTTTTGGAAGCATTTTCAGAATCATATATCTTTTTATCATAGAGTTGAACTTTTGCTTATTTTATTGCCTTTTTATAATCCCGAATACTATTCCTCCAAACCTGATACAAACTATACCCTCTAGTTTTTCTCCATTGTCGTTCTATTACTCTGCATTTCCTTTTCAAATCATGCAAAATTTCAGTGTACCAGGGATTATCAGTTTTTGTATTCTTTAATTTTCTATTTAAAGGCAGTATTCCATATTTGAATCATCTCGAGCATAATTCAATCTCACCTATACTCACCCATATCATATTCTCTCCACTGTGAGAAGAACTGACATTGGTGAAGTGTGTAAAGCTCCTTTGTAAATCAAACAGGGTCTGTGAGTTCTCCAAAGAGAGTGCAACCAATACTTGTTTGACATCTGGGAAGCGAGATTGATGGAACCTGGCTGGTGAAAGCGAACAGATTTTAATGGGGACGTGATGTCTTGCTTATATTCTTTTATGGCTCCCACACTTCTAGCTTGGAGCAGAGATTTTAAGCATCTGTCAGCTCTCCCTTGGTCTCATCTCCATCCTATAATAATGAGTGCACTGAATTATTGCACTTAATATGCTCAGGGGTGGGATTGGGGAGGAGGGAAGGCAAATACTAGATATCCATTTCCCACACATCTGGATCCATATTGGGCTCAGATAACCCTGGCAAACTGAACTGGTCTGTCTCAGCATTTAATGTATTTGAGACGAGACCCAGACTAGTTTATACATTTTAGAACATGTGAAAAACACTTCTTCAAACAAATCACAAATCACAGGGTGGCCTAAAAATACGTTATAACGTCTAAGATCCTCTTCTACTGTGACTGCTGCACTTAAAAAAAGTTGTGAATAAAAGTTAATACTACTGCTAAAATATGAGTGTTCCTCATTCCTTGAGGGGAACCCCTCTCTGTTCCTTGGTTCTGCCTGCCCTCCATCCTCCCCTTGAGAGAAGAATGTAAGTGACTTGAATTCAGGAGAAGGGTAAAACCTTTAAGATGTGTCTTTTACAGGTGAACAAAAAACTCTGTGAAATCCAGGGGATATCAGATGCAAAGCCTAGTGTTTGAAATTCCTTCACTCCATCTATCTACAAATAATGGGCACTGCAATGGGCACCAGGACAGCACCCCAATATGACAACCTCTTTATGACTGAACTGGAAGAAACATTTCTGAATACATACCAGACCAAACCCCTAAAATACTACCGGTACATTGATGACATTTTTATGATTTGGACTGAGGGGGAAGAATCTCTAAAACAATTTTACAATTCCTTCAATACATACCATCCTACAATCAGATTCATAATTGACTACTCCCCAGAAAAAGTCAATTTTTTGGACACCACAGTCTCAATCATCAATGGCAATATACAAACATCTATATACAAGAAACCCACAGACAGATGCAGCTACCTCCACAACTCCAGCTTCCTTCCTTCACATACAAAAGGATCCATTATTTACAGCCAAGCCACAAGATACCACCGTATCTGCTCTGACCCAGGGGACAGAGACAGACAGCTAGAAATCCTGGCTGCATCCTTCAAACATAAAGGCTACAATCCCAAAATAATCTCCAAGAATATTGCCTCCTCCCTCAAAACACCCAGGGAAAATCTACTACAGTACAAAGAAAAAAAGCCACAGACAGAATCCCCCTTATAGTGACATACAACCCAGAGCTGGAAAAATTAAGAAGAATCATACAAGATCTACAGCCTTTACTCCAGGAGGATGAATTACTGAAAGAGATATTCCCATCCCCATCAGTGCTAGCTTTCAGACAGCCACCCATCTTAAAACACAAGCTAATTAGAAGTAAGCTCCCAACACAGACTCAAAAAGAAGAGAATGGCACACATCCTTGCAATATATCTAGCCGCAAACTATGCCAAAACATCTCACAGGACCCCACAGTCATTCACAAAGGAAAAACATTCAACATAAAGGAATCCTTCACATGCTCATCTTCCAATGTGGTATACATCATCCAGTGTAAAAAATGTGACCAAGGATGCTATATTGGAGAAACAAGCCAGATGCTAAAAACAAGATTTAACTTACATAGACATCATATGAAAAATGCCATTGCCAGCCAGGATGCCACGCCTGTGGGGCAACACTTTACAAAAACAGAACACTGTACTAGTGATTTCATAGTAAGAATCCTGAAAGGTAACTTTAAAACAATACAGGAACGTAAGACCTTTGAAGTCAGAATGATTAAATATTTTGACACTCACCAGACAGGACTTAACAGAGATCTGGGCTTTCTAGCCCATTATAAGCCATAAAATTGTAAATTGTACTGCTTTGTTTGTCACTCTCCTGTCTCCATGCTTATCCCCTTGTCTCACCCATCCACCTCCATCCCCATCCTGTTAGATTGTCACTGAAATGCTTTGATGTCTCACTTATATATACTATCTACCAAGATATGCTTATTTCCGATCTGACAAAGAAGGGCAACCTTCGAAAGCTAATCAAGAAATGTACTAAGTTATGTCCAATAAAAAAGGTATCATCTTATTTTCTTGTTCATGTTTTATTTTGTTTTATTTCTATTGATTCACTCCATCTAAAATTCTTTTGTTTTTCAAATCATCACTGCATTGTCACTGGTAGTGGCCCCTGGTACATTAGGAGCACTTATTCTATATGCAATGCTAGTAGTCATAAACCATCTGCCTACCCAACCTGAAAGGCCCCTCATCCTCCCAAAGACCCCATCCTCAGGCATACCTTACATATTCCCTGGTGACTAGTGGGCAGCCAGGAGCAATCCCCAATAACTCCTGCCCTCACTAGCGCCGGGATCCAAAATGACACTAGTGACTTGGATCCCAGGCCAGGGAAAATATGTAAGGTATGCCTAGAAGGGGACCTATGGAAAGATGGGGAGGCCTTCGTGAGGCTAGAGTGGGCCTTGGGGGAGGGGCTTCTTGGGGGGCCTTTAGGTTGGGAGGGGGTTTGGTTGGGGGACATTATTGGGAGGAGGCTTGATTAGGTGGGCTGTAAGAGGACCTTTCAGTTGTGGGCACTCTGGAGTGCCCCTTTATGAGACAGCCCAGAAGCATCAGGGAGAGGCTTGGTGGTCCAATGCTCCCAGGCAGTAAAATAACCCCAGCTTTGAGGGGGATGGGGGTTCACACCTGGGGGGTAGCTCTTCAGGTTGAAAGAGGGGTTTTGTTAGGGGGCACCATGGGGGGAGGCTTCATTAGAGGGGGGCTGTAAGAGGGTCTTTCTGTTGGGGGGGGTGGGGTGCTCTGGAGCCAACAGTTTTCTAACACTGACATCTGTTTTTTTTTTTTTAAATCATCTTTATTGAATTAACAAACAACCCTTTACAATATCAAACTTCCAACAACTGAGAAGTACAAACTTGACACGACATGTCCACATAAAGTAAGACCCTCCCAACCCCAACCCCCACTCCCTTCCCTAGCACTCTGCATGATATAACCAACCTAAAGCTAATCAGGCATTAAGCAAACGACTGTAGGCTAATCCAGTGAGAGTCAGTAGAATAGCTGGGGGGGGGGGGGGGGCGCATGGGGAGCAGCTGCTGCCCCAAACAGATTTTTAGAAAAATGGCACCTATGTGCCTCATGCCAATATCTTTCTCTGTCCCCCCCCCCCCCCCCCCCCGCACGAGTCTTGCATCTTTCCCTCTCTCTTCTGCCCGCACTCTCCCGTCCACGTGGTCGTTTTTACTGCCCTGAAGTCTTCTCCCTTCAGCACCGGCGAATGACACAGTCAACATTCTGCCATCATCAGGGCCTCTCCTCAGGCACTTCCCACCTCTGTGCAAAACAGGAAGTTACATTAGAGTAGGCAGGATGCACCTGAGGAGAGGCCCCGACACTGGCAGAAGACTGACAATCAATCGCCGGTGCCGGAGGAGAAGACTTCAGGGCAGTAAAAATGACCACGTGGATGGGAGAGAGCAGGCAGAAGAGAAGGAAAAAGATGCAAGACTGGGGGTGGTGGAGAAGGGAGAAAGAGCTGCCAGAGGATAGACCGTGGGAGCATGCCAGGGAGATATGTGGCCCCAAGGACGACGGGGAGTGCTGAAAGAGACGGGGAAGAAGGTTAACATGAGGAGAGGGAAGGATATAGTAAATGCTGGACAGGGAAGGAGAAGGACACAGATAGTCAATACTGGACAGGGAGAGGGTAAGGACATTGGAATGCAAAGAGGCAGTGCTGGATAAAGAAGAAATGGGGACACCGAAAACTCCCCATATTCCTGAAAGCTCTCTAGTAGAGGGAGAGGCCAAATGTACCAAGAGATCATCAGCAAAAGCCGATACCTTAAACACTTCCGTCCCCACCCACACACCTCTAATCTCAGGGTTAGCCAGAATCTTCCTTATCAAAGGATCAAGGATCAAGACAATCAACAATGGGGACAGTGGACAACCTTGTCTCGTCCCCCTGCCAATAGAAAAAGGCACGGAAATGGAACCATTAACCTGTATTGATGCCTCAGGTTCATGATAGAGTGCACACACCCAGTGGTGTTCCTTGGTCGGCTGCCACCCGGGGTGGATCGTCGCTGCGCCCCCCCCCCCCCCTGAGTGCAGAATTACACCCCTCCGGGTGCAGTGTCGTCCCCCACTGATAGTCTATAATGCTCAGTATAGGGCATGCCTGTTCTGGACTTTAACAAGAGCATACTTCTCCCTGAGGCAGGCATTCCATACCATACCATCCTGTCTCCGCAGTGTGGTGCCTGTGGGATGATGGAGAATACATTATCTCACATGCTTTGAACATGCCCGATTATACAGGGTTATTGGTACCAGGTGCTTTCATTTATAAAAAATCTTTTTCCTTTGCCCCCTAATTTTGTTCCCTCCAGTTTTCTGTTAGGGTTGGAAAAATATAGGGGCACCAATATTTTCTCTATAAAACATGTGTAGTGGGTGTGAAGTGTATCCTGCAGACATAGTTTATGAGGGATGCTCTCAATCAGTGGCATTGGCATAATGCGGTCCAGTTATTATTAACCTGGGAGGCCCTCTATGCTTCCCTCACAGCAAAACGGAGGAAATGGTTTGGGCTGGTCTGAGAGTCTTTTGTACAGCACCTCTCTCCTCGAGCACGCAGCCTACTTCTTAATACTTTGCCGTTGTGATTTTCACCATGGCGATTAATTTTTCCCCAACTATGGTCAACCTATTTTCAACAAGAAAGGGTGGGAGGGAAGTACATGGGTTTTAGGAAGGGTTAGGGTTGATTCTTTTGGGGGGGGCGGTTGAGGGGAATCCTTCCTTTTTTTTTGCTTTGTGAGAAAGGGAGAGTTGGAAAAAATAGAGCTCTCTCGTTCTTGGTATTATTGCTTTGATTTAATTACTGAGGGTTTTCTGGGGGGAGTAGTGAGAGGATGGGATTTTTTAGGGGATGAGATGGGGTGAATTTTCATATTCATCTTGTTGATGATACCTATATAGTTGTTTGGCTTTTTCTCATTTTTTGGAGTTAGGGTTGTCATCAACTGTGTTATATTGGGACTGTGGGTAGGGGGAAGGGGATAAAACTGATAAAAACTCGATGACAGGTTGTATGGTACTACCTTTTTCCTTATGTACGTTCTGTCATTGACTTTATTGTATATTATTGTTACTGGCTATGTCATCAATAAAAATTGATAAGATAAAACTCTCAGTTTGATTTTCAAGGTCTGCAAACAAAATGGGCCAGAGTACTTAAAGAATAAGTTAGCCCTTTACACACCTTTAAGACTTCTAAGGTCCTCTCAAGGATCATCACTATCAGTGGCGTAACCAGAAGTCAACTTTTGGGTGGGCCAACAGGTTGGATGGGTGGGCACTAGACAGTGGTGTGCTGGTAAATGTTTAACAACAGGCTCTCTCCCCGGTCCACCTCTGCGCCCCCCCCCCCCCACCTGTGCACCTCCCCTCAAAATTGCAGAGCTGGCTATAGCCGGGGAGAGAGCCTGGGGGGTGGGGGAGGCAATGCATTACTCTCTCCAGGAAAAAAAACATTAAATGATCCCAGGTTCCAATCTAATTCATGTTTAATGTGGGATAAAATGCCATAAATAAGTAAATAAATATAAACTTTTAATGTTGAGCACCTGATTCTCGAAGTGGACATGTTCCAATTATTATAATGAAAATAAAATGATTTTTTTCTACCTTTGCTGTCTGGTGACTTTGTTTTTCTGATCATACTGGCCCAGTATCTGATTCTGCTGCTATCTGTCCTCTTTACTCCGTTTCCAGGGCTCCATTTATTTCTTTACTTTCCGCCTTTCTTCTTCATTTCTTGCTCTGGGTCCTCTGCAGACTTGACTGTCCAGTGGATCCAGCTTCTGCCTATTTTCTTCATCCATGTGCAATTTTCTCCTATCTTCCTTTTCCCTCATCTCATCTCCTTCCTCACTCTTCCCTCCCCTCCATCCATGTCCAGCATTTCTTCTCTCTCCCTTCCCTCTCCTCCATCCATATCCAGCAGCCTCCTCTCTCCTGCCCTTCCCTCCATCCATCCATGTCCAGCAACCTTCCTCTCTCCTCTTCCCTCCCCTCCATCCACCCACCCATGTCCAGCAACTCTCCTCTCCCCTCCCTCCATCCATCCATACCCAGCAATTCTCTTCTCTCCCCTGCCCCTATCCATCCATCCCCAGCAATTCTGTTCTTGCCCCTGTCCCCTCCATCCATCCATTCCCAGCAATTCTCCTCTCTCCCCTGACCCCCACCTCCATCCATCCATCCATCCCCAGAAATTCTCCTCTCTCCCTTGCCCCCCACCTCCATCCATCCATCCATCATCTCCAGCAATTCTCCTCTCTCCCCTGCCCCCCACCTCCATCCATCCATTCCCAGCAATTCTCCTCTCTCCCCTGACCCCCACCTCCATCCATCCATCCATCCCCAGAAATTCTCCTCTCTCCCTTGCCCCCCACTTCCATCCATCCATCCATCATCCCCAGCAATTCTCCTCTCTCCCCTGACCCCCACCTCCATCCATCCATCCCGTAACTCTCCTCTCTCCCCTCCCCTCCCGCTCCCATCCATGTGTCCAGCGATTCTCCTTCACCCCCATGCATCCTTCCCTCCCATTCCACCTGCCCGCCCTCTCTCTGACGGCAGCGCTTCCCAGATGCTGCCTACCGCCGCCATGATCGACCTCCTTCCTCTGTCTCACTCTCAACAGCAGCGGTAGTGTCGCGATTCAAACACACCTCCTGCAGAGGAGACGCTTCCGGGTTAGAAGCAGGAGGGAGGAGGTAGATCGTGGCGGCGGTAGGCAGCGTCTGGGAAGCGCTGCCGTCAGAGAGAAGGAGGCAGATGCAGGATCAGCGCTGCCTGCTCCCTCCGCTCCGCTGCTGGGTGGGCCTGAACCCAAACTGGGTGGGCCTAGGCCCATCCAGGCCCACCCGTGGCTATGCCCCTGATCACTATCTGTACCTTCATCAAAAGAAATTGTACGATGTGATACCCACCAGGGAGCCTTCTCGGAGGTAGCCCCAATGCTCTGGAATTTACTCCAAGAGGGGCTACTTATAACTCAAGACTACCTCTACTCCAGGAAGCAGGTGAAAGCCTGGCTCTTCTCCCAAGCCTTTAATACTGACTGACTCATTCTACATCTGGACTAGCTTGCTACACACACTGTAACTTAGATTAGTTCCTTATCTCATGCTTAACTATTAACTTGCCTTGAGTTTAGCTAATCACCAAATTATCCCATCTGAGTCTGTACCACACACCTTGTTCCCATCATATATCTGCTCTTAGTCCCTCAGCTATATGTTAAGCCATATTGCTGAAAATCTCTACCATCATATCTCATATCATCATATCATTGTTATGCTGTTAACAAAATTGTAAGTTTTATGTTAAACTGTACCTGCTGTACACCACCTTGAGTGAATCTCTTTATAAAGGTGGTTAATAAATCCCAATAAATAAATAAAATAAAGTTGGGTGTTTAAGCTCCTTATTTTAGTGACAGATTTGTTTTAGTCAAGAATATTTTATTGCATGTCTGTGTATATGTCTTCTTTTAAAACTATATTATGTATGCTGTGCTGTGATCCACCGAGAGTTGTAGGATCATGCGGATTAGAACAATTTTAAAAAAAATAAACAATGAATGCAGTAGAATGAGATTGGTAGCACAGAATACGTCTGATGCAATTGCATGACATTTCTATAGGTTATCAGAAGGAAAAGCAAGAGTAAAATAAGTTTTCTTTTGAATTTATTGAGTGAAGTTTCAGTGTGAATGTCAATTGGTAAGCTATTCCACAATGTGGGAGCCACAATACTAAAACTGGAGTCACGAGTGCAGTCTAAATAAATGAACTGGTGAGATGGAACAACCAGAAAATTTTGCTGAGATGATCTACGAGAACAGGAGAGCTTGTATGGAAATAAAAAGATAAAGAAAAAAAAAAGAGGTAATCCAGAATAATAGACTAGGTGATCACGACAAGGGTCTTGAAGGAGTTGTGGTATGAAACAGGCATCCAATGTGCAGAAGATAGCAGCTCAGTGATTCTGTAAAATCTCTTAGCCCCAAATAATAGCTTCACTGATGTGTTTTGAATGATCTGAAGTCTCCTGAGTTGCGATGACTTTATTCCATAAAGAAGAGTTACAGTAATCAAGTCGAGCAAAGACTAGTGAGTGTAGCAATAGATGAAGTGCATCCTGAACTAAGTGGGGTTTTACAATACACAACTGTCTTAACGTGAAGAATGACACGAGACAAAGCCAACATGGATTTAGTGCAGGGAAATTTTGCCTCACCAATTTATTACATTTCTTTGAAGGGGTGAACAAACATGTGGAAAAAGGTGAGCCGGTTGATATTGTGTATCTGGATTTTCAAAAGGCGTTTGAAAAAGTACCTCATGAAAGACTCCAGAGGAAATGGAAAGTCATGGGATAGGAGGTAGTGTTCTATTGTGGATTAAAAACTGATTAAAAGATAGAAAACAGAGAGTAGGGTTAAATGGCCAGTATTCTCAATGGAGAAGGGTAGATAGTGGGGCTCTCCATATGTCTGTGCTGGGACCGCTGCTTTTTAACATATTTATAAATGATCTAGAGATGGGAGTAACTAGTGAGGTAATTAAATTTGCTGACGACACAAAGTTATTCAAAGTTGTTAAATCGCAAGAGGATTGTGAAAAATTACAAGAGGACCTTACGAGATTGGGAGACTGGGCGTCTAAATGGTAGATGATGTTTAATGTGAGCAAGTGCAAAGTGATGCACGTGGGAAAGAGGAACCTGAATTATAGCTACGTCATGCAAGGTTCCATGTTAGGAGCCACTGACCAAGAAATGGAACTAGGCGGCGGCGTTGATGATACGTTGGAGCCCTCTGCTCAGTGTGCTGCGGCGGCTAAGAAAGCAAATAGAATGTTAGGTATTATTAGGAAAGGAATGGAAAACAAAAATGAGGACATTATAATGCCTTTGTATTGGTCCATGGTGCGACCGCACCTCGAATACTGTGTTCAATTCTGGTTGCTGCATCTCAAAAAAGATATAGTGGAATTAGAAAAGGTACAGAGAAAGGAGACAAAAGGGGATGGGACAACTTCCCTACGAGGAAAGACTGAAGTGTCTAGGGCTCTTCAGCTTGGAGAAAAGACGGCTGAGGGGAGATATGATAGAGGTCTATAAAATAATGAGTGGAGTGGAGTGGGTAGACGTGAATCATTTGATTACTCTTTCCAAAAATACTAGGACTAGGGGGCATGCGATGAAGGTACAAACTAGTAAATTTAAAACGAATCAGAGAAAAGTTTTCTTCACTCAACGTGTAATTAAACTCTGGAATTCGTTGCCAGAGAATATGGTAAAGGCGGTTAGCTTAGCAGAGTTTAAAAAAGGTTTGGATGGCTTCCTAAAGGAAAAGTCCATAGACCATTATTAAAATGACTTGGGGAAAATCCACTTCTTATTTCTAGGATAAGCAGCATAAAATGTATTGAACTTTTTTGGGATCATGCCAGGTATTTGTGACCTGGATTGGCCACTGTTGGAAACAGGATGCTGGGCTTGATGGACCTTTAGTCTGTCCCAGTGTGGCAATACTTATGTACTTATGACATTTTATTTTACAATAGAAGAGATATGTCGCTCAAAAGTAACTCCCAGAATTTTAACAGATGTGCTAAATGAATAGCTGTGCCTTGGATCTTAGGTAGAAGTGAGATTTAGCTTTAAGCCTTTTTTGCTATCCAGTGGTATCTAATTTCTCTGAGATCTCTGTTAAAAAGGCAGGAGAAAAAGAGTCAAGTGGAGCAAACAATTGAATATCATCCACATAAATAAAGAATGGTAGACTTAGGGACTGAATCTAGTGCCAAGGGCAAAAAGAAAACATTGAAAACTATAGGTTCAAGAACGGATCCCTGAGGAACACCATAGTGAATGGATTTCAAAGTAGAAATGTTTTGCCAATGAATTCTAAAGCAACGTTTGTCAAGATAGGACTGAAATCAGGTAAGAGCAAGACCAGAAATACTGAACTCAGAAAGTTTGTGAAGAAAAATAGGATAGTCCACGAGATCAAAGACTGCAGAAAAAATCAAGTAAGAGCAGCAAGATGTCTTTTCCTTGATCCTAATTAGTCCTAGTTAAGTCTAGTATTGCAAGGAGTTTATGCTCAGTGTTGTGATATGGACAGAACCCAGTATCTTGGATGAAATGCTTTTGTCTGAGCAGCAACTATTTTCTCTGTGATTTTTGAATTGAATAGGAGATTGAAAAAGGGATCAATTTTGGGATCCTTCGGATGCGGGTGGCCAATCATTTCTTTCCACTCTGAATGGAAGACACCAGTCAGAAGGCGTATGGAGATCATAAAATGGACAAAAGGGAGAAGGGGCAACAAGAACTTTTTCAAGAGGCAGCTGGGAATAGGGTCAGCAGAGGAAGTAACAGAGTTCATACCAGTGATCATCTATGACATTCTGAAGGGGTAGGGGTAAGGAAGTGGTCAAGATGACTAAAGCTAAGGTAATAAACATTAGAGCTGGAGGAACCAGCAGTGATTGAAGATTTATTGTGAACAGCATGTAGATACAGGTCATTGAGGGAAGAAGGTAAAACCATAGGTTGACGTGATTCGTAGGTGAAAAGACTAGGAACCGAGGACTGCAAAATTTTAATGTTCTGTGTAAAGGCAACAGCTAAGGCTTCAGCAGTCAGATTTCATGGAGTGGAAGTGGTTAAAGAAGGGTTTATCCACAATCTTGTTGGGCTAAGATCTTTTTAACTATAGAAGAAAAATAGTCTTTCTTAGCTGCATCAATTGTAGCCTTTTAAATTCTTGACAGGTCCCTAAAGACAGATGAGAGAGGACTAGTACAATATTTACATCAATAACATTCTAAATGATAAAGGTGTCTTCACATAAACAGAGACCAGAATGATACCACGCATTTGATTGATTAGCACAAGGATGATATGTTTTGATTGGGGCAAATTTAGCAAAGTATGGTATACATTGTCCCAGAAATGGATCTGCTGGGATAGTGAACTAGAGGTAATGTTCTTGTGATATGTCACAGTAGGAAAAATACATGAATGTGCCAATGTATGGGATGTGTCTGCATAATCTAGAGGATAAGGCTACTGCATTTGGCAGTGAAAGAGAATTCAACCAAATAAAAGAGACAAACACATCTTGTTCCCATCATATATTTGCACTTGGTCCCTCAGCTATATGGTAAGCTGTATTGTAGAAAATCTCTAGCATCATGTTAGTTGAATGTTCTAATGCATACTTATTAGGTGTATCATTAGTATTATGCTAACATTGTATTATATATCTGCTATTTGAATTCCAGTGCTGTTATGCTAACATTGCATTATATCTCTGGTATTTGAATTCCAGGGCTGTTAAATGTGTATATTTTTCAATGCCTGTTGGCATTATGGTGAGAATCCTAGTGCGACAACTAAACACTTATTGGAACTTCAAATCTTACTTACAAGCTTTTACATTAGAAGGCGATCAAATCACTGGCCTTTTACAAATATGGTCTCTATAGACAAAGGAACAAGGGGGGTTGTTTGATGGCACGCTTGGTTTCTCACTCAGCTATATGTGTATCTCCAGCACTGAGGACAAGACACACATACTGACACCTAAATTACAGGTGCATATATTTGCTTTTATGCTAGTATTCTATAAAGAAAAGTAGGCACCTATATTCCTGTCGACTAGCTCATTTATAGAATTGCTGCCTTAATGCCATAGTCATGGCCAATATTGGCCAGAAGGGCAAGATAGATGTTAACAAGCATTGGAGAATGCATGGTGTGGTGGCCTAGTACAGTGCTTCTCAATCCAGTCCTTGAGGAACACCTAGTCGCATCAGGTTTTCAGAATATCCACAATGAATATGCATGAGATAGATTTACATACCAAGAAGGTGGTGCATGCAGATTTATCTCATACATATTCATTGTGGATATCCTGAAAACCTGATGGGACTAGGTGTTCCTCAAGGACTGGGTTGAGAAGCAGTGGCCTAGTAGATGATGATTTCAGTTTTATGGGCAACGCTGAGCTGTAATGCATGTCAATCCTGCTATGTACGGTTTCCTGCTATTCTCAGACTGAAATCCCACACTTCTGCCTGATGCTTCCCCAATCCTACTGCTACTATTTCCACAGGCATCTCGGCACACAGCCCTATCTGAGCCAATGCGCACAAGTTCAGAACTGATCAACCAAGCACAGCTATGCTCGTCTGCTATGTAGCTGATCCTTGGAGCCTACCTCTATGCCTTAGCACCTAAAGGACCCACCTCACCTCTTATTGTTTATGGCATTGGCTTTTTGTGCACAAGATGTTACCACTAAACTTGATTACTTTTTCCTACGCTGTGGAAGAGTTCAGTTGGGATAGAACATGCACCCCCCCCCCACCCCATCCCAAAGGGACAGAATTAAGACAAACCATCAGCTATTCTCCCCCACCCTAATGCTTCAGCTGTCTGCCAAAGTCAAATACAGGTCCCCAGAAGAGAAAGAAAAGTCTGTTGGATGAGCTCCGCAGTTCCCCCCACCCCCGCCACCTTTCACCACCTCTGCTTCTCCTTTTCAGCTGGTTCCACTCTTTGTCGCTCTTGTAAGATCTTTCAGGGTGCATTATGTGCAGCCTTTGCTGCCAGCACACTTATGTTTCACCCATATAAAATTTTAAAATAAATTTAAAAAAAATGTGTATATATAAATAAATGGCTAGGATCACATTACTTCACTCTGAAATCAGGCTTGGATAGCTGATGTTAAGGAATGAAAGAAAGATGACTCAGAACTCAAACTGCGGTAGGCTAATGGGCCAGCCTTACTGCCTTAGGAGGGTTGGGGGGGCCAAGAGACATGGAGGTGGGTGGATGAAGCCAGCCAACTTTTCTCAAGCTGCCACCAAATCAGGCATGCTCATTAATGGCTGCTCTCATTTTCCTAATTAGGCTTCCCCCTTCTCTCTCCCCCTTCTTCCCTCCTCAGAATGAATCCAGTTTTCTGTGCTTACCGTTCAGCAATAACGTTTAACTTGTTATTTTACAAGGCCAGGGTGAGGAGAGAGAGGGGGGACCTTCAGCAGCTGTTGCTGCTAGTTTTTTTTTTCCTCCATGTGTTCTGTGGAGAGAATAGGTTTGCAGAGCTCTGTGGAAGTCAGAGAAAAATGTTCCTGTTAATTAGTTTCCTTCCTCCCCCTCCTTTGCAACCTCCCCCATTATTGCACACAACAGAATACAAGAAAGGAAGGAATGAAAAGGGGGATTTTTCTTTTCTAAGCTGTTCATGAAAGCAAAGTTTTCTTAGTTAATTAGGGGTGAAGCATTTGCTGCGACCTCTGGGCAAAGGTGACTTCATCCAGAATCCACGCTACCTCGGAGCCTTTACTGATACATTGAGAGATACTTTCAGAAGAGTCTGATACCTCATTTTTTGGTCTTGTTTGGTGGGGAAAGCTGGAAGATCCCTTCTCTGTGTTCAGATAGCTCCAGTATCTCAGAGAAACAGAGAACATGACAGCAGATAAAGAGACCATGTGGCACATCCACACTTCTCGCTCAGTTTTACATTCTATTCCTCTCTCTCTTAGAGATCTTCTGTGCTTATCTCAAGCTTTCCTCAATATGACATCTCCAGCATCTCCACTCAGAGGCTATTTCAGATCATTTGTCCGCCATCCTTTCTTTAAGAAAACATTTCCTTAGGTTATTCCTGAGTCCACAACTTCACAGTTGTAGGCAAGCCTTCCTCATTAAGGTTATAATTTATTTCTTGTCCACTTTAACAAGACGGAGAACAATAAAACATACGTACACAAAAGTAAAAACATATATACACCAATACGCTGCATAAAATACTGATCAAATACCCAAAAGTACGAAATACCCCAAAATGACAAAAACACACCTAAATGGCTGCATTCCAATATAGAAATTAATCAGACTGAACTACCTTTGTTAAGTCTTAGCTTTCCAAGGTTGACCACCTCACTTTAAGCCAAGCATCACAGATTGTTCCACTATTCTACAAAGTAGACATAGTTTGGTTTCTGCCAATCCTTCGCATCATGGTCATACTAAAAGTTCAAGTCCAGATCAACAATGGTATATTTTACAGGATACATGGTCAGAAAAAAAACAGATTTCTCTATGAGCCCCACTCTATTCATCTCAGCAGTGTAGATTTAAATGTACATAGTACCTACCTCAGTGGTCTCCTTTTTCCTGGAAAGGGCCACAAAGTGAATACGAGAAAGCTCCGAGGGCCACCAACAGATTTCAAGTGTACATATTTAACTTTAAAAAGTTAAATACCACTAATTGTGTAAACCGCCTTGATCTGATTGTTCAGACAGGATTTTAAACATTAAAACTAATACTGATTCTATATCACTTCAAGGATGTATGCTTATTCTGCAATAAAAGAAACCAAAAATGTTTGGGCTGCAAATCGCTATAAAAGAACCCCCCAAAAAGAAATGTTTCATTCATTATATACAAAACATTTCCCATTCAGTCTTCAAATTCTGAAGCATAAAAAGAAAATTATCACTCCAATTTACTGTATGGAAAACATTGGGCCCTTTTACTACAGTGTGGTACATTTTTGTTTTACCAGGGTAAAAATAATTGCTCACCTGAGGGGTTTTCAATTATCGGCACTGATTGACTTGCTAATAAATTAAGTTGTGTGCACAATTTGGCCATGCGGTCAAATTAGTGCACAGAACTTAAGGCACTATGGACCTTATTCTATAAAGGTTATGTTCCTAATTTATGCTCCTAAATTAGGAGCATAATCTATTTTGGAGTATAGGAGTATGCTCCAAATTTAGGAGCATAAATTTAGATGCATAACCTTTATAGAATAAGGCCCTATATATAGAATTTGGAGGCATATCTTCATACTTTACCTCCCAGGGTTCATTCAGCCTTTTTGAACACCTTGGCTTTCTGAGCATGGGACAGGATGTGGATGTTACTGTTGTATATTGGGATATATGGGGATGGGGGATGCGTTTGGCTGGCTGAGAGAGAGCGAGTCTAGTTATAGAATTTGTGATACATTTTACAGTTGGCTTATTTGGAATGATATATTGTTTTACCATTTTTTGTATTTTGTGGTGAAAACAATAAAAACATATTTCTCATAAACATTAACGGCGTTTTCTATTAATTTGGTCTCTCTATATTTATATGTTGCCCATCAGAATATGCAGTTTGATCTTAGATAAGTTCACATTATGAAAGGTCTTGTATTGCTGAGATTCCTCATTTGGGGGCACTTTTACTAAAGGGCAGTAGGGCTTCAGCTGCATTGGCGCACAGCAAATTGAGCTGCCATAGGAGCCCGGCAGAAGTCCTGACCTCTGCAGCGCACAAACTCTGGTGCTAGAAAATACATTTTTATTTTCTAGTGCTAGGGGCTTACCCAGTTGTAATCAGCGCTGTCTGGTTAGCGCCGGGGTAGTGTGGGAGCCCTTACCGCCTCCTAAATGGGTGGTGGTAAGGGCTCCCCCAGGAAATGGCTGCGCGGAAAGTGGTTCACTTACCGCAGGGCTATTTCCCTTTTTAAAAAAGCCTTTTACCTGCTGCGGTAAAAGGGGGCCTTGGTGTGCAGTGAATCCACATGCCAACGTAGGGCCCCTTTTACTGCAGCTTTGTAAAAGGGACCCTTGGTATTTGTTTGCCTTGGTTTACTTCTTTGCCTCCTGGAATCTAGGGCTTAGTGAATAATGGCTACAGTGGGAGGGCTAGGGTGGATAGGGAACAGAATGAGGTGGTGAGGGGTGGGAGATAGATAGGTTTCTTGAGTTGAGTGGTTCGCAGCAGGGAACAGATTTTTGTCTATTTATTTCTTTTGCATTAAAATAAGGTTTAGAATTATACTGGACTGTCTTGTTATTGCAAAAATTGTAACCCTTGACTTCAAAATTGTCTGTTTTTCTTGTGGACAATGTAGAGCAATTGAACTTTTTACTCTTTTTTTTTTCTTTTGGATTTGTCATTGATATTGGATAAGGGTCAGTAAATTGCTCAGATGCCGCTGATGATGGGCATTATATCAAATACTGAATAAACTTGGAAACTGAGAAACTTGGATCAGACTGACCTGTCTGAACAGTTCACTGCAGGTGTGAAACACTTGGACATGCTGTTTAAGGATTCAGGGGACAGCCGGTTAACAGACTGGCAGCCCCTGAATTCTTACTTTTCCTTCTCCTCCTTTAGGACCTTGAGCAGGGGGCCAAGGCTGTTGTGGGACCCTGGGTAAGGTTCCCCACTTTTTGCACCTCTATATCCTTTTTAGCTGGACTCCCTCTCAAGGATGGTGTAAGGGCATTGGGCATTCTAGGCAACCCTTCAGCCTATCTCCCCCTCCCAAATTAATTTTCAGTTCACTAGCCCATCCACCCTTCCTCCAAAATTTTGATAATTAAATTCTATAATCATTATCATCCTACAACAGTTCCATAAACACATATTATTGTGACCATATTTGGGAAAATATGACCAAAATCGTTAGAAACAAAGACATGAGGTTTTTAGTGAACTCTGTTAGAGCAAACAATTTCTAATACAACAGTCCAAACCCCATCCTTTTAAGTGAAAAAATACAAAAGTTACAGAAGTTCAAACATGTAACTGCTTTTGGATCTATGACGCGAAAATTAGACATTCTAAACATTTTGGATCCACGACTTTAATCATGTTTTGCTGTTAACAAAATTGTACCTTTTATGTTAAACTGTATGTCACGTTTCCTGGCTGTTCTGAGCATGGGCACTGGTGGCTATCTTGGATTCAGGCTTATTCCAGGGTTTGGCAGCCATCTTGGAGAGGGCTGTTAGGCCAGGGCAGCCATCTTGGAGGTGGCAGCTGCAGGAAGGAAGCCCTTATTTGGTTGCAGGGTGTTCCCGATGGGGGCTGCCATCTTGTTTTCAGCTGTGCCTGGTTGAGCCGGATTCCTTCCTATTTAAGGCTCTGCCCTCAGTCTATCAGTGCTTCAGCTTCTACTCGGTTTGCTGACTAGTAGCAGTGCTTTGGATCTACTTCTGACGGATACCTGGTACTGACCCCTGCCTGTTCCTGGACCTGCTTCTGACCGCTGCCTGGTACTGACCCCTGCCTGTTCCTGGCCCTTCTAGTGACCGCTGCCTGGTGTTGACCTGTTGCCTAGCCCTGGTTTGCTGTGACCTGCTGCTTGGTCTAACCCTGTGGACTTTGTTCTCTCTGTTGCTGGCCGCCCGAACTCAGGGGCTCAACTCCTGGGGAACAGCGGGAGGCACAGGGAGGACTCAGGGTTTTGGCCGACAGCCCGGTGAGGGTTTCCTTCATCATGTTCAAGGGCTTACCTCTCCTTGGAGATATATTACACTGTACCTGCTGTACACCTCCTTGGGTGAATCTCTTCATAAAGGCAGTTAATAAATCCCAATAAATAAAATTGTTTTCCCAACGATGGTCACAATTGGACATCATGTGGTCAGAAATATTAAACTGTGTTTTGTTGGTAAAAGTAGGTGCTAAAGTTGTGTGGCTGTGAGGAATTACTATTTTTTCTGTGACTGCAGCTGCTTTTTGCTGCCTCCTAGAAGCTGCTGCCCTAGGCAACCACCTAGTCATGCCTTCCAGCCCTCCTCCTTCTGGGATATAAAATGCCTCCAATCTGGGCCCCCTCTTGGGAAGGAAGGACCTGGCCCCTTCCCTGTTTTGTACTTCCCTCCAAAAGCTCATAAGAACATAAAAACAGCCATACTGGGTCAGACCACTGAATCATCTAGCCCAGTATCCTGCTTCCAACAGTGGCCAATCCAGGTCACAAGTACCTAGCAGAAACCCAAATAGTAGCAACATTCCATGCTACCAATCCCGGGGCAAGCAGTTGCTTCCCCCAGGTTTAGCACAATAGCAGACTATGAACTTTTCCTCCAGGAATTTGTCCAAACCTTGTTTAAACCCAGATACGCTCATTCTTACCATATCCTCTGGCAATGAGTTCTAGAGCTTAACTGTTCTTTGAGTGACAAAATATTTCCTCCTATTTGTTTGAAAAGTATTTCCATGTAATTTCATTGAGTGTCCCCTGGTCTTTGTATCTTTTGAAAGAGTGAAAAATTGATTCACTTTTACCCCTTCCACACCATTCAGGATTTTGTAGACCTCAATTATATCCCCCCTCAGCTGTCTCTTTTCCAAGATGAAGAGCCCTAAACTCTACCCTTTCCTCATATGAGAGGAGTTCCATCCCCTTTATCATTTTGGTCGCTCTTCTTTGAACCTTTTCTAATTCTGCTATATCTATTTTGAGATACAACGACCAGAATTGAACGCAATACTCAAGGTGAGGTTGCACTATAGAGCAATACAGAGACATTATATTATCCTATTAGATTAGACTCTCTGCATATACCTCCTACTGTTACACTGTGATTGTTATCTGTTTTCTGGAGAAGGGGCCAGAGTTTTCTGTCTGCAATTGCAATGACAAAGCATTTTGGCAGCCTGCTACAGTAACTTAAGCAAAGGCCAGATATACTAAACATTTTTCCTATAGACAAAAATAGAAGAAACCCTTTTGGTACATCTGTTCCTAATTCATGCATGGAATAACAGCATGAAGAGTTTGGTTGCTATTATGGTGATATCCCTAACTAATGTATGGAAAAATGAAGAACAGAGATGCCACGTTACTCCGTTCCAGGCTGGAGATTTTTTGGCCAGTCCTGGTTTTGAATTTACATCCCTAAGTAGTGTGAAATGTATAGTTCCTGATCCTGCCCATTGAAATCAGTGCTGCAAGTCCCATAATGCACCGGTCTGAAATCCCGGGCTGACTCAAAATCTCCAGCCTGGATTTGGCATCTCTGGAAGAATGATGTACTGTAAATACTTTATACACAAAGAACCAGCAATTGTTGGTTCTGCCAATGCATCCAAAAGCAGGTCACTCGAGCCCATCTCGGGTGTTAATCTTCCTTTCTATATTTATCCCAGTGAACACAATTGGAAGAATCAACCAACTTAAATATTTCTACATTTTAGTGCTTAGCCTATGTAGGCTCTATTCCCAGATATAAAATACTGCTACATTATACTGAAACTCATAAACATGTTTAGAACAACAGCTATTTTGTTTCCTTTATTAATTGGTACAAAATTCTTCTAGAATCTACCAATTTGACAAACACTAAGAATATATTTTTTAAAATGATGGTAGCAAATCTGCTGATTGTGCAACTCTTGAATCGGAGAATTAGAATCACACAGAGGTGAAAAGAAATTAGCAGCATCTCAATTCAAGATTAAATCAATAATGAACATGATATTATGTACTTGATCATGGTCTTTCTTTGTTGTTTCTGGATCATAGACCATAGAAGTCCGGTCGGCTCTGTCCTTATGTTCCATCTACTGGAGTTGCCGTCAAAGTCCACTCCAGCCTATCTGAATCTGTCTTGTCATTTGTGGTACAAGAACCGTAAAAGTCTGCCTGGCACTGTCCTCACATTCCAAATTACTAGAATTTCCGTCGAAGCTCTCTACTGCCCATCCTAAACCAGATTGCTATATGTGGGACTCAGACCATACAAACCAGTCTAGCCCCGGTCTTAGCTGATACAGTCAGAGTTGCTATCTAAGCACCACTTGACAGGCAACACACATATGCAACCCTTTAAGTTTTGTTTTTTACCATTCATTGTCTAACTAGAGATCTTCTATGTTACAATTTCCACTCTTTCCTCTCCATCTTTCTCAGTAATGGATTTCAGTTCATGCTACTCCTCGGCACTTTCAATAAGGGTGTCATGCCACCCCACAATCCACAGACCTCTGAAACCTTCTCCCCACTAGATAACAGGGCTCTGCTCCAATAACATTAACATTAAACTGCAGTTTACATGGGGACTAAGTTAGTCTGAACTCACAGATCCCCACCCCCTGCATGGAAGCCATCAGGGTTTGACATCTGAGAGTTCAGGTAGACCTAACTAGATATACAATGCAGTCTGATGATAGTCATCACCGGAGTAGTGCCCTTGAAATCTTAGAGAGGGAGGGTTAATAGTATTGGGAGAAAACAGTTCAGAGATCTAAGGTGAGATCAACAGTTTGTGGGTGAGTTGGCTGGAATTTTGCCATCCAACTAAACATTTTACCACTTTAAGAACAGACCAAATGGGCCCATATATAAATGCACACTGGTGTTTCCTTTAAGTCTCCATTTCCTTTCAAATGCTGACATACATGAGACTCAAGAAGTTGTAACTGAATCTGGTTGTGAATATATAGGACCTCTACTACACTGTATGTCCCCGAGAGGTGAACTCTTGTATTTCTAATCCTTGTGGCAATGCCTCAGAAAGTGTGGTAAAATGCATTAGATCAAGGGTGGACAACCTTTATACACAGAAGGCCACAGGAATGTCAGTACTATCCCTTGTGGGCCACAACACTACATAATGTCAGAACCAGAAATACACAGACAGGCTCATTTTCAAAAGAGAAGGGCATATAAAAAATGACACAAAAGGCACATGGGCGTCCCCGTGAAAGAAGGTCGCCCAAATCCAATAATCAAAACAGGGCCGTAAGGACGTCCTCAGCGCAAGGATGCCCATCTATGGTTGTCCCCACAGGGGGCATGAAATGGGCGGCGTTATAAGATGGGCGCCCCAACGTATAACGGCTAGCGAAATGGTTTCACATGGGTGGGAACATGGTTGTCCTTAGTTAGACCTGAAATAAAAGCGACCAGGGTAAGGGGAAAGTTGTCTTTAGACCCATTAGCGATTTTGTGGAGTTGGAGAGTGGCGAGAGCATTGTTGGGAGAGAAAGCTGAGAGTTTGTTGAGTACCTGTTACCCTTGTCTGGGTGCCGCAGTCTGAACGTTTTCACCCTCACATGCCTCATTTGTATTTTACCTTTTCAGCTTTCCCCACCCCTTCTAGCCCCCAAACCCAGACACCACTACTCCTTCCTCTGTCTTCCCATCCCTCTCCATTCACTGTCCCCAAGTTCATATTTCATTCCCTTACCTGTTTGTAGTCTCTTTTTGTCTCTTTCTCCTGTGTACTGCTGCAGCGTGTTTGTGAAGACTGTCCTTTGCTGCTTGGACAGTGAGTGGCTAGAGGGTGTGGCAGGAGAGTTTGTAGTGGGTCAGAGAGTACTTGCAGTGTGTCTCTGCTGTGTTTGTCAGTGGTGGGAGAGTGACTGTCAGCTTCTGTTTGTTGCTGCTGTGTTTCACCAAGTTGGTAGGGAGAGCTGAGCACTGGTGTCTCTGTATTGCACCTGTAGTGTGGGGAAATGGAGGCACTAAATGCACAGGTGGCTTACATGTTGGAGGAAGAGGGGAGGCAACGCAGGAGGTACTCACCCCGCAGAGTTTTCAGGCCCCGTAGCAGTTTCCTAGACCTCACTAACCTGCAGTGTCTCACTAGGTACCACTTTGATAGGGCTGCCATTCAGCACCTTTCTGACCAGCTCCAACCCCTCCTGCAGCCCAGGACCCGTAGGAAGAACCCCATCCCTGTGCACCTAAAGATCACTGCTTCTCTATCTTTTCTGGCCACTGCGAGTTTCCAGTCTGTCCTATCTGTGAACACGGGTCTCAAGCTCCTCTTCTTAGCTGGTTTCTGTGCAGTGGTGAAAGTAGATGCCACTTGTTGCTGCATCAGGGCTGTACTAGGTGCTTTCAGGTCACGGCATAGGCCCTTGATGCTTTGCTCCAGCCGTTGCAGCTGCTGTATCACTTCACATTGGGCCTGTACCGCTTCCCATTGCTACCTGGCGTGCTTCCCGTTGCAGTTCCAATTTCTGGTGCCGGTAGTCTTCCATGTGCACATTCTGGCCCAGCATTTGTGTGGCGAGGCGCAGTAGCTGCCTCCTATGGCTACATGGCCTCTGCTGAGGAGGTGCCCCCCCCTTCTGCATCTTCTTCTTCTTCAGTGCCACCATCGGCAAAGGCTGCGGGTGGTGGAGGGAGAGCCTCTGCTGCAGGTGGTGGAGGGAGAGCCAGCGCTGCTGCTAGGTCCTGTGGTTCCACCTCATGGTCCTGTTTGGTTTCTTGTGCAGGCCTACTGGTTTGCTGCTCTGTGTGCTGGGGATGGTGGCCACTAGGGCCAGCATCTTCCTCTGACTGGCTGTCATCACCTGCACAGCAAAAGGGGAGGAAGTGTGTTGGTCAAAATAACCCACTTTTGTTTTTCAGCATTCATATACATAGCCCCACAGACAAAGACCCAGCAAAGAGATGGTGAGGAATGGGATTGGCAGGCAAGCCACAGATGTCATTGTACATGGTACAGCGCTGGAGACGAGGAGTGCAGTGTACTACAAAGACTGATGTGCAAGAGAGCCACACAGGCAGAACTGTGGAAGAAGTGCAGAGGACACAGTGGCTACAGCACAGAGGTGTGAGAAGGAGATATGCAGAGTTTGGTGATGGGGAAAAGAGCAGGGAGTGAGGAAGGCCCCAAAAGCTGTGAAACAGTGGTAACCTACACACACATGCTGGAAAACCTCCCCCCCCCTCCCCCTCCACTCTCTTCCCGGCTACTCCCTGTGTCATGGTCTGTAAAGAATAGTGATTTGTATTGCATGTGGTGTTCTCACCGTTTCCCCTACTGAGGAGCACTACACTGTCCCCCACTTGTGTAAAACAGAGTGTAGTGCAACACAACAGATACCCCAGCTTCCTAATGGTCAACCTACCTGAGCCCTCAGGCTGTGCTGATGTGTCAAGGGACCCAATGCCATGGATCCCCTCCTGGGGCAACAGCCCATGAATGATGTGCTCCATGGGGGTCAAGTTAGCGGTGTCATCTACTGGGGGTTGGCACAAGCCTTCATCCTGATATCACGTCTCAGCTGGCGCCACTTCCGTTTGCAGTTTTCCACATCCCTGCCACAGTGGAAGACTGCGTTGAGCCGGTCCCTTACTGCCTCCCATTCTCTCTGCTTCGTTGTAGCAGCCAGCCTCTGGTCCGTGGGAGCAAAGAGATGCGTATGCCTCCTCTGGATTCCCTGAACCAGCAGTTCAGTTTCAGGGTAGCTGAAATTACCCTTGTGGGTGGGTGGTTGCTTTGGTGCCATTGTACCAATGTAATGCAAAGAATCAAAAATACAGAGAAGGGCGCTTAAATACTCTCCCAGGGACGCCCATGTAAGAACGCGATGGGCGTCCCAATTTCGATTATTGACAAAATCCCTAAACGCCCCCAGCTGCTCTAGCGATTTGGGCGTCCTCATTTCGATTATGGGTGAAAATGATAAACATCCCCAGCTGCTATTCTCATTTGGAAGCTTGCATTCCCTTTATTGGTACCTATTTAAAATGGCTGTCTCTGTGCTTGCACTTTAGAGGTTTTTCTTTAGATTATGGGGTGGTATTTCAAAGCGTTTTAGTTCAGTTATAGCAAACCTTGTTTTTGCCACTGTATGCTTTTGTACACCTGTTTGTTTTTTGTGGGGGGTTTAGGGGGGGGGGGGGACTTTTTTGCCAATTCTTGAAAGATAACTGCTGTGTGGGCTTTGTATCTTTCCTTTCCAAAAGTTTCAGACTGGGGGGTAGATGCTCTAAGAAAAACATAAAAGCCCTTCCCTTACCGATTCCTTAGTGAATCGGTAAGAAACAGGCATGCATCAAGGAAATCACATGCAAATGAGCTGGTCGCTGCTAGCTCATTTGCATGGGATTTCCTTCCAAGCCAGTTGGGTGTTAGCTGGTAGCTTAGCATATACTCTCCATTCTCTACCCTCCAGGAGCTGCTTGCTGTGTGTGATATGCTCCCTCACTGCCCTCCATTCTCTTTCTCCTTTGTTGAAGCAGCCAGCCTCCGGTCCCTTGGAGCCAACAGATTCTTGCACCACAAGTTAAAGGTAAGCTCATACCCATTGTTGCCAGATGGGTGGTTTTACCACCCAATTGGGCGGGTTTTCGCCAGCGGCGGCGGGAAAATTTCACCAGCCGCGGGATGCGGTTTTTTGGGCGGTTTTCCCGTCGCCGCTGTGCGAGTTTGGCAGTTATTTCCGGGGCTTCTATTGGTCCAATTCGGTCCAATAGAAGCTTTTCCGGGGCTTCTATTGGTCCAAATTGGACCAATAGAAACCTTTCAGGGGCGGGGTTGAAGTCAGGGATGATGTAGGGGGCGTGGCTAGTGACATGGGAGGCGGGGTTAGTGACATGGGAAGCGGGGTTAGTGATGCAGGAGACGGGGATTGGCTACGGGTGGTTTTTGGGTGGATTTACGGCTCGTTTTGGGCTGGGAAAATTTTTCCCAGCTGGCAACCCTGCTCATACCTCTCAGCCACCTCTTCCCTTTCTGCTATGTAGGTGCTAAACAAACACTTCTTACATCTTGCAGGACAGCTGGTCAACAGGATTGCAAGACACAGCAGTGGACTGTAATACACTACACTCAGAGAGCCATGATTGTTTCTACCCAATTCATTGTACAGATGTCTTGTTCTCTATTGGACACACTCAGTTGTGGCTGCCTGTGGGGTGGGGTGGGGGAGGGGAAGAGGCCCTGAGAATGGATGTGTGCATCCCTCATGGTAAAGGGCTCCCCATTCTCTGTATGTTCTCTACATTCAAATGTTACCTCTATTTTCACCAGGTTCACGGGTATCCACAGCTGGTAGTTTTTCTACCACTTTGTACCTCACATGTCTCCTCACTAGGTTCCATCCTTCTTTATGTGGTGAACCCCAGTCCCCTTTTATGAAGTGCCCACCCATTCTCAAGGTTGCTGGGGGTGGGGAGGGGGGGAAAGCATATATGTACTGAATGTCTTTTCCACATTATTGAACACAATCCTCCATAGTTATGGAACAACAACATTTCTCTATTCTATCCTGCAAACCATTTTCAAGGTGGCCACAGGTGCGTGCCTACCATGGCCTTGAGCCCTTAAGTCATGGTGAGGGAGAGGGGTCTGGTTACAGTTCCTATTCTAAATTACCTGCAGGTGGCTACAGCCTGGTGCCTATATAATTCCCCTAGCCTGTGCCCTTCTGTACCTGATGTATTATATTGCAAATGTGATGAAGTAAACATCCATCTAATGCTTTTACCTTTGTTTTCCCTTTTCTCCTCAGCACTATATACCATTGCTGATACATTCAATGTGAAAAGATGACCCAGCTGTTTGTAGCTCCTTCCTCGCCCTCACCAATGTGGTTTGTAACATAGTAACATAATAGATGATGGCAGAGAAAGACCTGCACGGTCCATCCAGTCTGCCCAACAAGATAACTCATATGTGCTACTTTTTGTGTATATCTGACCTTGATTAGTATCTGACATTTTCACGGCACAGACCGTAGAAGTCTGCCCAGCACTAGCCCCGCTTCCCAACCACCAGCCCCGGCTCTGCCACCCAATCTTGGCTAAGCTTCTGAGGATCCATTCCTTATGAACAGGATTCCTTTATGTTTATCCCATGCATTTTTGAATTCCGTTACCGTTTTCATCTACATCACCTCCCACGGGAGGGCATTCCAAGCATCCACTACTCTCTCCGTGAAAAAATACTTCCTGACATTTTTCTTGAGTCTGCCCCCTTCAATCTCATGTCATGTCCTCTCATTCTACCTCCTTCACATCTCCAGAAAAGGTTTGTTTGCGGATTAATACTTTTCAAATATTTGAACGTCTGTATCATATCACCTCTGTTTCTCCTTTCTTCCAGAGTATACATGTTCAGGTCATCAAGTCTCTCCTCATACGTCTTGTAACGCAAATCCCTTACCATTCTCGTAGCTTTTCTTTGCACTGCTTCAGTTCTTTTTACATCCTTCGCAAGGTACGGCCTCCAAAACTGAACACAATACTCCAGGTGGGGCCTCACCAACGACTTATACAGGGGCATCAACACCCACTTTCTTCTGCTGGTCACACCTCTCTCTATACAGCCTAACAACCTTCTAGCTACGGCCACCGCCTTGTCACACTGTTTCGTCGCCTTCAGATCCTCAGATACTATCACCCCAAGATCCCTCTCCCTGTCCGTTCCTATCAGACTCTCCCCGCCTAACACATACGTCTCCCGAGGATTTCTATTCCCTAAGTGCATCACTTTGCATTGAATTTTAATTGCCAAACCTTAGACCATTCTTCTAGCTTCCTCAGATCCTTTTTCATGTTTTCCACTCCCTCCCGGGTGTCCACTCTGTTACAGATCTTAGTATCATCCGCAAATAGGCAAACTTTACCTTCTAACCCTTCGGCAATGTCACTCACAAATATATTGAACAGAATCGGTCCCAGCACCGATCCTTGAGGCACACCACTACTTACCTTTCCCTCCTCCGAGTGAATTCCATTCACCACCACCCTCTGGCTTCTGTCCGTCAACCAGTTCCTAATCCAGTTCACCACTTCAGGTCCTATCTTCAGCCCATCCAGTTTATTTAAGAGCCTCCTGTGGGGAACCGTGTCAAAAGCTTTGCTGAAATCTAAGTAGATTACGTCTATAGCTCGTCCCTGATTCAATTCTCCTGTCACCCAATCAAAGAATTCAATGAGATTCGTTTGGCACGATTTCCCTTTGGTAAAACCATGTTGTCTCGGATCTTGCAACTTATTGGCTTCCAGGAAATTCACTATCCTTTCCTTCAGCATCGTACAGAACAAAATATAAAAACATCCTGTACAGAACAAAATATTAAAACATCCATGTTTTCACAGCTGACATCTCATTTCTCTAAATATTAAAAATCAAATTTTTTGTATCTTTGTTGTCTGACCATTTTGTTTTTCCACTTGGGTTGTTCCTGATCTCTCTTTACTATATCCTTCTGTTGATTTCCCCAAGTCCTTTTTCAGGACCTAAAATTCTTTTTTTGCTTTTCACTGTCCATCTTCTTCCCTTCTTCTCATCTCTGACTCTGTTCCTTCTGTCTCATTTTCTCTCCTTTTCTAATCTACTTTTTTTTAACCTACTTGTAGCTAAATTTTATTTCTCCTTCTCCCCTCCCCTCATTCTCAGTCTCCATCATTCATCTATTTACTAGATTTTTACTTTGTGCACATACCTCCCTAGTTCTTCCATTCCTGTGTCTTATTCTTCCTCATGTAAATTCTAATGGCCCTCTTTGCGCCCCAGGAATACCCTACTCCAGGGACAAAGGGCCTGCGCTTCCACTATGTGTTGGGCCGCCTGCCTAAATCCTTTTGATATTCCATCCCAGTGATACGTCTCTTGTGTAGATACCCGAAGGCGTAAGTCTAGGATACTGTCCATGACCATGGCCTTGTGTCTATCAGGATCTAAGTGAATCCTTGGTCATCTATGTAGTTAAATGTATTCTATTAAAATGCAACAGTAATTTATATAGACATTGAGTGTTAGTTGTGTGCGTGGCTTAGTTTGTAGTATCAATGAAAGATGAAGAATACTTGAAAATAAAGACAGAGATAGATTTCAGAGAGAAGGTTTTATTCTTACCAAGTTTTTCAAAGTACAGACATCAAACAGATTCTGGGTTCAACAGCACAGGGCCCTGTCGTCCGAGAAGAAGCGTTGGGGATGACTCCAACTTTCTCTCAAAATCTTATCCCTTTTATAGCCACAGATTCCAATAGAAGTCTATTGTGAGGTACATTTTTTTTCTAATATTTCTCAATTTCTGAGATCATACTTTCGTATCCGGCCAGATGCGCATCTGTACCATCTGTCTTTCCGTTCTAGCTATTTCAAGAGATTGCCCCATATCCGTTAAAGTCAACATGTTTTTGGAACATTTAGTTTTTGTCGTTTACCAAAATATCTTTCTGTTAAGATATCAGTTTCACATCTTTCTTTAGTAATACCTTTCATAACATCTTATGATTTCAGTGCCATCTGATGGAAAATAAGTCCCACTTTAAAAACCTCATTTTATTCCTTTTGCCCATTTTTATTTCATTATAGGTGCTATATTCAATTAGAAAGTTGTACCTGGTTGTGTTAAGACCCATTGTTCAAACCTGCTTTTTGCAGATTCTCAAATATGACATCATTAGCTTGTTATTTGGCCTAGTCAGTACTTTTCAGTTGCTTTTGCCTGTGTAGCTTAGCCCACCACTATTCCAGTGGTAAGTCTGAAGCCAGGCCACATATTAACACTCACTTTCACTCACTTTCTAGCTGCCCATTTCCACTCTCTGTATTCATTGCCTCCCCAGCTTATCTGTCTTTGCCTCTCAACCCTTACCAATCTCCAGCTTCTTCCCTCACTCATGTCCTCTCCAGCTCCAGTCCCATTATGTTTTATCCCCTTATTCAAGATCTAGTTTCCCCTTTTATCTTCCTTATTTCCACCCTTTCTCACTCCTTCAAAGATCTGTCCCCTTCCTTTATCTTTCCCCCTTGTCAACGCTCCATCTCTTTGTTCTCTTTCCCTAACATCCTTTGCCCCTGCTAGATCTCCCATACTTCCTTTTCCAGAAACCATCCACCTACCTCCTTCTCCAGTATTCCCTTACCCTATCTTTCCTCCATCTAAATCCTAGTACCTATCCCTCTGCTGGATTCCACCTTCCCCTGCATATGGCCTTGCTTCTCCCCCTCCTCACACAGTAGTATCTTCCCTTCTCCTCCTTCTCCTGTATCAGTCCCCAACCCCTATCGTCCATCTGTACCTTGTTAGACCCTAGCCCCCTTCTCTTATGCCTAGCATTAGATCCCTTCTCCCACACCCATCCCAAACCCAGTCTGATAGCTCTGAGCCCTTCTTTCTTCTCCAGTCCTAGCATCAGTCCCCAGGATCAGACCATTACTGCCACCCCTGCCATTTGGCAGCATCAGCCCCCATTTGCCATTCCCTGCCACCTTCCCTTAGCCCCTAAATCAGGGCCATTGCCAAGTCTCTGCCCCCTTCTCCCACCTTCTCTCTCTTTTCAACTTCCAGTTCTAGCCCCAGCCCCCACCTGCCCCCTTTCAGCTCCAGCTCCTTTCTTCCACCTGCCCAATTTCAGCCCCAAGCTCTAGCCCCAGCCCTCTTCTCCCATCTGTAGCCCATCTTAGCCCCCAGTTCCAGCACAAGCCCTTAATCCCACCAGCTGCCTTTTTCATCTCCTAGTTCCAGCCCCAACTCCCTTCTCCCACCTGACCCCCCCCTTTCAGCCTTCAGTTCCAGCCCGTCAGCCATCAGTTCCAGTCCCTGCATCTGCCCCCTTCTCCCACCTAACTCCCTTTCAATCCCCAGCTGCGGCCGCAGCCCCCTTTCCCCATCTAACCCTCCTTTTCAGCTTCCAGATCCAGCCCCAGCTACCTTCTCCCACCTGTCCCCCCTTTTCAGCTGCTAGTTACAGCTCCCAGTCCCCACCTGCCCCCCTTTTGAGCCCCTAGTTACAACCCTCCCTTCTCACATTAGCCCCCCCTCCCCTCTGCCCTGTCAGCTCCCAGCTCCAGCAACAGACCCTTTCTCATCCCTACCCAGCATTTAAAATAAATTTACCCTGAAGTGCAAGTAGCATTTACAGTGGAAGCAAGCTGCCTCGTCCCCCCCCCCCCCTTCACAGAAACAGGAAATTACATCAGAGAAGGATGGGACCCAGATGATGGAAGATCTGAGGCAGCCTGCTTTCATCACAAATGCTGCCGGTGATTCAGGGTAAATGATTTTAAATGCAGGGCAGGGACAAGAAGGGGGCTGTTGTGGGAGCTAGGAGCTGACAAAAGAGGAGGGAACAGGTGGGGACTGGAGACTGCAGCTGGAACTAGGAGCTGAGAAGGGGCTGAAGCTGGGGGCTGCCGGCGATTCAAAGTAAGATGTAGAAGATTGCTAGAGGGAGAAAGATGCTGGACCGCAGAGGGGAGGGGTTAAGAAATGCATCTTAATTGCTGCTGCCTCTTCTCCACCAGCTTCCACCTGAAGTAGGAACTACACAAAGCTCCCATGGTTTCAATTTCAGAAGAAAACTGACAGAAGAAGCGGCAGCAGCAGGTAAAAAAAACAACAAAAACAAACCAACAAAACTGATTCCTCGTACCGGTGAAAGGCCACCTAGAGGGCTGATGGGAAGGTGGGAGCAAAGATGGCACTGATGCTATGGAAAGAGAGAGAAGGTATTGATGCCAGAAGGAGAAGGTAAAGAAAGGTGGAAAGAAGGTGGGGATAAAGAAGAAGAAGGTGATGATACTAGGGGTTGGATGAAGAGGAGGGAAGGGAAGGTGATGATGGAGGAAGAGAGGGAAGGTGTGCCACAACAAAGTGAACCCAATTCTGAATGTGCCACAGCGTTAAAAAAGTTGTGAACCACTGGACTAAAGGAAACAGTGCTATCACAGAGAAGATTTGGTCACCCTTTGAGTGCTTTTACCCATGGTCCACTATATAAACTGATTGACAACATTTTAAAAGAACCTTAAGAGCATTCAGGTCATTTCCCCAGTTTCCGGTTACAAAGACAACAGTAAAGGTATTTAAATAAGAATGATTTGATGCTGTCACACTAGATGCCAAGGTAGTAAAGTTGCTGAAACATCAATGACAGAAATGTTTCTTAATAAGCACTAATATAAAGCCAGTATGATAGAAGGAAAGGATATTTCAATTCAGTGAAGGGAAATAAAGGTTTAACCACTCTTAACAAAGAAATGATATGCCATCACTACATTAGAGGCAGGCGAATAGGTCATTTTATTAAGGAAAATAATATAGAATACCCACTCACCAATGAAACAGAAATTCCCTTCAATATATAATATGTATAAAGAATGCTGATATCTTTTATTTGATTGTTTTCTGAACCATGATTGGTTGATATAACCATTAGTAGATTTGGAAAAAGAAGATAATTTATTTATTTATTAGGATTTATTTACCGCCTTTTTGAAGGAATTCACTCAAGGCGGTGTACAGTAAGAATAGATCAAACATGAGCAATAGACAATTATAGCAGTAAAAATATTCAAAAACAATACGAAGTATGGCATGGTATACTACTTACAATGTCAACACAATACATAATAAAACATTATAATAGATAGTGAAAGGTAAAGCAAAGATGTAACGTATAGATAGGTAAGGAAGTAGGAAGAATTAGAAAGTAAGGTGATTGATTTAAAAAAAGTTGCACATGAGGTCAGAGAAATGGTTAAATATTATCTCTCATATAGGGTAGAAGTGGATAAACATGTCCCGCTGCAGTATATGCAGCCCGAGTAACTCCTTGTGTGTGTGTGAGTGAGACTAACAAGTTAGTTACTTCTTCCATTAAAGGCCTGGTTGAAGAGCCAAGCTTTCACCTGCTTCCTGAAGTAGAGATAGTCTTGTGTTAAACGCAGCCTTTCAGGCAGTGAGTGCATTTCAGAGTGTGGGGGCTACTCCGGAGAAGGCTCGCTTGCGGGTATCACATCGTGTATTGTCTTTGGGGTGTGGTTAGTGGAAGTCCTTGGGAGGACTTTAATGTCCTTGGCAGTATGTGGAGGATCATCCTATTTTTCAGGTACTCAGGACCATTTCCTTTCAGGGCCTTGACAATCAGACATAGAGTTTTAAATTTAGCCCTGTATTGTACTGGTAGCCAATGAAGTTTTTGCAAAAATGGTGTGATATGGTCACGTCACTTGCAACCTTCTATGAGTCTTGCTGCTGGAGATGGTGCAGGCCCTTTGTAGTCAGACCATTGTATAGTGCATTGCAGTCTTGATGTTATCATTGCACGTACAACTGGGATAAGATTTACCTTCTCGATGTAAGGAGAGAGGCAGCGTAGCTGTCGCAAATAGTAGAAGCAGCTCTTGAAGGTTGCTTGGATTTGGGGAGTCAGAGTAAGTGTTGAATCTAACTGTATTCCAAGGTTTCTGACTTGTGGTTTGAGGGGGAGTTCGTACTTCCCAAAAGGGATTTTGATGTCAGGTATGTGTCCACTTGTGTTAGGGACCCAGAGAAGCTCAGTTTTACTTAGGCTCAGGCAAAGTTTGTTGTATTTAGCCCATTCCTGAATTGATGTTAGACAGTTAATCAGTTTACTCAAGGCTGTAGGTAAGTCAGGTTCAATGGGTATGAGTAGCTGCACATCATCCACATAGATGTAGAACTGAGTATCCGTTGACCGAATCAGCTCAGCTAGTGGCTTGAGGTAAATATTGAACAGAATAGGGACAATATCGATCCATGTGGTACCCTGCAGGTCAGTGTCCATGGTGGTGATGAGTTGCTGCTAAATATTATGGATTGTTGCCTGTCTGATAGGTAGGATCTGAACCAAGCAAGTAAGTGGAAAAGAAAGATAATGAAGAGCCAGATTACTGTATCTGTACATAATTTAAGAGGGGCATTCAAATATAGCTTTGAAGTCATTTGTAATCTGAGTGGGCTCTGGCTGATTGTAGTGCTGTATGTGCTGTTTTGGCCAGCTACCTTGCATGTCTTTTTGATTGTTTTAATGACGCTTGTAGCTCCTCTATGTTTCTGTCTTAGAGTGATGGATTGGCTTGTTGGTTTTGTGTTATCTATGTTTATTATTTATTTTTTAATATTTTTATTTTGTTCCCTTGAATGTGACCATCACTTTGATGTCCATGGTACTAAGTGCAAAATATGAAATCTGTTTAAATAAATAATCAATCACTGGACAGCCATTTCCCCCCAAATTCTATATATCATGCTGAGATTTCCATGCGGAAATCAAAGCATATTTCAAAACAATGCATGTAACTTAATTAGTTAACAAGCTAATCAGTGCTGCAAATTGGATGTCAACAAGCAATTATCAGCACTATTGGCATTGAGATTTACATGCACAACTCGCTAAGTGTATTCTGTAACGCGGTGCACCTAAATTCTAAGTGGCATAGTTAAAAAAGGGGTGTGGTCCTGGGTGGGGTGTAGGCATTTCTACAATCTATGTGCATTATTGTAGAATACGTCCGCTCTGCGCCTAATTTAGGTGTCGGGATTTATGCTAAGTAAAATGTGGCCTAAATGGACATGACTAAATTTGAACATAAGAGTAGCCATACTGGGTCAGATCAATGGTCCATCTAGCCCAGTGTCCTGTTTTCCAAACAGTGGCAAAGTCAGGTAACAAGCACCTGGCAGAAACCCAAATCGTGGCAACACTCAGAGCAAGCAGTTGCTTCCCATGTCTGTCTCAATAGCAGACTATAGACTTTTCCTCCAGGAATTTGTCCAAACCTTTTTTAAACCCAGATATGCTAACCGCTGTTACCACATCCTCCGGCAAAGAGTTCCTGAGTTTAACTATTCGTTGAATGAAAAAAATATTTCCTCCTATTTGTTTTAAAAGTATTTCTATGTAACTTCCTCAAGTGTCCCCTAGTCTTTGTACTTTTGGAACAAGTAAAAAAATCGATTTACTTCTACACCACTCAGGATTTTATAGACCTCAATCATAACTCCCCTCATCCGTCTCTTTTCCAAGCTGAAGAGCCCTAACCTCTTTAGCCTTTCCTTATACAAGAGGAGTTCCATCCCCTTTATCATTTTGGTCGCTCTTCTTTGAACCTTTTCTAATTCCGCTATATCTTTTTTGAGATACGACGACCAGAACTGAACGCAATACTCAAGGTGCAGATGCACCATGGAGCGATACAAAGGCATTATAGTATTTTCAGTCTTTTTTACCATCCCTTTCCTAATAAGTCCTAGCATCCTGGTCATGTGGAGAGCCGCTCAGCATTATTCTATACACTGCACGGATCTTTAAGACGATTCTATAAAATTTAGGTGTTCTTTAGAGAATACACCTAGGCGCATTTCTTTTCTGCGCATATTTTTCATGCGCCTTATGTAGAATCTAGCCCTTAATGCTTATAGTTTGCTTTATTGAATATACCATTTTTCCTTTAGGAATGACAAGGTGGTTCACAATAAAAATATAACAACCAGGAAAAGAGCGCCAACATTTTTAGGAAAGTCAAAGAGAGAAACAGAGGGTACAGTGAGGTTGGGAGGCAGGAAGGGGACCTTACTGGGAGGCTGATTTTCCAATAATCTGAGAAAGAAAGAGGAAAAAGGATTGAAAGGCTTTTATACCCTCACAACATCACCACCAACTGGTTGGAGGTTAAAAGCTTTTTCAAACAAGTCTTTAGTAGGGATCTAAATTGTGGGTAGGAGAGTTCAAGTCTGAGAGAATGTAACAATTGTAAAAACCTTCTCCAGAACTTTAAATTTGGGCTCCATCATCTTAACATGGAATGGAGGAGGAACCTAATGGTTAGCACAGTGGGCTAGAACTGGGGCAACCAGGCTCAATTCCCACTGTGGCATCTTGTGATCCTGGGGAAATCACTTATCCTTCTGTTGCCTCAGTTACCAAAAAAAAAAAATAGAAGAAAAGAAACCTTAGATTGTGAGCCCACTAGTGTGAAAGAAAGTGCCTGTATGTAATATTTAAACTACTTTGGCTGTACCACAGAAAGACAATATATCAAGAGTCTAATAAGAATTTTTATCCTTCACCTTCTTGTTTTCCTTCTCTGGCTTCACTTTAAATTTTTAAATATTCCCTGCTTTTGGAAACTGTGATAAAGACATGGGGCAGGTCTTTTGAAAGTTCTAAAGATAGGAAGATTGGGGAAGGAAATTAATGAGATGGAATATAGGCAATTTATAGTAACTGATATCTGTGATCAGTAAGGGTAGCTACACTGTAGAACATGAGACTAGGAACCTTTGTAGAGAGGCTAGGGAGAAGTTCTTGTCAACCTGCTGAACTTATTAATCAGGGAATTTTTTCAGTCATAAAGTTGAAACATTAATGATTGGGTGGAGTAATGCTGTGATTGAACATGGTGGTGGTTATAAAATCCATGCAACAAGACAGCATGATTACAGTGGTATAAGGATGAGAAAGCTGGCAACTATGGCATAGCAGTCAGTTTCAGCCTATAAAACAGGGAAGTAGCCAGACACCCAGTTTTGGACATGCCTGAGCCTAAAGTAGGTGGGCACAACATCACCACCACCCACCTGGCATCTCTGCCTCCCCCTAGGTGATTGGGGGGGGTCACTTAATTCCACTTTTCTGACCCCCCCCCCCCCTCCCCAAATACCCTTAAATTCCTTTAGATCTTTGCTGGCAGTAAGCAGCAACAGGAAATTGCATCAGAGGGAAGGCTCGGACCAGCGGGAGCAGGGAGAACAAGTTGTTGCTCATTGCTGGGGAAGAACTAAAGGAATTTTGCCATTTTCAGGGCATAGACCGTAGAAGTCTGCCCAGCACTATCCTTGTTCTAAAATTTCTGAAGTTAACGTTGAAGCCCCTGAAAACCTCCACTCCAGCCCATCGAAATCTATTCAACCACTATCAGAGCACAGACCGTAGAAATTTGCCCAGTACTGGCTTTGCTTCCCATTTGCCAATGTTGCTTTTTAATATTCACTAAGCTATTTTGGATCCATTCCTTCTAAACAGGATTCCTTTGTGTTTGTCCCACACATTTTTGAATTCCGTTGCAGTTTTCATCTCCACCACCTTCTGTGGGAGGGCATTCCAGGTATCTACCACCTTCTCCGTGAAAATGGCAAGGACAAATCAAGACCAGGTATGCACATGAAGTATCACATAACATGTGTAATGAGTTTATCTTTCTTTATATCATTTATACCTACTACTACTACTACTACTATTTAGCATTTCTATAGCGTTACAAGGCATACGCAGCGCTGCACAAACATAGAAGAAAGACAGTCCCTGCTCAAAGAGCTTACAATCTAATAGACAAAAAATAAATAAAGTAAGCAAATCAAATCAATTAATGTGAACGGGAAGGAAGAGAGGAGGGTAGGTGGAGGCGAGTGGTTACAAGTGGTTACGAGTCAAAAGCAATGTTAAAGAGGTGGGCTTTCAGTCTAGATTTAAAGGTGGCCAAGGATGGGGCAAGACGTAGGGGCTCAGGAAGTTTATTCCAGGCGTAGGGTGCAGCGAGACAGAAGGCGCGAAGTCTGGAGTTGGCAGTAGTGGAGAAGGGAACAGATAAGAAGGATTTATCCATGGAGCGGAGTGCACGGGAAGGGGTGTAGGGAAGGACGAGTGTGGAGAGATACTGGGGAGCAGCAGAGTGAATACATTTATAGGTTAGTAGAAGAAGTTTGAACAGGATGCGAAAACGGATAGGGAGCCAGTGAAGGGTCTTGAGGAGAGGGGTAGTATGAGTAAAGCGACCCTGGTGGAAGATGAGACGGGCAGCAGAGTTTTGAACCGACTGGAGAGGGGAGAGGTGACTAAGTGGGAGGCCAGCAAGAAGCAGATTGCAGTAGTCTAAACGAGAGGTGACAAGGGTGTGGATGAGGGTTTTGGTAGAGTGCTCGGAAAGAAAGGGGCGGATTTTACGGATGTTGTAAAGAAAGAAACGACAGGTCTTGGCGGTCTGCTGGATATGAGCAGAGAAGGAGAGAGAAGAGTCAAAGATGACCCCAAGGTTTCGAGCTGAGGAGACAGGGAGAATGAGAGAGCCATCAACAGAAATAGAAAATGGGGGGAGCGGGGAGGTGGGTTTGGGGGGGAAAATGAGAAGCTCGGTTTTGGTCATATTTAATTTCAGGTGGCGTTGAGACATCCAGGCAGCAATGTCAGACAAGCACGCTGAAACTTTGGTTTGGATGCAAGGTGAGATATCAGGGGTAGAAAGGTAGATTTGGGAGTCATCAGCATAGAGATGGTAGGAAAAGCCATGGGATGAGATTAATGAACCAAGGGAAGAAGTGTAGATATACCCCACATTTTCCCACCACTGGCTTAGAACATTTAGGAAACAAACAGTAAAGTACAATAAAGTGAAAGTGAAATGGATGGCGTAAAGTTACAGGGGTAAGATAAAGTAATTGAGTTCACAAGAACTTTATAGGATTTGTAGTCCAGGAATCATGGATGCAGGACGGGATCTTTAGGGTAAGCTTGCCCAAATAAGTAGGTCTTGAGAGACTTCCTGAAAATCTTGTTAGGCAGACTGGATGGACCGTACAGGTCTTTATCAGTCATCATCTACTATGTTACTATGTTAAAGGTACCAGGGGGGGGGGGCGGTTGGGAGAGTGGAGTTAAGTGACTCCCCCCTCGATCTCCTGGAGGGAGAGATGCTGGGAGTCTTCAACTGGTGGGGCTTGGGGATTTCCACCAGCCATATCGCTGCTGTGCTGCTGCTGGGTGGGCCTGTGCCCAGGCCTGTGCCCTTCCATGGTTATGCCACTGCCACAAAGATATCAAGTGATGGCATACCCAGGCAAGAGAACAGTTTTCTGGTATGGTTCGCCTTTGCTCTCCCTACTGCCTACGATGGATGTAACATGGGAGTGCCACTGTCTCCTAGTAATTTAGAAGTAATCCTGTAGGTTGTTCACGCAGTAATTTCTGTGTTCTTCTCATTCAAAACTCTAGAATCAAGTCCCAAATCCTGGCAGTGAAGGGAGAAACCACAAAATGATAGACTCGGGCTTGGGAGCAAAGAGTGTTATTCTTTGGTGCTGTTTCCTCTTGTTGCTAAAAACTGATGCATACTGTGCTATTTTCTTCTCTTGCTCTATAATCTGACAATTGGGCACCAGACGTGTGCTGTCTACAATCCAATATTTCAGCGTGCTGTGCTCTTTGCTCCTTTTAATGTACCCTATTTGGCATATTGAGTGGCTTGGTGTACTTTCCTGCATTTTCCACCCATTAGCTTGTACTACTGCAAATCAAAGCAGCAGAATAATTAACAACCACTATGAGCCATGGATCATGAAAATGGTCTTTCACTGTAGTACAAAAGTATATGTCCACTAATTTGCAGTTGTGAAGCCGACGGTTTCACATTCTCTGTAACCTAATTTTCCAGTTAGGGATCTCAGCATTTGAATTTGTATGACTCAAAACTCAGGGTTCTGCTGGTAATACTACCACTTGCTGAATTAGTATGTTTATTAAGTTCTGCAAGACACTTTTTCTATTTCTACTTGTAGAAGCATATCTTGCTTTTTTATCCAAAGAATTCAATATGATTCACAGCCAAAATGACTATTAGGGGTGTGCAACCCAAAGAATTTTGTTTTGTTTAGCTTCTAGTTTACCAAGCTATGGTAAGCACTAATGCGAATTTAACACAGCTTCAAATGGCATACTGCAGGGTGTGCTGAAGCGTCCTGTGGTAAGCCCTACCTTGTCTCCAAGTTCCTGCCAAGCTCCAGCCCTGCCTTGTCTCCAAGTTCTTTCTAAGCTCCAGCCCTGCCTTGTCTCCACTAAGCTCCAGCCCTGCCTTGTCTCCAGGTTCCTGCATAGCTCCAGCCCTGCCCGGCCTCCAGACATTGCATTGCCTTGGACTCTTGTTCCTGCCCAGATTAGTCCTATCTTGCCTAGGCCTTGCTTTCCTTTGTGCCTTGCTTTGCCTTGAGCATCTACCTTGAGTGTCTACTCCTAGTCTTGTCTGTCTTGCTCATTGTCTTGTTCACTCCCATCCAGATCCAGTTCTTCCCTTGCCCTCATCTTACCTGTCTGGACCCAGTTTTAACCTAGTTCCTTGTCTTGGATTCGATTTCTAGCCCTGCTGCCTTGCTTTTCCTTGCCTTGTCTGAATATGGTTCCTATCTCTCTGTCATGCCTTGTCCAGCTGTGTCTTGCCTAGCCTAGCCTTGCCTTGCCCAGTCCTGTCTAGTTAGTCTTTCCCTGCCTTGGCTCTTGCCCTGACTCCTGCCTTGTGCTAGCCCGGGGGACTTGTCTGGTGCAGCTCCGGCTGCGGTCCAAGGGCACATCATCCCTGAGATTGTAACACCACAGTAGGAGTGGGGAGAGTTGGTGGTAGCTGAAAGGCCGCCATTAGAGAATTTCTGGTAGCCCACTTCATGCCGCTCCAAAAATTCTGCCACCTGAAGTGACCACCCCTATCCCCAGCTGTCCAGCATCTATCTCCTTCCCAAATGTCCAGCATTTCTTTCCTTCCCTCCTCTCCCTGATCCCCCCCCCCCCCCCAGTAGTCCAGCAAAGCTAGAACTGAATGGGCCCAAGGCAGAAAAACTTAGATGGGACCCCTATAACACCATCGCTCCCAAGGTACTAGGAACCGGGGGGGGGGGGGGGGGGGGAGGAGTTGCACATTTCCTAAAACTGGCATGTTACAATTAATACATTCGGAAAAAAATACTTTTTTTTCTACCTTTGTTTTCTGAGCATTGCTTTGGTCCTGGTGTCTCTCTTCTACTTTTCTTTATTTTTTCTTAACTGTCATACCGGGCAAAATGGTAGAGACTATTATTAAGAACAAAATTACACAGCATATTCAAAAGCATGGATTAATGAGACAAAGTAAACATGGATTTAGTGAAGGGAAATATTGCCTCACCAATCTACTACATTTCTTTAAAGGGGTGAACAAACGTAGATAAAGGTGAGCCGGTTGATATTGTGTATCTGGATTTTCAGAAGGCGTTTGACAAAGTAGCCCATGAAAGATTCCAGAGAAAATTGGAGAGTCATGGGATAGGAGGTAGTGTTCTATTGTGGATTAAAAACTGGTTAAAAGATAGAAAACAGAGAGTAGGGTTAAATGGTCAGTAGTCTCAATGGAGAAGGGTAGTTAGTGGGTTTCCCCAGGGGTCTGTGCTGGGACTGCTGCTTTTTAACATATTTATAAATGACCTAGAGATGGGAGTAACTAGTGAGGTAATTAAATTAAATTTGCTGATGACACAAAGTTATTCAAAGTCGTTAAATCGCGGGAGGATTGTGAAAAATTACAAGAGGACCTTACGAAACTGGGAGGCTGGGCGTCTAAATGGCAGATGACGTTTAATGTGAGCAAGTGCAAAGTGATGCATGTGGGAAAAAGGAACCTGAATTATAGCTACGTCATGCAAGGTTCCACGTTAGGAGTCATGGACCAAGAAAGGGACCTAGGTGTCATCGTTGATGATACGTTGAAACCTTCTGCTCAGTGTGCTGCTGTGGCTAAGAAAGCAAATATAATGTTAGGTATTATTAGGAAAGGAATGGAAAACAAAAATAAGGATGTTATAATGCCTTTGTATCGCTCCATGGTGTGACCGCACCTCGAATATTGTGTTCAATTTTGGTCGCCGTATCTCAAAAAAGATATAGTGGAATTAGAAAAGGTACAGAGAAGGGCGACGAAAATGATAAAAGGGATGGGACGACTTCCCTATGAGGAAAGGCTAAAGAAACTAGGGCTCTTCAGCTTGGAGAAAAGGCAGCTGAGGGGAGATATGATAGAGGTCTATAAAATAATGAGTGGAGTAGAACAGGTAGATGTGAAGCGTCTGTTTACGCTTTCCAAAAATACTAGGACTAGGGGGCATGCGATGAAGCTACAATGTAGTAAATTTAAAACAAATTGGAGAAAATATTTCTTCACTCAACATGTAATTAAACTCTGGAATTCGTTGCCAGAGAATGTGGTAAACGCGGTTAGCTTAGTGGAGTTAAAAAAGGTTTGGACAGCTTCCTAAAGAAAAAGTCCATAGACCATTATTAAATGGACTTGGTGAGAATCCACTATTTCTGGGATTAGCAGTATAGAATGTTTTGTACTTTTTTAGATCTTACCAGGTATTTGTGACTTGGATTGGCCACTGTTGGAAACAGGATGCTGGGCATGATCGACCTCTGGTCTTTCCCAGTATGGCAATACTTATGTACTTATATAACTCTTTCCACTGTCTCCTGTCCTTTTAATGTTTCTTCTATCTCTATGTCCAGCATTCATCTTTTCCGAGTATCCCTATCTGTCCTGTTCAGCATCTGGCCTTTGTATCCCTGTCCCTATGCTCCCCCCACGTTCAGCATCTCTCCTCTGTGTCCAGGGGTGTGCTGGTAAATTTTTAACAACAGGCTCTTTCTCCGGACGTAGCCAGCTCTGCAGTTGGAAGGGCCAGGGGTAGCCGGGGAGGGGGCGGGGGAGGGGGGGCAACACTTGCCTCTCTCTCCTCCCTCCCTTCGTGTGGGCACGCTAGGCATACCTTTGCTGGCAGCCAATAAATGGACTGCCACCACTCCCAACGTCTTGCTCTGAGCAGCATGCTGGAACTTCTTTTACATGCTGGAGAAGTCTCAGCCTGCTGCCCAGAGCTGGAAACAAGGAGCGGGGAGCAGCAGTAGTATATTTACTTGGCTGGCAGGGCTCAGCATCCCCACCAGCAAAGTAAAAGATAACTCAGCAGGGGGCCCAAGCCCACATTTTGGGAGCCAGTTGTTAAAGTAGCCATGGAGGGCCCTACTTTAACAACCAGCTCCCAAAATTCTTAAAAACTTAACAACCGGCTCTTGCGAGCCTGTGAGAGCCTGCTCCAGCACACCATTGTCTGTGTGTCTTTCCATCCCTTTTTGTCCAGTTTTGTCCCTCTGGCTGTTTCTGTCTCTGTTCTCTCTGTAGCCACCATCTGTCCTTCCCCATGTCCAGCTTCTCTCTTCCCTTCCTCCTGCACCCCACCCCTGACTCCTCCCTCTGTTGGTCCATCATACCTGCATATGTGTACAGCACTGCATACTTATAGCAGTGCAATAGAAATGATTGGTAGTAGTAGTAGTAGTACATCATCTTTCCCAAACTCTCTCTTTTCTCTGCTCCCCCCCCCCCCCCCGGTCCAGCATATGCCCCCTCTTTTCCCCCCTCCCTTTGCTCCAAGTCTCTCTATCTCTCTCTTCTCTCTCCCCCTCTGCCTCCCTCCCAGCCAGTTCGGCATCTCTCCATCCCCCCCCCCCCCCCGCCCGGGTCCAGCATTGCTTCAGCTCCCCCCAGGTTTCCACATGCAGCAGCAGGGATTGCGGCAGAGACAGTCTGGAAACTGCCACATTGGCTGGCAGGACCAAGGAAGTTTTAAGACAGGAGATGGCATGACATCAAAAAATTGAAGCCATCTTCCCTGTGCAGCTCCCATATTGTGTGACCACAAATATTGACAGACACTGCTGAGAATATTAGCAAACTTGTGAGATTTATGTCTATCTGCTTTTTAAACATTTTACAGCTTTTCTATATATTTGACGGCTTCCCATATGTAAGCCAAGGTTTTTTTTTAACCTCCGGGGGGTCCTGGGGCTTGAGCTGTGGTTCAGTTGTGGGTGTTCCAGAGTGGCAGACTTGTTTTTGGAGCCACAATGTTCGTAGGGTGCAGCTTTAAGAAAGGCCCCAGCTCTGCCTGAGCCTTGGGGCTGAGTTGTGGAAACTCCTGTGGCTCCAAAACAAGTCTGCCACTCCAGAATGCCCACACCTGTGGTGGGACCGCGGCTCACCCCCCCCCCCCCCCCCCCCCAAGGTTTAAAAAAAACCCTTGAATTACATATGGGAAGCTATCAAATAAATAAAAAAAGCTGTCAGAAAAACACACATAGGCAGTCATAAACTTCACATATTTGCTATTATTTTCAGTAGGTTACAATGGCTAAAATTGGAATCTCGAATTCATTTTAAAATTGCATGTTTAGTATATAAAAGTGTTTATGGTCTGAATTCAGACTCAGTGGGAGGGCTCCTTCAATTTACAAACAATCAAAATCGTTTGAGAAGTAGGAAAAAACTGACATTGGATTTTCCGTCTGTAAAGGGTATGAACTCAAAGGTATATTGGGAACGCTCTTTCGGATTTCAAAGGGCTAGAATCTGGAATAAGCTTCCTGTTGAAATATGAGTTATTACACCTTATATCTCCTTTTGTAAGGCATTGAAAACTTACTTGTTCTTAAATCAATGAGCAGATCTGCTGGTTTAAATTTTTTTTTTTTTAATTTCTACTGTAGTATTGTATGATTTATTGTATGATTGATTTTTTTTTAATTCCTTCTTATTAGAAGTCTCTTATCATTGTAATCTGCTTTGCATTATATGGCTAAAGGCGCAATAGAAACAACCTAATAGAATAGAATAGCGTCTTTGAATGTTTTGGATCACAAAATATGGAGTAAAGCTCTGCCCATGGGCTTTAGCCCACAGAATAGGCCAGATAGGCTCATGCTGTCTCCTGTCATAAAACCTCCTCAGGCAGGATCTATCCTCTGCTGCGTCCCGCCCACAGGAAGCTGCATCAGAGAGGTGGGACGTGGCAGAGGAAAGGCCCCGCCAGCCAGTGCAGCAGCTTTCAGGCTGTCTCTGCTGCAATCCCCGCTGCAGTGTGTGGAAGCCCAGCAGGGGGGGAGGGGGCAGAGCAATGCCGGATCTGAGCATGGGGGGTGGGGGTTCAGCTGTGTGCAGCTTCAGGCAGTCTCTACCATTAGGCGACCCAGGGCATTTTGCTGGGCTCTCTCAATGGTAGCTATGCCCCTAATCCAGGTGTCTAGCATCTCTCCTCCCTTTTTCTCTAAAGTGTCCAGCAGCTGTCTCCTCTCCCTACCTCCCTTCCACAACCACTGCTGCACCGCCACTGCTACCGAGCCAAGCTGGAAGCTGAGCCTGCAGCAGCAGGCCTTTGAGTACCCCTGTCCATGCTCAAGGCCTGATGTGTCCCACCCTCCTCTGACATCCTAATGGAGTGGGCAGGATATGGTAGACCTTAAGCACGAATGCTTGTGGTTGCCTGCCACTGGAGGCTGCTTTAAAGGGTTGCCTTTGGTGGGGCTGTCACCCTCAAAAGCCTGCCACCCTAGGAGGCTATCTAGTTCAACAGCCACCTGTTCAACATCCTGACCTGTTTGAACGCCCACTGCTTATGTATGTAACAACTTATGAATGGCTACTGAGTAATACTGTAACAGTATTCATGTCTCAAGCTCAACTGTCCTAGGCCCTGAAGATGTGTTAAGCTTAATGCAACTTATTTACTTTCATTCTAGGGCACATTTTTGCACAATAAATACATTTCCAATGCGGGAAGTATTACAGTATGGAAAAAAATGTGTTCTAGGAAAAATTATTTAATTTTAACATACCTTTCATGGAAAAAACTTGCATTGCAGGAAACTACACTAAAACACTTTTTTTTTTTTTTTCTTCACCTTTAGCACTGAGTTTTGACTACTGCCCTACAGTTGAATTAAAAGTATTTTTTTTATTTTATATTATTGAAATTTCAAATATTTATACAAGTAAGCACTTGCTACAGAAACATGAGTGTATAATAAACAGGAAACAGTCTAAAAAACAAAAAAAAAAAAAAGCTAATTTAAGCTCTGTAGACCACAAACATAGAGGGTCAGAGAAGAAAAACAGAGGGAATAATAAGGAAAAAAATGTTAAACAAAAAGGTTATAGGTATGACTATGACAAAGTTATCCTCAGTTATAGAGTCTAACCCACATCATAAGTACAAAAGTACATAAGTAGTGCCATACTGGGAAAGACCAAAGGTCCATCTAGCCCAGCATCCTGTCACCGACAGTGGCCAATCCAGGTCAAGGGCACCTGGCACGCTCCCCAAACGTAAAAACATTCCAGACAAGTTATACCTAAAAATGCGGAATTTTTCCAAGTCCATTTAATAGCGGTCTATGGACTTGTCCTTTAGGAATCTATCTAACCCCTTTTTAAACTCCGTCAAGCTAACCGCCCGTACCACGTTCTCCGGCAACGAATTCCAGAGTCTAATTACACGTTGGGTGAAGAAAAATTTTCTCCGATTCGTTTTAAATTTACCACACTGTAGCTTCAACTCATGCCCTCTAGTCCTAGTATTTTTGGATAGCGTGAACAGTCGCTTCACATCCACCCGATCCATTCCACTCATTATTTTATACACTTCTATCATATCTCCCCTCAGCCGTCTCTTCTCCAAGCTGAAAAGCCCTAGCCTTCTCAGCCTCTCTTCATAGGAAAGTCGTCCCATCCCCACTATCATTTTCGTCGCCCTTCGCTGTACCTTTTCCAATTCTACTATATCTTTTTTGAGATACGGAGACCAGTACTGAACACAATACTCCAGGTGCGGTCGCACCATGGAGCGATACAACGGCATTATAACATCCGCACACCTGGACTCCATACCCTTCCTAATAACACCCAACATTCTATTCGCTTTCCTAGCCGCAGCAGCACACTGAGCAGAAGGTTTCAGCGTATCATCGACGACGACACCCAGATCCCTTTCTTGATCCGTAACTCCTAACGCGGAACCTTGCAAGACGTAGCTATAATTCGGGTTCCTCTTACCCACATGCATCACTTTGCACTTGTCAACATTGAACTTCATCTGCCACTTGCACGCCCATTCTCCCAGTCTCGCAAGGTCCTCCTGTAATCGTTCACATTCCTCCTGCGACTTGACGACCCTGAATAATTTTGTGTCATCGGCGAATTTAATTACCTCACTAGTTATTCCCATCTCTAGGTCATTTATAAATACATTAAAAAGCAACGGACCCAGCACAGACCCCTGCGGGACCCCACTAACTACCCTCCTCCACTGAGAATACTGGCCACGCAATCCTACTCTCTGCTTCCTATCTTTCAACCAGTTCTTAATCCATAATAATACCCTACCTCCGATTCCATGACTCTGCAATTTCTTCAGGAGTCTTTCGTGCGGCACTTTGTCAAACGCCTTCTGAAAATCCAGATATACAATATCAACCGGCTCCCCATTGTCCACATGTTTGCTTACCCCCTCAAAAAAATGCATTAGATTGGTGAGGCAAGACTTCCCTTCACTAAATCCGTGCTGACTTTGTCTCATCAGTCCATGTTTTTGTATATGCTCTGCAATTTTATTCTTAATAATAGCCTCCACCATCTTGCCCGGCACCGACGTCAGACTCACCGGTCTATAATTTCCCGGATCTCCTCTGGAACCCTCATCTTCAATTCAATCAGAAGTTGAAACAACTGGATTAAGTAATCGTTTTGGACTTCAGCAGCCCGATGCTCAGAACTCCCGTGGTAAGCCAACAGTGCAGAAAATTAGCTTGCCAATGCTCAAAGGAAATGGTATGGCAAATTATATGCCAGGCAAAACCCGGCCAAACGTGAAGCATACATTGGCATCTGCTTTCTGTGCCTTTAAATATAAGCTTTTAATTTTTTTTTAATTGGAAGGCTTATATTTAAATGCAGGAAACAAGCGCCAATGTGTGCTTTCTGTAACAGGGGGTAGAAAGAGGAAAAAAATAGAAAAGTTTTTTTTATTTATTTTTACCTGGGAAGGTCCGCCTAGGGGGGCTCCTGGCGTCGATGACTGGGAGCTGAAGAGAAGGGGGGGCGCTGTTGGAGGAGCAGTGCCGTTTTTGAGCTCCCGGGGACGATTGGGCATGGCCCCGGGAGTGGAGAGAGACACTGGGAGCGGGGAGTCCGCTGTTTGGGGCCGGGTTTGGGTCTGGCAGGTTGTTTTGGGCCCGTTGTTGTGTTCGGGGCTGGTCGTCGAATCGAGCGCTGGAGAGGGAGCGCTGGAGAAGGAGCGCTGGAGCGATGCGCTGTGGGCAGCGCGTTGGGGTTTTGCGGGCCGATTTCGGCCGAGGAGGGGGCCGTTTCGTGATTGGAGCCAGAGGAAGATAGCCGGCGATTCGAGGGAGTCGTGCGTGAGCGTGCATGAGGCAGCGCGCCTCATGCACGAATCGGCGGCGCGCGGTTTAGCGAGTAGGCCGAAGCCGGGGCCTAGATTTTGGGCCGGCTTCGGAGTTTTTTTTGTTTTGGCTCCGTTTTCGCGTAGGGACGTCCGGGACCAGAACCCAGGGAAGCCATCGAGTGAGGAGAACATCCCGGATCAGGTAAGGGGTTACTTGACCCAAAATGTTAATTGGTTGATTTTTAATTTACATAATTGGGTTTTTTATTTTTAAAAAATCGGGGGTTTGACGGATTGGAAATATTTTTGCATATTTGGGATCGGGGTATTTTTGTTTATTTTTGGGGTGGGTTAGTTTTTAAATTTAAATATTTTTAGGGGGTATTTTGGAGGGGTGCTAGTTTGAAGGGGTTAATAAAGGGGTAAAATTTTAAATTCGACGTAGCAGGTAGAGGGGAAGGGGATTGAATTTTTAGAGTGGTTTTAAATTATTTTGGGGATTTTTGAGGGGGGTTTAGGAGAGATAATTGCGGGCGGACTGAAAAAAAATGGTATTTTTAAATTTTAAAAGCAGGATTTAATAGGGAATGGGAAAGTTTAATTGGTGTAGAAATTTTGGGGTGATTCGGATATAGTTTTATAGGGTTTTTATTTAATTTTATTACTTTTCCATTAGTTTCTGTGGGTTAAAATGGGGATTTTGCACTGCTGGCCAGAATTCCGCTGGTCAGCAGTGGAGAGTGGAATGTTGGTTCTAGTCAGGGATTGGCTGGAAGGGTCTTGGAACGCAAGCCAAGGCTGGGTTGGAACGCAAGCCAAGGCTGGTTACCAAGGTAACCGGGGTGTTGCAGTTGGTCAGAGTGAGATTGTTGGTCAGAGAGAGTGGAGGTGTTGAGGAGGTGCTGGTAGTGAGAGGAGGGTTTCAAAAGTAAAAGTGAGGATTTGGGGGAAATTTCTGGGAATTGTTGGTGAATGAAAGTAAGGTGTGTAAGGAGGATGTGATTTCTAGTATAAGTTTTAAAATTTGGTTAGGTTTGTATGAACTGGGGTACAGGGTAGGAGTTAAGTGGAATTTGTTAATAAGGGGTTATTGGGGTAATAGTAATAGTAGCTTTAGGTGTATTTGGGTAAGGTTTTAGGGATAAATTTAAGGAATAATTCAATGGAAGTGGAGTAATAGTTTAAGGAAAATTTACCAATGGGAGTTTGAATAACCGTGATTGAGAATTGTGCAAGAGTAATTGTGTGAAAGGGACGGTCAATCTCTCTCTGAATAAGTAGGGAAAAGAAATCAATAGCATAGGCACTGGAAAGTAAGGGCCATTTATTTATATTGATTTTACTTAAATAGAGCCCACAGTTCCGCTGTTGACAGCACTCCCTGATAAAGATTATTAAAAGAAGAAAGTAGGAAGAGTAAGGTTTTCCTTCCAATTATTTTAATTAAGAGAGAGGTGAAGGAGGAAGACCAAAGAAAGAGTGAAGAAAACCGGACAACTCACGAGCTCCAACGCAAGCAAGGCCGGGAAGAAAAAGAAACAAAACTTCGACAGCTAAGTAACTGTATACACTGAACAAGAAACATAATAGGAAAGAGACATACACAGAAACACATGAAAGAAAATAAAAAAAGAGATACTTACCCAAAGTCCATGGCAAAGAAAAGTGACTGAAAACCTGAAAAGAGAGCAAAGCAAAGAATCAAATTCTTGTCAGACTATACTCACGTGAATGATACACAATAACATTTACATCTCCCAAGGAAAAGGTTAAAGAAAAAGACACTTATCTGAATGTGAGCTAGATACAAGTAGATGTTGGTATCTGTAGGAAGATAAAAAGTTATTAGTATATGTTTGGTTATAGAGTTTTAAGCAAAATTTGATTTACTGTGCAAGAAAGTTGAGTTTATGTTCGTTTTAAATGCTTTAGTTATTAAATTAAACTTGTTTAAACAACTTGGGAAAATAAGTTTGTTCTCCTTGATCAGAAAAATCCTGAACTTTAGTTTTCATTCCTCTTCCGTCCTTTGAGGGCGGAAGACGAGGATAGTATCCTGCACTAGTCCCCTAATCCTGAGTGTGTTTTCTAACAGCAGCCACGACTATAACATCGCTGATTTGAGACCACATTTCTGGGAATTAACCCTGTCTGGGGGGGGGGACTAAGTACAGATTTGGCGTAGTCGGCAGGATTTTCCTAAATTTGGGGGCTTAATCTGCAGAATTTGGAGTGTGGGTATAGCCACTCCGGAAGAGATTCTTTAAAGGGAGGTAACTATCAATAAAGATAATTAATTAAAAAAATAAAAGTGTGATTTATTTAGGATAAGGTTAAGTGTTCTGGTTAGGTGTTCTTGAGTTTGTCTGGAGTCTCTGTTTCGGTGGTAACACCCGTTCCTGGAGCAAGAAGAACATGGAAGGGGAAGCATCTGGAGCTCACGCTGTTCCCGTGCCTCAAGTTGTAGCGCATAGGGTGATTATCCCGCAGGATAGGTCTGTTCCTGACTTTAGTGGATTTCCTAAAGGACCAGAGGATTTAAAGATCAGTGAGTGGATTGAAAAAATGAGGACCCGGATGAGACTTATGAGGATTCCAGCAGAAGACCAGGTTGACATGGTGCGTGACCATTTGAAGGGGATAGCCTTGGACACAGTAAAGTACTCTCTTCCCAGGGATTGTACAGTTGAGGAGATCTTTGAACTGTTGAAGCAGGTGTATGGCGACAAGGTGGCGTTGGGTTTACGAATCCAAGAATTCTACAATCTTCGCCAAGGGGATAGGGATTCAATCAGAGTATATGCATATAAATTGCAGGAGAAGCTGGAGGCAATCATCGCCCGAGACCGAAGACGTGTTGGAGACCCTGACGAGACATTGAAGGAGCAGTTTATTTTGGGCTTGAGAGATGAGTCATTGAAGCGAGAAGTGGCTAAGCGAAGCGAGGACAACCCGAGATTGTCTTTTGCTGAGTTGATGCAAGCGGCCATCAGGTGGGCCGGGGAGGAGAGAGGTCTGGCAACCTGGGAGTCAGGGCCTAAACGTATTCTACAAAGACCAAGAGAAGATGCCGGAGATTATTACCGTCCTGAGGAGTCTGCAACGGTTTCCATGATGCAGCAGTTGACTAACATGGTTGCTAAATTATGTGAAAGGCAAGATGAAGAATGGAGACGTCAAAGGATGGAGAGAGAGCAAATGAGGTACTCCAATATTAGAAGAGAATACCCTAGGAATTCTTATGGAGAGAGACCCTCAAGAACTGCCATGGGTGAGCTGATTTGTTATCGATGCCAGGAGCCGGGGCACATAGCTAGGAATTGCCAGTCTGAGAGAGGTAACCTTCCAAGAAGTGAGCAAGGAGGCAAAAATCCGGTTGTTAGGGACAACAGGAATAACCCAGAACAACCCAGTACAAGTGGTACTTTTAAAACAAATAATGCTCGGGAGGATACTTTGGCTCCTGTGAAGGGGGGTGATGGAAAGCCATCTGTCCGGATGCAGAAATATGTGAATAAAGAAGAGAATCCGGAAGAAAGTTATTTTGGGGAGCGAGCGATTGGAAACAGCCCGATACTAAAAGTTTTAATAAATGGAGTGGAAACGCTCTGCACAGTAGATACTGGCTCCAGCGTCTCAACCATCCTGGCGAGTTTTTTTTATAAAAACTTCCCGAATACCGCTTGCCTGCAAGATGCCAGTCAACTGACGTTGGTAGCAGTGAACGGGACTGACCTGCCTGTGCTTGGATATATAGACGCCGATGTTCAGTGCTTGGGACAATTAGTGCCGGAGCGGTGTATTTTCGTTGTTAAAGATAATTTCAAGAATGGACAAGTAGAGAGTCAGACAGTACACGGCATAGTGGGCATGAATGTCCTTCGGTACCTGGAAGGATTATTCAGAGACCTGTTTTCTTTGATGGGCGAGCCCGTGAAGATGGCGAGTATTCGGTCCAGCATTTCCCAGAAGCGTTGCAACAAAAGTAGGGAATCTATTAGCATGATAAAGATGCAGGGAAATGTGAGCAAAATCATACCGGTAATGCCAGAAAAGTTCTTAATTGGTCAACAAACAAGGAAGAGTACAGCAGCGGTACTGGTTTCTGCTACCAAAAAGATGAACTTACCCGAGAGGAGCTTAGTAGCTGATACCCTGGTTACACAGAAGCACAGGGAAAAACAAACCAGAACAGACAGTGATCAATCGTTAAGAGGTAACTTTTGTGGGAAGAGTAAAAAAGAAGTGATCGTGACTGGCTTGGAAACGAGCAAGAAGGAAATGCTGATTTTTGGACAGAAGAAAGAAGAAAAGCTAACCAGTTGCCCGGACACTGAATATGAAGAGAAAGAGATACAGAAAGTGCTAGGTAACTTTGAGTTGCTGGAAATAGCAGAGTTGGTGGTACCACGTGAAGCGGATCCTGATCCTTCCAACATCATGGACATGACCAAAGAATTTGAAGAGAGCAAAGAGAACGAGAGGCCTGCAAGTTTCCAGAGTGAGATGGTCTGGCTGCAGCAGTATGGTCTGGAACGTGAGAGGGAGGAACGGGATCGGAAGCAAACACTGACACAGAGTACCCTGAAACTGGAGGCTCAAAAATTGAAAGAAGACGTGCACATTAAACAAGCCATGGGACTAAGTCTTCAAGAGTTGAACCGCTCATTTCTGGATGATACAGGTTCTGAAGAATATCCTGAAAGTGTGGATGTTTTAGACAAGAAGTATGCAGAGGCTGAGGCGGTAGAACTGAAAAGGAAGGCTGGGACAGTTACCCATTCTGGTCGTCTTGTCAGTGGAGCCAGACAGGGTCCAGCAGCTGAATCGTCCTTGAGCAAAGAGAAATTCAACCAGAGTTTATGTATCTCCTCCAGACACAAGAAAGGATGCTGGTCCAGGTTCCTCACAGATGTCTTGAGTGCTGCATGTGGGGGATCGGGTCTTGTTGCGGAGACAGAGATTTCCAGGCAGACACAAGATACAGGACACCTGGGAACCTTTTCCTTATACCGTGGTGGAAATGTTTGGGGAGAATTTCAATGTTGTAAAAATCAGAAATGAAAAGTTTGGGGATAAAACAGTTCACAGGGATTTGTTAAGAAAATTTGTGTTAGAGGAAATCAATATTGAAGGGGAACAAACTCAAGAAAAATTGATTTTTCCAGAGGATAAGAAGGGTATTCCGGTAGTACTTCCAAAAGAGAAACAAAAGGGTTATACTGTTATTACCGAATTTGTGTTTAATCCTGGGGTTTTGACAAGTGAATGTATAACTGATGGGAAGGTGAGAACTTCACATAGAAGTAATAAAGGGGTGTGTTCAACATTTCTAACGGAAAATTATTTATTAAAATAAGTTAGATATTGGTTGTTTTGATAAAAATGAAGTTGGTTACTTCGTATCTCCAGATTCGGGGAGAGCTAAGCTGGTGGAGGAGGGATGGTCATTGTAAAGAATTTTGATAGATCACAGATCAAAATTCTATTTTCCCTCATCCACACGCATTCTAGATTATTTGAATGCTGACTGAAAAAATGTATTACTGTTTGAGTTCTGATATGAAATGTTGTTTGCTGAATAGAAAAGTTAGCAGTGATATTTTGGAAAATTTTGGAGGGGGTTTTCAATAATTAAGTTAGGAAGGTTTATGTGAAGATGTTGGGCTAAATGTGAAAGGTTGATTGGTGGGATGAAGTGTGTTTAGTTTGTTACATGCTTAAAATGTACATTCAAAGTTAGGTTTAGGTGAGATTGCTGAACTGGGGCTTGAGAGGATTGAAAGGAGGGATGGGAGAATGGAAATGATGAATGAAATAAATAGCTTGTTAATGGAGGAGGTTTGTGTTGAGTAAGTCTGATACTTCGGGCCTGTATATTTGTTGGAATGTTTGAAATGGTGGGTTGTGAATATTGGGGACAATATTTATTTTAAGGCCGGCCGAATGTAACAGGGGGTAGAAAGAGGAAAAAAATAGAAAAGTTTTTTTTATTTATTTTTACCTGGGAAGGTCCGCCTAGGGGGGCTCCTGGCGTCGATGACTGGGAGCTGAAGAGAAGGGGGGGCGCTGTTGGAGGAGCAGTGCCGTTTTTGAGCTCCCGGGGACGATTGGGCATGGCCCCGGGAGTGGAGAGAGACACTGGGAGCGGGGAGTCCGCTGTTTGGGGCCGGGTTTGGGTCTGGCAGGTTGTTTTGGGCCCGTTGTTGTGTTCGGGGCTGGTCGTCGAATCGAGCGCTGGAGAGGGAGCGCTGGAGAAGGAGCGCTGGAGCGATGCGCTGTGGGCAGCGCGTTGGGGTTTTGCGGGCCGATTTCGGCCGAGGAGGGGGCCGTTTCGTGATTGGAGCCAGAGGAAGATGGCCGGCGATTCGAGGGAGTCGTGCGTGAGCGTGCATGAGGCAGCGCGCCTCATGCACGAATCGGCGGCGCGCGGTTTAGCGAGTAGGCCGAAGCCGGGGCCTAGATTTTGGGCCGGCTTCGGAGTTTTTTTTGTTTTGGCTCCGTTTTCGCGTAGGGACGTCCGGGACCAGAACCCAGGGAAGCCATCGAGTGAGGAGAACATCCCGGATCAGGTAAGGGGTTACTTGACCCAAAATGTTAATTGGTTGATTTTTAATTTACATAAATTGGGTTTTTTATTTTTAAAAAATCGGGGGTTTGACGGATTGGAAATATTTTTGCATATTTGGGATCGGGGTATTTTTGTTTATTTTTGGGGTGGGTTAGTTTTTAAATTTAAATATTTTTAGGGGGTATTTTGGAGGGGTGCTAGTTTGAAGGGGTTAATAAAGGGGTAAAATTTTAAATTCGACGTAGCAGGTAGAGGGGAAGGGGATTGAATTTTTAGAGTGGTTTTAAATTATTTTGGGATTTTTGAGGGGGGTTTAGGAGAGATAATTGCGGGCGGACTGAAAAAAATGGTATTTTTAAATTTTAAAAGCAGGATTTAATAGGGAATGGGAAGTTTAATTGGTGTAGAAATTTTGGGGTGATTCGGATATAGTTTTATAGGGTTTTTATTTAATTTTATTACTTTTCCATTAGTTTCTATGGGGTTAAAATGGGGATTTTGCACTGCTGGCCAGAATTCCGCTGGTCAGCAGTGGAGAGTGGAATGTTGGTTCTAGTCAGGGATTGGCTGGAAAGGTCTTGGAACGCAAGCCAAGGCTGGGTTGGAACGCAAGCCAAGGCTGGTTACCAAGGTAACCGGGGTGTTGCAGTTGGTCAGAGTGAGATTGTTGGTCAGAGAGAGTGGAGGTGTTGAGGAGGTGCTGGTAGTGAGAGGAGGGTTTCAAAAGTAAAAGTGAGGATTTTGGGGGAAATTTCTGGGAATTGTTGGTGAATGAAAGTAAGGTGTGTAAGGAGGATGTGATTTCTAGTATAAGTTTTAAAATTTGGTTAGGTTTGTATGAACTGGGGTACAGGGTAGGAGTTAAGTGGAATTTGTTAATAAGGGGTTATTGGGGTAATAGTAATAGTAGCTTTAGGTGTATTTGGGTAAGGTTTTAGGGATAAATTTAAGGAATAATTCAATGGAAGTGGAGTAATAGTTTAAGGAAAATTTACCAATGGGAGTTTGAATAACCGTGATTGAGAATTGTGCAAGAGTAATTGTGTGAAAGGGACGGTCAATCTCTCTCTGAATAAGTAGGGAAAAGAAATCAATAGCATAGGCACTGGAAAGTAAGGGCCATTTATTTATATTGATTTTACTTAAATAGAGCCCACAGTTCCGCTGTTGACAGCACTCCCTGATAAAGATTATTAAAAGAAGAAAGTAGGAAGAGTAAGGTTTTCCTTCCAATTATTTTAATTAAGAGAGAGGTGAAGGAGGAAGACCAAAGAAAGAGTGAAGAAAACCGGACAACTCACGAGCTCCAACGCAAGCAAGGCCGGGAAGAAAAAGAAACAAAACTTCGACAGCTAAGTAACTGTATACACTGAACAAGAAACATAATAGGAAAGAGACATACACAGAAACACATGAAAGAAAATAAAAAAAGAGATACTTACCCAAAGTCCATGGCAAAGAAAAGTGACTGAAAACCTGAAAAGAGAGCAAAGCAAAGAATCAAATTCTTGTCAGACTATACTCACGTGAATGATACACAATAACATTTACATCTCCCAAGGAAAAGGTTAAAGAAAAAGACACTTATCTGAATGTGAGCTAGATACAAGTAGATGTTGGTATCTGTAGGAAGATAAAAAGTTATTAGTATATGTTTGGTTATAGAGTTTTAAGCAAAATTTGATTTACTGTACAAGAAAGTTGAGTTTATGTTCGTTTTAAATGCTTTAGTTATTAAATTAAACTTGTTTAAACAACTTGGGAAAATAAGTTTGTTCTCCTTGATCAGAAAAATCCTGAACTTTAGTTTTCATTCCTCTTCCGTCCTTTGAGGGCGGAAGACGAGGATAGTATCCTGCACTAGTCCCCTAATCCTGAGTGTGTTTTCTAACAGCAGCCACGACTATAACATCGCTGATTTGAGACCACATTTCTGGGAATTAACCCTGTCTGGGGGGGGGACTAAGTACATTTCACCTTTGGCTTTGCTGGGACTCACATGCATCACTACAGGTGATTGCGTCCCGACAGGAACAGGAGAGAGAAAACTCCGGCGCTGGGCCCCCCCTTGCATTGCCTGCCTAGCAACTGCTGGGCCCTCAGGCCGCGCATGCTCAGTTTTGAGACTGAGCATGTGCAACCTGAGGAAAGCAGCCGCAGGAGTAGGCAACGCTGGGCAGAGGAAAGAGCCGTGCTGCCTGCATCTGGCAGGGCCAGCCAAGGTACTTTGGGTGGGTGGGTGGGAGGGAGGGGGGCGGTCATGGCAATTACAATTTTTTTTGGGGGGGGGCAGCGGCGATGACAATTCTGTCCCGGGCCCAGCTCAGTCTCTCGCGGCCCTGCCTGCACCCCATAAAAAGCTGAACTGGGTATAAAAATGCAACCCAGACAATGTGAATCAAAAAACAATGGGTGAAAAATATGAAACACAGAACTTGCTGTGGATGGTGATGTGTGAAAAACGCTATGCATGCATGCAAACTCTTTAAAAGGAAAAGAAATGCACCAAAATACACTCAAAGCTGATGGGCCAATGCTCAGAACTCCCGCGGTAAAGCCAACAGCACAGAACCCATACTGCCAGAACAGTGCAGAAAACTAGCTTGCCAATGCTCAAAGGACATGGTATTCAAATTATATGCACGCTGTAAAAGTGAAAGCAAGAAGGGAATGTGCTTGGCGCATGCGCAGAGTTTTGCGATAAGCTCTGCTCTTGTACACATGTGCCAGGCAAACCCGAAAGTGAAGCACACAATAGAGCCTGTTTTCTGTACCTTTAAATATATAAGCTTATCAATTTTTTTTACTTGGAAGGCTTATATTTAAGCGCAGGAAACAGGCACCAATGTGTACTTTCACTTTCGGGTTTGCTCTGACTCGCACACATTGGTCTATCACTACCAGCGCTTAGGGGCTTTCACGGGCTTTCTTCTGCTTCCAAATTATATAAAAACTGGCAGATTTTTAAAGAAAGAATCGTGAGAAACCCTCTCTTTGAACACCCTAATGCCTGCTCTGAGCTGGCATCAGGTTTTCAGTGGTAAAGGCGGCTTTGTTTTGTACACTATTCTCCGAGCAATGGGAGGGAATAGGAAATGACTTCATTCCGTTTGATAACATTTGCATGCTATTTGCACTAATCTTTGGTACGCACATTGTCTCCCTCACTAGAACCCTCTGAGCATTCTGTGTTCACTAACGCTGGTGCTACTCCGGCACTAATTGCTTCTAGCACCGGTGTTATGTTTTGAGCATCAGCACATTAGTGAATATAAAGACTTTTCTGATCTAGTCCAAAACATGGTCAATCGCATGAAGGTAATGGCGCCATGGTTTGGGGATTCCAGGCTGAACCTAAAAACCTCAAGTTGTTCCAATGTAATAACAATAGGAAAGCTAGTTCACTTTTTAACTTCACTTCTCTTTTTAATAGACCTTGCCAGACATAAATAAAAATATGCATTGCGTGTATATTTTTATTCTGGTTTTAGGAGAGAGATATATATATATACACGCAATGCATATTTTTATTTATGTCTGGCAAGGTCTATTAAAAAGAGAAGTGAAGTTAAAAAGTGAACTAGCTTTCCTATTGTTATTACATTGGAACAACTTGAGGTTTTTAGGTTCAGCCTGGAATCCCCAAACCATGGCGCCATTACCTTATATATATCCTAAAACCAGAATAAAAAATAAAATAAAAAGTGTTTTATATATATATATATTTTTTTTTTGCATACTCTTTTGAACACCCAATGCATTAACATTGCCTTTACTACATTGCCTAAATCTGTCTGCTTTGTATTTAAAGATATCTGGTTAGTAGGGAGGTGGGAGAAAAAGACAAAATGTATTGTCATTTCAGTTGCATTTCATTCTGTTTTGCCAGATTGCCTTTATATGACTACTTGAATTTTGTTTGTTACTTTCATTGCATTTGACAATAAAGATATTTCAAATAAAAAAAAAAACAGACACCAGAAAAAAATATGAAGTAAAATGTGTCCTATCATTAGTGCTGTTGTAACTCATGTCTCATTACCTCAGAGCCCTGGAGACTTAACAGATTTAGGGGGAAATTATCATTGTGGGCTACCGTTAAGCTATACTACACAGGTCCCATTTTTGGAATAAGACCTACGATGATCAAAACTCCGGCGCTATTCTGAATAGCGCCATAAAAATACTGGCAGAACAGCACAGAATGCACTAATGCTCAAAGCTGAGATGCAAATATAGGCGCACTTGTAGCTTTGAGGATTAGAGAGTTTGACAGGAGGATTGTGTTAGGCGCATGTGAAGAAGAGTTCAGCGATAAGCTCAGTTCCTGTGCACATGCACCTGATAAAACCCGAACGTGAAGCACACATTGGCATCTGTTTTCTGCAGCCTAAATATAAGTATTTTTAATTTTTTTTTTCTGGATGCTTATATTTAGATGGAGTGGCCTAGTGGTTAGGGTGGTGGACTTTGGTCCTGAGGAACTGAGTTCAGTTCCCAGCACAGGCAGCTCCTTGTAACTCTGGGCAAGTCACTTAACCCTCCATTGCCTGCCGCATTGAGCCTGCCATGAGTGGGAAAGCGCAGGGTACAAATGTAACAAAAATAAAAATAAGTAACAGACACCAATGTGTGCTTTGTTTTTTTTTTTGGTCTTGTTTTGTTTTTTAAAGCGTGGCCGCTTTAAATTTAGATGCAGGACAAGAACACCAATGTTTTCTTCATGTTCTGGTCTGCTGTTTCTCACAACCAGCGCTCAAGGGCTTGCACAAGCTTCCTTTTGCTTCCAAAAGCAATCAAAACCAGTAGATTTTGCAGAAAGAATCTTGAGAGAAGCACGAGAAGCTTGGGAAATCCTCTCTTCCAACACCCTAACGCCTGCTAGAACTTGGTGTTATTCTTTACAGTGGTATGGCACTTTTGTTTCAGGCGCTCTTTTCTGATCATTGGGGAGGAATGCAAAATGATATCATTTAAATGAGCTTGACTACATTTGCATGCTATCTATACTAAGGCCTGGCACGCTCATTGTTTGCTGCGCTAGACCCCTCATCACTCTGCACTGGTAAATGTGGGCGCTAGTACAGCGCTAATGGCCTCTAGCACCCGCATTTAATTTTGATCATTGGGATCCTAGTTACTAAGAACGGGGGGGGGGGGTTATTTTACTTTTTTATTTATTAATACTTGTATCCCACAATTGTCCAAAACCGAGTTTCGGTTCAACATGGCTTACATTTAACAGTTGTTACAGATCATATTGATTCAATTCATTTACAAGGTTGTCTGGGTTCATAGCAAAGTAACCTGTCTTAACAGTAACCCATATTGATAATGTCTATGCTATGCTATGCTATATAATTCTTATATTCCGCTAAGTTCAAAAGAGAATCTAAGCGGATTACAAACAATAAGTCCTTCTTCAGGAGAACTTACAATTGCATATCTAATACATAGAAACTAAAAAATAATCTTTCTCATCAATTGCACATCTAAAACATTAATTACAAATATCCACTTCTACCCTAGCTGAGATAACATTTTATCATCTCTCTGACCTCATGTGCAACTTTCTTTAAATTAGTCACCTTATTTTCTAACTCCTCTTACTCTCTTACCTATCTATAATGTTTCATCTTTGCTTATACACTACGCTGTCTATTAAAATGTTCTATTACATATTGTGTTGACATTGTAAGTAGTATACTATAAGGCTTATTTTCGAAAGAGAAGGGCACCCATCTTTCGACACAAATCGGGAGATGGGCGTCCTTCTCCCAGGGTCGCCCAAATCGGCATAATCGAAAGCCGATTTTGGGCATACTCAACTACTTTCTGTCACGGGGACGACCAAAGTTCATGGGGGTGTGTCAGAAGCGCAGCAAAGGCGGGACTGGGGCGTACCTAACACATGGATAATGGAAAAAAGAAGGGCATCCCTGACGAGCACTTGGGTGACTTTACTTGGTCCATTTTTTCTTACGACCAGGCCTCATAAAGGTGACCGAACTGACCAGATGACCATTGAAGGGAATCAGGGATGACCTCTCCTTACTCCCCCAGTGGTCACTAACCCCCTCCCACCCTACAAAAAAAGCTTTTTAAATATTTTTTACCAGCCTCAAATGTCATACCCAGCTCCCTGACAACAGTATGCAGGTCCCTGGAGCAGTTTTAGTGGGTGCAGTGCATTTCAGGCAGGCAGACCCAGGCCCATCCCCCCCCCCCACCTGTTACACTTGTGGTGGTAAATGTGAGCCCTTCAAAACCCACCAGAAATCCACTGTACCCACATGTAGGTGCCCCCCTTCACCCCTTAGGGCTATGGTAGTGTTGTACAGTTGTGGGGAATGGGTTTTGGGGGGGGGGGTTGGGGGGCTCAGCACCCAAGGTAAGGGGAGCTTTGACTCTTCTATCTCCTTCTCTGCTCATATCCAGCAGATCGCCAAGACCTGTCGTTTCTTTCTTTACAACATCCGTAAAATCCGCCCCTTTCTTTCTGAGCACTCTACCAAAACCCTCATCAACACCCTTGTCACCTCTCGTTTAGACTACTGCAATCTGCTTCTTGCTGGCCTCCCACTTAGTCACCTCTCCCCTCTCCAGTCGGTTCAAAACTCTGCTGCCCGTCTCGTCTTCCGCCAGGGTCGCTTTACTCATACTACCCCTCTCCTCAAGTCGCTTCACTGGCTCCCTATCCGTTTTCGCATCCTGTTCAAACTTATTCTACTAACCTACTGCTCCCCAGTATCTCTCCACACTCGTCCTTCCTTACACCCCTTCCCATGCACTCCGTTCCCTGGATAAATCCTTCTTATCTGTTCCCTTCTCCGCTACTGCCAACTCCAGACTTCGCTCCTTCTGTCTTGCTGTGCCCTATGCCTGGAATAGACTTCCTGAGCCCCTACGTCTTGCCCCATCCTTGACCATCTTTAAATCTAGATTGAAAGCCCACCTCTTTAATATCGCTTTTGACTCGTAACCACTTGTATCCACTTGCCTCCACCTACCCTCCTCTCCTCTTTCCTCTACACATTAATTGATTTGTTTACTTTATTTTTTGTCTACTAGATTGTAAGCTCTTTGAGCAGGGACTGTCTTTCTTCTATGTTTGTGCAGTGCTGCGTACGCTTTGTAGTGCTATAGAAATGCTAAATAGTAGTAGTAGTAGATATGCACCTGGGAGCAATTTCTGAAGTCCACTGCAGTGCCCCCTAGGGTGCCTGGTTGGTGTCCTGGCATGTCAGGGGGACCAGTGCACTACAAATGCTGGCTCTTCCCACGACCAAATGGCTTGCATTTGGCCATTTCTGAGATGGGCGTCCTCGGTTTCATGGCCAAAAATCAGGGACGACCATCTCTAAGGACGACCATCTCTGAGGTCAACCTAAATTTCATGATTTGGGCGTCCCCAACCGTATTATCAAAACAAAAGATGGACACCCATCTTGTTTCGATAATATGGGTTTCACCACCCCTTTGCATGGGACGTCCTGCGAGGACGTCCTCAGGAAAACTTGGATGCCCCTTTCGATTATGCCCCTCCACGCCATTGTTATTTGAATATTTTTACTGCTGTAATTGTCTATTGCTTATGTTTGATTTATTCTTACTGTGCACCGCTTTGACGGAATTCTTTCAAAAAGGCGGTAAATAAATCCTAATAAATAAATAAAAATTACAGTTGTATATCTAATACATTGAAACTTAAAAAAACACCTTTGTCATCAAACAAAAAAGACTTTAAACTTCTCCTCTTAAATATAACAAGCATAAAACTGCTCCACAATCAACAAGCTAGGAGAGGAACATTTTTGTGTTATGCTCAACTGGTATTCACAAGCATCAAATAGTGATGGGATATGAAAATATCAGATCGTTATCAGTAAAGTGGCTTTGGTCTGATACAGTAGAGCAGTTCTTATGTATTAAATGTAAACATGCTCTGCATCCACAAAAACCCTGTCTCCCCCCTCATGTCACAAAAGGAGTCTGCATTTGAATGCCACATGTCTAAATTCCAATAACTAGACCACTGAGCAATCCTACTAAAACTCATATTTAATATTTACATATGTATTATTCCTATACAAGGTAGATGGGAGGTTCTGATATCGTTTAAGGGGCTAAAGCTAATGTATTACTAGAGCTTGTAGGACCACTTGGATCTTTTCTGCAGATGAGACTGAACAGAATATATAAATCAGCAATAGACAATTGAGAAAACTGATTCTAAAGATCTTTAAGAATTGAGTTTTCCAGGTGGGATAACCCTCTAAGTGTTCTTCCCCTCCCTTTTCACCCTCCCCATCTAAAAAGCTCTAACAAACAAACAATCCCATAACACAAACACTTTCTCAGTCTGTCTAACTGTAAAAAGAAAAACTTTAGTTCCCTCTCAAGTCATTTTCTCTTTTTTCACCCTTCTCTTGACTGTGGGTCTTTGATGTTAATTGTCCCCGAATGTTAGAGCGCTCCTTGGCTGATTAAGTCAGAGAGTCCTCCCGGGTTTTGTTGACCCATGAATGGGCCTCTTCAGTGCTCACTGGAGTGCACTATCATTGCCCCCTCCCTTCGGTCTGATGGATTAATCCCGCTGTGTAAAGAAAAAGTGCTGTGTGTGTTGGGGGAGAAGAGAGAGAATGGGGGAGGATCAGAATAGTATGCTGAAAATGCTCCACAGCTCCTGCTTATATAATAACACAATTTATTTAAGTAGGTCGGCTACACAATTGAACAGGAGCTGCTGTTATCAAGATTGGGGCAAGGTTTTAACCAAACTCTGATCCTTGAGTGAGACCCTCCTCTCTCATCCCCACCCCCTCTACCCCTTCACATATCCACTTATGAGCTAAAGCCTTTGGCCTCTCAAGCCCTAATGCCGGAGCTGCTTTTCTTCTGCTAATTGTGTCTCCTTTTCCACAGGGCTGCCGCTCAAATATTTCCCTGCTCAGATCAAAGCACCTTGCTACTAATTCCATGACTTTGCCATCTTGGTGGAATGTGGAGATTCAGATGGTGGTGTAATGGGTAGGGTCACTACCTCACTCCATGTCACCCAAACAGGCTAATCCTGTCCTGGTTTTTCCCCATTGCATCCATGGATTTGCAATTTTAATTCTTCCCATTGACATCCCTAATAAAATCAGAACAGGGGCAGACTGACAGTGATCTGGGGTCCTGGGCAGTAAAGGTCATTGCCCCCCCAGCTGCCCCTGCCTTTGTTTCCAGCACCCCCTCTCCTGCACAATACAGCCACCACCTATGTTTCAAGTACCCCACACACTACAGCCCCCACCTTTTGTTTCCAGGCCCCTCCACATACTACAGCCCCCAACTTTTGTTTCCAGTACCCCCCCTGCACACTACAGCCCCCATCTGTGTTTCCAGCACCTCCCTGCACATTACAGCCCCTCCCCTGAGTCTCAGTGGGTCCTCCCTGGGAATGACCATATGGGAAACCAGGCAGTGCTTAAGAGCAGCTCTCCTCCTACCCCTCCCCCCCCCGCACAACCACAGCCCCCCCCCCCCAAGCCTCAGTGGATCCTCCTTGGGCCTATCTTGAAGGGCCCTGGTGGTCTAGTAGCTTCTTCGGGGGCAGGAAAGAACCCCAGTCTTTCCTGCCAGCTGCTGCTGCCCTATCTGGTGCCACTACTGCTTTTTATTAATGGCTGTCGAGACTTCCTGTGGTAGTCTTGTGGGTCTCAACAGTCTTGCGAGACTGCTGCAAGAAGTCTTGGCAGCCATATTGAAGAAGCGGCAGCGCTGGGAAGAACAGTGGTAGTGGGCAGGAAAAAGTGTGTGTGGGGGGGGAGGGGTTCCTGCCCCCAAAGAGGCCACTAGACCACCATGGGCCTTCAAGATAGGCCCAAGGAGGATCCACTGAGGCTTGGGGGGCTGTGGTGTGCGGGGGGGGGGGGGGGTAGGAGGAGAGCTGCACTTAAGCACTGCCTAGTTTCCCATATGGTCATTCTGCCTCTGAATCAGAATTATATCTCTGCATTCAATAGGGCAAACTAAGGCTTGACCATCCAGTTTAGTTAACCTAGGTAGTGGTGATAACCATAGTTCTTGTTTAGTGGTCTGTCCAGTGGGACTTATATACAGGTGGAGGGGAAACATTATACTCCACATCCCCAAATTTATGGTGGCTCATTTTATAACAAAATATATAAATCAGTAATAGACAATTGAGAAAATTGATTTTTAAGGACCTTTAAAAATTGAGTTTTCCAGGTGGGATAGCCCTCTCTACTAAGTGCTCTTCTCCTCCCTTTTCACCCTCCCCATCTAAAAAGCTCTAACAAACAATTCCATAACACAAACACTTTCTCACTCTATCTAACTGTAAAAAGAAAAACTTTAGTTCCCTCTCAAGTCATTTTCTCACCCTTCTCTTGACCGTGGGTCTTTGATGTTAATTGTCCCCAAATGTTAGAGTGCTGCTTGGCTGGAATGGAGGAGTGGCCTAGTGGTTAGAGCACCAGTCTTGACATTCAGAGGTGCTGCTGCTCCTTGTGATCTTGGGCAAGCCACTTAACTCTCCATTGCCTCAGGTACAAAGTTAGATTGCAAGCCCTCCAGGGACAGGGAAATATCCAGTGTATATAACTCACCTTGAGCTACTATTGAAGAAGGTGTGAGCGAAATCCAAATAAATAAATAAATAACCCCTTGAAAAAAATATAAAGTTTCTGCTATATTCTATAGTCCTTATTTCAGAAGTAATTACTTAAACAGAAATAATCTTCAAACTCATGGAACACTGGAATTAGCATTTACCACATTCATAAAAGCTTGGGCTATAGTAGCCTTCTAACCAGGTACTGGGTCCTTTTAATAAGCTACAGTAAGCTCTAGCTCGTGCTTACCACAGCTTAAAAAGGTATATCGTGGGAGACCCATGCTAATTCTGAGATTAGCATACGTTTTTCATTTTTATGGCAGAGGGAGCCTATTGGGGGGCAGAGAGTGGGCATACTAGCATTGATCAGCGCACCGTGTGCTAACTGATTAGCACATGAGCCCTTACCGCCTACAAAATAGGTCTCGCTAAGTTCTCACGCACTAATTTGTTTCAATGGTCACACACTAATGGCAACATTTGCGTGCAGTCACTAATTTTAAAAATGGGAAATTGGTCATTTTATTGTTGCTTTAGAGAGTGGCCTTAGCATGTGAGACAAGGGTATGCGAAGACCATTTTTTCCAAGTGTCAAGTTTATTAGGAATTTACTATCCTGCTCATCGCATTAAATCATCTAGGTGGCTTACAGTCTAAAATTGTATGAAGGAAAGGACCCAATTTTCCAGAAAGGCTCTACACGAGAAACTTTTTGGAGCCAAGTCCAGTTCCTCAACATCGACATCGGCATCAAAGCCAGAGGCGTTGGCATTGACATCGAGCATTGTACCGGCGTCGGGAGCATTGATATGCTTGGCTGCTGCTAGGCCTGCAAACACTGGGATAAGTGGTGCATCAAGTGGGTCTCCACCTGTTTTGAGGCCTACTGCTGTGCAGAGCCCCCGGGACTGTCCATAGTTGGACCCAACCCTGAGGCGACATTAGGATTCGACGTCGTCCTCGTCGGCACTGAGGAGCCTCGTGACAATCTTTGGGCGAAGGCCATGAAGCATCGTCATCGATCCCCCTCGACACATGCTGCTGGGAGTTCTGCGGCATTGAGGGATTCAGCACCCGAGAAGTATCGGTGCATGGAGGACTACTCCCCTTCCATACAGCAGATACCGATGCACTCTTCTACCAGCAGCTGCCACCCAAGCCGGGACCCCCTCAACATCGGTGGAGGAAGCTTGGCCGGAGTCAAAATGGGAACTGACTCCTCAATGCCATTCTCAAGGACATGGCTCCTTTGCATCGAGGCAGACTTGGTCTTGACCCTCCCATAGAGATTTTAAAAAAAAAATTTTCCCATAGAGATGTTTTGTCTGACACCGATGAGGAGCGCTAATGGGAGTCAGATCCCAGGTACTTCTCAGGCAAGTCCTATGGGATAACCTCTGAACCCTCCCCTCCACCTCAACCTCAAAGGAGAAAGTCTCCCCCATAGAGCCCTTCATTTCTATCTTTTGTAAAGGAAATGGCTGACGCCATTCCATTTCCTTTCGAAGTGGAGGACGAGCCCAGGGCCAAGATGCTCGAGGTCCTGGACTACATGTCTCCTCCTAGGGAGGCTGTGACTGTCCCTCTCCACGAGGTACTCCAGCAAGTCCTCATTAGGAATTGGGAGTCCTCTCTGTCTGTCCCGGTACTGCCCAAGAAGATCGATTCCATGTACCAGATCCACAGCACACCTGGATTTGATAAGCCACAGAAGCCACACAATTCCATGGTGGTGGAATCTGCTTTTGAAAGAGCCAGGAGTTCCAGGGATTATGCCTCAGCACCTCCAGGAAGAGAAGCTGGAGCCTTGTATTCTTTGGGAGAAAGATGTTCCAGGCTTCAATGCTCATCTCCCGAATACAATTCTACCAGCTCTTTATGAATGTCTACTTGCAAAACTTGGTGAGCAAGTTGTCAGACGTGGCTGAGACACTCCTTCTGGAGCAGGCCAAATCACTTCGCCAGTTGGTCAAGCAGCAAAAGGCGTGTCAAATGTACTTGGCCAAGGGTACTTACTGATGTGGCTTCCAGGATCTCTGCCCAAAGTATAGCAATGCGCAGACTCTCATGGCTAGGTGTTTCTGACTTGGAACATTCTGCTTAGCAGAGGTTGGTGGATCCCCATGCTGGGGGGGATAACCTTTTTGGAGAGAAAGTTGAGGAGTCGCAGACCAAATCAAAAAACCTACTGATACCATCTCTTCTCTTTCCCAGCTAGGAGAACGTTTGGCAAGCCAAGGAGGAGTCCCTATTACTATCAGAGGCATAGGTACAACCCCTTGGCTTTCAGGCTCAACCCCAGCATGCTCGTTCACGTCAGCAGTGTGTGTGCGCCAAAGGCCCCTGCTGCTCCCCAGGCAAAACAAGGGACAACCTTTTGACTGGCTCCAGCAAAGCATAGCCAGAGTAAAAGTGTCCATCCTAGACAACTTGCCGGTTGGGGGGAGGCTGAAATTTTTTCAAGAAAGATGGCCCCTTATAACTTCCGACTGGTGGGTTCTTCAAATAGTTTGTCTCAAATACGCCCTCAATTGGTATCTAAAACATCCAAATTGCTCACCGAGACCTCACTCATTCAGCTCCCAGCACAGGCAGGTACTTGCAGAGGAACTCTCAGCCCTTCTGAAGGCCCACGTGGTTGAAACCATTCCACCAGGGGAGGAAGGGTGGAGATTCTATTCCAGGTACTTCCTTGTGCAAAATAAAACAGGGAGGATGAGTCCCATCCTAGACCTAAGGGTCTTGAACAAATTTCTAGTCCAAGAAAAGTTCAGGATTGTATCCCTGGGCACCCTTCTCCCAATGAGTAGAGGAGTGGCCTAGTGGTTAGAGCACCGGTCTTGCAATCCAGAGGTGGCTGGTTCAAATCCCACTGCTGCTCCTTGTGATCTTGGGCAAGTCACTTAACCCTCCATTGCCTCAGGTACAAACTTAGATTGTGAGCCTTCCTGGGACAGAAAAATATCCAGAGTACCTGAATGTAACTCACCTTGAGCTACTACTGAAAAAGGTGTGAGCAGAATCTAAATAAATGCTTCAAGAAAATGATTGGCTATGCTCTCTGGACTTAAAGGATGCATATACTCACATCCTCATACTTCTAGCTCACCAAAAGTATCTTCAATTTCAACTGGGAACACATCTCTTTCAGTACCACATGTTGCCTTTTGGTCTCACCTCAGCAAACAGGGTCTTCACCAAATGTCTAGTGGTAGTTGCAGCATCGCTATGCAGACTGGGAGTCCATGTATTTCCATATCTCGACAATTGGCTTGTAAAGAGCACCTCTCTGGACGGTGCTCAGGAGTCCATGCAGAGGACTATTTGGGTGCTCGAGCTACTAGGGTTCGTTTTAAACTACCCCATCTTCACTCTGTTCTGCAACTGGATTCATAGGAGCCCTACTTGACACACAGCAGGTTTGAGCTTACCTTCCAGAGGTGAGAGCGGACACTCTTGTTGCACTTGCTTCCATGGTTTGATCCTCTCAGCAGGTCACAATTCAGCATATATTGAGATTATTGGGCCACATGGCTTCCACAGTGTATGTTACACCCATGACACACCTTCACATGAGATCAGCTCAATGGATCCTGGCTTCTCAGTGGTGTCAGGCCACGGGGAGCCTGGAAGATGTCATCCAAGTGTCCCCAGAGCTTGTACACTCCCTTCAGTGGTAGAACATTCGATCCAATTTGACTCTGAGACCTCCATTCCAAATTTCTCAGCCACAAAAGGTGCTGACAACGGATGCATCTCTCCTGGGCTTGGGGGCTCATGTAGATGGGCTTCTCACCCAAGGTGTTTGGTCCGCCCAGGAAACGAATCTTCAGATCAAGCTCCTGGAGCTCAGGGTGAACTGGAATGCTCTAAAGACTTTCAGAGATCAGCTATCTCATCAAATTGTGCTCATCCAACCAGACAATCAGGTTGCCATATATTACACCAACAAGCAGGGGAGCACCGGATCACACCCTCTGTGTCAGGAGGCTGTCTGGATGTGGCATTGGGCTTACCAGCATGGCATGTTCCATCGAGCTATTTATCTGGTGGGCTAGAAAAACACCCTGGCTGACAGACTGAGCAGGATAATGCAACCACACGAGTGGTCTCTCAATATGGGCATTGCCCACAAGATCTTCTGAGCATAGGGCACCTCCTTGGTGGATCTCTTTGCCACTCAGATCAGCCACAAGGTCCCTCAGTTCTGTTCCAGGCTTCAGGTCCACGACAGACTAGCGTCAGATGCCTTCCTCCTCAATTGAGGGACAGGTCTTCTGTATGCATATCCTTTCATGCCTCTAGTGGGGAAAATTTTGTTGAAACTCAAGCAAGACCACAGAACCATGATTCTGATTGCGCCGTACTGGCCGTGGCAGATTTGGTTCCCTCTACTTCTGGAGTTATCCTCTGAAGAACCATGGAGATTGGACTGTTTTTTGACCCTCATCATGCAGGACAAGGTGTCTCTTCTACATCCCAAAATCCAGTCTCTGGCTCTCTCACAGCTTGGATGTTGAGAGCCTAGAATTTGCTTCCTTGTGTCTTTCTAGGAGTGTTCTGCTCCAGCTCCCAGATAGCCTGTAGAGACGAGAAGGGGAGGGAGTGAACCTGACAGAGAGCAGGGTACAGTCATCCTGCCTCTCTTCTCCTGGTGCGCCAGTCCCTATCCCACGTGCCCTCCTGGGCCAGTGGCATAGCTAGGACTGAATGGGCCCTGAGCGGAAATATTTTTTTATATTCTTTATTTTTTTTATTGCTTTTATGAAGGAACAGCTACAATACAATATACATCAAGAACAATATAACAAACAATATAGTATCTTCTTAAACCCCACCCGTCCCTCCCACTCGACCCACTAAAAGGACCAAGATAATAGCAGGCAAGAGTCCAAATCCATAGTGGAGCTCTGGAGAAAGGACAGAAAATGATACAGGAAAGAAAATGCACAGGCTCCAAGTATGTAAATACATACTGAAAAGTCCTAAGTTTGTGAGGGTTGATACCACTCCAAAAAGGGAGTCCACTTCTTGTCAAATACTTCCACTCTACCTCATTTCTAGGCAGTGAGTTTGTTCAAATAATATGCATCCCACATGACACTCCTCAGACAGGCCATGTTAGGAATACCTGTTGAGGACCAATGTTTTGCCATTTCACGCTGTATAGACAGCAGACAGGGCAGCATCACCTTGACTACCTCCTGTGGAACGCCAATAAAGGGTATATGGAGAAAGAAAAAAGGTGGGTCGGCTGCAATAGGACTAGAAAACATATCAGAAAATAGCTTGGCACACTCCTCCCACATTTGTGTGATTGGGAGGCATTCCCACCACATGTATGTACGTACCCTCCAACACATACCCTCTCCAGCATTTATTATCCACATTGGGGGTGAAATAAGCTATTTGAGAGGGAGAGCGGTACCATCTATAAAGTAATTTTACTCCATTTTCAATCAAGTTGGCTGAAATGGAGAGATGGAAAATGTTCAAGTAAGCAGTAGACCATTCTTGGTCAGTAAATGACCATCCTAGCTCTCCCTCCCAATATGCAATAAAAGTAGGAGCTTTTATAGGTTCATTCTGCCCAAGTAAATCATATATATGAGAGATCATCTTTCTCTGTCATAACCCATGGGATATCAATTCCTCAATGTGAGATGCAGCCCTCAGGAGCCTTCCCTTCAGCACAGCATCTTGCAGTATGTGCCTAGGTTGTAGATAGATATGAAAATCACTAGATGGAATCTGATACAGTCTGTAAATCTTGAAATGAGCAACGATTACCTTCCAAGTATAGTTGATATACATAAATGAGACCTCTTTACTCCCAGTTTGTAAATCATTGGGAGATCCATTCAGGAACATATGAAACAAGGACAGTTCATGGATCCAGCCTGGAGATTCCCCTATCCCCCTATAGCTAGTATAGCCATCCCACTCAGTGGGCTACCATAAAGCAAAGGATTGGGTTCTGAATTTTCCCCCCTCCTTGTTACATACATAGTAACATAGTAGATGACGGCAGAAAAAGACCTGCACGGTCCATCTAGTCTGCCCAACAAGATAAACTCATATGTGCTACTTCTTGTGTATACCTTACCTTGATTTGTATCTGCCATTTTCAGGACACAGTCCGTAGAAGTCTTGCCAAGAACTAGCCCCACCACCCAAACACCAGCCCCGCCTCCCAATCTCGGCTAAGCTTCTGAGGATCCATTCCTTCTGCAGAGGATTCCTTTCTGTTTATCCCACGCATGCTTGAATTCCGCTACCATTTTCATCTCCACCACCTCCCACAGGAGGGCATTCCAAGTATCTACCACTCTCTCCGTGAAGAAATACTTCCTGACATTTTTCTTGAGTCTGCCCCCCTTCACTCTCATATCATGTCCTCTCGTTCTACCGCCCTCCCATCTCCGGAGAACCTCTTCAATTCTCACCCAGGGCAAGGGATGACTAGCCCCCCCAGGACAAGAATGATCTAATCTGTGCTGCCCAGAAGTATCTCTTTAGATTAGGCACCCCCAGACATAGAAGCCAGCTCTGTAGGTGCTGTGGGTGCTTGAGCACCCCCAATGTTGACCAAACTCCTTAACTTTGTCCAGCCAGGGAGAGGTAATTTCCATTGGAATTAGTACCTCCAATAATTTTGAAAAGTTGGCTCCTATTCCCCCAGACCACCCTCACATATCCTCCTCACTAACACCAGCTTGGAAACCCAAGGCAGACACTTTCTCCAGATATACTGGAAAAGTTTACACTGTAGGGTCTCAAAAGTTCATTTGGGGATAGAAACTGGCAACATTTGACATAAAAAAGTGAATAAAATGCAATAAAATGGGACCTTCATCTGAATTGTAGTAACGTGAGAATTATGGACAAAGGGAAATGCAGGCATCACTAAAAAAAGAAAACATGAGAAATGTGATACAGTTTACAATTAGACTGTAAAGTTAAAGGTGAGGTGGGTCTTAAGGAATTCAAGATCTCACTCTTCACTGATGACATTTTGCTAACAGTGACAGAACCAGAGCTTTCATTGTCATGTATTATTCATATGTTAAGAGATTATGGGACCTTCTTTGGTTTTAAAATGAATGTTAGTAAGTCAAAGATCCTGAATGTCTCTCTGGACCTTGCAAGGGCCCATAAGTTGAAAGTTCTGCTCCCTTTTAGTTGGGCGAAAGAGCACATTAGGTATTTAGGAGTTAACATTTGTCCAAACTATGATGATTTATATAAAGCAAACTATCATAAAGTTATACAGGGATTATCTCTTGCTCTTGACAGGTGCCTTACCATGAGTGGGTGAGACCATGCCACCTGGAGCCCTGAGGGACACTGCATTGGAGAGCATAAGGTTGTGATTATACATTCTGCCAAAGAACAGTATTTATTCAGTCTGACAACTAACAGCAAAACCAATTGAGCACATTACCAGTGAGACTGATGTCCTTTAACCTATAACGAAGGAGATCATGAGCTGAAAGATCAAATGTGGCTGAAAGAGCTAGTGGCAAGAGGACAATGGTCTTATCTTGATCGAAGTTATACTGGATGAAAGTTGTAAGGCCAATTAGAGCTGTCTTGGTACTGTGGAACTTTCTGAACCCAGTCTGATTCAGTTGTAGCACGTTAGTTTTGTTCAGATAATCATCCAATTGCTCAAGTACCAGGTGATATGCAAGTTTAGAAACAAAGAAAAATTGGAAATTGGATGGAAATTAGTTATGTGTGAGGTTCCAAGGTTGGGATCCTTAAGTCATGGGCAAATTTAAGCAGACTTTCAGGATGTAGGGACTACACCCTGATCCAAACTAGCAGTGATCATAGCATGAAAAAAAAAAAAGAATAAAATGAAACAAATGTCAGAGGTGTGACAAACCACTTAACAAAATTAGATGGTAAAAAATCATGAGGTGTTTTTCAATTAACTTAATGTGTGAAGCACAATAATATAAATAATATGAGATGGAAGATTAATGGCTGACAAAGCACTGTCTAATGAGACACTCCTAGGAGAGTGTTGAACATTGAGGACAGCTGAAGCTGGCTGTATAGGAGGCAGGAGTCCCAATGACACTTGTAGTATGGTAATTTTCTTTGAGAAATAACTAACTAAATCATTAGCAGTGAGAGTTATTATATCAGAGGCAGCAGGCTTCCTTGCTCTAGTGGTCAGTGAACGAAGGATACTTTGAGGCTCATTTTCAAAGCACTTAGCCTCCCAAAGTTCCATAGAAACCTATGGAACTTAGCCTCCCAAAGTGCTTTGAAAATATGCCTCCATATAGCTTTGCAGAGTAAGATGCTCTAGCAATTTGAGTAGAGTAATGCTTCCATTTGGCTTCCCAGATGGATAGTTTCTAGTAAGACTGGGCCTTGAAATTGCATAGATTTAAACTAGTATGAGACTTTCTCCAAAGATATTGCTTGTGTCTTAACTGTTGATTCAATAGAAAAAGAGAAGGGACATTTTGTTGCTTATTTGAGGTGTGGGAAAGTAACTCAAGTGGGGCCAAGGTGTTATAAGTAGTGGATAGAGCAGAGTTCCACAATAGAGTTTGTTCATCCAAAGACACAGTAGAGAAATGGTCTTCAGAAGGTGAAAATTATTGAGCAAAATTCTCATCTGTTAGGTTACTCAGGTCTCTGTGGACTTTAAAATCAAACTGGGGTGTCCTATGAACTATTGATGAGTCAGGTTTGAAGGTGATAAGAGAATGGCCCATCCAAGAAAGAGGAAGTGTGGAGAATGATGTTATATGAAGAGATTACTGTGAAGGAACCAGTACAGTATCAATCAAATGTACAGCAGAATGAATGGGTTCTGTCAAATGTAAAAGCTGAACAAAATTAAAGAATTCAGCACTATATGTTACCTGAAAGTCATCCATGTTGATATTAAAATCTCCTAATATGATAGGGCAACTGGACATGAGACAATGAGAACTGACAAGGGCCTGCAATGCCTGAAAAGAATGTGCAGAGGGGCAGGGGAAGGTATATCAGGAGAAAGTCTACCTAGGAGACAAAATCAATCTGGATGCAAGGGATTCTATCTGAGGAGCATTTAATGAGGAAAGGAAATGAAGAGACAAGCATGAGCAGAATAGGACCACAAGTCCAGTTCCCCTCCAATCTTTCTGAATGATATTTAGGTATGAGTAACCAGTAGGGGCAGCTTATGTCCATTTCTTTCTGAGAAGTTCTGCGAGAAGAGGACATTTCTCTTGATAAGTGAACATTATTTTGGTCTGTGCTTTGGTGATTTAAAGATTGGGAATAAAAGAGGAATTGTAGCTTTATTGATAGTTTGAATTTTAAAAAAGCAAACTTTATTAACTAATTTTCATAGTGTAAAACCCTTTTCCCCCGTAGTTTTAAACTTGAACTTTCTGCCACAGCCTACTGCACTAACAGATAGTTCCTAGAAGGCACAGCAGGGCCTAGTTCAGTCTTTCTGTTCTTTGCCAGAATTAGGTGTTAATTAAGGTACTGCGAGGAAGGTAGAATAGCTGCAAAGGTCACTAGAGCAATCTGATTACTGTGTTAACCACAGAGCAAAAATTTGGCTGGGCCATGGCCCACCTGTTCTGCTGCCTAGACCATAGGCAGATACATAACTGCCATTGAATACTGGGTCAATGAAGATTTGGGTGAGCATAAGAGAGTAGGTGTTACTACCTTAATATTTCATTGAAGTAATGTGTATTACAAGCATCTTATTTGTTGTATGCTATTTTTACAGTTGTTTGTAGACTTGGTTAGTTAGTACCAGAAGGTAGACATATAAATCTTCTTGCTTAGCACATGACTGGGTAATTTGCCAATTTTTCTTATTTTTATCCTGATTTTGTTTTGATTATTATACTGTATGTATATTTATTTTATATTATTTTATCTAGAACATGCTTTACCCAGTCTCCCCCTAAGTTTCACCACTGCACAATGTCTGGGGCTTCCTGCTTCCATGGAATTTCCAGATCCAGCTGATCTGGGAGCAAAGAATCTGCACAGGGAATCAAACCTTGTGCAGATTCAATCACCTTTTCCAGAGCCAAGCTGCACAGATACCTAAGAGATACCATGGAGCTTACATCTAGGTACAAGTGCTGCTGATGACATTGGAATTATGAAAGAAGACACCTTATTGTTGCTACTCTGCAATAACTGAGAGTAAAGGGGTTTGTAACTGAACAAATACTGGTGTCAAGGCACATGAAATGAGGAAGGTGTTGATCAGAGGCCAGCTACATTCATCAAACTACTGCCTTACTGATCAAATATTTTCTCCAGCATTTAAACAAAAATTTAAACTTTAAAATAGGCAATTTTAATATTTTTGCTTATTTTAACTGTAAACTGCAATATTTCTGATCTTTTTCTTTCAGTATTACTGCTTTAAGGAAGCTGGCTTTAGTGCTCAGATGTTGGCTGTTTGGATTCCAGACGAGCTATCTCAGTCTGGATCTGAAAAGCCTGGAGTATGTTTTCCTTTTCTCTCTGTCAGTCTCCCTCCTTCCCTCACTCCTTCTCTGGTTCAGGTCTTATTAGAGACAGATGAATCACAGAGAACTGTGCAGACTCTAGTTCTGGCAGGAGCTGTAAGAGCCATTACATCACTTACCAGAATCCTCTCATTCAGACCGGAATCCCTCCTTTCTCCCCTACAGTGGCCCCCAAAACATCCAAATAACCTGACACCTCCTTTTCCCTTTCAGTGACTCTAGTGTTGTCTCTGATTAGCTATACAGAATCACCTTCTGGCTTCTGTTCTTCAGAAGCCCCAACATTTCTGACTAGCCTGGCCCCGTCTTCTCCCCTTCAAAGTCTCCCATAACATCTCTCACCAACCTAGTGCCCCCTCCATCCTTTCAGCAGCCCCTCAATATGGTCGGCTAAGTTGAGTTCAGAAGTAAATTCCTTTTGGGGAAAAATCATCATATGGTTATTCTTACATGCGTCTTATATTTTTAATTGTGGTATTTTTTTGCTGCTAGTTTAAAAGATGACTGAGTTTTATTTTTGATTAGATTTATAGTTTTATTCTTATTTGCTATTTATTGTCTTTTATTTATTTTAATTTTTTTGTATACTAAATCTTATGATTTTACTTTTTCCAATCCAACAGAAAGAATTATACAAAACATGTTGAGAAATGTCTGTCTGTCTATCTGGGGGCAAAATAATTCTCTAACAGGCTTATTTTCGAAAGAGAAGGGTGCCCATCTTTCGACATAAATCGGGAGATGGTCGTCCTTCTCCCAGGGTCGCCCAAATCGGCATAATCGAAAGCAGATTTTGGGCGCCCTCAACTGCTTTTCTGTCACGGGGATGACCAAAGTTCATGGGGGCGGGTCGGAAGCATAGCGAAGGCGGGACTGGGGCGTGCTTAACACATGGGCGTCCTCGGCCGATTATGGAAAAAAGGGCGTCCCTGTCGAGCACTTGGCCGACTTTACTTGGTCCATTTTTTCTTGCAACCAAGCCTCAAAAAGGTGACCGAACTGACCAGATGACCACCGGAGAGAATCGGGGATGACCTCCCCTTACTCCCCCAGTTGTCACTAACCCCCTCCCACCCTAAAAAAAAACTTTAAAAATATTTTTACCAGCCTCAAATGTCATACCCAGCTCCCTGACAGCAGTATGCAGGTCCCTGGAGCAGTTTTAGTGGGTGCAGTGCACTTCAGGCAGGCGGACCCAGGCCCACCCCCCCTACCTGTTACACTTGTGGTGGTAAATGTGAGCCCTTCAAAACCCACCAGAAACCCACTGTACCCACATGTAGGTGCCCGCTTTCACCCCTTAGGGCTATGGTAGTGTACAGTTGTGGGGAGTGGGTTTTGGGGGGCTCAGCACCCAAGGTAAGGGAGCTATGCACCTGGGAGCAATTTCTGAAGTCCACTGCAGTGCCCCCTAGGGTGCCCGGTTGGTGTCTTGGCATGTCAGGGGGACCAGTGCACTATGAATGCTGGCTCCTCCCACGACCAAAGGGCTTAGATTTGGTCATTTCTGAGATGGTCATCCTCGGTTTCCATTATCGCCAAAAACTGGGGACGACCATCTCTAAGGTCGACCTAAATGTTGAGATTTGGGCGTCCCCAACCGTATTATCAAAACGAAAGATGGCCGCCCATCTTGTTTCGATAATATGGGTTTCCCCACCCCTTCGCTGGGACATCCTGCGAGGACGTCCTCAGGAAAACTTGGGCGCCCCGTTCGATTATGCCCCTCCACGGGACCCTTTTACAAAGGCATGCTGAAAAATGGTCTGTGGTAGTGTAGACGCGTGGTTTGGGCGCGCAGAATCATTGTTCAGTGTACCTGTAAGAAATGCCTGTTTTTATTTTTGCTGAAATGGACATGGGGCAAAATGAAAATTGCCACGCGTCCATTTGGGGTCTGAGACCTTACTGTCAGCCATTGACCTAGCAGTAAGGTCTCACGCGGTAACCGGGCGGTAATAGTCTACGCACATTGGGCGCATGCAGGCGCCTACATAGCTTAGTTAAAGGTCCCCTGAAAATTTTTACAGAATCGGATGAAACTTGGGATAGAAGAAAAACGAGTGAAATAAAACATACCAAATTTGAAAACGGGCTAGATTGGACAAAGGTTCCAGAGGATATGCTATCCCAAAAATAGCCTAATGCATTTCTATGTGAGAAGCAGTACCAGTTTCTGCATCATAGAAACTTACATACGTGAAGCATTGCAGTTAGGGAATTTCTCCATTCAAACTATCCCTTCCCTGTTCTCAGATCTCCCCAATCCCTGCACTGCCCCCACCAGTGGCGTACCAAGGGCAGGGTGGTGGGGGTGTAAATACAAAAGGGGGATGCTCCGCTCCCGACTTGTCCCTTTTATTCAGGCTGCCGGCTCCGCTGTTGCCTCTCCTCAGTCCCCAGTCTCCACCTGCCTACCATCAGTTGAAAAGGAGGGCCGTAATACAAGGCAGGTGGATGAAGGGAACTAGAACTGGGGGCTGAAAAGAAAAGTAGGTGGGATAAGGGGACTAGTACTGGAACTGGAGACTGAAAAGGGGTAGGGGCTGAAGCTGTGGGGACTGGGGGCTGAAAAGGGGACAAGGAGAAAGTGACTGGGGCTGAAGCTCAGGACTGGTGGGAGAAAAGTGCTGGGGCTGAAACTAGAAGCTGAAACTGGGGACTGGAGGGATAATGGGGCTGGAAATGGGGGCTGAAAGGGGGGCAGGTGGGAGAAGTGGGCTGGGGCTGGAACTAGGGTCAGGTGGGATAATGGGGCTGGAACTGGGGGCTGAAAAGAGAGGAAAGAGAGAGAGAGGAGGGGGCACAGATCCTGGACAGAAGGGAGAGAAGGGCAGAGGCAGAACCTGGATGGATGGGAGAGGGAAGGCAAACAGTGGATGGAACGGAGAGAGAGAGAGCAGACAGTGATTGGAAGGGGGAGAAAGAGAGGGCAGACAGGGGCAGATGGTGGATGGAAGGGGCAGAGATAGAGGGCAGATGCTAGATGGAAGGGAGAGAGTGAAGAGAAGATGAGGAAAGCAGAAACCAAAGACAACAAACTGTAAATAAAATATATTTTTTCTTTTTTTGCTTTAGGATAAAGTAGTATTGTAGCTGTGTTAATAAATGTCTATAAATAGAAAATGGAAATAAGGTAATCATTTTATTGGGCTAATTTGAATACATTTTGACTAACTTTCAGAGAACAAAACCCCCTTCTTCAGGTCAGGATAGGATACTGTAACAGTACTATACTGTATTGACCTGAGGAAGGAGGTTTTGGCCTCTGAAAGCTAAATGTATTAGTCCAATACAATGGTATTATCTTATTTTCTACATTTGTTTTATTTCTGTTTGTTAATTTGTAAAGTGGTGATTGGTATTTGTTAGTTTTTTCAAATTTACATCTGCTATCTTTATATTTTGCACTGTATTAGGGGACATTTTCTATTTCTGTGGTATTGAATTGTATGCAGAATCTGGCATCTTGGGGAGGGGTTCAGTTTAATTTTTGTCTAAATAGAAAATTTGTGGTTACTTATTCTATAGTGGATTAGTGTGTATCTGTGTCTGTGAAAAAGACATGGCTTTCAGTTGGCATTGACTGTGCTAGATTGACGATCTGTACTATTCTGGCTGGTTTCGTTTTACAATAGGTGAATTGATGTTCTAGTGCTCTCTGCAGTGTTAAGATGCTTCCTTTTCCTAGGTACACCATTTTGTGACTGTAGAAATTACTGCTTATGGTATGGTAGACTTGCTCTATAGGTCCTGAGTGTTTTGTATTCTCTATATGCCTAGTACTGGATTTTGGAAGGGGGTGTTAAAAAATGACCGGCCCCGGTTGTCAAATACCGTAGGTACGCCACTGGTCCCCACCACCAAAATCTATCCCCCATCATCTCCCCTCAAATCCCCTAAACCTCCCACACACAGCTGCCCCAACCCCCTACCACTGCCCCACCCCCTAATCTGTCCTGATCCCCTAAATTACCCCTACAGCTCCCCACCAACCCTAAAACTACCCTTTATCAATGCCCTGCCACTACCAAACTGCTCCACCACCCCCCCCCCCCCCCACACACACATACATACATACACACACCCACATTCATATATAGTAAACATAAGAATTGCCATACTGGGTTAGACCAATGGTACATCTAGCCCAGTATCTTGCTTCTGACAGTGGCCAGTCAATGTCAGAAGTACCTGGCAGAATCCCAAACAGTAGCAAGATTTCATGCTACTGATCCTGTAACAATCCCAGAGATAAGTAGTGGCTTTCCCCATGTTTACCTTAATAGCAGTGGGAATCGAACCCAGGTCCCCAGGATCAAAGTCCGCTGCACTAACCACCCCTAAATGCCTACTGGCAAAATGCGCTCCATCATGTCCATGTGCATACTTTTACACCAGTCAGAATTGTATAACAGGCCATATATGTGTGGAAATTACTTTATGAAATTACTCCCAACCTGTATTTGTAGGTTATGTTGGTACCATGCAGTTTAGAGGGGGAGTTGTAAATTTGTATATTGGCATTTGTGCGCTATTTGTGCCTTTATAAATGAGGCGCCTTTTTGGATTTGTCACGTGGAGGGGCATTATTGAACGGGATGCCAAAGTTTTCCTGAGGGTGTCCTCGCAGGACTTACCCGCGAAGGGGCAGGGAAACCCGTATTATTGAAACAAGATGGGCGGCAATCTTTCGTTTTGATAATACGGTCGGGGACCCCCAAATCTCAACATTTAGGTTGACCTTAGAGATGGTCGTCGGTTTTCGGCGATAATGGAAATCGAGGATGCCCATCTCAAAAACGACCAAATCCAACTCGTTTGGTCATGGGAGGAGCTAGCATTCATAGTGAACCCCTGACATGCCAGGACAACAACCGGGTACCCTAGGGGGCACTGCAGTGGACCAACTGATGCACTAACTGAACGAAAAACGCCCTTCCCTTACCGATCCCTTAGCGATTCGGAAAGGAACGGGAATGCATGAAGGAAATTGCATGCAAATGAGCTGCTCGCTGTTAGCTCATTTGCACATGATTTCCTACCTAAGGAGGGGAAGCCAGTGCAGAGCAGCCAAGCATTATGCGTGGCTACTCTGCACATGCCAAAGACTGCTTCATATACATGCAGACAAGCTGCATGTATAATAGCCGTCTACAACCTTACAAAAAACACAAGTCCAGGTGAAAACGTCCAAGTGCAAAATGTGGATGTTTCTGTGAGAAGGATGTCCATGCCTCTGCTATGCCTCTGACACCACCTCTATTTATTTGGATTTTGAATCACAAGTAGCAGTAGTGGGATTTGAACTGGCCACCTCTGGATTGCAGGACCAGTGTTCTAACCACTAGGCCACTCCTCCCCTCCACGCCCTTGAAATTTGGCCGTCACTGTGTGTGTGTGTGGGGGGGGGGGGGCAGTTCAGGACGTCCAAAATGTTTGAAAGGACGTCCATGCCTTCGCTATGCCTCCGCTGACACACACACACCTTCCCCCCCCCCCCCCCCCCAGGGACCTACATACTGCTGCGATGGACCTGAGTATGATATTTGAGGCTGGCAAAAAAAGTTTTTAAAGTTCTTTTTTTCAGGGTGGGAGGGGGTTAGACACCACTGGGGGAGTCAGGGGAGGTCATCCCCGATTCCCTCTGGTAGTCATCTGGTCAGTTCGGGCACCTTTTTGAGGCTTGGTCGTAAGAAAAAATGGACCAAGTAAAGTCACCCAAGTGCTCGTCAGGGATGCCCTTCTTTTTCCATTATCGGTCGAGGACGTCCATGTATTGGGCAGCGATTACCACTGGGCAAGCACCAGCACTACAAAAATAGAAAATATTTTTGTAGCACCGGAAATGGCGCGTGCAGGGGGTGGGAACTACTGCCGGGCTCCTGCGATAGCCCAGCAGTAGTTCTGTATTGGCACATGGCAAGCCTGTTGCTGTGTGCCAACCCTTTAGTAAAAGGGCCTCAGAATGCCTAATCCTCTTGCATAGTCCATGTCCCAAAATATGTCACACCAGCCTGGTACATCCTTTTCTCCCCTGTAGAAGCCCCCCCCCCCCCATGTATCTGAATATCCTAGCCCCCTCTTTTCCCTTTCAGCATCTCTCGTAAAGTTTGTCACCAGCTTGGCACCCTTTCTCCCTTTCAAGCCCCTGTAGAAGCCCCCCTCCCAAATGTATCTGAATATCCTGGCCCCCTCTTTTCCCTTCCAGCATCTTTCGTAATGTTTGTCACCAGCTTGGCACCCTTTCTCCCTTTCAAGCCCCTGTAGAAGCCCCCCTCCCAAATGTATCTGAATATCCTGGCCCCCTCTTTTCCCTTCCAGCATCTTTCGTAAAGTTTGTCACCAGCTTGGCACCCTTTCTCCCCTTCAAGGGCCCTCCAGAATGTCTGACCAGCCTGGTACCTCCTATGCTTTTCACTTATTTGAATCTCTTTATTTGTACTGAGCATCTTCATGAAGCCTGGGAAATCTGAACAAGGGCTGCCTGACTCCATGGGTGGATCTAACATTTTGAAAAAGGAAAAAAGGGAGGGGGGGGGGGAGGGTGCATTACCGCATATAACATGTTGCAAGGTCTATGCCAGACACAAGCAAATGAATCCAGTACACCCTGTATTCAGAGCAGCTACAAATATCACAGAGTGCAGCAATGGCGCCCCCCCCCCCCACACCTTTTCTGTGGCCCCCAATACCCATCACCTTCAGAGCCACACTTGCATGTCTGTCTTGTACCTTCTATAATCTATTTCCTGCTGAAGCCTTTTTCACAGTTTGTGTATTTCAAGCAAGCAATGCAAACTATTTATTTAAATTTTTTTTTTTTTGCAATTTCCCCTCAATGCTCTGGAACTATTTCTGTCCTTCGCCAAACATAATAAACAAAAATTTGTATTCTGCTACCAGAGCTCAGCAGTTGTATTATTTGCTGCAAAACCAAACCGAGCTTTGGGTGGGGGAAGGCGGTATGTGGGCAGTTTGGCCAATTTAAGCTTGTGCTGTGGTAAGACCTGCAGCCACATCTGATTTTTCTAATTCCTAGCGCAGTGTGTTCTGATCCACAGAAAACTCAGGATCACAACAACCAAATGCAGTTCAGGACAGTGAGCTGAAAAACCATAAGTAAATCAGAATCCTATGTCCTTATGAAATTAGACAGGCATGACTACAAAATGAGGTAAAACAAGTAACTCACACAATGGCTTAGCCTTTTCAATCACAATAGAAAGACCATTCAGAAACTCCCTTATATGGTAGATAGGCCCTGCCCAGTGCATCACAGGATACACCATGCAGGGTGAGGTGCTGCCATTTTGAAGATGGCACCCAGAGAAGAGTGCATTGGCATCGCTCTTGCTTCTTATGAGGTATAGCGGTCTAATGGGGTGGGCTTCCATTAGACCACCAGGGCAATTTGTGACTGGGGGAGGGGGGCCTGGCTAGGCGAGGCCGGGGGAGGCACTGGACCACCAAGGCATTTTGTAACTGGAGAGAGAAAGAGGGAGAAGACCAGGGGGCCACTAGATCACCAGGGCATTTTTTTTAAGGCTTGGAGAAAGGGGGAAGGGGGGGGGGGTTGGGTTGGGGCTGATGCTGAAAATGTTAGCAAAGTCCAAATCCTATATAATAAAACGCACCTCCAACGTTCTGAAGCTGACTCCGTGGCTGAGGCATTCCTGCTCTCTGGCTCCAGGCAGCTACTAAACCGACGCGTCACGTAGTTCTGGGTACGCCACCAACACGAGGCCCCGCCCCTGTCACCCTCGCTGCAACACCAGGCCCCCCCAGGTTGAACGAAAGCAGCATGAGGCCCTGTCCCTGCCGCCCTCGCCGCAATGCCACGCCCCCCCAGGTTGAACGACAGCAGCACGAGGCCCTGCCCCTGCCGCCCTCGCCGCAACGCCACGCCCCCAAGGTCGAACGATAGCAGCATGAGACCCTGCCCCTGCCGCCCTCGCCGCAACGCCACGCCCCCAAGGTCGAACGATAGCAGCACGAGGCCCCGCCCCTGCCACCCTCGCCGCAACGCCATGCCCCCCCAGGTTGCCGCCCCAAGGAGTTCAGGCTCGGCCCTTCTCTCTCTGTTAACTATGGTCCCGCCCTCATTTCCTGTTTACGCAATGAGGGTGGGACCAGAGCTATCAGAGAGAGAAGGGCCGAGGCTGCATGCCTTTTAATGCTGCTTTCGGCCACCGAAACAGATGATTTTACAAATTTCGAAGGAATGTGGCTGGAACTGGGAGGGAGGGAGGGACGATGACCCTAGAACTGGGAGGGAGGGAGGGGGGCCCTGAAACTCGGAGGGAGGGAGACCCCAAAACTAGGAGAGAGAGACCACGAAACTAGGAGAGAGAGAGGGAGGGGATGACCCTGGAACTTGGAGGGAGGGAGGGGATGACCCTGAAACTCGGAGGGAGGGAGGGACAACCCTGGAACTCAGAGACAGGGAGGTAGGGGACGACCCTGGAACTCAGAGGGAGGAAGGGAGGGGACGGACGACCCTGGAACTCGGAGGGATGGAGGAATGACCCTGGAACTCGGAGGGAGGGATGGGAAGACCCTGGAACTCGGAGGGAGGGAGGGACAACCCTGGAACTCGGAGAGAGACAGGGAGGTAGGGGACGACCCTCGAACTCAGAGGGAGGAAGGGAGGCTACGGACGACCCTGGAACTCGGAGGGAGGGAGGAACGACCCTGGAACTCGAAGGGAGGGAGGGAGGCAGCCACCCTGGAACTTGGAGGGAGGGTGGGGCATGACCCTGGAACTCGGAGGGAGGGAGGGGGACGACCCTGGAACTCGGAGGGAGGGGGAGGGGCGCATGGCACACACTCTCATTCTCACACACACACACTCTCTCACAGACACACTCGCACCCAGTCTCACTCTCTCTCTGTAACACACACACAGTCGCACATTCACTCTCTCTCTCTCTGTCTCTCTCACACACAGTCAGTCTCACACAGACTCTCTCAAACATACACACTCAAAGGAAAACCTTGCTAGCGCCCGTTTCATTTCTTACAGAAATGGGCCTTTTTTACTAGTTTGTAGTATAGGATGTAGTTTACAAATAAAACTACATCCTATAAGCAGTCTGCTACCTGATGCCACAGATAACTTTAAGCTGCATGTATGCATTAGTTCTACAGTGTAGTTTTTCAGGTCTGGCTTGATCCCATTTCACAAAGGCACTTGATTGCCCTCTGATATTGTCTTACCAAGCATAGATAGCAGGCAATAGAATAGGATTACATCATTGGGGTCTTGGTCTGGCCAACCTTTTGCCACATGGTACCAGCCACTGGGGAGCTTGTGGGGTGGAGGTGAACATTAGTTTGGCCACCACATCCAAAAGGTGTTTTGCTGCCTTTGTTCCCAAGTGCACAGTTCATCACTAAGCAATGAGTGGTGTGAAGCACAAACTAGCACAGGCGCTTTAACCCCTGGGAAGGCAAATCTGTAGGCAGTGTTTTCATACTGCATCAAATCTCAAGACAAAGGTTGGGCTTTCTTCAGATCACCTGAGTGGTACTTAGCAGAGGCAAAAGAAAAGGCTGTTTCCTAGCTGTTCTGCTCATTCCTATGCAACATTTGTATAGCTGTCTTCTGTGGTCTGTAGGATCTTGAGTGACTTAGAGAGGAGGGAATGTTTCAATGTGGTTAAGGATGTATTGTCAGAAAACACTGAACTGGCAGAAAACTTACACTATCTCTGTAATCTTTATTGAAAGCACCAATACATTTTAGCAAGTACAGGTATATTGGGGGGAAGGGGAAAGAGTGAGGGGAGAGCAGAGATAGACATGCCTACCTTTGTAATGACCATCAGTTCAAAATGGGGATTTTATTTGTCTCCCAGCTTAACCCTAACAAGGTTGTTTGCTCATAAGTCCAATTGCCAAAACATGGGTGAACTAAATCCTATCCAGTAGTTCCAGAATCAAGGGCAATGAATACAGATTCTAAAATGTAACTCTCTCTAAAACCTGGTAATCCACAACAGATGTTCTTTGCAAACAATACAGGTGCCCCAGCAAGACAGGTAAACTCTTGGATAAACAATTTTTCCGCGGATTCTATATGTCATGGTGAGTGGCGCGTGTTAAATTGTGCGCATGGCCATTTTACACATGCTACTCAATTAGTAACAAGCCAATTAGTCATGACAAAAGGCTGATAACCAATTATCATCACTAATTGGAAATAATTGGAATATACATGCACTTCTTTTTAGTAAAAAGAGGCGCATGTAAATTCCAAATTGCCTAGCTGAAAAGGGCAACATTGGGCCTTCAAGACTGAGACAACAGGAGTATTCTATTGACAGATGACCCGACACGGGCCATGTTTCGGCGTTAGACAACGCCTGCCTCAGGGGTCTAATGAACAAAACATGTAAAAACATATAAATAACCATAATAGATATTAAAACCATTTAAAATTTGATAAAACCATATAATATTAATGGGAAACATATATAAAATGTATAATGTAATGGAAAGTGTGGAAAGAAAGCATCACTATAAATTATATATGTATACAACGGTATTAATGTAACTCATCTCAATGAATGATTGTGGAGAGATATTTATAATAGAATATTTATTATAGACATGTTATTATAGAATTTGGGGGAATGCACGTACATTTAGGCACGAGTATTTACACCAGGTTTTCAGTGGCATAAATGTCCATGCCTAAATGAACGTGCGTTCCCCCAGCCTGTGCCATTCTATAAACCATGTCTTACTGTAGATGTGGTTTATAGAATAGTGCTAGGTGCATTATTTCAACATGTCTCTATTTAAGACGCCTTGTATAGAATCTAGCCCTTTATGGATTGTTCTGAATATTTTCTTTGGTGTTATGAGTTCAGGTTCTAACATTATCTATACTAAGTTGAAAATTTAAAAGGCAATCATATTCTCAATGGGAGGGTAGGGCATTTTCTTTGTTTCAAAGACATCTATAAGGTCAAGCATAGAGGTCAAGTTTATTCATAGTTGGAAACTTGGGAATTCCATCAAAGTGGTTTACAAATAAAATCAAGAACATAAGATAGAAAGGAACTACAACATGGATAGAAAATCAAGGACAGGATGAAACAGAGGGCTAAGGAAAGGGAATAGGTACTGGGTCTAGGAGAACAGCAGGGGAGGCACCATCACTGGGCTCCATTTGTCCCAGCGGCCGTTGGCATGTAGCAGGAACTGAGGAACTTGACTTGGGTAGGCCAACAGATCTGAGGGTTGTATTTGCTGAGCCAGGTGCTTCCCAACTCTGCTGGCATATGCAGGGCTTGAAAAAGTCCAAACATTATTATCTCTCCATTTTCTCGATCAGTGGTTCCAACTTTAGCAGTTTCTTCAATGGTTTCTACCATGCTACTGAAAAGTCCATAATTTATGCCCTTGCCCCCAAGTCTTATATGTTCATTAGACCAGATAGCTCTTCTGTGCAGCTTGAAGACATAAGATCCACTGGAGTCAGTACATTAAAAGTTGTTATTGACCTAGGCAGTGACACAACTGTCTGGAGTGGTGCTTTCTCTGAAAAAAGTGAAGAACCGGTATGGCAAAATAGCATTTATTAGTCAAAAACAGACCTGATGCAGCCACAATTCGGCAGTTGCCTGTACCATGGGTAGAATTTCAGCTTTGCACAAAGAAAGGACTTATCATGCTACACGATTAAAAAAGACCGCAACAGCTCAGTTGGCAGTTATACAAACTGTGTGCAAAGCTGAAATTCTACCCATGTTGCAGGCAACTGCCAAAACGTGGCAGCATTGGGTCTATTAAGCTCTTTGAGCAGGGACCGTCCTTCTATGTTTAAATTGTACAGCGCTGCGTAACCCTAGTAGCGCTTTAGAAATGCTAGTTAGTAGTAGTAGTAGTAGTATTGCTGATTATTAAATGCTATTTTCCTATACTGGTTCTTCACTTTTTCCAGTGTGCTTCCACTTCTCAACTGCTCTGCTATTTTTTTGCCTCTTCTCCTTTTCACATGGTGTTTTTCTCTTCTAGGCTTCTTCTCTCATCATCACATGGGGCAAATTTCCCAAAAACTGTTTCTTGGAGATGTTTGTACTTCACGGTCTTGGTCACCACAATATAGAGAGAGGTTTGCATGCCTTCAGTGTTCATTCCTTTTTGTGGAAAGTCAACAGGGCTGGTGCAAGGGTACCCTAGGCAACCCTTCAGCCTTATATCCCCCTCAATTAACTTTAAGAGCCCTATCACCCCAAACCATTTACCTTGTTAAATGGACTATTTAAACATTTCCCAACTACCTTGTGGGTAAAAATGCAGGTTGATGATTCTTTTGAGTTTGTGTGACTGTCTGGACCATTGCACTGCTTTAACTGCATCTGTTTTGTTTTTGGGTTTTTTTTTTACATTTATATAAATTACAAAAAAAATGTGTGTACAGAAATAAGCCCATTATTAACATCACTAAACTAAGGAAATAAATTTATAGGGAAATACAGGAATTAATTAACTGGGCTTCATAGTCCACAATGGAAGGGAACTAAGATGCTACACCACAGGAAGCTGGACTTTAAAAAGTAAAAAAAAAGAAAGAAATGAAACACAGAAAAAGTAAGAGTTTGCCTTATTATTACATTATGAGTGGCATTTTCAACACAGAAAAAATGTCCAAAAAGTATCATAAAGCAGCATTTGGACAATTTTTTTCTCAAAACGTCTCAATCAGTATTTTTGAAACCTATTTTGCAGATGTTTATCTATACAATTCGTCTGCACTGTGCCCGTATCAGAAGGGGGTATGTTGGGGATGTTTCAGGGGTGGGATTAGGATGTTCCTAACAGTTGGATGTTTTACAGCCATAATGGAACAACACAAAAACATCCACGGCTAAAATTTCAATGTTTTGATCTAGACCTGTTTATAGAACAAATAAAGCACAAAAAGGTGCCCTATATGACCAGATGACCACTGAAGGAAATCAGGGATACACCCTACTCCTTCAGTGGTCACTGACCCCCTCTCACCCCCCAAAAATGTGAATACAAATATTACTTACCAGCCTCTATGACAGCTTCAGATGTTATAGCCAGTTCTATTACAGCAGCAAGCAGGTCCCTGGAACAGTGGTGTAGCTACAGGGGGGGCCATGGGGGCCTGGGCCCCCAAATTGTCTCTGGGGCCCCCAGATTGGCTGGTGGGGTCCCCAACCCCTGCCAGCTGAAGCGTTTCTCCCGTGCTGGTCTTGCTGCATTGCCTACCCTGCTCATCTCAGTCACACCATGCACACTCATTTTAATGAAACTTCACGCATGCTTAGTTTCATTAAAACGAGTGTGCATGGTGTGACTAAGAATAGGACAGGAAATGCGAGACCAGCATGGGACAAATGCTTCAGCTGGCGGGGATTGAGGACCCCCGCCAGCCAAGGAGGTGGAGAGGAGGGCCAAAATGTGCCTCCCCCCACACATTTTGGGCTCTGGCTCCCCCTCCCGTGGAGATCTGGCTACGCCCCTGCCCTGATGTTGTATGGTGGTCTGTGCAGTGCACAGTAGAGAGGGGGACCCAGGCCCATATCCCACGCCACCTGTTATACTTGTGGTGGAAAATGTGAGCCCACCCACACTACCCAAAAACCTACTGTACCCACATATAAGTAACCACATATAGGTGACCTCTAATATAGGGCTATTGTAGTGGTGTACCATTGCGGGCAGTGGGTTTTGAAGGGTTCAACAAACAATATATGGGAGCGGTGGCATACCGAGGGCAGGGCAATAGGGGGTAGTCCGCCTCCGATGCACGCTGCAAGGGGGTGCAGGGAGCAGCCATGCGACCGTCAACTCCACCAGTTACCTGCTCCCTCTGATGTTACTTCCTGTTCAAGTGCAGGGAACTTATACAGCCGATAGCCGAGTGACTGCTCCCAGCACCCCCAGGAGGTAACACGTGGGGGTGGAGGTGATGCGCTGGGGGTGGAGGTGATGCGCTGGGGGGGGGGGTGATGTGCTAGGGGATGCACGCCAAAGAAAAACCACACAGAGTGTGGAGGTGCACTTGATCCCCACGAGACATGTAGGAGAAAACAAAGGAGGGGTGGGGAAAATAGGCTCTATCCAAACAATGGGGGAGACGTATATTTTAATAACACAATGATATTTATTGCAAATGGTTGACTCAACACAGCCGTGTTTCGGCGCCGTAGCGCCTTCTTCAGGAGTCTATAAAAACAAATACAGTAACAAATATAAAACATGCACAGCAGCAATCTGCCCCGGGTGCCAGCTGACCTAGGAACACCACTATATTGGAGCAAGGGTGAGATGTGTACCTGGGAGCTTCTATATGAAGTCCACAGCAGTGCTTCCTAGGGTGTCCCAGTGCTCTCCTGGGATGTCTGTGTGGCCAGTCTACTAAGAATTCTGGCTCCTCCTACATCCCATTGGCTTGATTTTCTATGTTTCTACGCTCAAAAGAAACAGGATGCAAATGAGCTGCTCGCAAAAACAGCAAGCAGCATACGCAGAACAGCCAATCATTAAGCGTGGCTGCTCTGCGCATTCCACAGACGTCTTTCATACACACATCCAAGCTGCAAGCAAGAAAGCAGTGTGTAGCTTTTTTTTTTCAAACTTTTTTTTAATCGTATTTACCTGTTACCTCTAGTGTAAGCAGCACTCACTTTCCTGCAGCCAGACCTGCCCGATCTGATCTGACCCTGCGCAGCAGTACAGTCAGGGAGACGGTATCAACTCTGCAAGCAGGCAGGGAGGGAAGCAAGGGAGAACAAGGCGAAGGAGAGAGCGAAGGGCTGCGTGCGTGCATACTTGGCGAGCGGGGGGGGGGCAGGCTCTAGAGATACCACAGCTCTCTTCAACCATCAGGTAGCTGTTATTTCAGTGGTATTAGAAAGGAAACAGCAGTACCGACAGCTCCTGACCACCCATAAAAAATTCATCCTAAAGAAAAGCGGTCCTTTCTCTGCATCACTAGGGAAACTGCTGTGCATCACTTGGATTCACATTTGAATAGTAATTAGCTCATTAAAATAACTTTGCATATAATTATCGTTAGCTGCTTGCTACCATGACAGGAAAACAGCCCTCAGAACCCTTTTGTGCATGTTTTGCTGAACTCCGTGCTCGCTAAACCGTCTACAACCTGTATAAAACGCACGTTGCTGGCTCGTTTAGTGCTTCTGAGCCTAAGTTGCTACAATACCATTGGTGTGGTGTGAGCCCTATGCTAATCATTAACCCCCGGATTCTATTATAGTGTGACTTAAGTTGTGCGTGCAATCTGGACCATATGTCCGGATTTCCCAGGACATGTCCTCCTTTTCAGGGGACTGTCGGGGATCCAATTGATTTTTTCCAGCTGGCCCGTTGTCCGGGTTTGTAGGCTGGCTGGCTGTCTGGCAGGCGGGACTCAGGGTGCCCTCCCCTCACATACCTTAATGCGTCCTGGTGGTCTAGTGGCCTCTTTGGGGCAGGAAAGAACCCCATTCTTTACTAACTGGTGCTGCCTCTGTCAAAACACAGCCCATGTTGGGTTTATTGTGTCAGCACATTTTTTTTTTGAAGAATAAACTTTGAACTTCTTGGACATTGTAGTTGGCTTATTCCACTCCGGCACAGGTTGTGTAGTTTCCTGTGGAAGATTTGTGGGGTTTTTTTTGTTTTTGTTCTCAGTCTTGCAGCACTAATTCCTCTCTCCCTCCAGATGCTCATCCCTAATCTTCCTGGGGTTCCTGGTGTTTAGCAGAAACAGGAGTGATCCCCACTCATTTCTGCTCTAAAGTACTGGGTTTCAGCATGGTTTCTGTGACCTCTAGCAGTAATCTCACGGTACTATCACTAGAGGTCAGGTTGCCAAATAAAGGCAAAATTAGATCAAGTAGGGTGTCAGTCAAGTAGATCAAGTCAAGAGCCAGAATGCAAGCCAATAGCAATTTGGCAGCCTGACCCCTAGTGGTAGCACTTCAAGATTCTCGCTAGGGGTGGCAACTGCCTTTTTGGAACCTGAGACCTTCGAAGCTGGAGCAAGTGGAGATCACCCCTGCTAGACATCAGGGATCCCAGCAAGGCTGGGGATGGGAATTGGAGGGATCAGGGGTGGAGGGGTAGTTTTTTGTTGCCAGGAGAGTCAAATGGAGGTTCTTCTTTCCAGGGGAGTGTACCTAGGAAACAGGGCTTTTTTCAGGGTGTACTTGGGGGTACTGAGTATCGGTACCTTTTCCATTGCCTGCTAAAATTGACCCATGGTCCCCAAGTTGAGCTCAGGCTCTACACACCAATTCTGCCTTATCATGGATTCTGTGACTGGTTGCAGGGGGCCTGGCTATTGTGCGGTGAGTTCCTCAGTGATCACCCCACCCCTGAAGGGTGGCCAGGCATTTGAGTACCAGCACCTTTTTTGCTAGACAAAACGCACTTTTAGGAAGAATCAGATAGAGAGGAGTGGGATTAGATGTGTTTGGAGGTGTGGGGGGAGATCAGAAGGCTGGCAAAAGGGATCAAGGGACATTAATGCAACAGGGGGGTGATCTATAGGGGGTGTCTAGACCTCAGCATTGACACCTTCCACTTATAGTAGGCACTTATACATGTCTGGGGGCAGGTGTAAATGCCATTGAGAGGGTTTTTAACATTATTATTATTATCAATTTCAATAAACTTCAAAGAAATTTGAATACAGAAACAGACATTCAGTAGTCACTGCAATATAACCTCAATCAATCTATAGGTAGTAAAATAAACCTTTAAAAAATCTGCTAGACCATATAAGAAGGAGAGATCACAATTCGCAAAGTAGAAGGAATATTACATGCAGAAAATAACTAAATAAGATGCACAGTGGACACCCCTCTATAACATATATGACTGAACTTCAAAGCGAGAAACCCACATATATCTATCCCAGCCCTGTTACTCCTCTACCTTCAAGGAAAAAAACTGAAGCAGTACGGGGTTATGGAAAACATAAGAACGCTGATCCAAATAGACCAAACATTTACATGGGTACCTTATTTTTTTATTTATTTTTTTTACATTTCTACCCCGCGCTTTCCCACTCATGGCAGGCTCAATGCGGCTTACATGGGGCAATGGAGGGTTAAGTGACTTGCCCAGAGTCACAAGGAGCTGCCTGTGCCTGAAGTGGGAATTGAACTCAGTTCCTCAGGATCAAAGTCCACCACCCTAACCACTAGGCCACTCCCCCACAAAGCAATAACATGCTGTTTAAAAGACCTCTTCCTCCTATTTTGAGTCCAATTGGAAATGTCTGGAAAGATAAGAGATTTTCCCTTCAAAGAAAAAAAACTTCAGGGGACCTAAGAAATACAAAACTTACAAGCTAGTCATGAGAGAGATTTACATGCCCTGCTTCCACGGCATGCAAATCAATCTCATGAATATTCATTGTGGGTATCCTGAAAACCTAACTGGCTGTGGTGCCTCCAATCATTGGCTTAGTAAAAGGGTCCTTTTTTTTTTTTTTTAGTTGTTTTGTATCCAAACTTTTAAAGTTTTTCTATGATTCCAATTCCTAGGTAATAATATCCCATGCCAGGAACTGTTCCTGACCGCTTCCTCCTTCAGCAGGAAGAGAAGCTTCAGAAGTACAAAGTGGTGGACTGGTTTCAAATTTAAAGGGCTTTACAGGGGCCAAGAGCTAGTAGACTTTTACAGCTGTCAGTCCTGGAACATAAGGCTTGGCTCAGTGACAGAAGGAGATCAGCCAACTCACTAGAAAAACAGTATGATAAGCCAGCTAAGGTAGGGTATCGAATTTCTGCTTGCAGAAAATATTAAACCCCACACAGTGGGCTTGGATGGGCAGAACCAGGAAACCTAATTAATACTCAAAATCATGTCCTACTGGAGTTTGCTTTTTTAAAATTATTATTTTTCTTGTCGTTCTTTTCCCCTTTCTTTTGCGTGTTCTATCTCTCCAGTCCTTTGCTTTTCTTGATCTGTTTTCTTTGATACTTGTCGTAGGCACCAGGCCAAGTTTCTGATCCATTAGCGAGGTGCCGTGCTGACTGAAGAACAAATCGGCTCAGATCCGTTTGCAATTAGTTGCTGCTAGCACCTCATCTGGAAGGCATTATCCAGCGAGTGTGCACAGGGGGTGCGAGGGAGGGAGCATGGAAAAAATGGAAATGCCAAGCAGAATAAATCAGCCATCTCTTAAATTATGAACGTGTCTGATCGTAAGTCAGCAGATGTACCGAAGACTATAATGAAAAATGAACATGGACAGCTCAGAGGAGACACATAGGACCCGTCCAGTGGAAAAAACAAATGCAACCACATCTGTTCAGGAACTTGCAATGCAATCTAATTTTATATATAGCAAAAGCAGAAGTGTGCAATAAAATGTGTGCATTAAAGGATCATGGTGCATTAAAGGACCAGGTGTGCATTAAAAGGATCATGCATGCCCCTAGAGTATAAAGCTAAGTGCCTTCAACAGACAGGAAATGCCTTAAAATCCTTCAAAGAACCATGTGGAGTAGGTTCTCAGATGTATTACTCCAGGGGGAATTCTGAGAAAAAAATTTTAAATTTTGCAAAATTCTGCACATTTTATTTACAATTTTCTTGTGTTGAATTCCCCCATTATAAGGGCTGGCATCTCCCCCTAGGCATGAAATACACCCCACTACACCACTGCCATAGCCACAGCAGTTTCCCATTCACCTTCTTACAGATCTCCACCTCCACCCCAATCTCATGGCTCACATACACACACCCTCATCTTTTCCAGCCCCCCCCCCCAACTCACTCCACACACATACATCTCATCCACCTTTTCCATCCCCCAACCCACTCCATCATTATTTCAGCCCCCTCCCTGCACATACACACCAGCCACCTTTTTTCCAACCCCCCCCCCCCCCCCCGTGCCTCATCCACCATTTTTTACAGCCCCTCCCCATGCTCCCGTCCCTTCAGTTCCTTCTTCCTTGCACCCTCGCTGGCTTCAGCGCAGCATGAGGAGGAGCTGTCCAGCAACACATCAGGCTGCTTCCTGCTCCTCTGCCGTCCTGGGCCTAGCTGTTGCTTTGAGCCATGCAGGTCTCCATACAACTGCGTGACAGGAACCACTGGATACGAAGGTGTCAGAGGAGCAGGAAGCAGCCTGATGTACTGCTAGGCAGCTCCTCCTTGTGCTGCACTGAAGCCAGTGAGTGTGCAGGGAGGGAGTAAAGCAGCTGGAAAGCAGACTGCGCAGACTTCTGCGTGGGAAAGACAGAATTCTGCACAGTCTGCAGAGGTGGGGAATTCTGGGCAAATTCTGCATTGCGCAGTTGCGGTGAATTCTCCCAGGAGTAATGCATAAAGTAGCCTGGAACCAAATCCGTCTCCAACAGATTTTGCTTTTGGAATTAAAATAAAATTGCTAACATTCGATTTGCCCTTTTTCATGAGGGCAATATTTACTATGTGTGAAGACCATGTAGGCACCTATTTTAAGCCTATTTTTAAAGACGTGGAGGTGCATATTCGAAAGAACCTCCAAGTCAGAATTGGCACATCCTGGTCATAATGTCCCCCAAAAAATGTCCATCACACAGCCATGTTCAACAGAAAGAAAAATTGGGATTTCCTGTTCGAAAATGCATGAGCAGGCCATTCTTGTGCTGAAAACATTCAAAATGAACAGCCATTTTCCAAAATGAAATGTTCAAAATATGTACACCAAAAAAGCAGGTACAAAAATGTCTGTGTGGCATCATTTGTAAGAAAATGGCCACACAGACATCCCTGCAGAGCAGAGGAGCAGCCAAGTGGTCAGTGCAGTGTGGCCTTCCTTAAACGAGACCCAGATACAAATCCCACCTTAGTTCTATTATATGTTATTGTGAGTCTTGCTGTAGTGATTTTTAACATGCAGTAAGCGCGCAGGCACCTATGTGTCTGTGTAAAATAGCACCTGAGTAGGCTCTCTCTTATAAAATTACTTCCTTCAAGTTCAACCTAAGCAGTTGAGATTTCAGCACAGTTAGAGTGGTGAGGATAGTGATGTCATTAGCAGAGGTGTGCACTTCACATTTTTTGGAAGAAAGACAGGAAAGGAGAGATATGATAGAGATGTTTATGTTAAATCTTTGTTTATTAAAGAATTCAATAGACAAGCAAATATACAATACAGTGGTTCAAATTGAACCTTTCAAAACAAATCCAACCCCCAACTAAACCTCTACCCACCCCTTCCCCTAAACTAAATGAAGGCATTTAGTAAAGAAAATAAAAATCATAGCATGTCAGATAGCCATTGTTTTCATTGTAAATGATGCACAGATCCACTTCTGAATTTTTCTTTTCCAGGTCTATCTTAGGGTGTCTGTAAGAAGTATACTGGAAGTCAATAATTGTGAGTATTCAACAGCATGGAATTAAAAAAAAACTATGCAAGTTATGAAGAGTACAAACATCGCAGGAGATCACAGGACTAAGCAAAATGGCAGTACCCAATAGCCACTGTCACTAAGCCCAAAAGAATTGATATAACATTTGCCAGAGTTGATACTATATTGGCTCCGGTAATATATGCACTATTTTGTCGTTTCAAAAGTGAATTCAAGTGAAAACTAATTACTCAGAAGTCAATAAAAAGGTAAAAAGCAAAACAATGTTTCCAACTGGTTATTAAACATAATCACTATCTAAATGATCTATCACTAGTGTGCCCCAATGTTCCCTTCCCTACAACAATGAATCCCCTTTAATCCAAATAATCAACCCGTACCCTACCCCCAACCAGAAAGAACTTTCATCATCAAGAGGAGAAGAAAAATAAATGATTATTTATCCGTCCAAGGATGGTCAAAACATCAAGATGTTAATGGCACAATCTAGCCAGTCATCAACGAATATAAGAGGGGAAGGGCCTGTACTCTGATGATCCATATCCCAAAGAATAGTGACCATCCAGAACATATATTTATACAAAAAAAAAAAACATTCATACACATCACACAGGAGCCCACAGACACACCTGATCGGAGCCTTCAGAGCAAACCACTCCAACTTCTAGCAGTGCCTAGAGACAGTTCAAAATAAAATTCCGGGCTCTGGAAGATAATGAAGAGATATAGGGTTCCCATATATACAAATTATTTTTCATGTATTTTAGGGATGTGCCTACATGAAGCTGCTCCAGGAGCATATGATGGTGGAGCAGACTACGCCAACCCCAGTAGGAAAGAGCTTCTGGTACTGTCCAAAATTTCCAAATGTATTCCCCCCCCCCCCAATAAAGCTGTCTTATGGATAAACGGCGACCCCCCCCCCCATCCACTCGGCAAACGAAAGACCTCATCTCAGTCTAACAAAAGGCCCATCACAGACATCGGGATGGAAGATTCTAGGATGACCCCCAAAAAGCAAGTAATCCGCTGCCAGAAACGATGAATAATTGTACATTCCTAAAAGGCATGAAAAAACGAATTATGTAAAGTATTACATTTTTGATATAGGGGAATGTCAATGTCACCCACATGAAACAATTGAGTTTGTGAAAAATACGCCCTGTGAAGGATTCAGAAATTGACATTCATGTAGTCCAGTGTCAGAGTTAGTTGTGGAATGCAGGAAGACCAAAGGCGAATGTCTATGGATTCTACAGATCTATGTAAATCTGACGCCCAGGTCAGTTGAAGATGTGATATGAATTGCTGTCGGAGGAGCTGTAAGATGGCATTATGAAGGACAGAGCCTGACAAGCGATTCCCTTCATCTGCACACAAAAAAGATCATAATTTCTCAGCATGTGCTGTCTTCATTGCTGTTCTGTCTAAAGATTGCACATAGTGGCATAATTGATGGTAGGCGAAAATGTCCTTGATTTGTGTGAGATTTCCATTCCCCAAATTATGGAGTGGCAGGAGAGATTTATCAGTATGTAGTACCTGAAAAAGATGATGGATATCCATGTCCCCCCCCCCCCCCCCCCCCCCCCCCCCATTTTTTAAATGTAGCGTTATCAATACCCGGAGTAAATGCAGCATTGCCCTGGATGGGCAATAAAGTGGAAGTGTGGGGAGAAATATGCCATGAGGAGGTGAGAAATTTACAGAGATGTCACAGAGGAGTCAGTAAAATACGACCGTGTGCCAAGTCTGGGAGTTGTCTCCCTGGCACCTGCAGAAGATAACCCAGCCACCAAGGGGCAAAAATATTGACTTCTACTCTAATTGGTGTGTAATCCTCTCTATGTAAGAACAAATCCCCTATATGTCAGACCAAACATGCTAGGTTATATTTCATAACATCAGGTATCCCCATACCGCCTGTTTTCCAAGTGCCAAATAGCATCTTCATTGCAAATTTAGTTTTTTTAAAATCTCCAGAGAAAACGAGTCAAGATATGATGATCTTTTTTCAAAAGAAATAGAGGAAGCATTTGGAAAGTGTAGAGCTTTTAAGGGAATTCTGTCATCTGAAATAAATTTATTCTACAAGGTAGGCCCAAAGGTAGTGTTTGCCAACTATCCAATGATGTTGTAGTCAAGTCTAATAAACGGGTAATATTAAGGTGATATAATTCAGACACAGACATTGATAATTGAATTCCAAGATAACAAAAAGAATTTGGGCCCAACGTAGAGGAAAAGAACACACCCAGTCCCATCTCACCCCTTCCAAAGAAGTTAAAGCCAGAGATTTCTGCCGATTAAGGCAGAATCCTGAGAAGTCTTTGCACTCCTGGAAAACTGTCATCAGGGTATCCAGGGAATATTGGGGGTTTGTCAGGTGAACTAAAATGTCATCCAGAAAAGCAGAGATCTTAAAGGCTAAGGATCTAAAAGGTATACCTTGAATCTCTGGATTTGATAAAATATCCCTTACCAATGGATCTAAAACCAAGATAAAAAGGAGCGGTGATAGAGGACAACCTTGCCTTGTACCCTGTCGGAACAAAAAGGACTGAGAATTTTGACCACTAACCCACATCATTACCTCTGGAGTTGAGTACAAAACTCTCACCACCTCAAGAAAGGTCCCGGTGATTCCATAGGCCTGTAATGTGTGAAAACAAAAATTCCAATTAACATAATCAAATGATTTTCAGCATCGAAGATGATCTGAAGTGAAGAGAGCTTGCACGATTGAACTGTTGCTAAAGAGGCCAAAATGAGGCAAATATTTTTAGTGGCCTTCTGTCCTTTAACAAACCCTACCTGGGCTTCATGTACCAAAGCAGGTAGCATTTTGGCCAGACGGTTAGCCAAGATCATAGCAAACAGTTTAGCTTCAAAGTTGAGTAAAGAGATTGGTCTGTATGAGTGTGGTGAGCAAGGGTCTTTGTCAAGTTTCAAAATGACATTTATTTGTGCTGTACAGTAGAGGAGTGTGGTAGCCGTATTAGTCCACTCTTAAGGTTATCAATAGAAATCAAACAAAATAAAACATGGAAAAGAAAATAAGATGATACCTTTTTTATTGGACATAACTTAATACATTTCTTGATTAGCTTTCGAAGGTTGCCCTTCTTCCTCAGATCGGAAATAAGCAAATGTGCTAGCTGACAGTGTATATAAATGAAAACATTCAAGCATTACTATGACAGTCTGACAGGGTGGGAGGAGGGGGGTGGGTAGGAAGTATGCATGGGGACATCAAAGCATATCATTGATATTCTAACAGGATGGGTGTGGATAGGTGAGGGGAGGGTGATCAACAGAGACATGCAGCTTTATGGTTTATAATGGGCTAAGAACCCCAGATCCTTGTTAAGTCCTTTCTGTTGGGTGTTAAAATATTCAATCATTCTGACTTCAAAGGTCTTACGTTCTTGTATGGTTTTAAAGTTACCTTTCAGGATTCTCACTGTGAAGTCACTGGTACAGTGTCCTGGTCCTGTAAAATGTTGACCAACAGGCGTGGGAACCCTGCTGGCACCGGGATTCTGTCTGTGGATTTTTTCTTTTTGTACTGTAGCAGATTCTCCCTGGGTGTTTTGAGGGAGGAGGCAATATTGTTTTGAGGGAGGAGGCAATAGACATCATATGAACCATACAAGAACGTAAGACCTTTGAAGTCAGAATGATTGAATATTTTAACACCCAACAGAAAGGACTTAACAAGGATCTGGGGTTCTTAGCCCATTATAAACCATAAAGCTGCATGTCTCTGTTGATCACCCTCCCCTCACCTATCCACACCCATCCTGTTAGAATATCAATGATATGCTTTGATGTCCCCATGCATACTTCCTACCCACCCCCCTCCTCCCACCCTGTCAGACTGTCATAGTAATGCTTGAATGTTTGCATTTATATACACTGTCAGCTAGCACATTTGCTTATTTCCGATCTGAGGAAGAAGGGCAACCTTCGAAAGCTAATCAAGAAATGTATTAAGTTATGTCCAATAAAAAAGGTATCATCTTATTTTCTTTTCCATGTTTTATTTTGTTTGATTTCTATTGATAACCTTTGTGCTGTACAAATTGAGTCTGGAAGCACTTTGTGAGTGATCCTATATGAGAAATAAGATAATAAAGTAGGTGTGATATGATCTATCAATATTTAGTAAAATTCGGTCCGAAAGCCATCTGGTCCTGGTGCTTTGTTTAATGCGTTTTCCTGAAGGGCCAATTCCAGTTCACTATCCAAGAAGGGGGCATTACACATTTTTCCCTGTGATGGTGAAACATGCAGAAGCTGAACATTGTCAAGATATAGTGTACCCTCAAATTCAGTTTCTGTCTGTGCTGTATAAAGGCATTCAAAGAAGTTTTTTTAAGATGTTCAGAATATCTGTGTCAGAGGAAGTTTTTGAACCATCATCCCTCTGCAACACCTTTTTGGAACCTTGATGCGTTTTTAACAAGTGAGACATCAACTTCACACTTTTCCCCCCATAAAGATGGAGCTTATATTTATAGTACGTCAATGATTTAACCATTCTTTGGTGAATGAGAGTATTAAAAGCTGCTTGTGAAGCCAAAAGTATTACCCGAGCAGTAGGAGATTTGGTGGCTCTGAACACAATCCTATCCCTAATCACTTGTCCCTCTAATCATAAGATTTCTCGGTCTCTCATTTTTATAAATGAGCTGCATAGGTTATATTTACCTCCCCCCTTAACACTGCTTTGGCTGTGTCCCAAAAATGAATGGGTTGTGACATGTGGGCAGCATTGTGGTCAGCAAATTCTTTCCATTTATTAATCAAAAAAGAATGAAACCCAGTATCCCAATATAAGTCTAGTAGCGCTATAGAAATGATAAGTAGTAGTAGTAAGTCAAGGGGAGACTGCCAGCGGTAGGTCTTTGGTGTCCATGGGAGCGATGCCCATGACTGACCATACAATAGAATTATCAGAAATACCATATGTCTCTATTTCTGAGGCCAGTGAGGGAAAAAAGATTGTGAGACTAAAAGGCTTATTTTCGAAAGTTATCGCCGGCGATCTTCTGACATAAATCGGGAGAATGCCAGCGATCTCTCAAAAGTGGCAAAATCGGTATAATCGAAAGCGGCTTTTTTGACAGCATCACCGCTTTCTTGCTGCCTCGCCGGTGAAAGTTCAAGGGGGCGTGTCGGCAGCGTAGTGAAGGCGGGACATGGGCGGGCATGGGTGTGGCTACCAGATGGCCGGCTTTCGCGGATAATGGGAAAAAAAGCGGCGTTAATCAGTATTTTGCCGGGTTTACTTGATCCTTTTATTTTCATGACCAAGCCACAAAAAGGTGCCCCAACTGACCAGATGACCACTGGAGGGAATGTGAGATCACCTCCCCATAGTCCCCCAGTGGTCACCAACCCCCTCCCACACTAAAAAAATAAAAATAAAAACCTTTCTTTACCAGCCTGTATGCCAGCCTCAAATGTCATACCCAGCTCCCTGACAGCAGTATGCAAGTCCCTGGAGCAGTTTTTAATGGGTGCAGTGCACTTCAGGCAGGCAGACCTAGGTCCACCCCCCCTACCTGTTACACTTGTGGTGCTAAGTGTTGAGCCCTCCACCCCCCCCCCCAAACCCACTGTACCCACATGTAGGTGCCCCCCTTCACCCATAAGGGCTATGGTAATGGTGTAGAGTTGTGGGGAGTGGGTTTTGGGGGGATTTGGGGGGCTCAGCACCCAAGGTAAGGGAACTATGCACCTGGGAGCTATTTTGTATTTTTTTAACATTTTAAAAGTGCCCCCTAGGGTGCCCGGTTGGTGTCCTGGCATATCAGGGGGACCAGTGCACTAGAAATGCTGGCTCCTCCCATGACCAAATGCCTTGGATTTTGCCGGGTTTGAGATGGTCGGCATTTTTTTTCCATTATCGCTGAAAAACAAAACCGGCGATCTCAAACCCGGCCATAAGCGGTCGGTGGCCCAACTGTTTGGGGAGGCTAAAGGGGGCGGGGTTAGGGGTGGAGCCAGGGGTGGAGCTTAAATCCATAATTGTCTGATAACACAGAAAAAAGAAATAAAAAAGTCACAATTAATACCTTGTATTAAATTTAGATATTAGATATATATCATATGTAAGAATAAAGTGGTTGCTCAAAGCATATACTAACCACAATCGCTCAACTGTAAAACACTATGCACAAATTTGTGCAAAAACACACTCAGAACCTTACTGTACCATAACACTAGGCAGACCCTAATACACCAATATACCACCCATATGGAAAATGCAGACCGTCAACAATATGAAACAAGGAATCATAATATCACAATTCTCATGTAGAGCCACAAAACACCCTTTTAGGGTGGATAGTGTTCACAATGAGCTCCTTTTATTTATATGTAGATCCTTCAAGAGGTAGTGTGCCATGATTTAGGCTCTAAAACCCTTTCTGATGTTTTGGTGCCATCTCAGTAAGGCCAATACACAATCTCTCCACTGCAAAATACTATACACAAACTTGTGCAAAAACACACTCATAACCTTAGCAAACCATAACAGCACTAATTCCAAGGACAGGACGAGCTACAACCTTATGCGTGGAAAGGCAGCACTGTAATTACACCGGGCTCTAAAACCTAGTGAAACAAAAAAAAACCAAAAAGGGCTGTAAATACTACACACTAGTAGAATACTGCACCTTGATTACACATGAAAAACACATGACATACAGATATGAAGGCAAAACTGGAAAGTTACCTCAAGATGTCAGACTCAGCATGCAGCAATACTAGAAAAATTGAAACTTACATGCAAAATATCACAGATGCACATTTCCAAAAGCTGACATATTCCAGTTAATAAATTCTGAATAAAATACTTTTTTTTTTACCTTTGTTGTCTGATCATTTAGTTTTTCTATTCGCTTTGGTCCCTGTGTCTTCTTTCCATTTGATATTTTTTCTCTCACCATGTCCACCATCCTCCTGTGTCCTTATGCGTCCTGTCTACCATCTGTAGCCCTGTCCCTATCCTTTCTCCAGTTTCAGCATCTGCCCTCAAAGTGTTCTGATCCAGCCCTTAAATTCAGCAATTTTCCCTCCATCCATATCCAGCATTTCTCCCATCCCCTCCATCCATGTGCATGTACTTCCTTTGTCTTTCCTTCCCTCCATCCTTGTCCAACATTTCTCCTCTGTTCCCTGCCCTCCACTCCATCCATGTCCAGATTTCTCCTCTCTTCCCTCCCCTCCATCCATCCATCCATGTCCAGCACCTTCCCTCTTTCTCTCCTACCCTTCCATCCAGTGTCATCCCTCTTTCTCTCTCCATCCTTCTACGCATTACCCTCTCCCAATCCTTCCGTCTATTGTCTCCCTCTTCTTCCATCCATTGTCTCCCTCTATATCTCCTTCCTTCTAAACAGTTCTCTCTCTTGACCCTTTTCCATTCAGCATGTCCTCTCTATCCCCATCCTTCCAATATCTTTCCTCTTTCCCTCCCTACCCTTACGTCCAATGTCTTCCCTCTTTCTGCCCCCTCCTTCCAGCTTTTCCCTCTTTCTTCCTCCTTTCATTCAGCATTTCTCCGTCTGACAGATAGGGTCTCCCCCAGTTTCTCCCCAGCAGCTTCTCTCTCCTGCCCATGTCCCCTCTTTCTCCCACCATCTTTCCACTAATCTCTCTCTCTCTCTGTACCCCTCTTCCATCCAGCAATTTCTCTCTGGCTCTTCCCTGCTCTCTACCATGTCCCCTTTTTCTCTCCCCATCTCTCTCTGGCTCTCCACTGGTCTCTTCCATGTCCCCTCTTTCTCTCCCCATCTCTCTCTGGCTCTCCCCTGCACTTTACCACTTTCTCTCTCTCTCCTCCAGCGTCCTCATGCATCTCTCCTCTCCCTCATGCATCCCACCTTTCTCTTCCCTCCCCTTCTTGCTTCCATCACTCTTACTCCTTTCTAACCCCCCCCCCCTTTTCCCATTCCCATGCCCTGCCATTGCTTTCCTTCCTCCCTCCCTCTTCCCCTTAAATGTGGCATCTCACATCCTCCTCTCTCCACCCCCCTTTCCCTTTGGTCGGTCTGTCTGTCTGGCATCGCTTCCCCTCCCCCCCCGGACTAGTGCGGTACCGTATCGCTCTCCCCCTCCGCTCCTGTCACGTCGTCTTTCAACGAGGCTTCCTTCCTGTAGCATCAGCAATGATGTAAGCGCCATTGCTTTCAGCCTGCCCCGGAAGCACTCTCTGAACAGCTTCCCGCGTAGGAGGGATGCTGTCCAGAGAAGGCTTCCAGGGCAGGCTGAAAGCAACGGCGCTTACATCATTGCTGATGCTACAGGAAGGAAGCCTCGTTGAAAGATGACGTGAGAGGAGCGGAGGGGGAGAGCGGCACCGCACTAGTCGGGAGGACGGGGGGGGGGGGTAAAGATCGGGACCGTCGCGCACCAGTCGGGGGGGGGGGGGAGCCGGGAGGGAGATGTTAACGAGCTGCATCCGCCCCGCCCTTACTGCACTTCTGGCTGGGGAGGCTTAGCCTCCCCAAGCCTCTTATACCGGGCGCCTATGAACCCAGCAAACTCTGGCATTTGGCTGGGCTAAACCGTATTATCGAAAAAAAAGATGGCCGGCCATCTTTTTCGATAATACAGTTCCGGCCAGCTGTTGCGCCGCCGCCAAAATAGATCACCGACGTTCGATTATGCCCCTCCACAATATAATTGATCCATTCTTGAGTGGAATGTGTAGACAGATGGGTATACGCACGGTCATTTGTATGGAGTAATCTCCAGGAGTCTACCAAGCTTAATGTGTTGCAGAGTAAGGGTAGGCCTCTGGTCAGGTAGATACGTAAATCCCCTGATGGATGGGAGCGATCCATAGCCAGGTCAAAAACTATATTAAAATCTCCCCCTACAATAATATGCTGGTGAACATAAGGGAGCAGACATAAATTATTCTTGCTACAAAAGCTTTATCATAAGTTTTAGGGTCATATACATTACACAAAACCAGAGGCTGCCTATCAACAAATACATGAGCTAGTATAAACCTACCATCTGGGTCCTGCGATATTGAGTGAATTTGTATATCTAAAGATTTTCAAAATAGGATCAAAACCCTGTTTTTCTGTGACTAGCTGGAGATCAAACTAAGGAGCCTACCCACCATGTACGGAATTTTTGGTGCTCCTCTGCAGATAGATGTGTTTCTTGGAGCATAGCTATATGGTGATGCTGTATAAATTGTGGTATCTTTTGGCATTTTATGTGAGAGGTGACCTCCCCTCCCATCCTCCCCCCCCCCCACCACACACACTCCATGTAGAAAGTCTAACAGGACTCATCTTCTACTTGAGGAGAGATTCCAAAAATCTCTAACGTGCAGTAGAGAGATACATAAATGGGAAAGGCCTCTCAGCCCAGGGCCTCCTCCTCCAAGTCATCGGTATATTGCTTCCCCCTCCCCTGTCCCTCTCCCAGGCTAACATACACTCTCATGGGTATACCTTTATTTGAGAGGACCTACTCCTCTCCCGTGTAACGAACCCCTTAGAACTATCTGTCCCGTCCCGAGCTCTTACCTGGCGGCCCGCAGCAGGGGGCGAGGACCAACGGAGGCCGCGGGATCCAGGGCGGCGAGGACAAGCCGCCGACGGGGCCGGCGCTGCCGCGGGCCGCTCCGAAGCCGGCGATCCGCTGGGGCAAGCGCCGGCCTCGGAGAAGGAGATTCGCCGGCCAAGATGGCGGCGCCGGCGTCGTCGTCCTCCTCGCTGGAGCGGACCCGCGAGCCAGCCCTGCCTACTCGCGCCGGATTGGCGCATCGATAAGGAGACCCCGCCCGCCGAGCAGGCTGGCCAATCCAGGCCTCCTGTGCCTGCCTGGGCCAGGGGGATTGGCTCCAGCTGCTGGCAGGGGAAGGACGGGCGGGGGATTTAAACCACGAAACGGAAGGAGTCCAGTGCTTCCGTTTCGTTCGTCAGAAGCCCACACAGTGGATCGGAGACTGTGTCCTCTTCAGCTAGCCGTCCTTGCTAGCCACCTTTAGAGACTGTGTCTTCTTCAGCTAGCCGTCCTTGCTAGGCACCTTCAGAGACTGTGTCTTCTTCAGCTAGCCGTCCTTGCTAGCCACCTTCAGAGACTGTGTCTTCTTCAGCTAGCCGTCCTTGCTAGCCACCTTCAGAGACTGTGTCTTCTTCAGCTAGCCGTCCTTGCTAGCCACCTTCAGAGACTGTGTCTTCTTCAGCTAGCCGTCCTTGCTAGCCAACTTCAGAGACTGTGTCTTCTTCAGCTAGCCGTCCTTGCTAGCCACCCTCAGAGACTGTGTCTTCTTCAGCTAGCCGTCCTTGCTAGCCACCTTCAGAGACTGTGTCTTCTTCAGCTAGCCGTCCTTGCTAGCCACCTTCAGAGACTGTGTCTTCTTCAGCTAGCCGTCCTTGCTAGCCACCTTCAGAGACTGTGTCTTCTTCAGCTAGCCGTCCTTGCTAGCCACCTTCAGAGACTGTGTCTTCTTCAGCTAGCCGTCCTTGCTAGCCACCTTCGGAGTCTGTGTCCTCTTCAAGCTAGCCGCCCTTGCTAGCCACCTCCAGAGACTGCGTTCCTCTTTCAGCTAGCCCTCCCTGCTAGCCCTTGCGGAGACTGTGTCCTTTCCTGCGCTAGCCGTCCTTGCTAGCTGCCCTCTAGAGACTGAGTTGCTGACTACCAGCCAGGCCGACCGTCACCCCGCGGTTCCAGCAGTCCTGCTGACCGCCTGCAGCTGAGGGCTCAACCCTCGGTGAACGGCGGTCACCGCGGGTGAAGATTCGGGGTGCGCGGCGGTCCTCGGAGGTCTTACCAGGCCTCCGGGAACCTAAGGGCTCACCAACAACCACCATAGGACACTATCAAACTCCCAACAACATGTAACAATGAGTTCAAATGTCCCTTTGTGGCACTGAACGTTTTGAAGACTGGGAATCAGTTTAGGGACCCTGGTATGCGCCATGAGGAAAGTCAAGGTTGTCTGATAAACTTTCTATCACAGCCCTCCAGGGAATCTCAGAGACACATAAATGTAGTGATCCAGTATGCTCCAGAGTAATCCAATTTAGAACCTGTGGTGTAGCATCATGGCTTGGATATATGTAGACCCATGATCACTAGTCAAAAGTCCAGTCTCTCGATGATGTTAAATTCTCATGGAGGAGGAGAAGATGAAATGCGATCCATACACTGTGTGGCTTCAGCAGCAGATTCAAACACTGAAGTAACGCCATTGTGGTTTATTCTCAATTTAGTCAGGAACGCCAGTGTAAATTTTATGCATCTCTGAATCAGTTTTGAGCAGATTGGAGAGAAGGCCCGCCTGGCCATGGAGACTGCTGCTGAATAATCTTGAAAGCAAAGAATATCCGAGCCATCATGTTGAAGCTTAGAGCCCCTCCATATTGCCTGGACAATCTCTAGTTTATGTGCATAATTTAAAAGTTTTAATATTAAACCAATCTAGGCTTTGCCTGGTTTTCTTTGCGGGCTCCCAGCCAATGGGCCCTCTCTATCCTGAGAGGGCCTGCATTCTGTGGTAATTGTAACAAGTCTGTGAGCCAGCACTCCAAAAAGGAGCAGAGATCTTTGTCTGGGAAGGATTCCGAGAGTCCCACTAAGCGGAGATTGTTCCTTCTGGAGCGATTCTCCAGATCCTCTAATTTGTTTTCCAGGCTACATAAGCATGCTACATGTTGTGGAGATAATGTTTCCAGATTGTGTACCGTGTCTTCCTCTTCACTAATGCACTGCTGAAATGTCTGGACGTCCTTGATTAGAGTAGTAAATTGCGCTTCCATCTGGTTCAATTTGTCCATGACTTTTTGGAATTATTTCCCCATGGATGCTTCAAGTGCTACACTGACCTCTGTTACAATTTCAGCCACCCACACAGAGCCAGCGGGCGGTGATGGCGACACTAGTGCGACCATCTTGGAGTCCACAACGTGGTGCTTCTGCCAGTTGGTTCTTGCTGGTCTGAACGCCATCCGAGCGACTGATTCCTTCTTTGAAGGCATGTGTTAAGCGGGGAGAAGATGACCAGAGTGATTATACTTATGAATTACAGGGACAACATCAATCAGTTAGCAGGATAAGTAAATAGAAGCAGGAGCCTCTCTGACTTTTGTCTTACTCCACCATCCCCAAACCGGAAGCCATCCTCATAATAGAAATGTTTCAATACCTCTGTGGCATAAATGCACAGGAGGTGAGTCTCTTTCAATTGAAAGGAAGCTCTGGAATGAGAGAGGATAGGATGAAGGTGAAAGGGGACAAACTCAGAAGTTATCAGAGGAAATACTTCTTCATGGAAAGGGTGGTGAATTTGTGGAACGGCCTCTCAGTGGAGGTGGTGGAGACAAAACTGTAAAAGAATTCAAGAAAGCTTAGGACAGGTATATAGGAGAGAGGAAGGGATAGTAGATGGTATAGATGGGCAGATTGGATAAGCCACATGGCCTTTATCTGCCTTCCTTTTTCTCTGTTTTATGTTTCATTTGTGATTTATTTTGTTTTGTTTAATTTCTTTGAATGAAAAAAACAAAAACAATTACATTTTTTTAAAAAGTAGGCAGAGTTCTTTATTACTTTGTCCAACAGAAACTACATCACCAAAATTTATAAACTGAAGGCCCACAAGCCTTCACAAGAATATAACATGTGCCATACTGGGCCAAAACAAAGGTCCCTAGAGCCCAGCATCCTGTCTCCAACAGTTGTCAATCCAGGTCACTTGAAAGAGCCCAGCAAATCACAAAGAGTAAATTCATTCCTTATGGCTCACTCCCAAGTATAACCAGAGGCTTTCCCAAGTCTACTCAGCTAACAATTATTTATGGGATTTTCTTGTAGAAAACTGTCCAAACTGCTTTTAAACCCAGCCATGCTGGATGTCCTGACCACTTCCTCTGGCAACAAATTCCACAGCTTACTTTGTTCACTAAGTGAAAAATTATGTATTCATTTTGTTTAAAATTCTGCTACCTATGAGTTTTATGAAGTATCCTCTAGTCCTATTTGAAGTCCTATTTACCTGTTCCGCCCACTCATGAGTTTATAAACTTCATCATACTCCCTCTCATTTCCAAGCTCAGAAGCCCCTAATCTGTCCATTCATTGGGGAGCAGATCCCTTCCCTTTGTCATTTTTGTTGTCCTCCTTTCTACCTTTCCAGTTCTTCTGTACCTTTTTTGGAATGGGGGTGACCAGAATTGCAAACAGTATTCAAGATGCAGTCACAATATGGATTAGGGACGTTTCATCTTTCTTTTTATTTATTAACATACATTTTTTATGTGCATAAAATCGTCTTTTATATGTAAAGACATTCCTAGTGTGTGCCCACAGACTGTATGAGGGGAGTGCTTATATAAAAAATTTATTGTTTTGTGACCAGGGCTGGGACCAACAACTGCTGGGAAGCTGTAGGCAGTTACTTCACACACACTGCACTCTTCACACACTCAATAAAGCAGACCACTCCATTGTTTGTGTATTAAACCAACACATTTACATATAAGTCACTTTAGGCCAGTGGCTTAGCCAGACCCGCTATTTTGGTGGGCCCTTATGACCCCCCCCCCCCCCCCCCCGGTAGGTTAGAATCTCCCCTGCCTTTCCCAACCCTCCTTCCCGTAGATATATAAAGCAGGGGCGGACGGACATTTGGGCAATCGGGCAGTAACTGAGAGCCCAGAGCCTCTAGGAGGACCAGAGGCTCTCCTCCCCCCCCCCCCCACTGCCATTGCACACAATATTGACCGGCTCACCTTTATCCACATGTTTGTTCACCCCTTCAAAGAAATGTAGTAGATTGGTGAGGCAAGATTTCCCTTCACTAAATCCATGTTGGCTTTGTCTCATTAATCCATGCTTATGTATATGCTCTGTAATTTTCTTCTATATAATAGTCTCTACCATTTTGCCCAGCACCGACGTCAGGCTCACCAGTCTATAATTTCCCAGATCACCTCTGGAACCCTTTTTTAAAAATTGGCGTTACCTTGGCCACTTTCCAATCTTCCGGTACCATGCTTGATTTTAAAGATAAATTACATATTACTAGCAATAGTTCTGCAAGTGGTGGGAGGCGGGGCTGGTGGTTGGGAGGCGGGGAAAATGCTGGGCAGACTTATACGGTCTGTACCAGAGCTGGTGGTGGGAGGCGGGGCTGGTGGTTAGGAGGCGGGGATAGTGCTGGGCAGACTTATACGGTCTGTGCCCTGAAGAGGACAGGTACAAATCAAGGTAGGGTATACACAAAAAGTAGCACATATGAGTTTATCTTGTTGGGCAGACTGGATGGACCGTGCAGGTCTTTTTCTGCCCTCATCTACTATGTTACTATGTAAGTTCATTTTTCAATTCTATCAATACTCTGGGATGCATACCATCTGGTCCTGGTGATTTGCTACTAATACAGCTTGACTTGCCCTAAAACGGTGATATTTAAGTCACCAAGGGTAACATAGTAATTACTATTTAAATTACATAATACAACTTATAGTGAACACTGGGTGCACATTTCAAATCGTGTTATGGCCCTAAAGTTAAGGTAAAATAACCCCCGTTTTATTTTACCACCTCAGAATATTAGGCTGCCAAGTAATGGCATGATGCTTCCTGCTGTGACCTCCAGGGTTATCCCCTACCCCTGATTCAGATCCCCCTGACCAAGATCCCCCAACCAAGCCCCCAATCCTCATGGCTGTACCTTAACCTCCTGGTAGTTTAGGGGGTCTCTGGCCAGGAGTAATCCCCAATTGCTCCTGCCCTTCTGGCATCATCCATCAAAATGGCACTCCTACTGATAATCTCATGCGACTACCAGTAGGGGCACCATTTTATGGGACGGCAGATCCTCTAGATCATCAGAAAATTAAGGTACATTATATTACATTATATTACAAACACTATATTACAAATCGCGTTTATCAACCTCCAGTACCTCAAAGTTCAAGGCAGCTCACAATAAGAAACAACTGAGCATTCTCAGGAACTGATACATCAATTAGCTACAAGACTCCAAAACAAATTCATACTTAGCTAATACAAATTTATAAAATAAAAAGGTTTTCAGAGAGTTTTGAAACTGTTTATAGTCCATCATATATCTTAACGGTACAGGCAGTTCGTTCCAAGTCCTCACCGTCAAGAATAAAAATGATGTGGCAAATAGCCTCTTATACCTGATCTTTGTGCTACTAGGATACAACAGCATTAAGTAATGTCTAGAAGTATCATAATTATTCAGGAGATGGACCATATAAAATCAGAAACACAGTAGTATAAATTTTAAATATCACCATAGCCTTTATTGGTAGCCAATGTAACTTTGCTAAGAGTGGCAAAGAATTATTAAATCTTGGTGCCTGACAGATAAGATGTGCTGCAGTTTTCTGTAGTGTTTGTACAACAACCAGCATTAACAATGTTACATTAGAATCCGCAAACATCTTTTTTTTTTTTAAATGGCCACTTGCTATATGTTTTTGTGCTCTGTGTGTTTATCTAATTTGATCCATTTTTGGAAAAAATAAAGTCCAAGTGTAGGAGGAACCAGAATTCTTAGTAGACTGGCCACAGAGACCTCCCAGCAGAACAGTGGGGCACCCTAGAGGGCACTTCAGTGGACTTCACATAAAAGATCCTAGGTACACATCTCACAGTTGCTCCCTTATCTTGTATAGTGAGCACTCCAAAACCTTTCAAAAGCCTACTGTACCCAACTGTACACCACTACACTAGCCCTTACTTATGCAGGTGTCACCTACATATGGGTACAGTAGGTTTTTGTGGGTTTTGGAGGGCTGACACTTTCCACCCCATATGTAACAGTTAGAGTGGATTATGGGCCTGGGTCTCCTTTTTTATAGTTCACTGCACTCACCACTAGGTTAATTCGGGGACCTGCTTGCTGCTCTAATAGGACTGACCATAACATCTGAAACTGCCACAGAGGCTGGTATGTATTGTTTCTTTTAAATCTTTGGCGGGTAGGAGGGGGTCAGTCACCACCGGGGGAGTAAGTGGTATCATTCCTTTATTCCTTACCTGGTCATCTGTTCATTTAGGGCAGTTTTTCTCTGGCTTAATCATTATTAAAATAGGTCTAGCTCAACATATCCTAGTTTTAGTCGTGGACATTTTTGTTTTGTTCCATTATGGATGAAAAATGTCCAGGTCTTAGGAATGCCCAAATCCTGCCCTTAACACTCCCCCCCCCCCCCCCCCCACACACCCTTGAAATTTGGATGTACTGCGGTTGAACTGCATAGAAAAATGTCTGGGAAATGGGTTTCAAAATTACTGATTTGGACGTTTTGGTGAGAAAAACATCCAAATTCTGCTTTATGCCACTTTTTATGTTTTTCTCTTTCAAAAATGAGCCCCTAAGTATGTTAAAATCAAAGCCTGAATAATGTGAGTTCAGGAGGGGGAACAAGATGGCGTCCTGAAGAGAACGCGGAAAGTGGTTCTCTCTCTCCTATCTCCATTCTTTTTGAATAGCGTGTTTCCTGCTTCAATGCCTAAAAGGAGGGGTAAGCAGTGTGTTGGCCCTGCAACACCTGTAATACCAAAGGTCGGACCAATGGACCGCTTTACTGCCCCTGGACGCTTATCGGGGCAAGATTTCTCGCTGCTGGAAGGAGTGGTAGGAGGTGACCCACTCCTCCAGCCTGAGACTGACATCTCACTTAGCCCTGATCTTTGGAGTCCACTGCCTATGCTGACGCTAGACCCGCGACGTGCATCGGAGGCCCCGTGCGATGACGCTCAGGGAATGCTTCCTGCTGCAGGGGCAGGTCGTGGTGAAGGAGCGCCGGCTTTTTCCATCCAGGAGGCGGAGGAACGGGCAGGAGCCAGCGTTTTGTCGGACGCCAAAGCTGCAGGGGAAAGACAGCCCTTGGAAGGAATGGAGACGGAATTAGCATCTCTCAGTAAGTCCTATTTGCCTGAGAAACCACAAAAGATCACCCTAGATACCATATGGGAAGCTCTTTTGGGACTGGAAACCTCTTTTTCACAAAAATTGATTTCTGTGAGCCAATGTTCTAAGGCTCCCTTAGAAAAATAGCTATGCTGGAAACAAAAGTAATAACAGTTGAAAAAAATATTGAATCTAATACTGGTAAAATTGGTAATCTTCAACAACCCCATATGAGCCTTATAAAAGAAAATAAATTGCTGCAATATAAAATTAAAAACTTGGAAAATAGACAGAGAGCTAATATTTTACGTTTGATAAACTTTCCTAAAATACCATCAATAGCTCCTCTTATTACCTTCAAAAAATATTTACTGGAGATACTGAAGATTCCTGAACAAGCATATCCGCCAATCTCTAAGATATATTATTTGCCACCATATAAAAAGAGACAAACCAACCTATTGTGGAAGGAGCTGATGTTTCCTTTGACGTTTTAAATCTCACACAATTGATTGAAGAAGATGAACTGGGTACTAAACCAGCAACTTTAATAGTAACATTCGTGTTACAACCTGAGACTGGGTATTAAAGCAATTTTTCCGACATAGGGAAGAACTTTTTATGAATTATAAGATCAGAGTGTTCCCAGATGTCGCTAGAACAACCCAAAAGCGGCGTCAACTTTTTCTTAAACTTCGCCCTAGGGTGCTGCAACTGGGTGGTCTGTTTTGGTTGAATTTTCCTTGTAAATGTGTACTGAAAGTAAATTTGGTAGAATATGTATTTTACGATCCAATACATTTAACCTCTTTTTTAGATTCAAGGGCTATGGTTTCTCCAGTTGTACAACCAGTAATAATATCTTCGTCTACTACGTAGTATTATGTGAATGGTCTAAGATTCTCTTCTATTTCCTTTAATTATTTAAGTGAAACTTATTTCCTGAAATTGTACTTTGTTCTCCTTCTTGTTTGTGGACTACAGATCGGAAAGACTACTTATTTCCTGAATAATTGAGTAATATGGTGTTAATATTATCATTCTTTTTAGTATCTTTTCTTTATCAAGAATATTCTTGATCAATTTGTGAAAACATTAAAAAAAAAATCAACGCTTCAACAACAACCTGAAATACTTCAGGTGTAAAATTAGTTCATACTCTCCCTAATCTCCACAATGCCCTAAACACTTTAACAGAGAGTGCTTTTGCTTGAGCTTCAAAGGTAAGAAAGTTGTACCACATTGTAAAATTTTTATACGGTATCTGATTATAACTAGTACTGAACACTAAGAACTTGGTGTTCTCCTAATTAAGTTTAAATTTAACCAATGTGGTCCACTGTTCAAGTGTATCCAGACCTCTCTTAATATCTGGAAGAAATCGCTGTATATCCCCTATAAATGGAATGTAGATTGTGTATCATCTGCATATATAAATGTGCAGAAACACAATTTAGACACTATTATCCCCAGAGAAGCCAGAAAAACAGTAAACAAGATAGGTGAAATTGGTGAACCCTGGGGTACCTCACAATCGGGGTCCAAGGCATAGACAGCACCTGATTCATTTTAACCCAATATGACCTATTCTTCAAAAATTCCTGAACCCATTGTAAAGTGACATCTTCCATTCCAAAGTGACAAAGTAAGTAAATTAAAATATTGTGATCTACCAGATCAAATGCACTTGACATATCAAATTGTATTATCAAGACTTGCTTGCCAAAACTAACTTCATGCCTGACCTTAGAAGTGTACTTAGAGTGGACGTCAATGGCAGTGAAGGATTGGGGGGCTTGTTCGGTGGAGGGCTTGTTCAGGGGGTGTTGGGATCAGGGAGGGGGCATGTCTGGGTTTACCCGGACATATCCTTTTTTTGAGGGCACCACAGGACGTCCGGGCAGGATTTCCAGCCTGCCCGTTTGTCCAGGTTTGCAGGCAGGCTGGCTGGCTGGCTGGCAGGCCTCAGGATGCCCTCCCCTCACGTACCGTTATTGTGCCCTGGTGGTCTAGTGGCCTCTTCGGGGGCAAGAAAAAACCCATAAGTACATAAGTATTGCCATACTGGGATAGACCAAAGGTCCATCAAGCCCAGCATCCTGTTTCCAACAGTGGCCAATCCAGGTCACAAATACCTGGCAAGATCTAAAAAAAGCTCAATACATTTTATGCTGCTTATCCCAGAAATAGAAGTGGATTTTTCCCTAGTCAATTTAATAATGGTCTATGGACTTTTCCTTTAGGAAGCCGTCCAGACCCTTTTAAAACCCCGCTGAGTTAACCGCCTTTAACACATTCTCTGGCAATGAATTCCAGAAATTAATTACACGTTAAGTGAAGAAAAATTTACTTCGATTCATATTAAATGTACTACTTTGTAGCTTTATCGCATGCCCCCTAGTCCTAGTATTTTTGGAAAGAGTAAACAAACGATTCACATCTACCTGTCCCACTCCACTCATTATTTTATAGACCTCTATCATATCTCCCCTCCGTCGTCTTTTCTGCAAGCTGAAGAGCCCTCATAGGGAAGTCGTCCCATCCCCTTTATCATTTTCGTCGCCCTTCTCTATACCTTTTCTAATTCCACTATATCTTTTTTGAGATGCGGTAACCAGAATTTAACACAATATTCGAGGTGCTGTTGCACCAAGGACTGATACAAAGGGAATTCCGGCCCAGCACTGCCAGTGCCGCTTCAAAATGTCTGCTGAGACTTCAAGTGGCAGCTTCACAGAAGTCTTGCAAGGTCACCGATTGAAGTCTCACAAGTCATTATGAAGCAGCGTTGGCAGCAAGCAGTCAGCGGCAACACTGGGCATGAAAGAGTGGGGTTCTTTCCTGCCCTGAAGAGGCTAATAGACCACCAGGGCATGATAAAGGTATGTGAAAGGAGGGGATGTGGATGGGGTCAGGTGGGTGGTGGGAAGGATGGAGCTGTAAAAAAAAAAGGTGGGTGAAAGGAGGCTGGAAAAAAGATTGTGGAGGGACATACATAGGGCGAGGGAGGAAAAAGAGGGAAATATATAGAAGGGGATGGAGAGGAGAAGGGGATATGCTGCTCACAGATGGGAGGGAAAAGAAAGAGGGTCATACTCTGCTAAATACAAAATGAAAAGATGCATATGACATGCTCAGAAATGTACATTTCATGAAAATGTCATGTACATCTTTTCATTTTGTATTTAGCAGAGTATGGAAGAAAATGCATTTCTGTTACTTTGCCAGTATTTTCACTGCTGATAGAATCTGGATTTCTTGGGGGGGGGGGGGGGGGTCAAGGTGAATGTGTGGTGTAGGGGTGGGGCACAGAGGTGTGGTGTGGTGTAGCAGGGGTGGGATGGGAGCATGGCAGGGGTTAATTTTATTTTGTGTCCTCTTTTTTTGTCACAGCAAATATGGTAACCCTAGCCCTGGAAGTAATGGGCGGGAGCATCGAGACGTGATTTGACTGCCCTATGTTCTGGGCTGCTAATATAATGCTGCTTGCATGGTGGCTTGCAAGCAGATTTATTAACTGTTACACCACAGGTTGGTGACTCCAGTGGTAAATCAAGGTGCGGTAAAAGCTCGCCTTGTACTGCTTCTTGATAACTTCCTCCCCTTAGTGATATATCAGCTGAAAGTTAACAAATCTGTAATGCCACTGCTCTATGCTGTCGAGGGCTCTGTTCTTTCTTGTATTTTTTCATATGTCTCCCATCACACTTTTAGTGTATGCTCTAATGGATCCTCCTCCACTTCTATTCCACTATCAGTTGGTGTACCTTAGGGCTCTGTCTTGGGACCTCTTCTTTTCTCCATCTATATTTCTGCACTTGGTGCTCTGATCTTCTCCCATGGTTTTCAGTATCACATTTATGCTGATGACTCCCATATCTACTTCTCCACACCAGAAATTTCAACAGGAATCGAGGCCCAAGTCTCAGCCTGCCAGTCTGACATTGCTGGATGTCTCACCGCCATCTGAGACTAAACATGGCTAAGACTGAGCTTCTTATCTTTTTCCCTAAACCCACTTCTCTTCCCCCATTCTCTTTCTCTGTGGATAACACTCTCATCCTCCCTATTTCATCAGTTCATAACCTTGGGGTCATCTTTGATTCTTCTCTCTCTCTCTCTCTCTTTATCTGCATATATCCAACAGACTGCTAAAACCTGTCATTTCTTTCTTTTTGACTCCTAACCACTACTCTCTTGCCCTGTACCCTTCTATCCCCACCTCTTTAATTCCCTTACCTCTTAGTTGTACCCTTCTATCCCCTCCTTTTTAATTCCCTTACCTCTTAGTTGTACCCTTCTATCCCCTCCTCTTTAATTCCCTTACCTCTTAGTTGTACCCTTCTATCCCCTCCTCTTTAATTCCCTTACCTCTTAGTTGTTCTGTCTGTTTGCTTGTCCTATTTAGATTGTAAGCTCTTTGAGCAGGGACTGTCTTTTCATGTTTGGTGTACAGCGCTGTGTATGCCTTGTAGCGCTATAGAAGTGATAAGTAGTAGTAGTATAACATCATCAAAATTCATCCCTTCCTTTCTGAGCACACTACCAAAACCCTTATCCATACTCTTATCACCTCTCACTTAGACTACTGCAACTTGCTTCTCACAGGTCTCCCACTAAGTCATCTCTCTCCCCTTCAATCTGTTCAAACGTCTGCTGCACGACTTATATTCCACCAGTGTCGCTATGCTTATATTAGCCCTCTCCTCAAATCACTTCATTGGCTTCATATCTTTTTCAACAAAAAATTCAAACTTTTCTTATTGACTTACAAGTGCATTCACTCTGCAGCTCCTCAGTAGCTCTCCACTCTTCTCTCTCCCTACACTTGTACCCGGGAACTTCATTGGGTAAATCTCTCTTATCTGTACCCTTCTCCTCCACTGCCAACTCCAGACTTTGTTTCTTTTATCTTGCTTCACCGTATGCCTGGACTAGACTTCCTGAATCAGTATGTCAAACTCCAGCTCTGGCAGTCTTCAAATCTAGGCTAAAAACCTACCTTTTTGAGGCTGCTTAACTCCTAACTCCTAATCACTTGTTCAGTACCCATATCTGTTTTGTAATTCCCACCTTAAGTAATTCCCTTATCCCTTATTTGTCCTGTTTGTCTGTCTTAATTAGATTGTAAGCACTGTCGAGCAGGGACTAACTCTTACATGTTCAGTGTACAGCGCTGCGTATGTCTAGTAGCACTGTAGAAATGGTAAGTAGTAGTAGTAATTAATCCCACCTGGTCTTATTTTTCCCAGTCATGGTTTCACTGTTTTCACTCAAATCATCCTATTTGTTTTTGTCTCTATTTCTTCTCAGCCTGTCTTAAGCTCCAAGGTGTGGGGACTGTTCACTACATGTTTCTGTACAGTGCAGTGTATATCTGGTAAGTGCTGTAGAAATCATGATAATAAAGACCCTGGAACTTTGTTGTGTGATCACAGTGACAGGCCATGACAGATGGTACCCGCTTTCTGTGAGTCAGTGTCTGATAAAGGAAAGGAGGACTTGGAACTTGCTGTGAAGTGAATTATGGATTCTGTTCATTGTTGTTAACTCACGGAAAGTTATTGAAACTATGCCATTCTTTGACAGAAGACTTCATCCTAATAATGCAGATGGTATCAGCCTCTTACCTGCCAAAGATATGAGATAAAACAGGTTTCTTTTCTGCCCTGCTCTGAAAACAAGTAAGTACAGGTTTCTGATTATGCTCTTTTTCTGGAAGAACTTATTTTGCTTTTTTTTTTTCATCAGCCTATAGGTGCAAGCTCTGTTGAGTGCATGGGCACTTGAGTGCCTCCAATATTAAGCAACTCCTTCACTGTGTGCAGAGAGGGGCAATTTCTGATGAGTTTAGCACCCCCAATTGTTTTGAAAGTTGGCACTTGTGCATCAGCCACAGCCACAACCATCCTTCCATCACCTCAGGTATAAGGGGGTCTTTTACAAAGGCAAGTTAATGTTTTTAGTGCATGCTAATGATTAGTATGCACTACATGCTAGCGATGCCCATAGAAATATATGGTTGTCTCTAATGTTTAGCGCATGCTAAAAACGCTAGTGCGCCTTTGTAAAAGGACCCCTTAGATTGTAAGCCTTTTGGGCTGAACTTGCATAGAACTTGCCTTCAGCACCAATTTGAAAGAGCAAATAATTAAGTTGAAAATCCACATCCAAACACTTTCTTCTCTCTACACAGTCTGAAACAGCTCACTGCAGGTAAGCCTCCACCTTCATTTGGTGCAATAATCTGCCTTGGCTAATGTGGGAGCCTCACAGCTCCTGCACAGCCTTCCACCTTGGATGATCTAAGAGCAATAACTGTACAAAGTCTCATAGGTTTAGCTAATTTGGTGTTACTAAAGAGTATTTTGTATCTTTATGGAAAATGCCTAGTTAGTCAACTGTTAAATGACTTGTACTGGCTGCAGAACATTGCTACCAATGATCTCAAGCAAAGGAAAATAAGCTTTTAATAAAAAGATGGGAAGACTTATGGCGAAAGTTGGAGGACACTGAGGCTTGGCTGTTTGCACATGTTACAGAACACAGCAGTGTCCCGGGTGCCATATCAGTTACCTCCAGTGCTGGGATCACATGTCCTGTTTGCCCAGTTCAGAAAACTGGAAGGCTGCCTGAGGTTAATGGAACCTAGGGCCTGATTCTCTCAACCCTATTATTGGGGGTGTGGAGGATATGGAGCAGCGCTCATGGAACACACCTAGAGAAATCCAGAAAGTCTCAGGAGTTTAACAAGTATTGGAGGAAGGGAGCTGGCACAGCAACTCATACATGTTGTTCAGGCCCTAATTAATGGCCTTCACAGTAGTCACTTCATACTTTTTCTTTGAGATTTTAGACTTGTACCCAATCTAAGCAATTCATTTATGGTACAATGTGGGCTTCAATTTCATCATTAAAAAAGTGAGGCACAATAAGTACAGCCATTTGGAAAAAGAAGGCTGAAATGTGGTATGCCTTGGGGGGTTGGGGAAGAAGTACCAAAGAACACAGAAGATGCCTTATTCTACAGAGAACACAGTAAGGTAAACGTGCAGTTCCAGTTTTTCCTCAGCAGGAGTTCCTGAAGGAGCAATATCTATACAGGAACTCAGATTCCTCAAGGTCAGACTGACAGTGGTCAGAGCCCCCAGGCAGTAAAGGTCATTGGGGCCCCCCATCCAGTGCCCGCTGCCCCCTCCCACACCACTGCTGCCCTCCCTGGTCCTACCTTGAAGGGCCTGGTGGTCTAGTGGCTTCTTTGGGGGCAGGAAAGAACCCCACTCTTTCCTGCCCATTATCGCTACTATGCCCAGCTGGCGGCAGTGCCACTGTGTTTTTCAAAATGGCTGCCAAAACTTACCATGGTAGTCTCGTGGGTCTTGGCAGCCATTTTTAAAACATGCTGGCACTGGCACCACCATGCAGAGTAGCAGCAGTGGGCAGGAAAGAGTAGGATTCTGTTCTGCCCCCGCAAAGGCCACTAGACCACCAGGCCCTTCAAAGTAGGACTGGGGAGGGCTGCAATGTGCTGCAGAAGTGGCAGGCAACCGGGCAAAGCCTCTGAGCCCAATAGAGCCTCTAGGTCCTCGGGCACTGCCCAGTTGCCCAAATGGTCAGTCCACCCCTGAGATTCCTCTAGTCCCAGCCTTTCCCAACAGGAATTACTGTGAAGGATGGACTTCCCCATCAGATGATGGGAGGGAAACATGCTCACGTAGATCCAATGACTTTAGATCATTGAAATGTGAAACCCAGGACCTAATGCAAGAAGGTCCTTTGTAGTATTGTGTTCAATTTTGATCAATGTATCCAGATATAGTGGAATTAGAAAAGGTTCAAAGAAGAGCAACCAAAATGATAAAGGGGATAGAACTCCTCACATATGAGGAAAGGCTAAAGAGGTTAGGGCTCTTCAACTTGGAAAAGAGACCACTGAGGGGAGATATGATTGAGGTCTACAAAATCCTGAGTGGTGTAGAAGGAGTAGAAGTGAATCAATTTTTTACTCTTTCAAAAAGTACATAAACTAGAGGACACTCAATGAAATTACATAGAAACACTTTTAAAACAAATAGGAGGAAACATTTTTTCACTCAACAAATAGTTAAGCTCTGGAACTCTTTGTCAGAGGGTGCAGTAACAGCGGTTAGAGTATCTGGGTTTAAAAAAGGTTTGGACAAGTTCCTGGAGGAAACGTTCATAGTTTGCTACTGAGACAGACATGGGGAAGCCACTGCTTGCCCTGGGATTGGTAGCATGCAATGTTGCTACTATGGGTTTCTGCCAGGTATTTGTGACCTGGATTGGCCACTGTTGGAAACAGGATACTGGGCTAGATGGACATACATTTAATACTGAATGACCTGTAAATGTAGCAAACACAGGACACGGTACACTGTGAGAACATGGTAGCAAGAGATGTAGAGAGAGTAAAAAAGGGATGAAATTTTGAAAAGAGCAATGGCTACAGAATAGGCACCAATAGTGAGATGATTTCCATCTACAGATGTTCGTACTTAGGGTCTGGATGTGGGGGTTAATTTATCAATAGGCAAGTTAATATAAGAACCGCCCTGCTATGAGTCACCTATTCTACATCATCAGCTATGGCTGCAACACACCATCATGTGGAAACTGGCAGAGGGAAGCCAGCTGTCTACATATCTTATGGTAGCTAGATGTATAAATCTAATGTTCGATTCATTGTTCATAATTTCTATTTTTAGGTGGAGAAGGATTTCTATTTACTGCTAATAATCAGTCGATATCTTAGCAGTTTACAAATAATAAAATCAGGGGAAATACAACAAAACATACGTAAGTTCTCTTACTCTTCTGTGGCTTGTATCATGATTATTGTGGTAGTCTGGGTCTTGCTGTGTCTGAATAAATAGAACCAACATTTCAGCCACCATGCTGTGGCTTTCTTCAGGGTATGCTATGAGGTCTGCACTTTATCTTTATCATAATTGGTTCTCAAACCTGATTCGCTAGGGTTTGAGTTGAGTGGTTTCCTCAGGAAGGCAGGAGATTTCAGCAGGAAATTGAGGCGGAAAAATCCTTTGGTCACAAATTTGAATTTTGGAAGGAAGTTCCCTTAGTCACAAATTTGTGACCAGTCAGCGGCATAGCTACAGGTGGGCCAGATCCCACCCTCTTAGGGTTCAGGTCCACCCAACTACGGCACCCTTATTGGTAGCTGTTGGGGATCCGAAGTTCTGCCAGCTGAAGACCTTCCCCTAATGGTGCCGATGACACTGCTCTCCACTTCAGCAGCCTGAGCTTCCTAAGCTGTGGATACCAGCACCTGTGCATGCTCAGTTTTCAGTACATGCCTGCTGTAGACTTGAAGGCCAGTGTATTTCCGCCAGCTGAGATTTTTTTGGGGGGTGGGGGTGGTGGGAGAACACTTAGTGCCCACCCACTTCTTGTCTAGGCCTACCCAAAATCTGATGTCTGGCTACGCCCCTGTCACCAATGGACCTTCCCACAAAAATTCAAAATTTGTGACCAACAGACTTTCCTGCCTCAATTTCCCGCTGAAATTTACTGCCTTCCTAAGGAAACCATCCACCTCAAACCCCAGCCAATCAGGCTTGACAACCCACTATATAAAGATAAACTTCAGACCTCACAGCATACCCTGAAGAAAGCCGCAGCACAATGGCTGAAACGTCAGTTCCACTTACTCAGATGCGGCAAGACCCGGGCAACCATAACCATCAAAACCTATGTAAGTTATCCAAGTTCCAGCCAATATTCAGACCAGTGCCCAGATAACTTTCCAGATAAAGCTAGATCAGCCTTTTTGCTGTCCCAGATTTACCCAGGCACTTACCTGGTTAATGGACTGAAAAACACTGCTATTCGGGCAAAGGCCACCATGGAACTAATCGTATAGTGGCATGGCAGTCAGAGAACATTTTGAGTAGAATTAGTTGGTTAAGTGCTGCTGTCTATGTGCTCTGGGGTTGGCCAGCGAGATTTAACTGGGTAGGAGCTTTCCTACCCAGTTAAATCCTTTTAAATATCTATTCCTGGAAACTTAATAACCCGGGTATGGAGTTCTTCTTTATGTATGAATCTAAGGTATAGATACAATCCAAATGTTCAGGCTGCCAAATTATTAACTAAACTCAACTGAATTCCTTTGTCGAATATGTGTGTCTGTTTGTGGAGATCTCATTGACAGACACCTTCTAAAAATACTACATCTGAAGAGTAGGTCTCCCACTGGTGCAGTAGATTCTAGGCTGCTGTCAGCTGTAGAGATGAAACGCTTGATCCCAGGAGGGACAGGTGACTGAGGCCACTATGGTAGCTCCTGTTAACCATAAAGAGTGGTGCTGAGGGATCATCTCAGAGGGGGCATCCCTCCAGCACTAGTCACCAGTAAGCCTTCCCAAAGGGGCAGGAAGAAATTAATATACAGAACTGTATTGTATTTTACAGTTTATATTCCGCCTTTAGCCCTAAGGAAGCAAGGTGGACTACAAATAAAACAGAACTTCACATTCAAAGGAATTTACAACAGGGTCATTCCATGCCAAGTGGTCTAAAATCAAAAGCTGCAGAAATGTCAAACTGTAGAAGAATCACAATCTTTCCCACGGCCTGAAATTTCCATATTTCCATTATCAATTTAATTAACAGGGTCTCCATACTATGCATTGGCTGAAAACCATGCTGAGATGAGTATAAATAAGTTGATCTAGCAAGGTAATCAGAAAATTGTATATTGACAATAAATTCCAAAAGTTTAGCAATCCATGGGATACTTGCTACAGGCCTGAAGTTCTAAAGTCAAATCTGCCCCAATGTTCTAGCAATGTCCTTAGGATAAGATCCTTTTGATAAGGTTATGTTAACAAAACAAGAAAGTCATTGTAAAATCTCTAAAGGTACTTCTTTTAGAAAGATGGACATACATCCAAGGAGCGATTGTACACCAACTATGGATATGCACAAGATATGAATTTTCAGGTCATCTGTAATTCTTTTTGAGTTTTTATTTTTTCCTGATTTTGGGATTCTTGTTTGGATCTTTTCTGCATCTGCTTTATTAAGACTGTTTTCAAGTGCATTATGATTTGTAAGATGCACTTACGTTAAATTCATTTAGCATTCACAAAATATTTAAGTTGCACTAACAAGTCAAAAGCACTTTAATGAATGAATATGCTTAACATCTAAACAAAATGGTTTCTGTAGGTAGAATGCAGGTGGAGTACTACAATACTTTCTTGAAAGCAGTAAGACAGCCAATTCCATTAATTTCTTTACATTCTTAGTTGATTGATGCCAGAACAGGGGCGGACTGACTATTCGAGCAGCAGGGCAGTGCCCGAGGGCCCAGAATCCCCCCCCACTGCCGACACTACAACCCCCGAGCCTCAGTGGGCCCTCCCAGATCCCTTCTTGAATGGCCCTGGTGGTGTAGTAGCCTCTGCGGGGGCAAGAAAGAACAATACTGTTTCCTGCTCGCTGCCATCTTTCAAAATTGGTTGCCGAGACCCACAAGACTACTGCAGGAAGTCTCAGCACCCATTTTGAAAACATGGTGGCGCCGAGCAGACTAGCGGTAATGGGCAGAAAAGAATGGGTTTTTTTCCTAATCTAGCATGCATTGTGAAAAACCGTTGGGACATTAGCGCAATCTATTCCAATGTTTCAAGAAAAAAGTCTGCGCATTGCGTTTTCAAGAGGAAATAACATTAAGGATATTTTAAGCCCTTCGGATGTGGTATCAAGAAAGAAAATAAATGAAAAACAGATTTGTGATCATTATAAATGTGGCACTTGCCAAATTTGTAAGATTACAAGACAAACAAAAACTTTTTTCAATGCAAACACCAACAACACATGAATTACAGCATTTCACTAATTACTTCTCTGACCACGTAGTATATTCAATCAGGTGCCCTTGTCATAAAACCTACATAGGAATGACAACTCGACCCCTAAAAGTTAGGATTTTAGAACATCAATCCAACATCAGAAGGATGGTTCGCAAAGAACCCTTAGTAGAGCACTGCTTAGAGAAAAAGCACAACTTTGAAGATTTAGAATGCTTTGCAATAGACAATTTTGAGAAGAGGTGGCAATCGTAAACTGTTATTGCAAAGGAAGGAAGCTAAGTGGATCTTCAATTTAAAAACAATTGAACTGGGGGGGGGGTCTAAACAGCTCTGTAGACTGGCACATTTTTTATTAGTTTATCTTATCATCAATCATAGAAGTTTTTCAAGTTATCCCTTTAAGAATTTATAGGAGGAGCCTATTTAAACTCTGATGTTCATCGTGTGACATTGCAGCGCCATTTTGTAACCTAGAACGCATTCTTTGTAAGCAAGTGAACCAGCAAGTGTTGGGGCTTGTGTATGCATTTTTCTTTAATTTTATTTTCCTTAACTTTGTTTAATTTTCTATTTGTGAATTCGACTTCTTTAGACTCTCAGCATTACTATTCAGCATTTGTTCCTGAGGAAGCCTTTTGTCTGGGTGAAATGGTGGCCCCGTTGAACGCAAAAGTGACAGGCTGGATCAAGAAAGTGAGAATTAAGCTAAGTGCAGTTTTTTTCATGATGCGTTCATGTTAGTAATTAATATCGCTGAGAGAAGTAGTCAACAATTTTGCTATTTGAAGGGAATTTTGGTTAATCTTTAAAAGCAAAATAAACAAAATTAAAACAAAAAAAATCTCTTTGGAGTTTTCACAGCCTAGTGATAGAAATCAAGTGCTATTTACGTGTATGTCCATACCATGTAATAGCGTTCAAAACCATTGGCAATTTGCCTTTGGTTTCTGAGGGCTTTTCTCCAAATGATGATCTAAAGTACAGCTTTTTTGAATGATACCAGCTAGAGTTTGTGTTCTTTAATCTTTCAACACTTCCCAACAAGCTTAAAAGACTCCTGAAGCAGGCCTGTGGCCGAAACACTGTATTGTGTCAAGTATCTGATGAATAAAATCAACTTGACAAGTTTAAGATCGCTGTCCCTGTATCTTTCTTGAGTTCATGGTCGATTTCCCACTGTCTGTCTCTCCTTGGGGACTTATAGTTCATTTAGTTATGTTTAAACAAATAACAGATCTCCATGAAAGAAATTTTATTTTTATAATTTTGACTTAAGAAAAACACTTGTCCCTGAAACATGCTCAAAACAAATAATCCGTTTGTACAAAAGAAATGAGGTGAAGATGTGGTTCTATGTGCCCCAATGAAAGGAGATTTTAATTTTACTTCCAATCTTTATAACATCAGGCTTCCCAAGGCACATTACAACAACAATTATGATGAACCCATCAATAAACAGGATATCCTCACTGGAATTTGCCCATGTATAGAACAGTGTAAAAAAATGAGCACCAGAGTTGGGATAAAAAAACAATCTTACAACTGAATCTAGCCCAAGGCTTCTAACTTAGAATAAAAATATTTATTTGAAGCACCAACTATGAAAAAACAGTGTCCACTGTAGTGTCAGAAGGCTAGAGAAAATCAAAAGACTTGACATGGTGCTATGTTGTGGCCTATGAACGTCTGCATCAGTAGTCATGTAATCTTATTTGAGTTCTTTTATACCAGTAGAAGTTGAAAAAAAGCCATCAATATCAACAAGAGAACTGTCACAGCAGTACTTGTAATCCTTCTGAAAAAGCATGTATCACATAAACACCCACCGGCATCTAGGGGAGACCTGCGAAGAAAATGATGCGATGACTGTACCTGGACCATAGTGAATGACAGCCCTTTGAGGCTTTTTACTTCCTGATTAATTTACTATATAAAAATAAAAAGATCTAAAAATAATGGTTTTTGATGTGCTCACACACTCTAATTTGAAAAGTAACATATAATTTGGCTTGATTTGTACCCCATTATTTCTGTCAGAATATTGGTTGTCAATTGACTATCGTGTTTCTTTTACTATTGTTAATCAAGACTTCAGTCAGGCCTTCCTTCATTTCTATCTAATCTTCTTATGCCTTATAGTCCACTGAGATGCCTCCATTCTAGAACTGTACCAAATAGCATATTTTACTATTTGGCCGAATAAGAATAATGGAAAATATTTTTTGGCCAAATACGAATAATGGCCTTTCAACTTTAATATAACAAATAATAAAAGAAGCAACATGAAATCAGAGATCAAGTTTTTATTTCAGTAGGATTTAGCACAGTAGAGCCCCAGATAATTTGCATTCGAATTTAAATCACTATTCAGCCGTATACGAATAACGTATTCAGGGCACTATTCGGGGTCAAATCGAATCAAATACAAATATTGGTGCAGTCCTACTCAAATCTAATCTGCAGCTTGTATACCACACAGATCCCAGCAGGAGGTTCAAGGCAGTTTACATAAAGGGGCAATTCAAACAGGAAGCATTAGGGGCACGGAGGGGAGAAGGGTAGGCCAAGGTTACAGATCAGCAGACATAGGTAGCGGTTCAAGAGTTAGGGGAGGGAGTCGGAAGAGCTTAATTGAATAATAGGGTCTTCAATTTTTTGCGTAGCTTCAAGTAGTTCAACTCAGAACAGATTGTAGTTGGAAGAGAGTTCTGTTCTGCAGTGGCTCAGAAGGAGAACATAGAGTGTATCTGTCATTTGTGTTTGAGGTTTTTGACAGTTGGGTACTTCAGGAGGGTATTGTCATGAAGTCAGGTGGACCTATAGAAGCAAGAGTGAATAGTTGAGTCAGTAGTTCTGGGGCTTGCCCATACAGTACTTGGAACATTATGCAGATGGTTTTGAAGGTGCGGGGTATAGACTCAGAGACAAGGTAGTTCTTTCAGGTGACCTGAGACACTTTCAAATTTCCTTGCTCTGAAAATTAATCATGCTGCAGTATTTTGTATGAGTTGGAATTTGGTCAGTGATATGTTATTTAGTCTGACACACAAGGAATTGCAGTAGTCCAGGTTGCATATGACTGGTGCTTGGACAAGCACAGAAAAATGCGATCTTTGGAAATATGGTCTAAGCCGTCACATGAGAAAGAAGGATTTTTTCCAGACTAAGTTGATCTGGGCCTCAAGGGATAGCAAAGAGTCTAGGATGATTCCTAGGACTTTAGGTTCTTTGTTTACTATTAGATTTATACCACTGGGTAGGGTGATTCCAAAAGGGATGTCTATCTGGGAGAGAGAGAAACATAGTAGTTTTGTTTTGGTTCATCCTATCAGTGTCTACTAACCATACTATCGTCAGATCTGGCATGACATTATTAACACTTTCTGCTTTAGTGTTATGGCACCCAAGTTAAGTAATGACCTCCCCTTGACTAATAGAGTAGAAACATCTTTTCATAAGTTTAAAAGAGCCCTTAAAGCATTTCTTTTTGCCCAGAACTTTCCCAAGTTGGCACAGGTTGATGCAACTGGTAATCATAGCCTTGTGTGTCTTTCCCTCCCCCAGTTACCCTCTTGGATATTGTAACCTTGTCTTAATGTGCTTTCTGGGTTTTTGCATCTCGACTTAATGCATTCTTAGTCCATATTTTTGCCTATCCCCGTAATCTTGTTTGATTTTATTTTTTGTAAACTGCTTAGACATCTTTTTTGTACTAATTTTGCATTATATTAAGTAATAAATGGAAATTATCTGCCCTCCACAAGTGCAAGGGGAGCAGAATCACTTTTACTAAACTGCTAGTAACGTGTGCTTACTGCAACAAGAATGGGGCGCATTCAGGCATCTCACAGCAATTTTTAACATGTGCATATGCTACCCATGTGCTAAGAAATACAATTTATTTTTTAGCACTGGGGGCAGAGAGTGGACATGATCTGTGCTAATCGGGTAGCATAGCTACATTGCTGCATGCTGATTAACACATGGTTAGTGTGTGAGCCTTACTGCCTATGCAATAGGTGGTGGTAGGTGCTAATGGTCACTGTCATGGCTGCAGCTGTGTCCCTCGCCCTGGCTTCCCTTCTGCTGGCAGTGGGCATCGAGGTCAGGCTCCGTAGCTTTCCCCAGAGTCCTGAGCTAATTCCTGTTGCAGCGGGCCATCTGTGCAGTTCCCTCCAGCGCTCCAAGGTGTCCCTCCAGATGTGCGGACTGCTCCCTTGCTGAGGCCTCTGGCACCGGTTCCCCTAGGCACAGGCGTGCACTGTGACCCAAGATTTAAAGGATTTAAAGAAGCGTGAGATCGACAGGATGCCCGATGATGATTTCATGAGCTAGGGCCCTTATAAAGAATCTTGGGACTCTTCTGCACTGCCTTGCAATGGATCTCCTAGCTTCCAATTAGTGTGAGTTGCTATGCTGTTCCTGATCCTGCCTGCGGGTCCTATCCTTGCCTAGGCTTTTGTCTTCAGCTCCTGCCCTCACCTGCCTTGTTCCTGCTGCTTTCCTTGGATTGACTTCTTGGCTTTGACCCTGGTTTGGCTTCTCCGCTCCTCCACCTGCCCTGACAACAGTTTGCCTGACTATACCCTGATTGCAGCCAGCCCTGACCTCCGGAACTGCTTAGACTTTCCTGGCCCTCTTCCCTGGCTGTGTTTCTGGACTTTCTTGGGCCTCTTCTATACCATTGATGGTATCCAGTCCAGCTCAACTGCTGTTGGCCTTTTGTTACAGTACTTCTGATCTACTCGACCAGTGACTCTTTAGACTTGGCCAGCCTTGATCCTGCTTGGGTGTGACATGCCTGCCACCAGTTGGGGCCTACCTAGCTTTTAGGTTAGTTAGTAGGCGTAAACTCAGCTGTGGCCCAAGGGCTCGCCCTCCCCGCTCGCTGACAGCCACATGCTAATGGGAAAATTAGCGTGTGACCAATAATACTGAAAATAGAAGAATCATCCATTTTAACCCTGCAGTAAAGATGGCCTTAGCATGTGGGAATGACCTACGTAAGGATGCGCTAAGGCCACTTTTTACCACAGTTTCTGATAGGGGGTGCGTACGCAACACACGCACCTAGTATAAAATATGCCACTGGTGTTCTGAAAACCTGACTGGTTAAGTGTGTCCCAAGGACTGGGTTGAGAACTTCTGTCCTAAGGTTTTATGTTTTATCAAATGTCAGTGTTGCTTATGTTCTGAAGTTTTATAGATTTTGGAGTCCTTTTACTAACCTGTGTTAAAAGGTTAGCTTAAAAGGGCTTACCACGGGATGTGCCCAGGTGTCCTGTGTGCACAAACTGCGCTCTAAAAATATTTTTATTTTTCTGTGGAGGGGGTGTGTCTGGAAGACAGAGAGAGGACATTTGTGCACTATCAGCACATCACTGCATTTATTTAGATTTTGCTCACACCTTTTTCAGTAATAGCACAAGGTGAGTTACATTCAGGTACACTGGATATTCCTCTGTCCCAGGAGGGCTCATAATCGAAACCTGGCTCACCCCTGACGACTCTGCCTCAGTCGCGGTCCTATGCCACGGAGGCTTTTTCTCCCATTCGCCCCACCCAGTTGGCCGCAGTGGCGGCATTGGTCTACTACTTTCGCCCTCCTGCAGTTTTCAACCCCTCCTCCTACCACAGTCTCACTGCTTCTCATCCTTTGAAGTCCACTCCATCCGTCTATTCTACCTGCTGCCACTCAGATTTGCAGTCATTTACCACCCCCCTGATAAGTCCCTCCCTTCCTTCCTTACCGACTTCGATGCCTGGCTCTCCGTTTTTCTTGAGCCCTCATCCCCATCCCTCATTCTTGGTGACTTCAACATACACACTGATAACCCATCCGACTCATACGCTTCTCAATTCCTCACTCTAACCTCCTCCTTCAACCTCCAACTGAGCTCCACCACCCCCACTCACAAATCTGGTCACTGTCTTGATCTCGTCCTTTCTTCTACCTGCTCACCCTCCAATTTCTGCGCCTCAGCTCTTCCTCTCTCTGACCATCACCTGATTACATTCACACTTCATCACCCTCCCCCTCAGTCCCGCCCAACACTAACCACTACCTCCAGGAATCTCCAGGCTGTTGACCCCCCCCCCCACCTTATCCTCTAGTATCTCTGATCTCCTCCCGTCCATCATGTCCTCAGAGTCTGTCGACAAGGCTGTCTCCGCTTACAATGCCACTCTCTCCTCTGCCCTAGACACCCTCACATCGTCCGTTTCCCGTCCCACAAGGCGCACTAATCCCCAGCCCTGGCTTAACCCTTGCACCCGATACCTTCGCTCCTGCACCCGATCGGCTGAAGGAGGAAATCTCGCACCCTTACTGATCTCATTCACTACAAATTCATGCTATCCTCCTTCCAGTCCTCCCTATTCCTCGCCAAACAGGACTATTACACCCAATTGACTAATTCCCTCAGCTCTAACCCTCGTCGTCTCTTCGCCACCCTCAACTCCCTCCTCAAAGTGCCCTCCGCTCCCACCCCCCTCACTCTCTCCTCAATCACTGGCTGACTACTTCCGTGACAAGGTCCAGAAGATCAACCTCGAATTCACCACTAAACCTTCTCCTCCTCTTCATCCCATAACCCACTCCCTCAACCAACCAACCCATGCCTCCTTTTCCTGATATCACCGAAGAGGAAACCGCCCATCTTCTCTCCTCCTTGAAATGCACCACCTGTTCCTCTGACTCCATCCCCACCAACTTACTTAACACCATCTCTCCTACTATCACCCTCCCCCCCATCTGTCATATCAACCTCTTTCTCTCCACTGCAACTGTCCCTGACACCTTCAAGCATGCTGTAGTCACACCACTCCTCAAAAAGCCATCACTTGACCTTACCTGTCCCTCCAACTACCGCCCCATTTCCCTCCTACCCTTCCTCTCCAAAATACTTGAACGCACCGTTCACAGCCGTTGCCTTGACTTTCTCTCCTCTCATGCCATCCTCGATCCGCTTCAATCTGGCTTTCGCCCACTACACTTGACAGAAACAGCACTATCTAAAGTCTGCAATGACCTGTTCCTCGCCAAATCCAAAGGTCATTACTCCATCCTCATCCTCCTCGACCTATCCGCCGCTTTTGACACTGTCAATCACAACTTACTTCTCGACACACTGTCCTCTTTTGGGTTCCAGGGCTCTGTCCTCTCCTGGTTCTCCTCTTATCTCTCCCATCGTACCTTCAGAGTACACTCTCATGGTTCTTCCTCCACCCCTATCCCACTCTCTGTTGGCGTCCCTCAGGGATCTGTCCTTGGACCCCTTCTTTTCTCAATCTGCACCTCTTCCCTGGGCTCCCTGATCTCATCTCATGGCTTCCACTATCATCTTTATGCTGATGACACCCAGCTTTATCTCTCCACACCAGACATCACTGCGGAAACCCAGGCCAAAGTATCGGCCTGCTTATCCGACATTGCTGCCTGGATGTCCAACCGCCACCTGAAACTGAACATGGCCAAGACCGAACTTCTTGTTTTCCTACCCAAACCCACTTCTCCTCTCCCTCCACTCTCTATCTCGGTTGATAACACCCTCATCGTCCCCGTCTCATCTGCCCACAACCTCGGTGTCATCTTCGACTCCTCCCTCTCCTTCTCTGCGCATATCCAGCAGATAGCCAAGACCTGTCGCTTCTTCTTCCATAACATTAGCAAAATTCGCCCTTTCCTCTCGGAGCACACCACCCGAACTCTCATCCACTCTCTCATTACCTCTCGCCTTGACTACTGCAACCTACTCCTCACTGGTCTCCCACTTAGCCATCTATCCCCCCTTCAGTCCATTCAGAACTCTGCTGCACGCCTTATCTTCCGCCTGGACCGATACACTCATCTCACCCCTCTCCTCAAGTCACTTCATTGGCTTCCGATCAGGTACCGCATTCAGTTCAAGCTTCTGCTACTAACCTACAAATGCACTCGATCTGCAGCCCCTCCTTACCTCTCAACCCTCATCTCCCCTTACGTTCCTACCCGGAACCGCCGCTCTCAGGACAAATCCCTCCTTTCAGTACCCTTCTCCACCACCACCAAACTCCAGGCTCCGCCCTTTCTGCCTTGCCTCACCCCATGCGTGGAACGGACTCCCTGAGCCCATACGCCAGGCCCCCTCCCTGCCCATCTTCAAATCATTGCTCAAAGCCCACCTCTTCAATTTCGCCTTCGGCACCTAACCACTACAACTCTACTCATGAAATCTAGATTGCCCCAACTTGACATTTCGTTCTTTAGATTGTAAGCTCCTTTGAGCAGGGACCGTCCCTCTTTGTTAACTTGTACAGCGCTGCGTAACCCTAGCAGCGCTCTAGAAATGTTAAGTGGTAGTAGTAAGTTTGTACTTGAGGCAATGGAGGGTTAAGTGACTTGCCCAAGATCATAAGGTGCAGTAGTGGGATTTGAACCGGTCACCTCTGGATTGCAAGGCAGGTGCTCTAACCACTAGGCCACTCCTCCACTCCTGCTAACTGATTAACACAGGATTAGAACGTGAGCCCTTACTGCCTACAAAATGGGTGTCAGTAAGTGCTCACTTGATAATTTTTGTTAATGGCTGCGCAATAATGGCAACATTAGTGCACGGTCATTAATTTGAAAAATATAAAATTGGCCATTTTCTGGCTGCGGGAAAAATGGCCTTAGAGTGTGGGAAAAGCCCATGAAAGGGCACACTAAGGCCTGCTTTCCCCATAGCTTGGTAAAAGGACCCTTTTGTATGTTGTATGTCAAATTGTACACTGTTGAGAGAAAAATTTTTTTTTGACTGGCAGTATAGAATATTTTGGAAATAAATATAGTGAATTGCTCACCCTGAGCATATTTGCCTTTGCGGAAGTATGAAATTATCAGCTGCTCTTTGTTTTTTCACCCACCAAAATACCCCTGAAGTCTGACTCTCCAAGCAAAGGAAAACTATCATTACTGCTTTCTCCTCTCTGTTTGCAGGCTATTGGTTCTGCCTTTGCAGATAAGCTCTTAATGTACAATTCACCTTTGGCTGATGAAGCCTCCTCAGACATGTCATAAGATGATATTGAGCATAGCAGTGGCGTAGCCAGACTTCACATTTTGGGTGGGCCCAGAGTTAATATGGGTGGGCACTATGTATATAGGTATGAGTAGTGTTTCTTGGGATACTACAAAATAAGGCCTTAGAATGCAGTTGATGATGGATTTCTAAGTAGTCTCCCCCTAACAGCTGCATCAGCGTAAACCACATACATAACAGAAAAAACAATTTTTTAAAATATAATTACATTTTCCCATATCTTAAAATTGACCAGACATAAGTCTACTACAGTGGCAAACCTCTCAACACACAACAGGATCTTGCAATATAAATACACAGGAAAGATGTATTCAAATTCTGGTAGCACCTCAATAGCAATACAAAATCCCTTAACTGTCAGGTACTTTGTGAAGTAACACTAAATCCTGCAAAGAAACTTCTTAGAGCCTATGTTGCAAATCTCAACACCAATTCTGAACACGAATACCAATAACAGTACTTTTGTAAATGCAGCAGTGCATATACATAACAGCAATACACTTCCCATTGGAAAAGTCAGACAAGTCAGACTCATACAACCCGACATAACCTACATGCCAGCAGAATCTCTCACCTTGGTCACATGCAGAGCACATACCAACTCTCATCAATTACAGAATAGAGGACCAAACATTAGCAATTGTCCTGTAGACTGGCATCAGTCCATCCCTGCCCTTCAGCCTGGCATTGGCTTTTCCCTTCCCTTCCCTACCCCACCCCACCATCCATCTCCATAGCCCAGCATCAGCCCTTCCTACCTTACCCTATTCCCCATTTTTCCCCGTAGCACTGTATCAGCCCTTCCCAATCATTCATCCCATAGATAAGCCCTACCATAACCCCCCACCCCGCCCTTTAGCCTAGCATCAGCCTTGTCCTACCCCCTACCTATCCTCCCACGGTCTGGGATCTCTTCCCCCAACCATGAAGGACACCAGCATTAAATATAAGACTTTTTTTTTATGTCCTGGGCACTGCAGAGCCCACCTCCACCCAGAAACCTGCCTATATTAAATTTAAAACATTTTTTTTTTTTAATTTGTAACCTGGGCCCTGCAGAGAACAACCCCCCAAACTCATCAACATGAAAAATATACAACCTTTTTTAGATTGCAACCTGAGCATTATAACAAATTTATTGTTGGTGGGCTTCTGGGTGGGGGTGGGCTCTTCTCTGCCTAGTGAAAAAAGGTATATGAAAATTATTAAATATGCCTTTTTTTTTTTTACCTAGGCAGTGAAGAGCACACCCCCACCCACCATTACATTGTACAGGATGTTAAAATTAAAAAAAATATATTTGTTTTACCTGGCCTGGGCAGCTGGGCTTTGGTGGTGGTGGAAGATAGTGGAGCAGACTCAGAGCGCAATAATTGTGCTCTTGCTCCATGTGTTTTGTTGTGGGGCCACGGGGGAGTGCTGCTGAGGCAGGGCAGACCGGCAGAGTGGAGGAACAGGAACCGCAACCGCGACCGCGACGCGACGATAGCTGGCACAGACTCCCCTCCCATGCAGCACTGCGGTGCCGTTGTGCATGAGGGAGGGGAGGAGCAGAGCTCAGGGAGTGAGGTGAGCGACAGAGTAGCGGCGCCAGCGTCTAACAATACAATGGCTGCAGCCGCTGCACTAAAAACAAAATTAGGCAGAGGAGGACCGGACAGCTGCCAGCTGCCTGGGTGGGCCTGAGCTGAGATTGGGCGGGCCTGGGCCCACCCAGGCCCACCCGTAGCTACGCCCCTGGAGCATAGAATGGAAAATTCTTTCACCGCTTACTCATCAGGGAAGAAATGCACTCATGTTAACTGCCCCCCTCCCCTCTCCCTCCTTATAGCCCTCTTTCTTCTCCTCCGGGCTCTGATCAAGATCAAGGCAGTGCCTTCTCCTGGTCTCAGGTCCAGATTTATGCATATTTATTTATTTATTATTACATTTGTACCCCGCGCTTTCCCACTTAAAGCAGGTTCAATGCGGCTTACATAATAATATGGATTACAGAGTACTGATAGAGAAAATATAGGTTAATAATAGCAGAATAATAAAAAAGATAGGTAGCTAAAGATGGGGAAGGGTGAGGGGAGTAGGAGAGGTATAAGCAAGGGGTAGATGAGCATTGGAGGAGGGTCCCTAAGCTATAATATTTAAGAGGCCCCTCTTGATTAAGTAGAAAGTAAATTTTAGGTTTAATAGACAATAAATTAAAAAAATGCAAAACCAACATTAGTCAATAATAAAAACAATCTGTTTGATATTGAAAACAAGTTAACTGGCCAGAAACAACAGCTGACTTGGTTAAATCATTTGTTCAGGGCTATCCACTAATTTTCAGTGGAATTTAACTGGTTATCACCTCTGAAAATTAGCAATTAGCACCTAAGTGCATAGTCAGTAGTTGGCTAGCTAACAGCCCAGTGATCAAAGGTAAATGCAGGAGCTAGAGGCCAGTAGCGCCTGACTAGCCCCCCCCCCCCCCCCCCCATTTACCTTCCCACACATGATCATCCTGCAATACTGCAGAGCTCATTTAAATTCGATTTAAATGAGCCCTGTTTGTATTCCGCACCATGATCAGAGAACAGCACTCGTAGGAGCAGAATAGCACCTTAACCCTAGGGTTAGGGTTAAGGCTCTGCTCCTGGCCCGCCCCCAATCACAGTCAGGCAGCCTGGGTTACCACCATGTCCTGGGGGTCTATTGGACCCCCACCATTGCTTCAACCCTGGTAGCCTAGTGGCCTCCCCAAGCCCCCACCCAGGCAGCCAACACTAGGGCCCGGGGGGGGGGGGGGGGGAGCTGGAGATCCAGTGGATACAGCCAAGGTAGCTGTATAAATGGGACCATATAAAATACAGTCTTATCTTTATGTAGTAACCCATAGCCACTTAAGTTCTGAATATCGACTTACTACTACTACTACTACTACTATTTAGCATTTCTATAGCGCTACAAGGCATACGCAGCGCTGTACAAACATAGAAGAAAGACAGTCCCTGCTCAAAGAGCTTACAATCTAATAGCTCTGCATAAACCCGATATTCAGTGCCGAAGTCTGGACTTGGCTCGGCATTGAATATTCGGAAAAACGCCGGCAACAGTCAGCAAAATGCTCACTGCTGCTGGCTGAACATTGATCCCAATAATTATGAGCATTTTATATTGCAATTTTCATTATTTAAAAATACATTTCTTTTTCTTTTTTTCTAGGAAGAATAAGGACAAATTTGTAGCTTGTCTAGCTTATATATAAAATCCAGCCCTCCCTGGCCCCCTCTCATTTTAGTTACTAATCCATGAAAATCCACTTGCCCCAGGTGAGTGAGTGAAACCCTGGCATAAGCATGAGCCCAGTCAAAAGAGGGCTGGGGAACTCATTTTAACCTTTTTAGTGTTCCCTGAATTTCCATACCCTTTTAACATTATTATTGTAATTTTGCTTAACTGATGCAGCTTCCCTGTCTAAGCTAAGGAAGAGTCTGGGCTTCCTTCTTGCTCTTAACTCACTACCCTGTCTATTTAGGTGCTTGCCAGCCTACACTACAACAAGGTTATGGGTTGCAGAATGCACTACTATAGAGTCTAATTGTGAAATCAGAGGAGGCACAAAAGGTATTGTAATGGAAACTAATTCTAATAGCAGGACTACAAGCCCCAGAGTGCACTTGAATAGCATATGCTCCCAAGGATGACTGTGTAATATAATTTGCTCCTTCAGTATATCAGTCACTGTCAGTCACACACTCCAAAAAACATATCCAGCATTTCTCCTCACTCCCCTCCATCCATGTGCATCTACTTTCCTCCCCTCCCCTACATCCATGTCCAGCATTTCTCCTCTCTCCCTTCCCCTCCATCCATGTGCATCTCCTTCCTTTGTCTTTCCTTCCCTCCATTCCTGCCCAACATTTCTCCTCTCTACCCTGCCCTCCCCTCCATGTCCAGCAATTTCTCCTCTCTCCCTGGGCCCTGCCCTCCCATCCATGTCCATCGACCAATGCTCCTCTCTCCCCATCCCTCCTGCTCCCATGTCCACCTGCCCACCCTCTGGTTCAAATCTTCTAGTATTTAAATTTACCTCCATTTCAGCAGCTGCGCAGCATCAGTGAAAGCGCTGACGTCTCTCCACTAGCCTTCCCTTCGCGCGTTCGTTCCCTCAGTGCCCTGCCTTCTTCTGACATCATTTCCTCGAGGGCGGGACACCGCTTTCTTCTGACGTCATTTCCTTGAGGGCGGGACACTGAGAAGGAACGAATGAGCGAAGAGAAGGTTAGAGATGTTGGGCAGCGCTTTCACTGACGCTGCACAGCTGCTGCGACGTCGGAGCGAGGTAAATTTAAATACCGGAGTGCTGGGATGGAGTGGAGGAGGCTGACTGAGGCAAGGCGCGCTGCGCGGGGCCCTATGCGGCCGCCTCGGCTTTAGACCGGCCCTGTTCCAGGTGATTGAATTTCCTTAGAGTTTACCCTTGGTATCCAATTTAAAGTTGTCCCTTAACTACTTTAACTTTACATGAAATACAATTAAATAGATTTTCTTCCTTTTTATCACTTCCTGTATGCAAATATGATTAAAAGGCTCGTTTTCAAAAGAGAAAAATGTCTATAAAGTGGCACAAAGCAGCATTTGGACGTTTTTCTCGCCAAAATGTCCAAATCGGTATTTTCAAAATCAATTTTCCAGACATTTTTTTATGCTGTTCATCTGCAGTGTGCCAAAATCTCAAGGGGGTGTGTTAAGAGCGGGATTTCAGATTTTCAGCCATAATGGAACAAAACAAAAACGTCCAGAACTAAAACTAAGATGTTCTGAGCTAGACCTGTTTTAATAACAACTAAGCCAAAAAAACATGCCCTAAATGACCAGATGACCATTGGAGGAATAAGGGAATGACCTCCCCTACCTCCCCCAGTGGTCACTGACCCTCCCCCCTCCAAAGATGTAAATGAAATAGTACATACCAGCCTATATGACAGCCTCAGATGTTATAGCTAGTCCTATCAGTATAGCAAGCAGGTCCGTGGAGTAGCCTAATAGTCTGTGCAGTGTACTGTGGAGAAGGCAACCAAGCCAATAATCCACTCTAACTGTTACGCTTGTGGTGGATGGAATATGTCAGCCTTCCAAAACCCACCAAAAACCTGCTGTTCCCACATATAGGTGACACTTGCACCCATAAGGGCTTTTGTAGTAGTGTATAGTTGGATACAGTAGGCTTCTGGTGGGTTTTGGAGGGTTCACTCTACAATATAAAGGAGCAATGGTGAGATGTGTACCTGGGAGTTTTTATGTGAAGTCCACTGCAGTGCCCCCTAGGGTGCCCCCACTGCACTGCTGGGATGTCTACTAAGAATGCTGGCTCCTCCTACATCCCAATAGCTTGATTTTGTCTGTTTTTCACTGGGACATTTTTTTTTTTTCAAAAATGGATCAAAAAGATAAACGCACAGAGCACAAAAACATCTAGAATGTGGCCATTTTTGGGGGAAAAAAAAAAAGATAGACATTTTGCTGTATCAAAAATCATTATATATTTGGTACTCGGATTCTGGACATTTTGAGCAAAACATCCAAAGTCAGACTTAAGACCTCATATTGAAAATGCCCCTCTCAATGTAAGTGAGCTGTGTAGACAGAAAGCATTTTTCAATCTATGCACATAAATCATGCTTAACAGTAGGGCTGCATTTTAATTGTGATTAACTATTAAGTTTGATTACAAAAGTTAATCGCTACTACTAATTAATCTAGGGGCCCTTTTACTAAGGTGCGCTGAAAAATGGCCTGCGGTAGTGTAGACGTGTGTTTTGGGCACATGAAGAATCATTTTTCAGCGGACCTGTAAAAAATGCCTTTTTAAAATGTTTGACGAAAATGGACTTGTGTCAAAATGAAAATTGCCATGTGTCCATTTTGGGTATGAGACCTTACCGCCAGTCATTGACCTAGTGGTAAGGTCTCACGCAGTAACTGGGCAGTAATGGTCTACACGTGTAAAATGCCGATTACCGCCTGTGCACCAGAAAATAAAAATATTTTCCAGCGCACGTAGCAGACGCACATCAAAAATGAAATTACCGCAAGGGCAACGCAGTAGCCAGGTGGTAACTCAAAATCTGGGAGTCATCGTTGATAAGACATTGAAAACTTCTGCTCAGTGTGCTGCGGCGGCTAAGAAAGCGCACAGAATGTTGAGTATTATTAGGAAAGGGACGGAAAACAAACATGAGGATGCTATAATGCCGTTGTATCGCTCCATGGTGCGACCACACCTCGAATATTGTGTCCAATTCTGGTCACCGCATCTCAAAAAAGATATAAAGGAATTGGAGAAGGTGCAGAGAAGGGCGACAAAAATGATAAAAGGGATGGAACGACTTCCCTATGAGGAAAGGCTAAGAAGGTTAGGGCTCTTCAGCTTGGAGAAAAGGCAGCTGAGGTGTGATATGATAGAAGTCTACAAGATAATGAGTGGATTAGAGCGGACAGATGTGAAGCGTTCGTTTACACTTTCAAACAATAATAGAACCAGGGGACACAAGATGAAGCTAGAATATGGTAGATTTAAAACAAATAAGAGAAAGTTTTTCTTTACTCAGCGTGTAGTTGGACTCTGGAACTCGTTGCCGGAGAACGTAGTGACAAGCAGCTGGCCTTACGGAGTTTAAGGGGGATTTAGACAGATTCCTGAAGGAAAAGTCCATTGAACATTATTTTTTTAAAAAAGGGAAAAAATTATTTTTTTATTTTTGGGGGTTTTGCCGAGTTCTTGAAACCTGGATTGGCCGCTGTCGGAGACAGGATGCTGGGCTTGATGGACCCTTGGTCTTTTCCCAGTATGGCGGTGCTTATGTGCTTATGACGTGCGTTGGGTGCACAAAGGCGCCTACGCAGCTTAGTAAAATGGCCCCCTAGTGCTGCACAGCATTTCCCTCCCTTTGCCCTCCCATGCATGGTCTGGCATCTCTTCCTCCCCCTCCCGTCTTTACATGTTTTGAAAAATTGTCCTTTAAAAATAACAAATGTAGAAAAAGATAAAATGGAGAACAGAGGACAAGTGACTGCAGATAGGACTAGGAGATGAAATGGAAGGCATAGTGTTTGTAAAGATAGTAGGGGCTACGATGAAAGCAGAAACAGCAATACATTTAGTGGTCCTTTTACTAAGGTGCGCCAAAAAGTGGCCTGCGCTGGTGTAGACGCGTGTATTGGATGTGATCAGGTTCATTTTTCAGCGCATCTGCAAAAAAGGCCTTTTTTGTTGGCTGAAAATGGACGTGCGGCAAAATGAAAATTGGTGCCAGTGCGTGTACAATGCTGATTACTGCCCAGTTAGCGCCGCGTGCTGGAGGTTTTCCGGTGTGCGTAGTGGGCGCATGTAAAAAATGAAATTACTGCCCAGGCCACGCAGTAGCTCCAAATTGGCGCATGTTGGCGCCTACGTAGCATAGTAAAAGGGCCCCTTATGGAAGATGACATTGAGGAAGAGAATTCTGGATTCATAAGAACAATGTACCAAATTTTGTTAAAAAAAAAAAAATCATTAATTTTCAGCAGTGGTTCTCACCTCAGTCCTTGGACACATTCACATGTTCAAGATGTCCATAATGAATAGGCATGAGATTGCTTTGCCTTAGGTTTTTGTCATCCCTTACATCCCTCTCCATCTCTTGCATTCTCTGAATGATCATTCAATGGTTCATAGGCGTTGCTAAAAAAATTGCCTTGCCATCCCAACCTGAATCAGCGCTTCCTCCAAACCCCAGCACCTCTCCTTTTTCTCTTTCCTTCCTTTCACTCTCGCAGTTGCTGTTTTCTTGGCTGGGCAATATTATTTTTACAAGCAAAGATGCACGGGACCATTTTCCTGTGCGTACAGCTGCTAACTCAGCTGCTCCCACTGGCCACCCCTCCGATGGTAGGAAGTTTACATCACAGGGGCGGGAGCAGCTGAGCTTGTGGCAGCATGCAGGAAAATGGTCCCGCGTGTCTTTGCTTGTAGAAATGATATGGCTCAATCCGGAAAACAGCAACAGGGTGAGCGGGAGGGAGAGAGAGACAGAGAGAGAGAAAGGAGAGTTGCTGGATGGATGGGTTGGAGGGGAAGAGAGAGAGAGAGGGGGGGGGGGGGGGACAATGCTGGATAAAGGAAAAGAGACACCAAAGAGAGAGAGAGAGAGAGAGAGATAAGAAAGATGGGGTAATGCTTAATGGGGGACACAGAGAGAAAGTGAGAGATGAGGTAATGCTGGAGAGGGTGAAATAAGACAGAGAAAGCGGGAATAGTGCTGAAAATGGAGAAGTGAGACAGAGGGAGACAGGGTAATGCTGGACTGGGGACGAGAGAGATGGGTAATGCTTAATGGGGGAGAAGGGACAGAGAAAGAGATAGAGAGAGAGAGAAAGAGACAGACTAATGCTGGATGGGGTGATGTGAGACAGAGAAGGAATAATGGTTGAATGAGGGGAAGTGAGAGAGGGAGAGGAGATAATGCTGAGTGGGGTGATGCAAGAAAGAGACTGCAGGAATAATGCTGAATGGGGTGAAGTGAGACAGAGGGAGAGGAGGTAATGCTGGATGGAGGAGAAGACACACACACACACACACACACACACACAGAGAGAGAAAGAGAGAGATGGGGTAATGCTGGATGGGGAAAAGACACAGTCCGAGAGAGGCTTTAAATGTGAAAAAAAAAGCTAAATAGCTTAAAAAAATGTGTGCAACTCTGCTTTTGTTTCAAACATCACAGACAAAACCAAAAAGACCATAATAGACACTGGGACACTTCTATCTTCCTTTTCTTAGGACATTTCCTTGTTTTTTCCATGTCAGAATCTCTTGAATCCAGGGCCAGGGTTTTTCTTCTCTTATTCCACTCATTTCTGACAAGCAGTTTCCCTTAGGGGTCAAGAATTTCGTGAATGAAAGAGCAGCGGGACTTGGGTGTGATCATATGTGATGATCTTAAGGTGGCCAAACAGAAAAGGTGATGGCAAAAGCTAGAAGGATGCTTGGGTGCATAGGGAGAGCAACGGCCAGTAGGAAGAAGGAGATGTTAATGCCCCTGTACAAGACTCTGGTGAGACCTCATTTGGAATATTGTGTAGAATTCTAGAGACAGCACCTTTAAAAAGAAATAAACAGGATGGAGTCAGTGGTCTTCGTCATAAAGAGTATGGAGACAGACTTAAAGATCTCAATATGTATACATTGGAATAAAGGTGGGAGAGGGGAGATTTGATAGACATTTAAATACCTACATGACATAAGTGAACAGGAGGTAGGTCTCTTTCAATTGAAAGGAAGCTCTGGAATGAGGGGGTATAATGGAATGAAGGTCAAAGGGGATAGACTCAGAAGTAACCTGACAAAATACTTGTTCACAGAAAGGGTTGTGAATTCGTGGAATAGCCTCCCAGTGGAGGTAGTGGAGACGAAACCAGTATCTGAATTCAAGATAGTGGCAATAGCAGCACGCAGCAGGCGTGAGGTTTTAAGCACCGATCCCTTGACAAAGCGATGGCAAAATGGAAGTCTGTCGGGACTTAGAGAGCTAAAAGATAAGTGCCACCCTGTTTCATTTATGAGTTTATTGCCAGTCATTCTATATAATTTAAATACTTAGTTAAGTATCACTGTTTGAATGCTACAATACATCTGGACTGAGGGGGTTTTTTTGTCAATGATTATAGTGATTACAGAAGGGTTGTTGAATCAGGCTCCCCCAAGTAAATAACAGAGCACTGACCCGGTGATTTATGAGACTTTTCCCCCTATTTTTCCTTCCGCATGTCTATCAGTTTATTTGCACAGTGAACCTAGTCCACTATTGGTTGATATCATGAAGAGATACCAGTGCCAGAAATGATATTCAGTGCTGATGAGTCAGAGAAACTGAAACAAATCTCTGTAAACCTAGAAGATGTAATGGGGCAATTTGACAAATTGAACAGTAGCAAATTGCCTGGACCGGATGGTATACATCTCAGAGTACTAATAAAATAGAAAAATGAACTTGCAGAGCTATGTTAGTAATTTATTTATTTAGATTTTGCTCACGCCTTTTTCAGTAGTAGCTCAAGGTGAACTACATTCAGATACACTGGATATTTCTCTGTCCCAGGAGGGCTTACAATCTAAGTTTGTACCTGAGGCAATGGAGGGTTAAGTGACTTGCCCAAGATCACAAGGAGCAGTAGTGGGATTTGAACCGGTCACCTCTGGATTGCAAGACTGGTGCTCTAACCACTAGGCCACTCCTCCACTCCAATTTGTAATTTAAAATCAAGCATGGTACCGGAAGATTGGAGGGTGGCCAAAGTAACACCAATTTTTAAAAAATGTTCCAGAGGTGATCCGGGAAATTATAGACCAATGAGCCTGACGTCAGTGCCAGGCAAAATGATAGAGATTATTATAAAGAACAAAATTACAGAGCATATACATAAGAATGGATTAATGAGGTTAAGTCAACATGGATTTAGTCAAGGGAAATCTTGCCTCACCAATCTACTATATTTCTTTGAAGGGATGAATAGACATATGAATAAAGTTGAGCCGGTCGATTACTGTGCATCTGGATTTTCAAAAGGCATTTGACAAAATATCTCATGAAAAACTCCTGAAGAAATGAGAAAGTCATGAGATAGGAGGTAATGTCCTATTGCGGATTAAAAACTGGTTAAAAGATGGTTAAATGGTCAGTATTCTCAATGGAGAAGGGTAGATAGTGGGGTTCCCCAGGGGTCTATGCTGAGATCACTGCTTTTTAACATATTTATAAATGATCTAGAGGAGGGGCGTAGCCAGACTTTGGCAGGAGGGGGGTCCAGAGCCTGAGGTGAGGGGGCACATTTTAGCCCCCCTCCCCACCATTGCTGAACCCCCCTGCCACCAACTTTGACCCCCCCCTGCCATTGCCAAACCCCCTTGCAAGGCTTCGTTCTGTTTCTGCGAGTCTGACATCCTGCACATACAACATGCAGGATGTCAGACTACAACGAAGCCTTGCGCGGGATTGGGAAGAAGAGGACCTCAGCTCAGCTGGCGGCGGTTGGGGTCCTCCGCCAGCAAAGGTAGGCGACGGCGGGTTGTCAGCAGGAGAGGGGGGTCGAGAGGGTTGTCGGCAGGGGGTCCAGGGGCAAATCTACAGGGGCCCAGGCCCCCGTGGCCCCATACTGGCTACACCACTGATCTGGAGATGAGAATAACTAAACTAGTAAGGTAATTAAATTTACTGATGCACAAAATTATTCAAAGTTGTTACATCGCAAGAGGATTATGAAAAATTGCAAGACGACCTTCCTTACGAGAAAGGAAGACTGGGCATCCAAATGGCAGATGACATTTAATGTGAGCAAACTATAGATACGTAATGCAAGGTTAAGGATCTAGGTGTCATTGTTGATGATACATTGAAACCCTCTGCTCAGTGTGCAGCGGTGGCTAAGAAAGCAAATATAAGTACTACTACTTATCATTTCTATAGTGCTACTAGACGTACACAGCGCTGTACACTTGAGGAGTGGCCTAGTGGTTAGGGTGGTGGACTTTGCTCCTGGGGAACTGAGGAACTGAGTTCAATTCCCACTTCAGGCACAGGCAGCTCCTTGTGACTCTGGGCAAGTCACTTAACCCTCCATTGCCCCATGTAAGCCGCATTGAGCCTGCCATGAGTGGGAAAGCGCGGGGTACAAATGTAACAAAAAAAAACATGAAGAGACAGTCACTGCTCGACAGAGCTTACAGTCTAATTAGGACACATAAGTATTGCCATACTGGGACAGACCGAAGGTCCATCAAGCCCAGCATCCTGTTTCCAACAGTGGCCAATCCAGGTTACAAGTATCTGGCAAGATCCCAAACCAGTACAATACATTATATGCTGCTTATCCTAGAAATAAGCAGTGGATTTTCCCCAAGTCCATGGCTTATGGACTTTTCTTTAAGGAAGCTATCCAAAACCTTTTTAAAACCCCGCTATGCTAACTGCTTTTAATACATTCTCTGGCAACGAATTCCAGAGCTTAATTACACGTTGAGTGAAGAAATATTTTCTCCAATTCGTTTTAAATTTACTACTTTGTAGCTTCATTGCGTGCTCCCTAGTCCTAGTATTTTTGGAAAGAGTAAACAAGTGATTCACATTTACCTGTTCCACTCCACTCATCTGAGGAGCCCTAGCCGCTTTATCCTTTTCTCACAGGGAAATCGTCCCATCCCCTTTACAATTTTCGTTGCCATTCTTTATATCTTTTCTAATTCCACTATATCTTTTTTGAAATGCAGTGACCAGAACTGCACACAATATACGAGGTGTGGTCGCACCATGGAGCAATACAAAGGCATTACAACGTCCTCACTTTTGTTTTCCATTCCTTTCCTAATAATACCTAACATTCTATTTGCTTTCTTAGTCGCCACCGCACACTGAGTAGAGGGTTTCAACATATCATCAACAATGACACATAGCTCTCTTTTCTGATCGGTGACTCCTAATGTGGAACCTTGCATTACGTAGCTATAATTCAGGTTCCTCTTTCCCACATCCAAATAGAATGTTAGGAATTATTAGGAAAGGAATGGAAAACAAAACTGAGAATATTATAATTAGGCTGTACCGAATATTCGTATTTGATTCGATTAAGCCCTGAATACATTCGTATTTGGCCGGGGCTCTACTGTGCTAAATCTTGCTGAAACAAACACTTGATCTCTGATTTCATCCTGCTTCATTATTTGTTATGTTAAAGCTTAATTCCCATTATTCATATTCGATATTTGTATTTGTCTGAATATTTTTCATTATTCGTACTCAGCTGAATAGTAAAATATGCTATTTGGTATAGCTCTAGTTATAATCCCCCCGATATTCAAAAGCATTTTAACTGACCAGGATCGACACCTGGCCGTTAAATGCCCCATAACCAGCTATCCACCAATAATCAACATGGGATAACTGGCTATCTCCCACTGAATATCACCGGTTAGCAGCTAGTCGGTTATATCAGCTGACATAACCGGCTATCCGCTGATTTTCAGCCCTACTTTAGTGACTATATTTGGCTGTGTGAATATGTTGGATATCTTTGGCCGATTAGAAGATAACTTAAGTCTGAATATCAACATAGCCAGTTATCTTCTAACTGCCCAAAAATAAACCGGATATTCAATGTCGGTCACTGGAAATGGCCAGGCATTGAATATCTGGGTTTAGAGGTGACTGTAGGAGCTAGCCCGGCTAACTCCCACAGTCTGAATACCGGCTCCAATGCCTTTGTTGTATCGCTCCATGGTGCAACCGCACCTTGAATACTGTGTGCAATTCTGGTCACGACATCTCAGAGAAGATATAGCGGATTTAGAAAAGGTAATGAGAAGGGTGACAAAAATAATAAAGGGGATGGGATGACTTCCCTATGAGGAAAGGCTAAAGAGACTAGGAGGGGCATAATCGAACGGCCCCAGCCAAATCGATGGCCGGCCATCTTCGGGGCCAGCGCCGTAAGCGGGCGGAGCCAAGCGTATTTTCGAAATATGCTTGGCGCCGGCCAAATCGCTTGCTGGGTTTAGAGAAGGATCGCTGGGTTTATATGACATGGCCGGCATCGTGTTTCAGCCATAATGGAAACCGGGCCCGACCATCTCAAACCCGGTGAAATGCAAGGCATTTGGACGTGGGAGGAGCCAGCATTTGTAGTGCACTGGCCCCCCTCACATGCCAGGACACCAACCGGGCACCCTAGGGGGCACTTAAAAAATTAAAAACAAAATAGCTTCCAGATGCATAGCACCCTTATCTTGTGTCCTGAGCCCCCCAAATCCCCCCCAAAACCCACTCGCCACAACTCTACGCCATTACCATAGCCCTAAGGGGTGAAGGGGGGGCACCTACATGTTGGTACAGTACAACGAAGGCAGAGGGGTGGGGAAGAGGGCCGCTAGACCACCAGGTCGGGGAGTTGACTCGCGGCCCACTGGGCCACCAGGGCTCTATTTGACGGGATGCTGGGGGGGAGGGTTAAGGGAGCTGGAGACCCACCGGATCTCCAGCCCCCCCTGAACTTGTGTTGCTACTTGTGCTAAGAGCTAGTTGTGTTCAGAGCCCGCGAGCACGTTGTTTCACGGGCTTGGAGTCTTTGATTATGGGGTGGTAGCAAACATAGGTGCTAGTATGGCGCTAACAGTCTCTAGCACCTGCTTTTACTTCTGATCATCTGTCCATAACAAGGCTAGACACATTGGAGTCCAGAGGTGCCAAGTTACCCATTCCAGGAGGGAGACTTTTTGGCTGGCTCCGGATTTCTGACAACTTTATCCTGGTGCATTAACCTTATCCTGCAGTAATGACTTCAGTGGGCAATTTCAGGACATACAAATCCCCCATTGCTTTGGGATGTAAGTTTAAAACCAGGACTGGCCAAAAAGTCTCCCTCCTGCAATGGGTAACTTGGCAGCTGTGGGAGTCCCTGCTGGAGAAGAGTTTGCTGAGCAGGGTAAGTGTGACCATGTCTAACCTTTTTATTCTTTCCAGCCCAATGGAAATTTGGAAAGAATTATACAGAAGAGGATGAGAATGTTTATCTGACTGTCTGAGGCAAAATAACTCTCCAAAATTTTAATAGAATAGAATGAAACTTCTAGATCCAGATTTGCCCTCAAGTTAAACTGACTCCTGGTGACCACACAATGAGGGAACCCCTCCCCCCCCCCTATAGTTTTCTTGTCAAAATATAAGAGTGGTTTGGAATGAAACGTAGCATGTGAGGAAAAACAGGTAAAAGGACATAATAAATTCAAAAATGGGCCAAATCGGATTGAGGGTTCCAGAGAAATAAGTCCTCTGAAAAATATAGCCCAATACGTTTCTATGGGAGAAGAAATTCCAGCTTCTTTTGCACAGAATTAATGGAATGTCTGGGATGATATGTGGGTGAAAAAAAATATAAGTTTGAAAATGGATCAAATTTGATTGTGGGTTCAAGAGAAATAACCCCCCCCCCCCCCCAAAAAAAAAAAAAAAAAAAAAAAACCAGATCTATGCTGTGGGACAAGGAGCTCCAGCTTCTATATCATAGATAACAGAATAGGATCAAATGTATTAAGCCTCTGGCAAACTTTACACATACTTTGTGTCTACATGTTTAGGGAACTCTTTGAAACATGCTCAAGACTCAGGAAGCTAGGATTGCTAATTGTTTGGCTTTTTCAGAAGTCAGCAGAATTTTACATAAGTGGGCAGAAGGGTGAGTTTTAAAAACTCTTATCTGCAGTTTTGCAGTTCCTCCTGCCCCAGAGATTCCAAGTTACCCACTTTCAGGCTGGAGATTTTTGGCCAGTCCTGGTTTGGAACTTCCATCTTAAAGCAGTCTAGGATTTCCAGTGGCTAATGCTGCTCGTTGAAATCAGTGTTACACGTCCCATAATGTACCTGGATAGAGTGAACAGAAATCTAGGGCTGTCCCAAAATCTCCAGCCTGGAACTGGGTATCTAGGCATCTCTGCTGCCACCCACCTCCACCCCCACCCATGAGCCTGCCCTGTCTTCCATCCTAAGGAGCAGCAGAGAGTATAGGTAGGAACAAGCCAATGGGAAGGCAGGAAGGGCAGAGGCCAGGAAGGCAGTTCCAGTCACAGGGAGGGAAGAGGTGATCTGGAGAAGTTCCTGCATCTGGTGGGAGGCAGAAGATAAATGAACCCCCTAAAACAAAATGCCCAACACTTATACATACCTTAATTCACTGTAATTTAGTGATCAAAGAATTGCACCTCTCTAGCTCAAATAATTTTATTGATTTTATCTGATAATGAAACAAAACAGATTAAAAACTGTCATACAATATTAACGAGGGCTGTTCATCGATTAACACTTCCAATCGCACAATGAACTGCAATTAGAATTTTTAATTGCGCGATTAATCGTATAAAGTGTCCCCCTCGCATTTTCACCTGTATAGTGCAAAATATAAAATGAAGGTGTCAATTCTCAAAACTGACATATTGTACTTCAGTTACTAAACTGAAAATAAAATCATTTTTCTTACCTTTGTTGTCCGGTGATTTTATTTTTCTAATCGTCTTATTCCCTGTCTCTGCTTCTGTTCCCCTGTCTGTGCTCTGAACTCTATTTTCAGGGCCTCCTCTCATTTCTTTTCTCTTCTCCTCTCTTCTTCACTTCTTCCCCTATAACATGTTTCACATTCAACTTTCTGCCATTTTTCTTCCTCCTTATAGGCGAGAGCAGCACAATGCGATTAATCGAGTTAAAATTGTTAAAACTATGCGATTAATCGCATTAAATGAACAGCATTAATATTAACACAAATAATATCTTAGTAACAAAAGATATAAGAATGAAAGTGGAGAGAAAAGCTTGGAGAGAAAAACAGAAAAAGAGCATCTTAATCACATTCACATAAGTATAATTCCAAAGAGTTCAAACTAACTAATTGAAGAAGTTAAATATTGTTCAACAGGGAGCCAGATTTTCTTCATTTTTGGGTGTGAGTTGGTTATTTTCTGCAATTTTTAGTTCAAATGTATGAATCTGGCATATGCTGTATCGTTTATAGAAGTGGAGTTTTTCCAAGTATCTCATTGTACTCTGCTTCATCTTCATATTAATAAGGTCCTAAGAAACAAGATGGCAAGCGATCTGCAAAATCAACATGGAGACAAACAAAGCAGATCAATCAGTGATATGGTTCAAAACTTTATTTTCAGAGATTCGCCCGACACAGACTGTGTTTCGCCCACAAGTGCTGTGTCAGGGGCTAATAGTCCAAGCAGGACATGAGATTAAAACGTAAAAAACCAGCAGGGTGCTTTCCTCAATCAAGGTGAGGACATCAGCTCTCAATACACAGGGTAAGTCCGGTCGCAATGAGGATTGTGGTACTGCCTTTGAAAAATGCTTGGCTCATATTAGCCATTATAAAGGTAGTTACGTTGATCTGACGATCCTATAAAAGTATGTGTGTAACCAGACTATGATGTTTTTGAATAAGGATGTAATTAATATGAAGTTGAAGCAGAGTACAATGAGATAATATGATCTAAGTCCAGAGTAGTAAATTTCAATATAACTATAAGGAGTGAAAGAGGTTTGTTTGTAAAATGGTTGCTCCTGCTCCATAAGCCAGTTAATACATGTACATCCCAGAACATGCAGATCCTTTTCTAAACTAGCAGCAGAACTGAGCATGTCCTGACTTTAATTCTGATCTCTACATTCTAAATAAAATGGGGTTCTCTATTTGGAGCTCATGCCTGCCCTGGGAATTAAGGTTATCTGGGGTGAAGAACTGTAGGCTTGATATTCAAAAGACTTATGCTCCTAACTTATGCTATGCTCATAAATTGGCTTCTCTGAAAATTTACTAGAACTGAGTGCTAACTTTATACTCAAAGGGGTCAATATTCAAAAGGGTTTTAACCGCGCTGGAAAGACTCTTGCCTAGTTAAACCTCACTGAGCTGGCCATTCTTATATTCAGTGGCGCTTATTCAGATAGGGGTTCTTTTACTAAGCCGCATAAGCGTCTACAAAATGGAGTTACTGCCTGACTACAGCGAGGCTCTTGCGGTAATTTCATTTTGACACGCGTCCGCTACACAAGTCTGAAAAATATTTGTTTTCTGGTGCGCGTAGGTCATTACCGCCCAGTTACTGCGTGAGTCTTTACCACTAGGTCAATGGCTGGCGGTAAGGTCTCAGACCCAAAATGGACACGCAACAATTTTCATTTTGCCGCACAGCCATTTTCAGCAAAAAAAAAGGCCTTTTTTTTACAGATGCGCTAAAAAATGGATCGGTGTGCGCCCAAAACCCGTGCCTACATGCAAGTCATTTTTTAGCGCACCTTTGTAAAAGGACCCTATAGTGATGCTGAATATCCCCTCTGACCGCAAAAGCACTAATGGATTAGATCAGGGGTGGTCCGAGTAGAGTCAGCACTTAACTGGTTTGCAGCGATTTTCAGTCTGTTACCCAGTTAAGTGAGCAGATAGAGTTAGGACAGCTTAAAAGATGTGCTAACTTTATCCGCCAAGCTAACGGCACTCCAGTCTAAATATCAGCCGGTACACACTAACCCGGATATTCAGTGCTGAAGGTTGGAAATGCCCCAGCACTGAATATCCAGGATTAATGTAGCCGCGGCTGTGAGCAGTTTACAAGCTGCTTACTGCCATAGGCTGAATATTGACTCCAAAATGTTGCCAAGTGCCTGATATTCAAAATGATTTAAATGGCCATGAGAGGCTCCTGGCTGTTTAAATTGCCTGTCCAGGGTTAACTGGGCATTTTCATCAACACTTAACTGAATAGTGCCACTAAAAATGCCTGGTTAGCGCCTAAGCCGTAACCAGCTATTTTGAGGGTGTTCTAGGGGCAGAATGGGCACTTAACCGGCTAAGATAACCCCATAAAAGTCAGTCTTATCTTTATGTGGTCACCTCGAACAACACAGACACCCCATCGGCAGCCAACCTAAAGTATTTCAATGAAAAAATCACAAAGCTCCGACGCATGATACCAAGTAACACCATTGAATATTCAATTATCCTTGAATGCTTAGACCCAATACCCGGGGAATACCCAGCTGATCGATCATGGACCAACTTTGACTTAATTTCAGTAGATGAACTCACACACTGGCTCAATAAATATGCCAAATCTCAGTGCAAACTCGACATTTGCCCTACCAACCTAATAAGAGCTGCACCCAAACAATTTTAAAAAGACCTCACGAACCAGTAAACTATAGACTCCTACATGGTCTCTTCCCCACGGAAAATGGAAAAATACTACTCACTCCGTTGTCAAAAGATGCCAAGAAAAGCACAATGGACTTAACCAACTACCGACCAGTCGCCTCTATCCCACTCACTACAAAGCTGATGGAAGGCATAGTGGCGAAGCAGCTCACGGATTATTTGACCAAACACTCAATTTTACATGAGTCACAGTCAGGATTCCGATCAAATCATAGCACCGAAACCGTACTAGTATCTGCAATGAACTCCTTCAAAAAAACAATTGCAACCGGCAAGAACATACTCATATTACAATTCGACATGTCTAGTGCCTTCGACATGGTGGATCATGGAATACTATTACACATACTAGAATACTTCGGAATCGGAGGCCCGGTTCTCAAATGGTTCAAAGGATTCCTCATCACCAGATCCTACCAAGTTATAACGAATACTGCCAGATCACCGCCTTGGACACCTGAATGTGGAGTCCCTCAAGGATCCTCCCTTTCACCCACAATCTTTAACCTAATGATGATACCACTAGTCAAACTCTTGGCCAATGAAAACCTTAACCCCTACATATATGCCGATGACGTCACAATCTACATGCCATTTAAGAGTGACTTAAACGAAATAACCAATGAGATCAACCAGAGCTTCCAGATCATGCACTCATGGGCGGACTCATTCCGATTAAAGCTCAACGCAGAAAAAATCCAATGCCTAGTTCTCACCTCCCAATACAACACAAACAACTACTCCACTATAACCACACCTACTGCACACTTCCTATCTCAGAAAACCTGAAAATTCTTGGAGTTACCATTGATCGAAACTCCACACTCGATACCCACGTGAAGAACACAACGAAAAAAATGTTCTAATCAATACGGAAACTCAAAAGAATTAAACCTTTTTCCCAAGAAACGTCTTTCGCACCCTGGTACAGTCACTAGTAATAAGCGACTTGGACTACTGCAACGCTCTGTATGCAGGCTGTAAAGAACAAACCATTAAAAAACTCCAAACAACCCAAAACACGGCAGCCAGACTCATCTTTGGAAAACCTAAATATGAAAGTGCGAAGCCCCTAAGAGAGAAACTACATTGGCTTCCGCTCAAGGAACGTATTGAGTTCAAGATCTGCACAACCGTGCACAAGATCATTCACGCAGACGCCCCACTCTATATACTAAACCTAGTGGACTTACCGCCCAGAAACGCCAAAAGATCGGCCCGCAAATTCCTCAATCTGAATTTCCCTAGCTGCAAAGGAGTGAAATACAAACAGGCTTATGCTACGACCTTTGCATACAAGAGCACACAGTTTTGGAATGCGTTACCCAAGGCCCTGAAAACTATGAACAATCTAACCAGCTTCCGTAAAGCTCTGAAAACACACCTCTTTAACAAAGCTTACAAAAGTCACCCTCAATGATACAAATCATCCCCCAAACCACCCAAGCACACCAAAATACTTCTCACACAACCTATCCAACATCCACCCATCGAAATCCACTTTTACCTCAGCTTATGATCAACTGTATTTAAACCATGTACTGACTTTATCATAACCTCACTCTGTAAGCCACATTGAGCCTGCAAAAAGGTGGGATAATGTGGGGTACAAATGCTATAAATAAATAAATAGCTGGTTAAGTGCCGACCATGGGGCCCTTTTACGTCACAGGAGGGCTAACACATGTGTAGTATGTGCTAAATCAGCTCTACTGTTGAAATAGCATGTGGACCCAGTGGTAATTCTGATTTTGGCACTTGCCGAATCCTACGATAGAAAATATTTTTCTATTTTCTACCGCAGGGGGTGTTCCCGGCAGTAATCGGCAGCACAGCCATGTTGGCGCGCGCTGCATGGTTACTGTGCGGGTAGCATGTGAGCTCTTAATGCTAGGTCAATGGTTGGCAGTAAGGGCTCAGGCTGTACATAGGCGTATGCTAGTTTTAATTTTTGCACAAGCCCGTTTCCCGGCCCATTAAAAAAATGGCCTTTTTCCCAGCCATGCTAAAAAATGGCCCGGCATGCGCCAAAAAGACACACCCACACTAGCACAGCCCACTTTTTACCACGGCTTTGTAAAAGCACCCCATGTTTTCGCTGGCTCCCTATACATGGAAGTTCAGTGCCAGAGCTCGGACATAGCCCAGCATTGAATTTCTGTTCGCCACCGGCTGAATATTGGATCCTAAACTCCTAAATTTAACACCTGAAAAATTGGGTGACAATGGGGATGGATTTAGGGTGGGGGATAAAAGTTACAAAATTAGCATTATACTGATAAATTTGGGCAAATGCCAGGCCTAAATTTATAATCAATTTTTTAGCGCTGCGTATGCCTTGTAGCGCTATAGAAATGATAAATAGTAACATAGTAGATGACGGCAGAAAAAGACCTGCATGGTCCATCCAGTCTGCCCAAGACAAACTCATGTGTATACCTTACCTTGAATTGAATTTGTACCTGTCCTTTTCAGGGCACAGACCATATAAGTCTGCCCAGCAGTATTTCCCGCCTCCCAACCACCAGTCCCGCCTCCCAGCAGTAGTAGTAGTAGTCCATCAACTGTACAAGAGTTTTCACCGTATAAGGCCTAAATTTATAAGCACAACTTTTAAGCTCCTAAATTATGATGAATCTTATGTTCCTACATCAGGCTGAAAATAGGGCCCAAATTTAGGAGCTCAGCTTTTTTTGAATATCACACCTTGTTCATTTGATAAAACACCTGTAGTCTCTTCATCCTGGCCAAATTGGTAGCAGAGCTACTACTACTTAACATTTCTAGAGTGCTACTAGGGTTACGCAACGCTGTACAGATTAACAAAAAGGACAGTCCCTGCTCCAAGGAGCTTACAATCTAATGGGCAAAATGTCAAGTTGGGGCAGTCTAGGTTTCCTGAATAGAGGTATGGTGGTTAGGTGCTGAAGGCGACATTGAAGAGGTGGGCTTTGAGCAAGGCTTTGAAGATGGGCAGGGAGGGGGCCTGGCGTATGGGCTCAGGGAGTTTATTCCAGGCATGGGGTGAGGTGAGGCAGAAAGGGCGGAGCCTGGAGTTGGCCATGGTGGAGAAGGGAACTGAAAGGAGGTTACGGGTAGGAATGTAAGGGGAGATTAGGGTAGAGAGGTAGGGGAGGGGCTGTAGATCGAGTGCATTTGTAGGTAAATAGGAGAAGCTTAAACTGTATGTGGTACCTGAGGTTTTCTCAGCCACTTCCAGGCTGGAAAAGTAACAAACATGGGTAAAGCACCAGTGGTCTGCAACAATTGGTTTGCAATAATTAAGGCTCTGGTTATATGAAAAGCATGTTTCCACAAATTGAAATACTGCGTGTGTGTATTGGGGCGCATAGGAGTTAACTTTTCAAAATTATTGGAGGTGCTAAGCCCAGTGGAAATAACCCCTCCCTGGACACATACAAGGAATTTTCTCAATTTTGGGGGTGCTCAAGCACCCACAGAGTCGGCTCCTATGTTGTGGAGGTATCCTCGGCTATTTATGCTTCCACAGCAAATAATCCACATCAGGGAAGGCTGAAAACTCAAACTGTAAATCTAGCTGTCTTTTTCTTTTGCCTTCCTTTCCTCAAAGCCGTTACCTCCTGCCCGCATTCCCAGTCCCAGCCTAGCCGATCTCCCGCAGCTGCTTTGCAAAGCTCAGGCTTGAATAGGAGACGGACCCGCCTCTTCCCGCCTCCCTGCCAAGACAGACAGCAGCAGCAGCCATCCCTCTCTCCACCCCAAACTTTCTGCAACTTTCCCTCGCATCCCCTCTCCCCCCTCACCGAGGTTCCCCCACTTTGTAAGGGAGGAGCAAAGGAAAAAGCCCTCTTGTAATTTCTAAATTAAAAAGCCAGAAGAGAAAAGTTTTAGCCCGAAGAGGTGATGTGTCGCTGATACCTTTAAGAAACTGGACTTGCCATCGTTTGGTTGATTTGACTGCAGCCTGCTTAGCTCAGAATCCCTCTGCCTCCTCCCCCTCTCTTCGGAGGATAAATGGAAGGCTCCAAGCAGGAGTAGGAAAAGAAGGAATTGTTTTAGAGTTCAGTCATCCAAAAAAGAGCCTGTTCCATATGGAGGGTCCCAGCTCCTAGAACAAAATGTCTGGGATTTAGCTTCCTGCTAAGAGAGCCTGATTAGAACACAAACAAAAAATATCAATAGTACGACTTGATCTGGGGAAAAAAGCCCTTAAAAAAGTATTCATATATACATTTGCAAGTCTCTTCCTACATACAGGATTTTTTTTAAAACCTGGGGTTCTGTTTACCCCCTTCGCTGCATCCCAGGGCTTTGACGGTAAGTTTGCTGCGATCGGTCCTAGAAGTTAATGGTTCTTACTTGTTGGCGAAGAGGGATCTGAAGTGTTTGTGGGGTGAGTTGTTGGGTGGTGGTCTGGGGAGGGTAGAAACTTGCCCCTTTTTGTCTCTTCTCACAGAGAGGGCCTGGAGCCCATCCATAACTTGCAGTGCTTGTCTTTTTTTTTTTTTTTTCCTTCTGTCTCTTCTTCTCGCGACTTTCTGTGAAGTTTTCAAGAAATAGTTTGGAACGGGAGAATAAAACTTAAATTGAACCAGAAGAGTAGGAAGAAGTCTGATTTTCTGCAGCAGAGGTGTTGTAAAATATCTGTGCGATTTCCTATTACATGATTTTTCTCCGGGTCTGCACCATCTCCTTGTCCAGCAGCGCTTGTTAGGTGAAGGGGGAAAAAAAAAGATGGATGTTTGGCAGTGCATATGTGCGTGGTTTTTGTGTTGCTTGCCTGCTCTTTCTGGGGTGATTTCGGACCATTGGAAACTATACAGAATGCTGCAGACTTTAAAACGAACTGCCGGAAGAGTTGCAGAGAGAGCTTTGTGTTGTGTTTTGTAAAACTTGCAGAGAGACGTTAAACGTGCATATCTTTGATGAGTGTGTGTGTGTGTTTATTATGAGTTTACAGAGTACTGTCAAAGTAGCTTGCGAGTTTAAAACGGTTTGTTTTGTTGAATTATAGGTTTCAAAGTAAGGTGTTTTGGGGTAACTTCCCTCCCCCCCCCCCAGGCTACATGTAAGCGGAGAGAAACCCACCTACACGAATTGGAAAATACAGTTTTAAAAGGGGCCAAACAAAGTCAGTGTCTGAAGTGTGAACCTAAATGGTTGGTGTAAATTGCATGTTTGTTTGCGCAAGCTTCTGATGATCATCTCTCCCACTTGCACGTGTAAACAGTAGAGATAACACTGTAATGACCAGATGATTCCGTAGTTAATTAAAAAAAAAGGCACAAGGCATTTACCAGCATCTAAAGCTTTCTTAGATCAAAATACTGAGCATAGAGAGCTCTGCCTTGTGTGTTTTAATTTATTTGATAACTGTTCCGTGTTAACTTTAAAAAAAATGTTCTTGTATTTACTTGCCAGCTACTTCCAGAAGTTGGAAGGGACATTCTGAGCTCTTTACCTATTATATTTAATCTGGTTGTATGGGATGCACATTGCTGAAAGAAGTGCTTATGAAGGGGTTATATATTTTTAAAATCTGGGAGATGCTATATAAGCCAGCCCCCAACTTGATGCTAGAGTACAGAGAATTTTCTTTAGCAATACTTGAGGTATTCACACATTTTTGATTAGCTCCATATAGCGTAACCATCATAGTGATTGATCTTAAACCAGGAGCCAAAGAGCTTGGCTCTTTCCAGACCCTGATGGTACACCTACATGGACTCCGTTTAGGAATAGCTGGAATTTACTACCCTCCCCCCCCCCCCCATATATACACATATATATATATATTTTTTTTTACAATGCAACTTCTTGGAGCAATTGCCATTAAAACATCTGTAGAAATAAATCTGTCTGTCTGCAAGTGAGCTTGCTGTCAATGCTTCCCTCTCCCGAGGATAGTGGAACAGCAACAGGTGACTGGCTCAGGATGGTGCATCGGGTTGGTGTATTTACCTCCAACACATGTAAGATGTTCCTCCTGCAATCTTGCTTTTTGGTGCCGCCGCAGGTTGTGTGGGTGCATCATGTTCAGGTGGCGTCTAAATTTGGAATTAGCCATGCTGGAAATCTGAGTACTTGTCCGGAGGGATTTATAGAGAAGGCCCTGTAGTTCTTGGTTTTATTATAATGGTGCTAATTGTTTGTACAGCTCTGTCAGCATACACAGGGCTGCAAAACTCAAATAAACAGTGGGGATAAGATTCCTTTTGCAGCCTGAATGACTGGAGGTTAAGAAGCTGGTTCAAGGACACACTTGGGGAGTGTTGGATATGGAACTTCAGCTCTCACAACGCTGCCCCAGTTTCAGAATATGTTTTATAGGGAGATAGACTGATTCCTCTTATTCCCCCCCCCCCCCCCCCCCACCCCTGCAGCTCATTTTTAAGAGTTCATCTTCTCTTTAATGGCAAACTTGGCTCAGTCATCAAAGTACATCAGATTGGTGCCAAGCTTAGCAACAGACTTAAGAGATGTCTTGGATGAAATTCTAAATTTATTAACAGAAGCCTCAATCCAGACATGAAAAATGAGCTAGCAAAATAAAACAGTTTAAAATGTTCCAGCATTATTAAGAAACATAAGACATGGGTGCACCAAATAAAGCCATCTGTGTTCCAGTGTTAGCTGATGGAGGCAATATTTAGGCACTGAGGTGAGCCATGAAGATGTATGAGCTGACATTTCTGTCTCTTCTCAAAAGCTTGCGTTGGTTGTCATTTTCAAAGTAACAGCATGGTAATCGAGAACTCAGAATGGTTTATGAAGTGCTCAGGGAGAAACACTCAAATATATCAGGGTCTTGCTTCGTAGCAGCCTGATTCACCTCCTTTTTTGGTTGTTTCAGCTGTAAACATTTTGATGAGGGCGTTCAGTCGGTGACCTGGGATGTTGTGGTCTGAGCAGCATCACGGGCTAGACTTCTGTTCCACCTCCAGAGGACCTGGGATGTGGCTCTTGCCTTCTGGGGCTTGATAGAACTATCTTTTACAAAATGAGTGTTCTCAGGCTGATCCAGGTAAATATTGATGTTTGGTGAAAATATCCGTGCAACTTGTGCTTTGTGGGATGGACCCCATTAACAGGCTGTTACTTTGGTGTCTGTGGTGCTCTTGTTCTGTGATGTGGGATATTCACCCTGTTACTCTATGACCTGTCTACTGAAGCGAGTTTAAACTGTTGAATTGCACTCAGTGCCTTTGTCTGTTTTCTTTTCCATCTATATGTTTGTTACTCTCCTGGAAACTGAGTGATTTGGTGAGAGATAAGACTTGTAAATTAAATAAAGTAAACTTCTGGGCAAATGGCACTGTTGGAGGTAGCAGAGTGTGGTTCTCATCTTTCTACCTCATCAAGGTTTCACTTTGTCCACAGTTTACTAAAATGTGTTAATTACCCTAGTGTCTGTAGTGCTTGAGCTGTAAATACCTCTTTATTTGTCTTTCCTATGTTTTTGCTTCCACCCCAGCCAAACTTTGTTTTAGTTTGCATCAGGTCCATTTAGGGATAGGTGTGAGTTATTCTGGTGTTGTAATCTACACTGTTTGATGTAGCAGGCAAGTGGCCTTTGTGATTTGCCTTTGCTAGCAAAAACTTACCACGATGGTACATAGTGTTGGACCTCCCACTGCTGCTGCAAAAAACCCATTGAAATGGCTGCAAAGGGACTTGGATTTGATTTCTGGCACAGGTCTTTGGCTTCCTGTTTTGGCTGGGGATCCTGCAGATGCAGCATTAACACCCTTTGATGAGGATGTAGTAGTTGGATTTAGGGCCCATGATTGCAAGGTTCTGGAAGGAGCCCTGGTGAGTAGCACCCAGCTGAGAAGTGAGTTACACTATCCTGTTAGAACCTACTCCCTGGATGAAGCACCCAGCTGACTTGTGAGCCACACTACCCTGTTAGAACTTACTCCAGGATGAAGCACCCAGCTGAGGAGTCAGCAATGATACCCTGCTAGCATCTGCTCCCTTGATAAAGCACCCAGCAGAGAAGAGAGCCACACTACCCTGTTAGAACCTACTCCCTGGATGAAGCACCCAGCTGAGGTCTGAACCACACAACCCTCCAAGCACCTAGCAGAGAAGTGAACCACACTACCTTACTAACACCTGCTCCCAAGCACCTAGCCGAAGCGTGAGCCATGCTACTCTGTCAGCACTGGCTCCCAAGCACCCAGCAGAGAAGTGAACCACACTGCCCTGCAAGCACCGACTCCCTAGTACCTAGCTGAGGAGTGAGCTATGCTACCCTGCCAGCACCTGCTCTCTGGATGAAGCACCAAGTTGAGAAGTGAGCCACACTACCCTGTCAGAACCTACTCCATGGGTGAAGCACTCAGCTGAGGAGTTAGCCACGCTAACCTGTTAGAACGTATTCCATGGATGAAGCACCCACTGAGGTGTGAGTCACACTACCTTGCCAGCACCAGCTTCCAAGCACCCAGCAAAGAAGTGAGCCACACTACCCTGCTAGCACCTGCTCCCTGGATGAAGCACCCAACTGAGGACTTTGTTGTAGTGACTGGGTTAGGTATGTTGGGAAGAGTGAAATCCTCAGAGTTGTGAATTTCATGCCATTTGTTTCCAACTTAGCTGGAATGTTAGAGGAGTAAGAGGAAACTGCCAGGTCAAAAGAAAAATAAAGAAGAATAAGTAGAGGGAACAGGGAGGAGATCTGTAGGAAAAAGGTAGTGGGGTATATTGACAAGGGTCATTAGAGCTACATTGGTGAACTCTTCACAGGTAACATATCTCTGAATTAGTTCTTGCTCCACTGTTTCTCACTTTGTCTGCTTCCTTTGCAGGCACTTGAACCCAGGATGATTCTGCTTCATTCCTTTGCTAGTTAAATGAGCTAGAGATGGGGGTAACTAGTGAAGTAATTAAATTTGCTGACGACACAAAGTTATTCAAAGTAGTTAAATTGCGGGAGGATTATGAAAAATTACAAGAGGACTTTACAAGATTGGGAGACTGGGCGTCTAAATGGCAGATGACGTTTAATGCGAGCAAGTTCAAAGTGATGCATGTGGGAAAGAGGAACCCGAATTATAGCTACGTCATGCAAGGTTCCACGTTAGGAGTTACCGACCAAGAAAGGGATCTAGGTGTCGTCGTTGATGATACGTTGAAACCTTCTGCTCAGTGTGCTACGGCGGCCAAGAAAGCAAATAGAATGTTAGGTATTATTAGGAAAGGAATGGAAAACAAAAATGAGGATGTTATAATGCCTTTGTATCGCTCCATGGTGTGACCGCACCTTGAATACTGTGTTCAATTCTGGTCGCCGCATCTCAAAAAAGATATAGTGGAATTAGAAAAGGTGCAGAGAAGGGCGACGAAAATGATAAAGGGGATGGGACAACTTCCCTATGAGGAAAGGCTAAAGTGGCTGGGGCTCTTCAGCTTGGAGAAAAGACGGCTGAGGGGAGATATGATAGATGTCTATAAAATAATGAGTGGAGTGGAACGGGTAGACGTGAAGCGTCTTACGCTTTCCAAAAATACTAGGACTAGGGGGCATGTGATGAAGCTACAAAGTAGTAAATTTAAAACTAATCAGAGAAAATTTTTCTTCACTCAACGTGTAATTCAACTCTGGAATTCGTTGCCAGAAAATATGGTAAAGGCGGTTAGATTAGCAGAGTTTTAAAAAGGTTTGGACAGCTTTTTAAAGGAAAAGTCCATAGACCATTATTAAATTGGACTTGGGGAAAATATTTCTGGAATAAGCAGCATAAAATGTTTTGTACTTTTTTGGGGATCTTGCCAGGTATTTGTGACCTGGATTGGCCACTGTTGGAAACAGGATGCTGGGCTTGATGGACCTTTGGTCTGTCCCAGTATGTCAATACTTATGTACTTACTAGGAAAAAATGCCCGTTTCTGAGCGCAATGAAACGGGCGCTAGCAAGGGGCTCCGTCCCTCCGAGCTACTTGCCTTGTTAGTTTTTCGCTGTGGCGTTTCCATTTCGGCCCTCGAGTGTCATAGCTCCGCCCTCGACGTCATGACGTTTTGACGCGAGGGCGGTGCAGACACTCCAGGGCACACCGGATATCTCGGGCGCCTCAACTTCCGTGGAGGCTTCAGAACGTTGGGGTTGCCTTTTATATAGAGAGATGATATGTCCTCTTAGGTAAAATCCATCAGTACCACATTTCTGCCAGCAGGTGTGGCTCCTTTAGCAGCAGTTACCTTTCTTCACTCTGCACATGGAGTGCATATCCTCCTGGATACACTTGATTTCTCACTAATCCTTGCCTGAGTCATCTTTAGGACAGCACTACATACAGCTACTGGAATCAGCCCAACTGGGAGCTCTTTTATCTCATTTGCCTATATGGAAACACTGGATTTATACCTGTTTAAACTTGAAGTAGATGGTGGGAGAGGACAGAGTATTAACGGCCTTAGCAAATTTGCAGTTTAGCTTGGTAGTAGGTGAACAGAACTATGAAATGCGGAAGCCCTGATTTAAGACAATTTTAATTCTTAGATTTTTGGGGAAGACACTTGTGCCTGCCATAACAGTAATAAACCTCATGTCTAAGCCATGGTATGTAGGGTATGATCTCAGTCTCTCAAATTTACTGCTAGAGCTTGCGTTAAGACTTGGGTTATACCAAGGGGCTCATTTTCAAAGCACTTAGCCTCCCAAAGTTCCATAGAAACCTATGGAACTTAGCCTCCCAAAGTGCTTTGAAAATATGCCTCATAGTCTTCTGGTGTTCATGAGAAGTAATATATAGAGACAACTTAATCAGATCTGTTGCACCTAGCATGATGGGAAATATATTTGAAAGTTTTGCCACGTTTTCTTAGTCTGACTGCATTCCTTGATACTTGCTAGTCTTTCTCCACATAATGCACAGAATAATCACTTAGCACTGACTTGTATTTATATGGTTTTCTCCTTTAATGCTATGTTCAGTTTTCTTGCGTTGACCTCTTTATCAGTTAGAATGGGAAGGTCCCAGATGATCCGCATCATATTCATTCTCCACAGTTCTCTTAACCTGATCCCAGTGCTTTTATGAAACAGCAGTGTATATGTCTGCAAATTTCCTGTGGATGAGAAGTGCAACCTTATTGTGTCTTTCTTTCTGTATAGAAATTTTATCCCATCAGAAATTTGCAGCCAGCAATGAGATGAGTATCTGTTTCTAGTTTGTGGTTTCTCTCTTTTGAAGGGGGGGGGGGGGGAAGGGGGCAGGGCAATTTCTTGAAATGGTGGTACTGTAGCTGCCATACAGTCACTACCTGTAGACTTGCTCCTTCTCCTATGCAGTTTAGCTGCTTTCTCTTCTTACCTTTGCTTCTTCTCTAGCTAAAGGGCTGTCATCTCTTCGTGGAGCTTTTTTCTTCAGATTAAATTTCAGCTCTTTTTGAGAGGGAGAGGGGAGAGTGCAGGAGGTTGAAAGATGTTGGGAGAGAAATAGGATAGCTGTTGAGGTTTAAGTGCTGGCAGTTCTCTGGGTGGGATAATCAAGACATGGGGTGGAGGCGGGAAGCAAGAACAGACTGAATCATTTCTGGCTCGGGAAAAAAGCAAGTTTCTGGTTATTGCAAGCCAGCGCACAGGGTCAACATTAAACATAAAGGAAAAACAATCTTTGCAAGAAGGATAGAATTGCCTGAACAAACCCATGTCTAGTATGTGGAGTAACAGCAGGTATTGCTGTCTATCTTCAGAGGAAGGAGAAAGCAAGTGGAGCCGTTCTGTGGGGTTTCTCCATAAATTGATTTCCCCTCCTACTTTTGCAAAGACAAAAAAAAAAAAAAAAGAATAAGATGATGAAGAGAGGAGGGAAAAGGTTAAGACTCAGCAAACCTTCTCTCATCATTGAATTATTAAAGTTCTTCTGCGAAAATTGGAAAAGAGACCTGTTGGGATCCTTTTCCTACACTTTCCTGGCTGTGCCTATGTGTCAATAAAAGCCATATGTGAATTTTATAGACTCCTGTTTGTCTGGCACCTTGGTCACGTGTGGCTCTGAATGAGGCTGTTATTGGCCTGCTCTGTAGGTGAGGCCCAATTGGGGGGGGGGGGGGGGGGGGTGTTGTAGAAACAGTGCCATAAGTTTGGGAGTTTGCCTTTCTTGCACTTTCCTTCTGTTTTGTATAAAGAGGCGATAATGAAAGCACCAGAAACCAACAACAAAGCAACCTAAACCATATGTGTGCATTGAATTCTCATTGCCCCTCAGAAAGAACTGGGAGTTCTTTGACGTTGGTGCAAAGTGTAGAATTTTGAGGAGCCATTGTGTGATACTGAGGTTAATCCAAGCCCTACGGCTGTTTTAGCAAGCCTACCTTATTTTACAGGGAAGAAACTGTTTCATTGGTGCAGTATGTTACGTGAAGAAAGATCTTGTGGCTTGGAGGCGAGTAGGCGATTGAAATCTGTAAATTTGGCAATTGCAGAGGCTTACCTGCACCAGACATGTTCCTGTGCCTGGGCAACGGCAGAATTTGTGGACAAGTGTAAATGGGACTGACTAATTTGGGGAATCATACATTTCTAATATTCAGTAGCTTCCTTTACCTGCACTATTTTATTTATTTATTTATTGCATTTGTATCTCACATTTTCCCACCTATTGATAGGTTCAATGTGTCTTACATTATGATTAAATGCCAACCTATTCTTGGTCATCCAATCAGTTCTGCCAACAAGCACTTATGTACACTAGAACATTGAAAATTTGTCTGTGTCTAGACAGGAAAAAACAACATCTGTATACAACAGTAAATACATGAGCATTCAAAACAAAGATGCAAATACATGTTAAATAAGGATAAAGGGAAACAGAAGTGGTCCAACCATAAGGTGAAAGGAAATACACCAGTAAGGCCATCAAAAAGGGACATTGGCATTTTATCACTGCTTTTCAGGATTCACCATGTGCAGGTACCGGAGTGATTACCCTGTCCTGGGAGGGCTTACATCAGATTTTGTATGTGAGGTATTGGAAGGTTAACCCCCCCCCCCCCCCCTGAATTCTATAAATGGTGCCCAAGTCAGAGGCATAATTGGGCGCACAGTTGGAGAATAGGGTGAGTCAAATGCATAAATTAATTGGCTAAATTGGTGGTAATGATCAGTAATTGACTTTAAATGCTAATTGGCATTAATTACTGGTTATTCTATAATCTGCACGCCCGGTTCATCTCATGTGCACCTCCAAGGGGGGTGCGGCCAAGGGAAGGTCATGGGCATTCCCAAGATTTAGGTCCGGAGTTAGAATACTTCAATTTCCATGCCTAACTGACAGACATGAGCATCTACATCAGCTTTTGGTAGGTGTAAATGCTCAAACCTAAATTTAGACACAAAAATGAATTGAGGTAGTATTCTATAAAGACAGTTCCTCATGGAGCTTCCTTTATATAGAATTTGCACTTGGCGCTCTTCATCCCAGTGCGTAACTGTGGGCACCATTTACTGAAATTATCCCTAAGTGACTAGCTGAAAGTCACAACAAGCATCCTAGTGCTGTAATCACTAAGATCATAACATAAGTGTTGCCATACTGGGACAGACCAAAGATTCATGAAGCCCAGTATCTTGTTTCCAACAGTGGCCAATCCAGGTTACAAGTACTTGGCAAGATTCCAGAACAGTAAAACAGATTTTATGCTGCTTATTCTAGAAATAAGAAGTGGATTTTCCCTTAATGACTTATGGACTTTTCTTTTAGGAAATTATCCAGACTTTTTTTTTTAACCCTGCTAAGCTAACTGCTTTTTCTATATTCTCTGGCAACGAATTCCAGAAGTTTAATTACACATTGAGTGAAGAAATATTTTCTCCAATTCTTTTTAAAATTTACTACTTAGTAGCTTCATTGTGTGCCCCATAGTCCTAGTATTTTTGGAAAGAGTAAACAAGCAATTCACATCCACCTGTTTCAGTATTTTGTAGACCTCTATCATACCTCCTCTCAGCTTTCTCTTCTCCTAGATGAAAAGCCCTAGTCGTTTTAACCTTTCCTCATAGGGAATTGCACATAGTATTTGAGGTGTACTTGCATCATGGAACAATACAAAGGCATTATAACATTCTCATTTTTGTTTTTTTATTCCTTTCTTAATAATTCCTAACATTCTATGTGCTTTCTTAGCCATCAGTGCACACTGAGCAGAGGGTTTCAATGTATCATCAACAATGACACCTTGATTCTTTTCCTGGGTGGTGACTCCTAATGTGGAACCTTGTATCATGTAGCTAAAACGTGGGTTTCTTTTTTCTGCATGCATCACTTTACACTTGCTCACATTAAGGACTAGATTCTTTATATCACGACTAAATATTTGGCACCAAAATAAAGTTCACCTAAACGCATTCTGTAAATCATGCTTTAATTAAGGCATGCTTAATAGAATAAGCCTAAATTTCCATGCAGTATATAGAATACGATGAGTGGCTATGACGGGATCTAACTTTGGGTGCACCAAGTTACGCCAAGTAAAACGAGTTGTAAATACTGGCGCCTGAGTTAGGCACAGAGCAGGTGTATTCTATAATCCTGCGCATAGTGTTCTGGAGCGCCCATGACACGCCCATAGCCATGTCTCCTTTTCGGCAGTGCATATTAGAATTTACACACACCACTTCACAGAATATGCTTAGCAGGTAGTGCGTGTAAATTCTAATTTATGCTAATTACTGCTGATAATTGCTTGCTAACATCCAGTTAGCACTGATTAGCTTGTTAACTAATTAAATTATGTGCGTTGTTATAGAATAATCTTTGATTTCCTTGTGGAATTCTCGGCGCAATATATAGAATCCGGGGGTAAACATCATCTGCCATTTGGATGCCCAGTCTTGTAAGGTTCTCTTGCGATTTAACAACTTCGATTAACTTTGTATCATAAGCAAATTTAATTACCTCACTAGGTATTCCCATCTCCAGATCATTTATAAATATATTAAAAAGCAGCGGTCCCAGTACAGACCCCTGGAGAACCCCACTGTCTACCCTTCTCTGTTGAGAATACTGACCAGTTAACCCTACTCTCTGTTTTCTCTCTTGTAACCAGTTCTTAATTCACAATAGGACACTACCTCCTATTCATGATTTTCTATTTTCCTCAGGAGTCTTTCATGAGGTACTTTGTCAAATGCCTTTTGAAAATGCAGGTACACATTATCAACCGGCTCACCTTTATCCACATGTTTATTCACCCCTTCAATGAAGTGTAGTGGATTGTTGAGGCAAGATTTCCCTTCACTAAATCCATGTTGGCTTTGTTTCATTAATCCATGCCTATGTATATGCTCAGTAATTTTCTTTATAATAGTCTCTACCATTTTGCCCAGCACCAATGTCAGACTCTCTGGTCTATAATTTCCTGGATCACCTCTGAAACCCTTTTAAAAAAACTACCTCTCCACTCTGTGGAGTTTAAGCGTTGTATTTGTACAATATAATCCCATGTTCATATCTCAGTATATTTTCCAGTTGTGCCCAGCTGTTTAACCAAGGTTACTGAAGGTCAGTGTACTCCCTGTCCTGCCATCTTGATCACTTCCAATTTGATCCCTTGCACTGGTGGAAGAACAGCAGTATTTTAGAGGACAATTGAAAAATGTCAAATATTTATTCACTTTCTACCTCACTTTCTTTTCTTTTCAGAGTGGCTTACATAAAAAGCAAAAACAAAATACGATAAAATAAAACCACAGATCAAATATATAATAAAATACACTGTATCAAATATGAGAGAAGTACAAAAACAACTCACTACAACCTGCTAAACCCAGTCCAAATGCCCTCTTCACAGAGGGTGACCAACTCCTATTGGGATAGTGAATATTAATAACCGTCCCCTAACCTCCAAGATTGTAGCAACCAAGCAAACCCTAATTTCAAATCATAAAAAACAAGAGAGCAAATTTTTCACAAGATTTACTGCGGTGCTTTGATTTCACCAAGGGAATGATCTCCTTTGGTGTGCCCCTTTGGTAGCAAGCTGCTTATAGCCAGTCCAGTTGAAGAGGTTTGGGACTTGCAGTTTCAGACATTAAAACTGCTTAAGGCTAGGAGGTCTTGGCAAGGCATAGACTGATGGTCTTTACTCCTCAGCCTCTATTCTGGTCTTTGGAGATGTATTATTTCTGTATAGGTTTGCTTAATGTACACAGTGTCCAGAAAAAACAGGACCGCCAACATTTTTCCAAATAACCCAAAAAGAAATGCACTATTATTAAAAAATGATTACTGTTATTGACAGGTGTTACTGCAAGATGATGTAAAAACTGGATGATCTCTGTTTTCATAATGATATTATTCAAGAAGTGACCATTAAAAAACATTTAGTAAAATGAAGTTTAGTCAGTGGTGTTGAAGACTTCTTGAATATATTAAGATTGAAGGAGGACACTTTGAACACAAATTATACCTCCCGCCCCAATTATACAAATGTATTTTCAAAGGCCATGCTAAATGGTTAAACAATTGCAAAGTATTTTGGAACTATTTAAGAGGTCCCGTTTTTTCCGGACATCATATATAACTGTGATCTATATGAATTGAGAATTGGCAGTGATAAAGGTTCCACAAGATTTTCTCGTGTTTGATGATAGTAGTAGGTATAAAAAGGCATCTCAACCAGATGAACCAGTATTTGGGCTGTCAAAAATTGAAACTATTCATGAGTACTGGAGACCACATAAGTCGATCTTTATCTAAGCTGAAAACGTTCGTTGGGTTACAGAGATCCTTGGGTTGCTTCCATCTGATAACATGCATGCAGGGAAAGGAATGTGCTTGGAGAGATTATGAATTCTGAAAAAAAGCAAAGAAGACAGAGATGTGGTTAATGAATTAGAGTTGGATAAAGGTGATCAGAAGCTTTCGTAAGTAGAATAATTGTGTGACTCTAGTTGAATGATACGAGTAGGGATCATCATGAATTGACAATGGTGTGCTGTAAACCAGGAGCTTCAGGTTCAAGGTTCGTTTTCTTTTTTTTTTAAAGTAGAGATTCTTGCTGATTGGACTGCAGGCTGATGTAACAGTGGTCACTTCAGCCTCAGCATGCTTTCCTGGTCTGGCTTAACTGATGTTGCTTCAGGCTTCTAAGAGCGTTCTCTTTCATAGGAGAGTGGCTTCAGTTACTGAAGGGTTTACCTTCAAATTCTATATATGACGATTTATGCCACGCCATGAATATAAAGAAATGAAGATTTCAAATGGTTTGTGCTGCAGGATATTCTGAGGATCCCTAAAAAAATGACTATGCTTAAATTAATACTAAAAATCAGGTATGCTATGCTAAATGTCGATTGCAGTGCTGCAACTACTTTTGACATGTGCTTGATGAGGAAGGTTTAAAATAAAAGTGTTTGGGACACTAATTAAAATTGTTTATATAAAGTCCCCACACAAGTTACTGTTTGAGGTCTTCAGAATTGGATTGAACAAGCAATTATCAGCACTAATTGGCATTAATTAAGATTTACGTGCACAACTTGCTAGGTGTATTCTGTGACGTGATATGTGTAAATTCCCAAGTTGAATAGTTGAAATTGGGGCATGGAATGGGTGGGTCATGAGCATTTTGAAAATCTATACAATTATAGAGTACACCCGCCCTGCGCCTAATTTAGGCGTTGGGATTTAGGCCAAGTAAAACACGGCCTAAATGGACAGGACCAAATTTGGTGTCATGGAGAGGCACTTTGCGTATTCTATATACCATGTGGAAATGTAAGTCGATTCTATCAAATTTAGGCGTTTTTTTTTTTTTACCAAACTTATTTTTCAGGTGCCATATATGCTTACTAAATATGTTTACTAAGGTGTGTTAGCATTTTTAACGCGTCTGTAAATTTAAGGCGCGTTAAACACTAAAGCACCTCTACATTTTTATGGGCACATTAACGTTTAACACACATAAACCATTTACTTGCGTTAAAAATGCTAACGCGCCAATAGCACCGCTTAGTAAACATAGGCAGTAGAATCTAGCCCTTGGTGTATAAATGATAAACAGAACTTATAACCCTTCAAGTCTTGCAGTTCAAAGTGGCTCGCATTATAAGAAACTGTTCAAATTCAGGAATTTATATAAATTCATAACAACCAATATGCTAATGATCGTGAAGCAATGACTTAACAAAGTAACCTTAGTTTGTAAACCTAAAAAAGAAATTACACAGAATTTAGGACAAATTTTTAAAAAAGAAAGGACTTTAAATTTCATTGAAAACCTACATAGGAATCCGAAGTCCTCATCATAGCCGAGATCTCCTTTTCGCAGCCTGAAAAACTAAAAGGGATTCAAATATTTTTAACCTTTTTATACCTTCTGCTAATGGGAAGGAAAGAAATTTAATATTCCTTTTCTACAATTTTTAGTAACTTTAACTATTGAGGAGTGGCCTAGTGGTTAGAGCACCGGTCTTGCAATCCAGAGGTGGCTGGTTCAAATCCCGCTGCTGCTCCTTGTGATTGCCTCAGGTACAAGCTTAGATTGTGAGCCCTCCTGGGACAGAGAAATATCCAGTGTACCTGAATGTAACTCACCTTGAGCTACTACTGAAAAAGGTGTGAGCAAAAATCCAAATAAATATCTTATAATCATAAAAGTAAGATGGTACTAACACATGTAAAACTTTATAAAGAAAACATGTTAGCTTAAATTGAATTCTCGCTTTAAAAGGGAGCCAATGTACCTTTACATAAAATTGAGATAATCTGTCAGACTTTTTAATGTTTTAAGTACTTTTTTAATACAACCCAATAAGCTATATTACTATAGTCTAACTGACTCAAGATCATGGATTGAACTAATATCCTGAATTGATCTTCTTTAAAATATTTACGAATCTGTCAGTTTTCCGAGGAGCATAAAAGTTTTCCTAGTCAGATTGTTTTACTTGCAGTTCCAAGGTTAACCAAATAAAATCCCCAAATCTTAAAAATGAGAGGAGACATTGAGAGTAGATAGTAATAAATGAAAAAAAAAAAAGAAAGCATTGTGTGGGAGGAATGCCTAGATGGTTGGAGTCAGGGCCCATGGTTGTAAGTTTCCAAAGGGAATCGGGCTGGTCTCTGCAGCAACTCAGGTGAGTATGTTTGGTGATGGAATGAGGAAGTAAAATTGGCTAAAAAAAAAAAAAAAAATCCCAAGTAGTGTGAATGAAGGTTCATGGCACCAGATCCTAGCATGGTTTTGACTGAGCAGGAGAGAACTGCTGGGTAAAAAAAAAAAAAAGACATACCTATATGTATAGTGGAAGGGCATCTCAGCCCTCACTCCACAGTGACACCTAGTAGCCAGACTTAAGATCCATGTTAACAGGGTGCCGAAGGGAATCATAGTTGTGGCTCCTAGCTGAGGACTGTTTCCGATGGCTGTGATGAGTTGGGAAGGGATATAAAAACAGAAACATTTCTAGGTAGTTTTGAATGAGAGTTCATGGCTCTGTAGCCAAAGTAGAAGCCGAAAGAAGAAACTACAGAACCAAAAAAAAAAAAAAAGATATCAAATAGGAAAATAATTATTTTGCAAGACAAATGCCTCTGTCAGCCCAATAAGTTGCATTTCTGTAGGATTTCTCATGCTGCAAAATGGAGGGCTGTGGATTGATAAAAACTTTATTCACATAATGGGTATGAATGGATATAGAATCACAGAAAGATGTGATTGGATGAGGCCTGAAATAGTCCTTCAGTCTGCTTTCTGGCATCATGCCTGTGGTGGAGCTCAGACACTTTATCAACCCAGAGAGATGCTTATCTAGTCCCCTAAAGCCTTTAGTGGCAGATGGTTTTGTGGGGGGGGGGGGGGGTGGTCCTGTGGGGTTTTGCACTCTCAAACATGTCCTGTGTCAGCATTGGCTGGTCATATTTTCAGAATTTCTGCAATGAATATAGAAACAGAGAATGATGGCAGATAAAGACCATGCGGCCTATTCTAGTCTGCCCATCCATACCAGCTACTAAAACCTACAATCCCTTCCTCTCCCTCAGAGCTCTACTGTACTTGTCCTGTACTCCTAAGTTTTCATCTTACGCCACTGTTGGGAGGTGGATTCACACCTATTCTGCCACTTTACTGTAAAATGTTTCCAGAATTGGTGAGCCAGAAGATTGTTGGTAAAGGCTCTGGTATCAAAGGGTGAGCAAAGAGTCCTGTTGCAAGGAGGTAGGGTGGGACAGGTCCAGATCCAAAGAAATAGTGTCTGTAAGACACAGGCGTGAGAAGATCAGTATATTGGGAAATGTGTTCCAGAATTCGCTTGTGGTCCATACATGAGGATTCTGGAATCTGTATGCAGTAGAGTTGTTCTGTGTTCCAGGAGATATAGTTGAAGATTATAATTAACTAAAGAGGTGTTATTCATCTAAATGCCCCACTCTTCCCAACTACACAGGTGCATGTATAAATAATTTAAATAGAAAAAGTGCTTGCTTTTCTTCCCAGCAAATGCATGGGTTTTGTCCCCCCTACCAGCAGATGGAGGCAGAGAACAACTAGTTTGCTTGTTATCACCTTATGAAGAGACCCATGTTGCCTCAGTTCTCCAGCATTTTCTTTTTTTTTTTTTCTAGCAGGTGGTACGACAAGACTTGTGCAGCTGGAAAGCCGCAAGATCAAAAATAAATTTTTTAGCTTTTGGGGCAGTTATCTTTGTTTGTCTTGGACCCAGTTGAGCAGTGGCATGCTTAGAGGGCTTGTGCACTGATGTGCACTGGTCCTGTGACCAAGAAGCATCCATTTACGAAACATTACTGCTTAAATCATCCTCTCAGGGAACCAGGATTGGAACAGTGATAAATGGAGTGGCATTGCAACAGTATGTTTTATTATTAGCAGATTTAGGCTAAGGTGCGTAGGCGCGTACGCACATACAACACACATCAAATTGGAACTACCAGTTGGCTACTGCGTGTGCTCCAGGCGGTAATTTCATTTTTGACGTTCGTCCAAAACACGCGGTAGAAATTTTCTACCCCATGGCGTTTGCCCTGCGGTAAACAGCAGTGTATGCGCATTGATGATTACCACCCAGTTAATCCAAGTTTTAGTGTGTGCTAAATGTTAGACACACCCATATTATGGGTGTCTTTAGCATTTATTGCGTGCGCTAAAAACAGTAGTGCGCCCTTAGCACATCATAGTAAACAGGGCCCTTAGTGTTCTAGGGCCCTTTTACTAAGCCGCGTAGGCGTCTATGTGCGCCCAATGCGTGCCAATTCACTGCTACCGCATAGCCTGGGCGGTAATTTCATTTTTTACATGCGCTGGAAAATATGTTTTATTTTCCGGCGCGTGGCGCTAACCGGGCGGTAATCAGCATTGTATGTGTGCTGACGATTACCACCCAGTTAACGCATGAGACCTTACCGCTAAGTCAATGGGTGGAGGTAAGGTCTCAGGCCCAAAATGGATGCACGCCAATTTTCATTTTGCTGCAATTCCATTTTTGGTTAAAAAAAAAAAAAAAAGACCATTTTTGCAGGTGCGCTGAAAAATGGACCTGCATGCACCCAATACATGCGTCTATACCAGTGCAGGCCACTTTTCTGCACACCTTAGTAAAAGGGCCCCTTACTTTTGTTGTGTTTATTTGTAATTTAATATATATTTTGTTTGCATTTTGTAAACCACTTAGATTTAAGCTGTATATAAGTTTGGAAAATGTCCAAGCCAGAGAAGATGCTGCCTTTAAGAGTGGAGCTCTCAAGGTCCCACCTAGTTCAGAGGTTAGCTTATAGATCCCAAGTGTCTGGTGGAACAAAATAGAAGGAATTAGTTGTAGCTGCTAATTGTCTTTTGTTGAGTCTTGCTAGACCAGTCCAGGTCCCTCCCAGTGGTTTTGTTCTGGCAGTCTTGTCCATTTGAAATGCAAGTATCCTATGTATAATTTTCCTTAATGTTTCTCTCATTGTTCTGGTGGGCAGTAGACCATAAGTTCGAGTTCTCAAGCTCCCTGCGTGAGGAGAGGTTTTTAGATGTTTTAGGCCTGGATATAGAACACTGGAGATCTGAGCCCTATATATACAGTAGGGTGATATCAGCACTCTGGTAGGGGAATAAAACCCATTAGACTGTAAGGACTCAATGAAACAAAAATTAGCAGATTAAGACTAAATTTAACTTTTGAAGCTATATCATTAGGGGATATATTGATTCCCATAGTGTAGCAGTGTGAGTCATTCCAGTTTCTTCTATGACATCAGGCACACATGAGCAAGTCAAGAACTATTGTGACAATTGCTATGCAGGTTAGAAGTTCAGGGTTCTCTGGTGAAGTGCTGTAGTCTGTGCTGGCTGGGTACAGAGGTTCCTTGTAAGATTCAGGAATGTCCTCAGATGTTTAGAAGATGGGTGGCCCAAGTCAGGGGGCTGTGACTAATGAATTGTACTGCCAAAAGAGAGAGAGAGAGAGAGAGAGAGAGAGAGAGAGAAAAAGCAGCTGCTATTAGTAATGGGCATTGCTGGAAGAATTCTGGGAGCCAAGTCACATGGGTGTCCAAATTCAGAACAGAAAATAAAAAGCAGAAGCACACAAAATAATTAAAAAAAATCCACAAACAAAAAGCACACAAAATAATTAAAAGAAAATCCACAAACAAGTAGATAAAATAAGAAACAAGTAGACAAAATAAGATAAAGGAAAAAAGCCAAACATAACAAGTAAAATAAGAATAGAAAAAAGGACAGACATTTACATGTTGACAGTGGATGGATTGAGTCTTAAATGTTTAGAAATGGACTTGTAACTCTATACAAACAGATGAGCATCAACTACCCTCTTGCAGGCCCTCTGAAATTTCACTTGATTATGGCTTCATGAGTTCCTATTAACTTTCATGGTGAAGACAAATCTCAGAACCTTTTTTTATCTTTGAATAGGACTAGATGCCCAAATCCACTTGTGAAGATTTTCTCTGCAAGTTAGTTTCCTTGTTGTTCCAATAATTTAAGCATCTGATGCTAATTAGCCATTTGTGCTGAGGAAATTAGAGGTTCACTTACTATTTCACACACTTATTCTGAATTAGTAGAATTCCATCCTGTAATGAGCCCACAGCGGTCAGTATGTTTATAAATGCCCAACTGCACTGGGCAAAAAAATTTAAATATTTAATGGCAGTATTTGGACAGTGGCTGCTGCTGAATATCTGGATAGAACAGCGAGATGCTGGTACTAACCAGAGCACAGCAATATTCAGCCACTATCTCCCGGATTCTATATAGCGTGCCTTGAGATCCAGGATTTCTATAACAACGTGCATAACTTAATTGGCTTAAGCTAATTAGCATTGATAACAGCACTTAAGCAATAATGAGATTGGCAATAATTAGAATTTACACTCACAACTTGCTAAGCTAATTCTGTAACACACTGTACCCAACTACTAAAGCACGCAGACAAAAAGGGGCATGGTTATGGGCGTTTCGTGGGTGTTCTGAAATTTATGCACGTAGTTATAGAATATGGTCCTCTGCACCTAAATCTACACGATGGGATTTACACCATGTTTTTGTTGGTGTAAATGGAAGAGCATAGTTTTAGGTGCTGGGATATTAACTAAGTGTATTCTGTATACCGGGCCTAAATCTAGGTACTGCTTATAGAATACACTTAGGCGAAAATGTTGTACTCGCAGATTTTTTAGGCGCCGTATATAGAATGCCCCCCTATCTGTATACATTTAGGACAGCCTTTTGGCTGTCCTTAGTGGCGATTTTCAGTGTTGCTACCCAGATAACTATCTGGATAATTCTTTTCTCTGCTCTGGCTCCACCCATAGACTACCCTGGCAGTATCTAGATAGTTCCAAGGCGGTGTGAAAAGATATTCAGTGGTTCTGTCAGGATAGTCTTGTTGGGACTACTGGATAAATAGGTCCTGCTACTCAGACACATTTTTTTCAACTCTTGTTGTTCCTACATTGTACATTGTGTCTCAAGAAACATGGTTTTGTTTCATTTATACACTTGTAATAATAAAAGATTGGTTTCAGTTAAATAATATCTTGGTGAGAATTTGTAATTCTCAATTATTGCATCTGGGATTCACATGAACTTTTTCTCAACACCATGTAGCACTTCTCGCATATACAGCTTCCCTCCTTCCCCCTGCCCTGATCTGGAGGTACAGCTATCAAACCCTTGACCTCTTTCTCGTAAACTTTAATGTATTTCAAGCCTTGTTGAATGGAGAGGGTATAAATATGGAAATATTTACAGGGGGTGAAAATGTAGAGAACTACAGAAGAACAAAGTTTATACTGCGTGCATATGCTGCCTTGGGATGGAGATAGGTCAGGTGCCGCTGTGTGCATTGCACACTTCTCTTTTATTCACATCAGCATATAACCACATACTTTAGCTGGAAGTGGTCAGATTTGGATGGGAGTCTGTGCACTACGCAACAGGGGAAGGAGAGTATTTATTTATTTAGATTTTTGCTCACACCTTTTTCAGTAGTAGCTCAAGGTGAGTTACATTCAGGTACACTGGATATTTCTCTGTCCCAGGAGGGTGCTCACAATCTAAGTTTGTACCTGAAGCAATGGAGGGTTAAGTGGGAAGGAAGAGGAGGTTTGAACCAATCCAGTTCATGGCAAGTTAAGAAGCAGTTTTGGGGGGATTCAGATTTTCTTTTAAGGTCTTATTTTATATATGATAAGGAGCTCAAATAAGAAGGAGATATGTGAGTAGGAGAACCAGTTGTCAAAGCTTCCACTGTAGCCGCTGACCATTCATTTATCTTTTCTAAGCATTTGTATTTTGGTGTGTGTATGCAGGGGCTAACAGAGTAAATGGTACCTGGACTCAGCAACACAACAAAACCAAAACCTGCAACAAACATTATATAACTCTTCTCTCGATTCTATTATGTGTCTGTAACACATACATCTCATTCTCTACCTCATTACTCTGTATTTGTTTCATCACCGGAGGCGGCTTACGCCTCTCGGTACTATGTAAGCCACATTGAGCCTGCAAATAGGTGGGAAAATGTGGGGTACAAATGCAACAAAATAAAATAAATAAATAATGTAGCAACCGCCTGAGTACAAAATCACGGATCTCCATAACCTGCCCACTACCAACTGACCTCCAGTCAGTTGCTGAACCATCCTGTGCCCAGACGTAAATTAAGTTGTATCAGACCCAGTCTATAGGGTGCATATCAACCCCCTCCCCACTGAAAAGACAGCATGTCTATTATTACATAATAATGGCCATCATATATCCCTAAGATGGAGCTAATTCAGATGGACTGGTAGGAGAAGGGCTGGCAGGTTTTGGTATTGCAGACAACCCACTCTTCTGTTTCTCAAGAGCAGAGGCAAGGGGAGAAGTGAAAAGTAAATTGGCAGCTCTCCAGAACCAAGTAAATTGATGCCAGCAGCTTGATGGGGGCTAGGTGCCATTTAGCAAGGTCATGAGATCTAAGTCGCCAAATGTTTGGGACAACTGTCTTCACTAGTTTTACTAGATGTCTGGATTATTAAAAAGCTTGGTGATAAGTTTGTGTGGGAGGGATTGCTGGGTGTTGGCTTAGGTATAGAGAACTGTATGTTCTAACCAGGATGATAATTAGAAAACCAAAAATGAAGTCAAACGTTGTTAATATTCTACAAACAGTTAAGCCTTTACAGTTGGAATATGGACATGATGAGGTGATGGACAGTGATTCAGGGCCTGATTTTAGCTGCTCTTGCTCCTAGTTGGTGTGTCCTGCCCTTTATTGACATCACATCTGGGCTTCATGCCAGTGGTGGGTCTTGTTTGTGTTTTTGCACAGTTTAGATTAAATGTTTTTATGTTTCTCTTGTAACTTACTGTGAACTAGTGCTGGAAAACTAAGAAAGAAATCAAAATAAATAAAAGATCCTGCCTCTGGGAGCTTCTTTTGAGGACATCTGATATTTCAAAATAGAGCTGCAACAAGCTAATGCTTCAGTGCCAGGTCCTTTAAATGGAAAATCTTTCATCACCGTGACATGATTATTTATTGATATGTAGATATTCTATGTTACTGAAAGTTGAGTTCAAGAGTTGGATGTCTTTTTTTTTTTTTTTTTCTTGCAGTTATGCCTTCTTTGTTTTTTTTTTCTTTTTCAGCAATTGTGAATGAATAAATGGGGCTGAGATTGCTATCTTACGTTGGGACTCTATTCCATTGGGAAGTATTTCTATTAGTTAACTTTGAGGTCTTTTTACTAAACTGTACCAAAAAAAGTGGCCTTAGCATGCCCTTGTGTGTGTTTTCTCGTACACTAAGGTGATTTTTACCGCACCATAAACTGGTTGATTTTCTATTTTTTGTATTAGTGGCCATGCGCTAATGTTGCCACTAGCACCTGGCTATAGCCTGTGGGGATAGAGTCAAATTTTGTCCCCGTGTCATTCTCTAACGTGCACCCTAGAAGGCAGATAATATTTTGGATTCAGTCTGCCAGGGGTCAGGCCAAACTTATAATGGCTCTACAAAAGAAGCTCCACCATACTGTGCTTAGTTGCTCCTAGTTGATCTCTAGACTCCCTTTGGTTGTCCATTCAGAGGTGACCTGCTGTGAGTCATCTATTCAGCTCAGGCCACAGTGAAGACAGTGGGAGGGAATAGAGTCACTGCATCCTTCAAGGTGGCCCAAGTAGTGGCAGCGACAGTGATGGTGAAGAGACAGTTATTTCCTTCAGCAGGGAATGAGGGGGGAAACAGTGGTAAATTTCTCACTGGCAGTGCAAACAGTCTGCTCCTAGTTTATTTTCTCTCTCTCGCTGCATGATGTAATAAGTGGCATAGCTAGGACTAAATGGCCCCTGGGTAGAAAAATTGAGATGGGCCGCCTTATAACACCATCGCTCCCAAGGTAGGGGAGTCTGTCAATGAGGCTGTCTCTTCCTATAATAATATTCTCTCCTGGGCTCTGGATACTCTCGCTCCTCCCATTCCCCGTTCTGTAAGGCGTACCAAACCTCAGCCTTGGCTGACCTCTAGAATCCGCTACCTACGTTCCTGTGCCTGATCTGCTGAAACCTTTGGCTGAAATCTCATGCCGATGCTGACTTCATACATTTCTAATTCTTGCTGACCTCCTTCCAGTCTGCCCTTTCACTTGCCAAGCAAGACTACAACATTCACTTGACAAACTCTCTCGACTCAAACCCTCAACGTCTCTTTCCCACACTGAACTCTCTCCTCAAATTGCCTTCACCTCCAACTCGTCCTTCTATTATGTTCATTCCCACTATTCCAGGATGAGTGGGTAGTTATGTCCATCGACAAGCAGGTGGAGATAGAAAATACAGAACTGAGCACCACTACATAGCTCCCTGCTAGCAGCTCAGCTCCTCAGTATCTTCTATCTCCAGCAGGTGAATGGACAGACTTCCTCTGTTTATGGTTTTGAGGCCTTGCTCCTGGTCCAGTTGGTCAGCTGGTTCCCAGTTGAGCAGAGTGAGCAGTTGAACAGACATACCTGGTGATGCTTGGGTCCCTGTCGTGCCTTTCCCGTGGGGTGTTCTGCGCCTTTTCCCTGCTTTTCCTCTGTGTGAGAGCCTGCTCAGCAACCAGCCTACTCAGAAGATGAGGAGTCACAGGAAACACAGTGAGTCTGGCAGGCCGGTGCTGCTGCCTGCCCTGCAGTGACGGGGGGGGGGGGATGACGGGATGACTGTGTGCCCGGGTAGCGTGGACCCAGGTTGGTGGGTTCTTTCTGCTGTGTTTCAGGCCTTGGGACATCGATGGGAGCACTGTGTCGGTGCTACAAAAAAGAAAAAAAAAAGGAACATGGAGAAAGTGGAGGAGCAGTTTAATGTTTAGGTCAGTGGAGTGAGAACCAGGGAAGCCTGGTTCAAATCTCACTACTGCTCCTGGAGGTCTTTGGCAGATACAATCAGACTGTGATTCCTCCAAAGACAGAAAACTGCCCAATATACCTGAATGTATTTAAAAAAAAAAAAAAAAAGACATGTTTTTTTGCTTCTTTGTGCTGTGATCCGGTTTAAAAAAAAATCGGGTGTGCAGCGCGGTGCGCCACATGTTTTCCCGCTCAGCGGCAGTCTCTGGCCATGGCAGCCCCCTCTTAGTGTGCCACCTCGGGCCGCTGCACGGTGTGCAGTCCGGTTCCCAAGTGGAGGAGCTGTTTCGGGGCTCGTACATACAGGGCACGCTTGGTCACAGCAGCGCGTTTTTCTTTCGGCTCTGGTCCCCGGTGCAGGGTCTCGGCACTTCGCCTCAGAAGGAGGCAGGAATGGCGGCCATTTTGGTTTTTTTGGCAGCAGAGAAGCCCCCGGGCAGGCAGCTGTGTAGGCAGGGAGCCCTTCAGGGGGGGGGGGGGGGGGGGGGGGGGGGGGGGGCGGGGGCGGGCCCTGGTTCAGGGCCAGCCCTTCGTCTGCTCCAGGGCCAGAAATTTCAGCAGGAATCCAGGCCCAAGTCTCAGCCTGCCTGTCTGACATTGCTGCCTGGATGTCTCATCGCCATCTGAAACTAAACATGGCCAAACTGAGCTTCTTATCTTTCCCCCTAAACCTACACCTCTCGCTTAGACTACTTTAATTTGCTTCTCACAGGTCTCCCACTAAGCCATCTCTCTCCCCCCTTCCATCTGTTCAAAATTCTGCTGCATGACTTATATTTCATCAGTGTCACTATGCTCATATTAGCCCACTCTTCAAGTCACTTCATTGACTCCCTATCCGTTTTCGCATACAGTTCAAACTCCTCTTATTGATAAGTAGTAGTAGTGGGGAGGGAGGATGCACATTTCCTAAAGCTGACATATTACAATTAATAAATTCAGAAAAAAACTTTTTTTCTACCGTTGTCTGAGCATTGCTCTGGTCCTAGTGCGTCTATGCTGCATTTTTCTTAACTCTCTCCAGGGTATCCTGTACTTTTGACATTTCTTCTCTATGTCCACCATCCATCTTATGTGTTTCTCTCTGTCATGTCCAGTGTCTCCAGTCCGTGTCTGGAAATTTAGCTTCCTTTGAGCTAATCCATGCTAGGGCAAAAACAAATTGTAAATTTTTTGACTGCTGTGGAAAACTCTTCTTTGGAATAGGGCTGTACCACATATTCATATTCGATTTCATTCGGCCCCGAATAGTGCCACGATCAACATATGATCACTCCTAGATGCTATTTTTTTTTCATGCAGAGAAGTACTTCAGCCCCTTCCTTCTCCTTTGGGGTTGTGTATGCCAAATGCATGATTCTATATTTTTTGCATTATATCTTAGCTGACAAATTCTAGACCATTTCTGAAACTTTGATAAGAGCCATTGAACGTATAGTTAATATTAGGGCACAAGTGGTGACAGTTCTTTCAAAAGCAAGGATATTAAACTCCAGGAAAACTAATTTTGTCAAATTGGAGCAGTACCCCTGGGAGTCGTTAGCTTGGATGGAACATGGAAAAGCAGTGGACAAAACTGAAAAGATATTCTGTAAAGACAACACACCTGTTTGTTAGGAAACTAAACTTAAGATACACATATTGGGCTAGATTCTGTATATGATGTCTAAAATGTGGGCGCATTGGAATAACGTTCCTAGAGCTATTCTATAAACCGTGTCTACAATAAGATGTGGTTTATAGAATAGGCCGGGGGAACGCACATACATTTAGGTGCAGCCATTTATGCCTCTGAAAACCTGATATAAATGCCAACGCCTAAATGTATGCGCATTGCTTCTAATTCTGTAATAATGCACGTACATGTGATTTGACACCCATGATATGCCTACATAAGTACATAAGTAATGCCACACTGGGAAAAGACCAAGGGTCCATCGAGCCCAGCATCCTGTCCACGACAGCGGCCAATCCAGGCCAAGGGCACCTGGTGAGCTTCCCAAACGTACAAACATTCTATAAATGTTATTCCTGGAATTGTGGATTTTTCCCAAGTCTATTTAGTAGTGGTTTATGGACTTGTTCTTTAGGAAACCGTCTAACCCCTTTTTAAACTCTGCTAAACTAACCGCTTTCACCACGTTCTCCGGCAACGAATTCCAGAGTTTAATTATGCGTTGGGTGAAAAAATATTTTCTCCGATTTGTTTTAAATTTACTACATTGTAGTTTCATCGCATGCCCCCTAGTCCTAGTATTTTTGGAAAGCGTGAACAGACGCTTCACATCCACCTGTTCCACTCCATTCATTATTTTATATACCTCTATCATGTCTCCCCTCAGCCGTCTCTTCTCCAAGCTGAAAAGCCCTAGCCTCCTTAGTCTTTCTTCATAGGGAAGTCGTCCCATCCCCACTATCATTTTAGTCGCCCTTCGCTGCACCTTTTCCAATTCTACTATATCTTTCTGAGATGCGGCGACCAGAATTGAACACAATACTCAAGGTGCGGTCGCACCATGGAGCGATACAACGGCATTATAACATCCTCACACCTGTTTTCCATACCTTTCCTAATAATACCCAACATTCTATTCGCTTTCCTAGCTGCAGCAGCACACTGAGCAGAAGGTTTCAGTGTATTATCGACGACGACGACACCCAGATCTCTTTCTTGGTCCGTAACTCCTAACGTGGAACCTTGCATGACGTAGCTATAATTCGGGGTTTTTTTTTCCCACATGCATCACCTTGCACTTGCTCACATTAAACGTCATCTGTCATTTAGCCGCCCAGTCTCCAAGTCTCGTAAGGTCCTTCTGTAATTTTTCACAATCCTGTCACGAGTTAACGGCTTTGAATAACTTTGTGTCATCAGCAAATTTTCTCTCATGGCTGCACCCCCTTTATTCCACTTAAAAACCTGGTGTAAATGCCCACACCTAAATGTATGTGCATTCCCCCTAATTCTGTAGTGTGTGTAAATGTGATTCACACCCCCATACTCCTTCCATGGCCATGCCCCTTTTCAGCTACATGTGTTGGAATTTACGTGTGCCTTTTTTTAGAATACATCAAAAATGAAACGCGCATAAATTCCAGTTATTGCCCATTAGTGATGATAATTGGTTATCGGATTTAATTGGCTTGTTACTCAATTGAGTAGCGTGCATAAATGGGCCATGCACATAATTTAATGTGTGCTACTTGCTGTGCCTTATATATAATCTGATGGGGGTTGTGGACCATATTGAACCCTCAGCTGTGTTTTAAACTAAACTTATGCTTTGACGAGGTGGTTAAATGAATGAAGAGAAATAATTTGAAACTCTGACCTAAAAAAGGTAAAGATCATGAAAAAATTATGTTTCCTTTTAACCCCTAAGTTCATAGCCTAGGGGTTATCTTAGTTTTATTTGTACCAACTGAGGCACAAATCTGTGTTATCAAAGTTGGGTTTCTTAATTGGCTCCCTTTGGATGTTCTGTTTTCGCAAAATCTGACACTGAAATGAGGTGCTCTGTTTCACAAGAGGTTCTGCATTCAGTGGGCCTTTATAACAGCACTTACAAAAAACTTTCTATGCCTGAGGCTCCATTATTACGGGCACAGAAAGCATGAGACCTCCCCTGTCCTCCATGCTGCTGCCCCTGACCTCGTGCTGCAGCACCCCTGCTGGTCTAACTATAGTGTGGGCTTGACAGGAAGTGTAGGCCAATGACATTTTTGTTTGCAGCCTACACAAGTTGTGGCCACAAATGCAGGTTTTGTGACCCTTGTTTGGGTCCATGACTTTCAGTTTGGGAAGCTCTGATTTATAAAATTTATAAAATACACTGCAAATTGTGAACATCTCAAATTGCATTTTTTTTTACCTCTAATACTTAGCCAAAAATTTGGTTTCAATTTTGTTTGTTGGTTCTCTGCCACTTAAAAAAAGAAAATTGACGCTATACTGCCACTTGCGTGTTTATTGGTACAAAACATTCAGTTGCTCTTCATCCATGCCAGATTGTGCAGACCAGTATTGCTCTGTCTCTAGCAATGAGAGATATCTGTTGCTGTGCAAGATTGAAGAGGTTCTGGCAGGGCAGGTTGATTTGCATGCCTGCTCTGCAGTTCAAGGGGCCCAGAGCCTTGAGGAGTTCTCTTTGGATCTCCTTAGCCACTGGTGGGTTGTTTTTCTTCCCCGACACCTGGAAACCACAGTGTGGAGTCCTTTGAGGCCAGGCAGGATCCTCTTAGGCCTAAGGCTTCCTGCTTGGAATCAACAGTTATTGAGGGAAACATTTCAGTATCAGCAAGCCCCAGATAACCTCCCCAATTCAGGGTCAGTAGTTCTACTGGATTAAAGTACTGGGCTGGACTGTTTAGTGCAGAAAACTCTACCTATGGAGCAACAAGTAAGTGGGAAGCTGTGTGTAACATGCAGATATGCAGCAGCAGGTTGCCAGAAGCAGCAGGCCCAAGGGGAGCCCAGGGTGCAGCTGTCCAGTGCCATTGCTGGCCCAATCAGGGCAGTCTTCAGGTTTGAAGTTGATGGGACTTTGTTCTTCCTGAATGGTATGCAGATTGATTGGAGACAAAGCCAAATGGAGGGAAACCAGGGCAAGTGAAGAGTTGCTTGGTACATATCAATCTGTTCCTGGATCAATGGCCAGAGGGCTGTAAAGTAAAAGCCAAAGTAAGGCTTTACTCTTCTGAAATCCAGAGTTGTCATCCTCTCCTGCCTTCAGCCAGATAACATGGCCCTTTTGAGGCTTACCCTTGTGGAGATTCAGGAGCTTTCTCTTCACACACGGGCTACTTACTTCCTAGACCTACCCTGTTGGGATTCAGAAGTTTTTCCTCTCGTGTTGCCACCTAGCTGTACTGACTTCTTTCAGATCAGATTACTTTCCCAGATTGGATCCAGGTGCTTAATTAGCTTCACCTGGATAGTGTCTGTTCAGAGGGCTGAGGCTGGGCTACTACCAGTCAGCAACCTGGCCCAACATAAACTTTTGATTGGATGTAAGGCATAGAGTTACTCCAGGAATTTAATTCTCTCAGAGCCTGATGTAAACCAGATGTATATAGGTAGTGAATGCTCTGGCTTAGTGTTTCTCAAGTCCGGTCCTGGAGTACCTCTTGGAGGCAGTGAATGCAAATCAAGTTCATGCATATTCATTGTGAGTATCCCAAGGGTTACTCCAGGACCAGACTTGGGAACACTGCTCTGGCTCACAAACCAGAGTATGTTCCACTTGAGGGCAAGGACTCTGAGCTGCAGTTTGGCTTCAGAAAGACAATTTAATTAGAAGGCATTCGTGCCCAGAGGTATGGCTGAGGAGGATATGCTAGATTGATCCAGCCTTACAAGAAGGCCGGTGCACTGACTGAGACAAGTAAAGACTGGTGTTTGGCTGTGCTAGGCAAAGAAGTTGGAAGGCCAGCACTAATCACTCCTGGCTTATATATAAAGCACGGAAGTAGCACGCGTTAAATTGTGTGCATGTACCATTTATGCATGCTACTCAGTTGAGTAACGAGCCAATTAAATCCAATAACCAATTATCACTAATTGGCAATAACTGGAATTTATGAGCATTTCTTCTTTGCTCCTGGCTGTGGCCAGGGATCATGAATATGTTTAGGCTGGTGAAAAGGTATTAGGCACTGTAGACAAACTTCAGTCCTGTGCCCCCACTTATACCTTATCCACCTGATATTCAAAAGCATTTAACTGGCCAGGATCAACACCTGGCTGGCTAAATGCCCCATAACCAGCTATCTGGTGATATTAACTGGAGTGGGAGATAACTGGCTATCTCCTGCTGAATATCACCAGCTAGCGACTAGCCGGTGATATCAGCCGACATAACTGGCTGTCGGACGATTATCAGCCCCATTTTAGTGGCTATATTTGGTCGCATGAATAGGTGAGATTTCTTTGGCTAGTTTAAACATAACTGGCTAAGTCTGAATATTGACTTAGCCGGTTATTAAGTTTTTGTTTATTTTATTTGTGACATTTGTATCCCACATTATCCCAAACAAGTTTGAGTTCAATGTAGCTTACAATAAACAGTATTGGATACATAAGAAAGTAATTTGTTGTAAGAATCCAATTTTACAATACAGTATCATAAACATACTGGGATAACTGTGGAAGTTTAACATTTAGAAAATCTATTATGAATGAGAAATTTTACATGAGGCAAAGAGAAGGTTAATGGTAAATAGAGTAATAAACAATTCAGGTAATAATTAGTTGTTTGAGATATGGTTGTTCTTTGTGAGGGTTTGTTTGAATAGGAACGATTTGAGGATTTTGCAGAATCTAGTATATTCCTGTATATTTCTTATTTTGGGTGGTAAGGAGTTCTACCATTTGGTTCCTGAGTAAGTGACGTCTGCGGAGTGGACAGTTTTGTAGATCACATTTTTTGCAATTTGGGAGGTGTAGTCTGAGATAGTTTCTTGCCTCATATTTAGTGTTTCTTTGAGGTAAGTTTATTAATGGTTATGTTCAAACTGGCCAAACCGGCCCAGCATTGAATATCTGGGTTTAGCACTCAGCCACACTTTAGTGGCTATATTTGGCCGTCTGAATAGGTGGGATATCTTTGGCTGGTTTAAACATAACCGGCTAAGTCTGAATATTGACTTAGCCAGTTATTTTCAAACCGGCCAAAAGGGCCCAGCTTTGAATAACTGGGTTTAATGCTAATTCCCACGGTCTGAATATCGACTCATATAACTTTAGGCCCTTACCCCCTCCCCTCCCCTCCAAATCATTACTCCAAAAGCATTCATCCTAGAATAATCTGGATAAATAGGGTATTTGAAATCTGCTGGTAAAAGTATCTTATGATGTTTCTTTGAGTTTATGTTGTTGTCAGGAACAATTGCTGTTTGGTGTGTCCCAGATTTTCTACAAGGGGAGTTTGGAGAGAGAATTCTTACATAGTAACATAGTAGATGATGGCAGAAAAAGACCTGCACGGTCCATCCAGTCTGCCCAACAAGACAAACATATGTGTATACCTTACCTTGATTTGTACCTGCCTTATTCAGGGCACTCCTCAACTTCCTGAAATCGCGTTGTGCTATTACAGAGAACAGATAGTGGGAGAGTCTATGATGGCCCAAAATGATACTGTGAAATTTTTTTTTTGAGACGGACATGTCACAATAGTTTTCTGGTGTGCAGGTTGATATTAACATGGGATCTAAATGTGGTTAGTGCAAGAACTCTTTGAATCGCAGTGGTGGCAACCCTCAGGGTTCTTACCCAGATGGTAACCTAGGCAAGAAGAGTGTCTGTGCTTCAGCCCTTATCCTATAGAGAGCTTTGTCTTAAGATTTTCAAAGATGGGATACTTGCTTTTTTTTAACCTAAGGTGATTTTGACATCCATCTTAACCAGTCCATTGAGTTGCGAACTGTCCTTCCACCTCCCCTCCCCTCCCCTCTCCTCTTTCCTCTACACATTAATTGATTTGTTTGCTGTATTTTTTGTCTACTAGATTGTAAGCTCTTTGAGCAGGGACTGTCTTTCTTCTATGTTTGTGCAGCGCTGCGTACGCTTTGTAGCGCTATAGAAATGCTAAATAGTAGTAGTAGAGCGAGCATCTTGGACATAAAATATATAGGGACAGGTTTATGAACCTCAACATGTATACACTGGAAGAGAGGAGGGACAGAGGAGGTATGATAAAGATGTTTAAATATCTCAGGGGCATTAATGTACAAGAAGTGAACTTTTTTCAAATGAAGGAAGACTCTGGAATGAGGGGCATACGATGAAGCTAAGAGGAAATAGGCTTAGGAGGAATCTAAGAAAGTACATGGAAAGGGGTAGTGGAAGCATGGAATGGCCTCCCGGTGGAGGTCGTGGAGACAAGGACTGTGTCAGAATTTAAGAAAACGTGGGACAGGCACATGGGATCCCTTAGGAAAAGGAAGAGTTAGTGGTTATGGAGGATGTGCAGACTGGATGAGGATGAACCATTTGGCCTTTATCTGCCATCATGTTTCTATGTTTCATTGTCCAGATCAGTGGATCTCAAAAACTGTCCTGGGGACCACTAGCCACTTGGGTATTCTGGATATCCCTAATGAATACAAATAGGTATAATGAGAATGGGGGACAAAATACCTATCCGTGTATAATAACTAGCCCATTAGTCATTGGTAAAGGACCATATAAATATTGAATATTAATGGCTATGGAGGAAAAAGCCTCAGAAGTTTATTTGAGTGCTTACTCACGCTTCTATTATTCTATCACTGGCATAAAAAACCACCACCTCCAGTCAATATCATTTAAAAAAACCATTCCAATACCAGCTTATAATTAAATAATACAATTTCAACTGAATGGTGGACCAAATTGAATTAATATGGTGATCGAAGTGGATTATAACTTATAAAATATTTGAGCTCCTGGCTGTGGACTGAACAATATCAGAGCGTTTGTCGAATGAACTGGATTATGACTTTGCAGATACGATTTTGAAATTTCATTATAAGCCGGTATTGGAATTGTTTTTTTTTTTAATGATATTGACTGGAGGTGGAGGTTTTTCATGCCGGTGATGGCTTTCCTTCACACCCATTAATATTCAGTATTCAATATTTATATGGTTCACCAGTTACAAATGGGGCTAGGTATTATACATGGATAGATCGTTAATGAACATACATGAAAGATATTTGCATATGATGGAGGTGAAAGGCATGCATTAATCTGTCTCATGCATTTTCATTAGGGATATCCTGAAAACTCGACTTGCTGGTGGTCCCCCAGGACAGGTTTGAGAAGCATTGGTCTAGACACAGCCAGTCAGGTTTCCAATATACCCACAATGAATATGCATTAAATAAATCTGCATACAGTTTATCTCATGCATATTCATTGTGGACATCCTGAAAACCTGATTGGCAAGGTGTGTCTCCAGGACTGGGTTGAGAACCAGTGGTCTAGACCTTTGGAGGGTGGTGCATAGATATTTGAAGGCAGCACATTATTCTGCAAGTCAGGAAGGCCTATTGTCCTTTTTCGGTTGGTGAGGAGGGGGCAAGCATGCAAGGCATTCATAGCCAGGTGGATGAAGGAAACAATAACTACTGGCTGTGCTACCCAGGGTTGAACAGTGTCTCAGGAGCTTGCTAAGGGCTCATTCCACAAGAGTGCAGGCTGCTTTATGGACGAAATTCAGGTCTGTTCCCCTGAAGGAAATTCGTAGGGCAGTCATGTAGAAGGCACTTCAATTTTTTCTTTTTTGTGTTGGATGCTCTGTCTCTTTAATGGGCTGGACAATTAAATCTGAAAAACTGATCCATTGATCCATTATGCTCCTACTTGCTTTCTCTGATCTGCAAATGGTGCTCTTCTTGTGGTAGCCTCAATTTCTGAGCTTAAGCCCTGCTTTGTACTCTAGTAATACCATGTCTGTACCAAATGAAGCTTGCCTAATTTAGGGGGTCTTTTACTAAAGTTTAGCTCAAGTTATGTGCAGCAGGGCCCAAAGGAACAAAATGGGCCCTGCTGTAGATAACTCAAGCTAAGCTTTAGTAAAAGACCCCCTCAGGTCTCTTATTAGAAAAATTGTCAACGCTCTTTTTAAAAAAAAGAATTATTGCTGTGTAGCATTTATTTTGACCTTGTTGACTGTCTTATTGTTTCATTGATTTTGTTTTAGTTGGTTTATTGTAATTTTACTCTTGCTGTACCTTGCCTTAAACATTTTAATGGACAGATGGGTTCTAAATAAATTGATGCATGCCGATGTCGTGTGGTCGGGAAAAACTGCTAACCAGCTTTTTATGCTATCATGAACTATGGTAGTAGGCTTTTGTGGCTGCCACTGAGTGAGATCTATTTCCACGATGATGTTTTTGGGTTATCCAGTTTGTATTGGTAAAGTTTCTTTTATAGTTGAACCAAATTATGAGTATGTATAGCATTGATGCTGGCTTAAGATGCAACATAGAGTAGACAGGGAATGGATGCCTTGTATCTTTTTATAAGTAGTTCAGGTGTGACATTAATGACCTAAGTACAGGATTCCTTGTTTGCCAGCAAATTCAGCCATAAAGGACTGAAATATCGGTGCCAAAAACATTTCCGTCTAGGCGTATTCTGTAAATCATGCCAAGATTTAGGTGTGGTTTATAGGAGCAGTTTATATGCCTAGCATCCATGCCTGCACCTAACTCTGGGCATATCCATTTATGCAGTACCAGTGCCTAAGTTAGGCACGGATCAGGTGTATTCTATAATCATGCGTGTAGATTTTTGGAACACTCACGGTCTGGTCACACCTCCTTTTTGGCAGCGCACATTAGAATTTACGCTCACCACTTTACAGAATACGCCTAGAAAGTTATGCATGTAAATTCTAAGTAATGCCAATTAGTATCAATAATTGCTTGTTAATTAAATTACATGCACAAACCCAGAATACAACCGGATTTGCACACGCACTTTCAGTCATGCTATATAGAATCTGGGGGAAAATGCTCTTCAGAGCATGAGCCCTGAACTTTGTGTGTTTGAGAATACATTTATTTTTCTGCACCTGCTTCCCTAACAACCTTTAAAAAAAATGTTTAGAAAAACTGTTTTTACATCAAGTTTCATCTTACAATACCATAACAACATTACTTCATCAAGTATTTGGGGATAAGAGTATATAACTCTGAAGTCACAGAAAACCTAATGCAAAATTATTCTTGTTATCAAAGTGTTTCCCCCCCCCCCCCTTTTATTTGTTTTTGGATTTAGTTGATGCCTTTTCAGTAGTAGCTCAAGGCCTAGGTGCCAAATGATTGGGGTGCCAAACACAATACAAATAATCCCTCCCTGGCATAAATCAAGAAGCTTGCTCAATATTGGGGGTGCTTAGCACCCACAGTGCTGGCCCTTATGGCTCAAGGCAAGTTACACTGGGGTAGAGTAGGGCCCTGGTGCTCAAAGCTTGCCATGCTTGGAACGTTTGATTTAGACTGGTTGTAGCGGTCTAGCACACACGTTATTCAGCGTCTAATGCAGAAAGGGGTGCTGTCACTTTTGCCGTTCACAGTTACCAATAATCCTATGCAAATGTATTATAACAAGTTCATTAATATTAACATGAGCATTCCATGTGATGCACAGACATTTCCATGCAGTGCACGGAAAGGAGCACCTACCTTTATTGTTCAAAATGTTCCTGGCAGGTCTGGAGCTGTCGTTGCATGAGGGTGACTTCTTGGTGGACTACTACTACTACTACTATTTAGCATTTCTATAGCGCTACAAGGCATACGCAGCGCTGTACAAACATAGAAGAAAGACAGTCCCTGCTCAAAGAGCTTACAATCTAATAGCAGTCTGCTAGCATTTTTTAATAGTATCTGCACATGTGTATGAAATGTGTTTATGTTTGTTAATGATTTGATGAATCGCCAACTCCTAGGAAATCCCATATCTAAGCAATTTGCAGAATTTCAAGAATATATAAAAAGAAAAGAAATCAGAATGCTTTTGACTGACAGGACAAATCCCAGGTACACCAGAAAACAGACACACCCAAAACTAACCTTAGAAAACTACAGAGAAAAGCAGAGGCGACTAAAATTTAAATAAAAACTGTAACTGTGCCATGTGCTTGTGTCCTGCACGTAATAGTAGTGTTAAAGAGTTGTGCAAAAAAAAAAAAGGAAACTCCATGTGACGTCACTGAATGCATGCCTATGACGTTGTTGTTGCCTTTTTTCCCCTAGGCACGTGTAGAGTATCAACGCTTACTACAAAACTGTTCTGCGCATGTGCTAGGTGCTTTCCCTACCAAGCCGCTTGAATAATTTCTATTAATCTCATTTGCATGTGATTTCCTTTGAGCACTGATCGCTGTTTCAAAATTGTTCATTTCAACCGCGGATATAGACTCACTTTGTGTTTAACTGTAACTTTTGAGCATCAGGGTCTAGGTATTTCCCTGTCTGCAGTGCTTATAGTCTTAAGAGGGTGGGCAATGTGACGCTGATTTTAAAAACGGTTCTAGAGGTGATCCAGGAAATTACAGACCGATAAGCCTGACATTGGTGCCGTTCAAAATAGTGGGAACTATTATAGTAACATAGTAGATGACGGCAGAAAAAGACCTGCACGGTCCATCCAGTCTGCCCAACAAGATAACTCATATTTGCTGCTTTTTGTGTATACCCTACTTTGATTTGTACCTGTGCTCTTCAGGGCACAGACCGTATAAGTCTGCCCCGCACTATCCCCACCTCCCAACCAGCGGCTCTGGCACAGGCACAGACCGTATAAGTCTGCCCAGCACTATCCTCACCTCCCCAGCCCTGCCTCCCAACCCCGGCTCTGGCACAGACCGTACAAGTCTGTCCAGCACTATCCCCGCCTCCCAACCACCAGTCCCGCTTCCCACCACCGGCTCTGGCACAGACCGTATAAGTCTGCCCAGCCCTATCCCCGCCTCCCAACCACCAGCCCCGCCTCCCGATCTTGACTAAGCTCCTGAGGATCCATTCCTTCGGCACAGGATTCCTTATGCTTATCCCACGCATGTTTGAATTCCGTTACCGTTTTCATTTCCACCACCTCCCGCGGGAGCGCATTCCAAGCATCCACTACTCTCTCCGTGAAAAAATACTTCCTGACATTTTTCTTGAGTCTGCCCCCCTTCAATCTCATTTCATGTCCTCTCGTTCTACCACCTTCCCATCTCCGGAAAAGATTCGTTTGCGGATTAATACCTTTCAAATATTTGAACGTCTGTATCATATCACCCCTGTTTCTCCTTTCCAGAATTACAGAACACATAGACAAACGTGGTTTAATGGGAGAGAGTCAGCATGGGTTCAGCCAATGGAAGTTCTTGCCTCACCAATTTGCTTTATTTCTTTGAAGGCATGAATAAACATGTGGATAAAGGTGAGCCAGTTAATGTAGTGTATCTGGATTTTCAGAAAGCTTTTGATAAAGTTCCTCATGAGAGATTCCTGAGAAAATTAGAGTGATGGGATAGGATGCAAGGTTCTGATATGGATTAAGAATTGGTTATTGGACAGAAAACAGAGGGTAGTGTTAAATACTAATTTCTCTCAATGGAGGAGGGTGAACAGTGGAGTGCCTCAGGGATCAGTACTAGAACTGGTGCTATTTAACTTATTTATAAATGATAAGGAAATCAGAACAATGAGTGAGGTGGTTAAATTTGCAGATGATACAAAACTATTCAAGGTTGTTAAAACACGAGCAGGCTATGAAATATTGCAGGAAGACCTTAGGATATTGGAAGACCGGGCATCCAAATGGCAGATGAAATTTAATGTGGAGAAATGCAAGGTGATGTACATTGGAAAGAATAATCCGAATCATAGTTACCTGATGCTAGGGTCCTCCTTGGGGTTCAGCACTCAAGAAAAAGATCTAGGTGTCGTCGTAGATAACATGCTGAAATCTTCTGCTCAGTGGTGGCCAAAAAAGCAAACAAGATGCTAGGAATTATTAGGAAAGGGATGGTGAATAAGACTGAAAATACTATAATGACTTTGTATCGTTCCATGGTGCGACCACACCTTGAGTATTGTGTTCTGGTCGCCGTATCTCAAAAAAGATATTGCAGAATTAGAAAAGGTACAAAGAAGAGTGACCAAAATGATAAAGGGGGTGGGACTGCTCTTGTATGAGGAAAGACTAAAGAAGTTAAGGCTCTTCAGCTTGGAAAAAAGACAGATGAGGGGAGATAAGATTGAGGTGTACAAAATCTCGAGTGGTGTAAAACGAGTAGAAGTAAATCGATTTTTTACTTGTTTGAAAAGTACAAAGACTAGGGGATACTCAAGGAGGAAATACTTTTAAAACAAATAGGAAATATTTTTTCACTGAACAAATAGTTAAGCTCTGGAACTCTTGCCAGAGGATGTAGTAACACAATGTATCTGGGTTTAAAAAAAGGTTTGGCCAGATTCCTGGAGGAAAAGTCCATAGTCTGCTGTTGAGACAGACATGGGGAAGTAACTGTTTGCCCCGGGATTGGTAGCATGGAATGTTGTTACTGATTGGATTTCTGCCAGTTATTTTTGGAAAACAGGATACTGGGCTAGATGGGCCATTGGTCTGACCCAGTATGGCTACTCTTATGTTCTAAGAGCCCTTTATACTAAGCCACACTAGCGTTTTTAGTGCACGCTAAACACTAAAGACGCCCATATGTTCCTATGGGCGACATAGTGTTTAGCACGCACTAATCATTAGCGTGTGCTAAAAATGCTAACTGCTTAGTAAACAGGGCCCTAAGTTTGTACCTGAAAGTAATGGACAGGTAGGTGACTTGTCTAAGATCACAACTGGCAGTGGGATTTGAGCCATGCTTCCCTGGTCCTCAGCCTACTGCTCTAACCATTAATCTACTCCTGCACTCCTTATTTAGCATTATAAAGATAGTTGGATTATAAGTCAATAAGGGGGTCTTTTACTAAAGGTTAGCTCAAGTTATCTGCAGCAGGACCCATAGGAATAAAATGGGCCCTGATGCAGATAACTCAAGCTAATCTTTAGTAAAAGACCTCCTAAATGAAATAAAATCTATAGCACATGCATAGATAGTGGAGAAGTGGATGTAATTTCTTCAAGACTTCCCTTGCCTTATGTAGCTTGCCCTAAGTTACATATCAAATTGAACTGATGTGGAAGCCTGCATTGTCAGAAATGTGGTAAAGAAAGGCTATTAAGTGTTTGGATCAGTTCAGAAATCTGTAAAAGTTTGCAAAACATAAATCCCAAAACAACAACAAAAAAACATTAAATGGATCATTTGCTAATGGCTAGAACACACTAAAATGGTGAGCATGCACTATATACCACAGCTCCACTCCCCACCCTTCTCCTTGGAATGTTTATTCAAACTATTGAAGGTCATAATTCTTTGCTGTCTCCCCTCACAAACTGAATATAGAGCATGTTGTTTTTTTTTCAGTGATGCAAAGTCAGTGGACAAAAGACAGGAACAGAGCCTGAGAGGCACTTGATACTTAACTACCACACACTTCCAGTGAAACATAGGAATAGCCATACTGAGTCGGATCAATGGTCCATGTAGCCTGATATCCTGCTTCCAACAGTGGCCAATTCAGGTCACAAGTACCTGACAGAATCCCAAATAGTAGCAAGATTCATTCTGCTGATCCCAGGGGACAAGCAGTGGCTTCTCCCATGTCTATCTCAATAGCAGACTGTGGACTTTTCCTCCAGGAATTTGTTCAAACCGTTTTAAAAACCAGATACACTTTTATGCCTTGCAACCCAAGATAAGATGAATGAATATGTACAGTTTATTAGATTACTAGGGTATTTGTTTTAATAAGTAACATGTTGAGACAGCCCTTGGGAAGTATTTTTTATGATACACCTCAGATTGCAATACATCTTCTGTGATATATATCATCCGATGTCCATGCCCATTAATTTATATTAGCTGCACAATAAGAACTGTGAAAACAAGGATCATAGAGCATCGAAGCAGCATTAACAGAAAGGTAGAAAGTGCACCGTTAGTCAGTCACTGGTGTTCAGCTCAACATAACAGACCAAGGGAGGAAGTAAAACAGATCCAAATGACCAGCCAAAACAGTTTTGGCTGTTTCCCCGTGACTGTGTACTTTTTGGATTCAGCATTCTCCCGCCTGTGCTTTTTTAGCACCTCCATGGTTTTTGGCGTTGTGCTGAAGGTTTATGCTTGGGCTTGTTGCCGAAACACGGACCTTGTTGGGTCCCAATAAACTTGTTCTGAAGCTCTTACTCTCCTGTTTGGGCTGGTCAGTTGGATACGTTTTACTTCCACCCTTGGTCTGCTTTGCTTGTGGTTTCTGTGGAAGACATGGACCCCCCTTCTTCCTGTTTAGCTCAACATACCAATTACTACTACTACTACTTATCACTTCTATAGCGCTACAGGCATACGCAGCGCTGTACACCATACATGAAAAGACAGTCCCTTCTCAAAGAGCTCACAATCTAAATAGGACAGGCAAACAGACAGAACAACTAAGAAGTAAGGTAATTAAAGAGGTGGGAATAAAAGGGTACAGGGCAAGTGAGTAGTGGTTAGGAGTCAAAACCAGCATTAAAGAGGTGGGCTTTTAGCCTGGATTTGAAAACGGCCAAAGATGGGGCTAGATGTACAGGCTTGGGAAGTCTACTCCAGGCGTGAGGTGCAGCGAGATAAAAGGAACGGAGCCTGGAATTAGCAGTAGAGGAGAAGGGACAGACAAGAGAGATTTATCCACAGAACGGAGTACCCGAAGGGGGGCATAGGGAGAGACAAGAGTGGAGAGGTACTAGGGAGCGGTAGAGTGAATGCATGAGCGGTAGAGTGAATGCACTTATAGGTCAGTAAGAGAAGTTTGAATTCAATGCGGAAACGGATAGGGAGCCAGTGAAGTGACTTGAGGAGAGGGCTAATGTGAGCATAGCGACTCTGGCGGAAATGAGTCACGCAGCAGAGTTTTGGACTGATTGAAGAGGAGAGAGATGGCTAAGTGGGAGGCTGGTGAGAAGCAGGTTGCAATAATCTAGACGAGAGGTGATAAGGGTTCTGGTAGAGTGCTCAGAGAGGAAGGGACGGATTTTGCTGATGTTATAGAGAAAGAAACAACAGGTTTTGGCAATCTGCTGAATGTGAGCAGAGAAGGAGAGAGAGGAGTCAAAGATGACCCCAAGGTTACGAGCTGATGAGACAGGGAGAATGAGAGTGCCATCGACAGAAATAGAGAAAGAGGGAAGAGGAGAGGTGGGTTTAGGGGGAAAGATGAGAAGCTCGGTTTTGGCCATGTTAAGTTTCAGATGAAGTTGAGACATCCAGGCAGCAATATCAGATAGGCAAGCTGATACATTGGTTTGGATGCTGGTTGAGATTTCAGGGGTAGAGAGGTAGATCTGGGAGTCATCAGCGTAGAGATGGTATTGAAAGCCATGGGATGATATCAGAGAGCCAAGGAAAGAAGTGTAGATGGAGAACAGGAGAGGACCGAGAACAGAACCCTGAGGTACACCAATTGGTAGTGGGATAGAAGTGGAAGAGGATCCACCAGAGTGTACACTAAAGGTGCGAAGCGAGAGGTAGGAGGAGAACCAGGAAAGAACAGAGCCCTGGAATCCAAGTGAAGATAACGTATCAAGGAGTAAGCTGTGATCAACAGTGTCAAAAGCGGCAGATAGATCGAGAAGGATGAGGATAGAATAGAGACCTTTGGATCTGGCCAGTAACAGGTCGTTGGAGACTTTTGTAAGTGCAGTTTCAGTTGAATGAAGAGGGCAAAAGCCAAATTGGAGTGGGTCAAAAACAGCTTGAGATGAAAGAAAGTCAAGACAGCGGCGGTGAACGCACGTTCAAGTATCTTGGAGAGGAAGGGGAGGAGGGAGATGGGTCGATAGTTGGAAGGACAGGTAGGGTCAAGTGAAGGCTTCTTAAGGAGTGGTGTGACCACAGCATGTTTGAAGGCATCAGGAACGGTCGCAGTGGAAAGTGAAAGATTGAGGATATGGCAGATAAAAGGGGTGAAAGTAGGAGAGATGGTGTTAAGAAGGTGGGTAGGAATGGGATCAGATTTGAAGTTTCTAGTATTCAAAATTCTAAATCAGACTTGGAGAAGAGATGATCTGGACAATCCCCTCCTTCTGGAAGAACCCAAAAGGATGATGTCTGCAAAAATTAGCATTGAATTTTAGATGCCTGCCTTCTGCCTCTTCCTTGGTCTTCTCCCTCTTTCTTTCTTTCTTATTCCCTGTATCTCCCCCACTACTTGCCTGATGTCTCTCATTCCCTCCCTCCCTGTCCCTCAAACATGGGCTGCTTGTTCTGCTTTCACTCCCTTCATCTTTTTCTCTCTGCTTCAAGTATGTACCGGGAGCCACTGACTTTGCTGCCTTTAGTTAGGGCTCCTGTTTCAAAGCTGCGCTAAGGATTCTGGTGCAGCAAATGTGACAAAGCTCATTTCGTTTCCTATGGGTTTTGTTGCATTTGCCGTGTCAGAATTACTAGTGCAGCTTTGTAAAAAGGAGCCCTTAGTCCCACATTGTGCCTGCACCAGGAGCTTGTATAAAATTCATCAGGTAGGTGCTTTGTTATGCTAATCTTGTTTATTATGAGATCATCAAAAGAGAAGTGCCTGGCCTAAGTTTTGTACATGTTCACAGTGCAGACAGAATGTGGGATTAATAGTGTGGCAGCTGTGTTAGTCCTCTTGAAAGGTTGATAATAAAGTGATAACCTTTATATTGGACTAACAGTATATTTTTGATTAGCTTTTGGAGGTAAATCTTCCTTCCTCAGGTCAGGACAGTATGAGCAAAAGATGACAGTATCAGAAAATGTAAATGAAACATCAAAGCTTTCTTCTGGAGACTTTCATTGGAATGCTTTGATTTATTTATTTGATTTACCACTAAGTACAATAGGCTTTTAAGTGGGGTTTTTTTTACTAAGCCTTGGTAGCATTTTTAGCTCATGGTAGAAATCAGCTGTGGTAAACGCGGGGAAGCCCATAGGAATATAATAGGCATCTTGGTGTTGACTGTCATCTGATTTTTACCGTGAGCTAAAAACGCTGCTACGGTGGCTTAGTAAAAGACCCCTTAGAGCGGTTTATAATAATAAAACAAGCTAATAGCAATAAAAACAGAAGTTATTAAAAATAGCTACCCACTAATTACAAATTCTTTGCAAAAAAAGAAAAGAAAAAAACTTGAAATAAAATGCAACATAAAAAAATACATAAACTAATTCAGAACTGCCAAAACAATTAGCAAAAAGCCAGGTTTTCCAATCCTTACAAAAACTCAGATAAGTTGTAATAACAGCAATTTTGACAGGTAATGGGTTCCGGAACATAGGTCAGTTTAATACTGGTCAAAGAGAGAAGTTGAACTGACAATGCGGAGTATATCTCAATAATTGTTCAGAAACTTGCCTATGTAGTTTTTCTGAAAGATATTTAGGAACGCCCAAGTGGTAAGCTTTGTAGCCTAAACACAACATTTTAAAGGTAATTCTTGCTGCAAGAGGAACCCGATGCCACAATACACAAATATTCTGATAGTGTACATGCACTGGGATTCTCTGGTCAAGCATTAACCCGTTGGTAAAGCAAGATGGAAGGGATGGGATTTGATATACTGCCTTTCTGTGGTTATGATTAAAGCAGTTTTTACATATTATCTACAGGTACTTATTTTGTACCTGGGACAATGGAGGGTTAAGTGACTTAGCCAGAGTTGCAAGGATCTGCATTGAGAACTGAACCCAGTTTACCTGGTTCTCAGGCCGTTGAACTAACCATTAGGCTACTCGTCTATTCCAGGTGCTGGTGTTGGGGAACTGTAGTGTTTTAGCCCTGATAGATTTGCTTTTTTAGGAGTCTACTAGGGACTGATACATGCAGTGAGCCTCTTGCTTCCCTCCCGCTGTTTTTGTAGGAAAGTCGGAGGGAGTTAAGTGGTAAGTGTGAAGTGTGGAGGAGGGAGGGAGGGAACTCTGGATTTATTTATTTAAGAGTTGTCTGAGAATTCTTTTGGAGCTTGTGTAGGCTGTGTGCAAAGCTTCACAGCCCTTTAACACTGCTGAAGCCTGAGAAAATGATTTATCCAATGACAGAGACACCCCTGGAGTTCTCAAGCTGTCTGGGATCACTGGGACACTGGTTGCATCAAGACTTAAGCATTAAGGGGGGGGGGGCAATTCTGTAACTGAGGCCCTGATGCTCAAATGTTGCCATTAAATATCGATATCTGCAGTTGAAATTGATGATTTTGAAACAGCGATCGATGCTCAAAGGAAATCACATGCAAATGAGATGTGCAGAAATTCTGCAAGTGACTCGGTAGGGAAAGCACCTAGCACATGCGTAGAACAGTTTTGTAGTAAGCATTGATGTTCTACGCATACCCCAGGGGGGAAAAGGCAACAACCATGTCATAGGTGTGCGTCCAGTGACATCACATAGTTTTTTTTTTTTCCACAACAACTTTTTAACATTACTGTTACGTGCAGGACACACACAATTATTTAAAACACATGCATGGCACACATATAATAGAAGCATATGGCACATTTCACACACATGTGCAGATACTATTAAAAAAATGCAAGCAGAAATCGCCCTCATGTAATGACAGCTCCAGACCTGCACCCCGTTTGATCCAATGAGTGCAGGAACCACTGGCTAAGAATCCTCGTTGTAAAGGAATGTATTTCATAAAGTTTGTAGGAATGGACCATTGATGTGAAGCTAGGTTTGATCAGGCAGTCGAAGTATCCAGTGTCTAATAACATAGGGATGTGAGACTGCCCCTACCCTCGCACCTATCACTCCACACCACTCCTGAACACCCATATAAACAGACACAATTCACACCACATGATAATTTGGAAGAATTAACCTAGCTTCAGCTTCGCTTATTCACAGTAAACACCTTACCCAAGCGCATGAGGTTGCTCAAAATATATGGATAACTTGATCACCAGCTAGTAGCCTTAAGAGACTATGTACCAAATTCCTAGCTAAGTAGCCTCTCTGCTCACAGAAATTGCAGCTTCTAAAAGATTGTCCATGCTGTTCAGTTGTAAGCCTGCCATGTAACTAGCTAGCTAGGGCCTACTGAGCTTGCATGGACCCACCATGTTTGTATGGCTGGGTCTCTGGACCCCCAAGCAGAGGACCTGGCACATTAGCAATTGGTGACTTGCCAAGACCTTGTCACTCAAAACCTCCCCCCCCCCCCCCCTCCAGCAGACTTGTAAAATGTTTGGGTGACCGCCAAACTGCAACAAACCTTAGATCAATCTGCAAACTGCATTGACACTACACAGTTTCCAGCCCCCACCCTGCCGTTTCCCCAGCTAGGGATGGAAGGAAGAGTTTCTTCAGGGGTGCAGGTGGGGTCCCAGCCACTGCTACCTTGTGTGTGACCAACAGACGCCACTCCCACCTTGAGTGTGACCAACAGACGCCAGTCCCTTCTGACCCTGGTACCTAAACTCTCTTCAGCCCCTCCCCTTCTGATCCCTCCTCCAACTAACTTGACTCCCCTTATATGACATCAGGTCTGCCCATCCCCCTATTCAGTTACTGAATTTCAGTATATCAAGGTTTATCAGGAAGTAAGATTAGTTGCAAATTACACAAAACACTTCTCATTTACTTACTAATACTTCTCGGTTTGCTCATATTTTATTATTTATTTATTTATTGTATTTGTATCCCACATTTTCCCACCTATTTGCGGGTTCAGTGTGGCTTACAATACATTGAGGCATATTTTCAAAGCACTTAGCCTTCCAAAGTTCCATAGAAACCTATGGAACTTTGGAAGGCTAAGTGCTTTGAAAATATGCCTCATTGTATTGATGGAAGTACAATTTGTTACAACTCAATTATGGGTACATTGTGAGGAGTAAAGTGAAAACAAAGTCTTTGTATCGCAAGGGTAATAGGACAATGGAACAATGGAATAGTGGAAGAACAATGGATACTGATAAGATTACAGAACAATAGCTAGAGAACGTTTGGTTGTTACATTTTTACCTGTAGATTAAGGTTTGAGTGTGTTAGAATTTCGGGGGATAAGAGTATAAATGAGTATGTATTGATGCAGTATTAACAGTATGCGTGGGCTTCATCTGTTTTAATCCTTTCGATAGATTTCTTCGAAGAGATAAGTCATCAATGATTTGCGGAAGTCGGTCAGCTCGTAGTCGTCTTCAGGTTGCGTGGTAGTTTATTCCAGAATTGCGTGCTCATATAAGAGAAGGTTGATGCGTGTAGCACTTTGTATTTTATGCCTTTGCAATTTGGGAAGTGGAGGTTAAGGAAAGTTCGGGATGATCTTTTAGCGTTTCTGGGTGGTAAGTCTATTAAGTCAGACATGTAGGCTGGGGCTTCACCATGAATAATTTTATGAACTAGTGTGCATACTTTAAAAGTAATCCATTCCTTGAGTGGGAGCCAGTGTAGCATCTTTCGAAAGGGTTTCGCATTTTCGTATTTTGGTTTCCCGAAGATGAGTCTGGCAGCTGTGTTCTGGGCTGTTTGAAGTTTCCTCAGTATTTGCTCTTTACAACCTGCGTACAGTGAGTTGCAGTAATCCAGATGGCTGAGTACAAGTGATTGCACTAGGCTGCGGAAGACGGATCTTGGGAAGAATGGTCTTATTCTTTTCAGTTTCCAATATTACTCCGGTTCTCAAAATTTACATTGGTTACCCATTCATGGAGAATCAATTTAAAATTCTGACATTGATCTTTACTACTACCACTACTTATCATTTCTATAGCGCTACAAGGCATATGCAGCGCTGTACACCATACACAAAGACAGTCCCTGCTCAAAAAGCTCAAAGCATTGAACAATGATGCTCCTCTTAGTATTGCTAGCTCCTTGAAAATACATCAATGTTCTAGCCCTTTGCATTCTGGGGACAAACGTTTGCTTGATGTTATCTCCTTCCATCACATCAGATTAACTGAATATCGTTCGTCTATATTGTATGTTGAAGGAGCTAGATTTTGGAACAAGTTGCCACTTTAACTACAAAATATATCTTCATTTTTTTCAATTTTGCAAATACTTAAAAGCACATTTTTTTGTAATCAAGCCTTTACAGATGCTTAGTTGTACATCTGCTTCTAGGATCTCAATGACAACTGCCTGGCTACAACCACTGTCTTTATAATATGAGTTGATGAGGTCCATGTGTAGGTTTGCTTTTTTTTTTTAATATGTTTATTTGAATATTTTATTATGCGTGTATAATTGAACTTTAAATAAATCCTTGGGGCCTATTTACTACCTTAATATCGACCCCACATGATGTGATACAGGTTGCTCGCTTTCATGTTATTTTTGGCACCTGGGATAAGCCCTTGTGCTTCCTCATATAGATGAAACATTGTGTTAACATCAAAGGGCCTGCTTCGTCAAGGTTTTTTCCCTTGGATGCAGGATGCGAGCAACATCCTAATGAATCAACCCTTACATCTAAATCAAAACAAGTACAGTGATTAGCTTTAGAAAAGGCTGAAATTGTATTTTAATAAGCTCAAATTCTGTTTCTCCATTTCATAGGTGAATGACATGCTTAGATGAATAGCAGAATTAGGCCATATTTGAAATATCTGAGCAGTGGGACCATCATCAGTAGTACCTCAGCCTGAGCTGTTACATCCACACATCTTTATTTTTGATCTAAAAATTCCCTCTTGCTTCTTTGAACTTGTCTGAGATCTGGCCCCATGAGCCTTCCTTTGCAACCACTTTAGACATTGCAGTGATAGCCTTCAACAGGGGGAGCCATGCACCCCTTCCACAACCCCTGTATGTAAGGACTAGGTGTCCACTAGATGTCACCCTTGCACGATAGCCTCTACAGCGTCCACAACCCTGGCTGACCTGGAACATGAATTAAAAATCAGACCCACTTTCATTAAGCCACTGAGCCAGCTTCGCGCAGCCTAGTAAATGTTCATAATCCAATAGGTGCTTACACTTCTCATTGAAACAGGTGCTCCAGAAACAATATTAGTGATGGAGAAGATTGGAGTCTTTCAGCTGGAGGACGTATAGGCAAGGACCTTTCTCTCCATTGCCTAGGTATGCCTTATAGGGGAAGGAACTTATTGTACCAAACAATATTTATCACCATCATACAGCACCACACACATTTAATAGAGTTATCCTAATAAATATTAGGGTTGAAAATTCAGCACTATTTAAGGGGGCAGGAGAGGCTTTTAGCCGGTTAAATAGTGCTGATTAGGTCAGGTCATTATATTCAGTGGCACTTAATCAGGTTAGTGCTGGGGCATTTTGGTTAGTTCGAGAGTGGATTTTGGGTAGATCCAGAAGTTATCTAGGCACCACTGATTGCTGGTGCCCAGACCAGGGGCGTTGCCAGACACCCAATTTTGTGCGGGCTTGAGCCCCAAGTGGCGTGGGTATAGGAACTCTGCCCCGCATCCTGCATCTCTTAACTTCATTCCTCCAACAAACCTGGTACCTTTTAAATCCTTCATTTCTGGGCCGGCAGCGAGCAGTGACTTATACTGGTTTCTTGCGCTGGCCCTGAGCCTTCCCTCTGATTCAACATCCTGGTCCCGCTAACAGGAAGTTGCATCAGAGGGAAGGCTCAGGGCTAGCATGAGCAGCTGGTATGAGTTGCTGCCAGCCCAGCACTGAAGGGGGGAGGGGGTGGTAGGAAGTTAAGAGACACCAGATTGTTGGGAGTCTTCAGCAGCGGGGCTTAGGGATCCCTGCCAGCCTGAGCGCAAAGAGGGTGGGTCTGTGCTCACCCTTAGGTATGCCATGGGCCCAGATAACTAAACAAGCAAGTAGGACTGCATTAAAAAAAAAAAACAGTCTAACTTCACCCTTTTAGTTATCTGGGTACTGGCGCTGAATATCTGGGTCTTTGGTGACTCTCTGAAGTTATCCAGGTCCAGTCTGTAATCCATGCCAGTACTTTGGTATGCTTTGGCATGGACTATCCAGCCCACAGCAGTCAAGCATTTAAAAAAACCCCAAAAGCTGACCACTGTGGACTGATTATTGACCAGATTATATTTTTGAATAAGGCTATGACAACTTTAACTGAACTAACCTAAGAATTTTCCAGAGATGATGCAGTAGCTAAACTTCTGAGACCAAAGGTGTCCATTATTCAGCTCAAGTACTACTACCAGCAAACATCTTATGTTGCTATTGCAGGGAGGGAATCCCGGTGACCCTCACACTATGGGGATAGAGGCAGGGCATGGCAGACACTATATTTAACCTTTTAACAGTGCTGTCTCAAAGCTTCCCAACACCTTTTATTAAATTAAATGAGCCAAGCCTGCCTTGCTTCAACACATCACCTCCTGCTGCTGAGGCCAGGTCGCATAGTAAGAGCCATATGATTTTGTGGCTCTTTTTGTGAGACTTGGCCCTGGCAATGGGAGATTATACTCTCATGCGTTTCTCTGGTTGCCGTGTGGGATTGCGTCATTTAATTTAATAAAGATGTTGGGAGTCAGTGCAGAAATATTGTTAAAAGGAACCAGTAAGTATAGTGTTTGGCTTATATTTTCAGAGTTACATTCAGGTACAGTAGGTATTTCCCTGTCCCTGGAAGGCTCACAGTCTGTTTGTCCCTTGGCATTGCAAGTTTAATTGATTTACTCAAGACCAGGGAGCATGCTAGTGGGATTTGAACCCTGGCTTCCTTGGTTCTCAGCCTGTTTTTCTATTAGGCTGCTCTTTCGCTCTGCTTGCCTCCTAGGATCAAGGTTTTGAGAGGAGGGGAGTTTGACTTCCTCTCAGTTGTAGAGGGGGGTCCTCAGCAAAATTTATCTTGGGGTCCTTGAAGCTATTCCATTGATAGTGCTATCAGGTATACGCAGCATTGAACAAGCACAGAAAAGATAGTCCCTGCTCTGTGACACAGTCTAGTACTTAAATTGGCATTAAGGCCGGGGATACGTTTTAGCCAAAGCGTGTGATGTTTGCTCCATATTGACGCTATTACTTTGAACACAACAATGCTGTTGTTCAGTTAAATTGTGGCGGTTTCACAGATACTCACTGAGGAATGTCCTATGGCTGAAACACAATTCATGTAGAGTCTTGATTCTGCCTATTGAGTAAAGTTTAAATTTGACACCTTGATGGTGTATTTAGCATAATTCGTCACATTCGCTGTGTCTGGTATTCTTCGTCTCTACGGAGGACTTTTTTTTTTGGTTACATTTGTACCCCGCGCTCAATGCGGCTTACATATACAGGTACTTATTTGTACCTGGGGCAATGGAGGGTTAAGTGACTTGCCCAGAGTCACAAGGAGCTGCCCGTGCCTGAAGTGGGAATTGAACTCAGTTCCCCAGTTCCCCAGGGCCAGAGTCCACCACTCTAACCACTAGGCCACTCCTCCACTTTTCTTCTTGTGTCTTGATATTGGCACTTATTGCTCCCCTCCCCCTCCCCCAAGAAAGATAGGTAGGAATGTGATTGAAGTCTTGGGGGGGGGGGGGGGGGGTCCTTGACATGTAGATGGGAAAGACAGAGAATGTAAGTTGAAAAGTATGCCGCTGTGAACTGTGTACAGTGTGAGAGGGAAGAGAGGATACAGAGTATGGGGTGAAGGTAAAGAAGGGAGTATAGGGGAAGATGGTAAGAGAGAACAGATGGGGTAGAGAGGAGAGTACAGGGTGGGGTCAAGATGAGAAAATAGGGGAGTGAAGGACAGAAGAGCTATTGAGGGGATGGGAGACATAAGGGAGAGTTTATGGGGTAAGAGTAGAAGAGAGAAAGAATGAAGGGGAAGTATGGATTGGGGTTCAGGAGGAGGGCAGGAGTGAGAATGAAGTAGAGGTGAGGATCTATTGATGAATATGCAGTTGTTTAGAGATGGATGTTATGAACATGAAAGTTCTTTACGTGAGTGTTGAAGGTCTTTCCTATTTTAATAATTGGAGTTCTTTTCTTTTTAAATATCCTGTATTTTTATTTTTAACCACTGCGATCTGAAGAAGCCAGGCAGTATATAACATTTTTAATAAACATAAGTATGGGGTGAGTTTGGGGAGAGAGGAAGAAGAGGGGTGGCAAGGATAAATGGACCGTGAGAAGAAGGGGCTGGGGTGAAAAAGTAGGGGTAGGCAGGAGGAGAAAGAACAAATGGGGAGGGGGTAGGGAGAGTGAGGGGTGCCTGGGAGGTTAGAAGGAGGGCATGAAACAAAAGGTGACTTATGCTGCTTTGGAGGAGACAGGGAACAGAAGAGGCCCCTGGCTGGCTTGCCAGTAAGTGTGGGCTGGGGGGAGGAGGACGGTGAAAGATTCAGAGAGAGGTCCTTTCTATTTCATCTCTCAGAAAGCAGGCTACATCCTGTCTTATTTCCAAAGGGCCCCTGTTGCCCACCATCAGCTCTTGAGGGAAGAGAAAATGGCTGACACTGGTCCCTAAGGGAAAGAATAGTCAACCTACTTGCTCAGAGGAGAGGGGAATAAGGGAATGAGAGGTCTTATGTTGGAGCCACAGATCCCCCCCCCCCCCCCAACACATTATTCTTTTGTATGTGCTTTGAAGCCTCATAGATGGGAAGTTGGGATGTAGGTTGGATGCTTTTTTGTGTGGTCAGGAAGCGGGTGGAACAGGGGTGTAAACACAGGGTACTAGTGTTGGGTGAAGGGGAATAGAGGTGGGGTGCGAAAGGGGGGGAAATAGTAGGTTGAATCTGTTAGGCACTGTTGGCATGAGGGAAAGAGAGAGGGATGGGCAGAAGTTACTGGTGCTTAGCAGAGGATGGTGGTTAGGAGAGATTGGGAGGCAGGAGAGAGAAGAGGTGGTATGAAGTGGGGAGGGAAGTTGCTGGCACAGTATGCAGGTGAATCATGGATTAATGGGGGATAGAGAGAGAGGGAAGAGAAGAGAGATGGAAGTGTGGGGCAAAGGAGTTGACAGGTAAGAAGGATAGTACTTGAGAGAGTGTGCCAAGAAAAGAGGATTGATGGGGTGGATGCTGATACTGGGTGGGAGGTAAAGAGATGAGCAGAAGAGGGGGAAAGACAAGGGGGTGGCAGGAAGTAGGGAACTGAGGCAGGATGGGGAGTAAGGGAGGGAGAAGGGGAAGATGCTGGAAGGGGTTATGAGGGGGAGGATTCTGGGTGGCACAAGGGGAACTGGGGGTAGGGAGATAGAGAAGGTGAAGCTGTTTGGAATTGTTCAAAAGGAAGGGGGGTACTGGTGGTGGTGGTTGTGTGAGGGGCAGAAGATGATATGTACATATTTATCTCTGGGGACAGGGAAATACCTAATATACCTGAGTGTATCGGACTTTGAACAACTAATTTTAATGCATGAGCTAAGTCCAAAATTATATGTTGGAATGCTGAGCTCTGGTTTCTGCAAGGGGCAGGAGATGTTTTGATGGTGGTTTTTGTGGGGGACAGTAGGAGCCAACATTGGTAGTACTATTTTTGTGAAGGGCAGCTGATATTATTTTGGGACCACTGTCCTAGGCCCTGTTGTTGAGGGGGCCATGTGTTTCCCCTCTTGGCCTTTCCCTTTGTGACTGGTTAAGAACATCGCAGTTAAACTTTGTGTAGTTTTAGGTTCATCCCTCCTACTGGAAGCACATACAAAACGTTTCTTCTGATGCTCAGGAGTACTTGCTGCTTAAAAGGTTGAGAAACACTGCGTTGGAAGATTCTGTCATTCCTGTTCTGAACCTTAAGCAACCCCCTAGCATTACAAGCTGCTTCATCTCTCTTTAGTGTTCACACCTTGGATTGTTTTAAAAATCTGTACTTTTGTTTTATTTTGATTTGGAACTGTTCAGGGAGAGAGGAGTGGGATGTTATTGTGCTCCAAGTTATCCCAGCCAATCTGCTGCAGACACTTGCAAGGCCAGAATCCTGCCATTTCTGTACAGTCGATGCATAGGCCAGAGGGAAGGGGGGCCTTATATGGGCAAAATGGATAGAACTGTTTTTGTTGGCAAATGTTTTGGAATGCCTCTTGTTAAAATAAGGATTGACTTTCCCTTCTGATGTTCATAGCCTGATAAACAAGAAATATATTTTGATGAACTTAATATTACCATTGAGCCCACATTGTTCCTTGTTCTTTTGCTGTGGAGATGGTGATGGTCAGGAGAGTGGAAATTATGCAGACAGGTTACAGAACTGGAGTACGCTTTGCATATGTGGACTTGTGCTTTCAAACCTGTTCTAATGCATGGGATGTTGTCTTTATTGCTAGCCTCAATATAGCAGGTTGTATATAGAGGTAAGTTTGTTGGACCAAAGAACATAAGAATAGCTATACTAGGTCAGACCAATGGTCCATCTAGCCCAGTATCCTGTTTCCAAAAGTGGCCAATCCATGTCACAAGTACCTGACAGAAGCCCAAATAGTAGCAACATTCCACACTACCAACCCCAGGGCAAACAGTGGCTTCTCCCATGTCAGTCTCAATAGCAGACTATGGACTCTTCCTCTAGGAACTTGTCCAAATCTTTTTTTGAAACCCAGGTACACCAACTGATGTTACCGGCACACAGTCGTCATAGCCCTGACAAACAGCCTTGTAACAAAATAATCCTTGTCATTTTACACCCTGACAAAATAGCCCTTGACAAAATGGCCCCTCCCACAAAACAACCCTTGACAAAATAGCCCCCTTAACAAAACAGCCCCCTAAGAAAAAATAACACATCGCAAAAACTATAATAAACTACAACTGAAATCTTCACTGATAAAGACTCCTACCAGTATTCAATTGCATAAAGCATCTCTCTATATAAAACGCACCTCCAACGTTCTAATGAAGCCAGAAGCCTCCAAGTTCTAAGTTTGTAGTTGTGTAGATCGCTGTTTGCCCATGAGTGTCTGCCCCGCTCTCGCGTCACAACGTGATGACGTCGAGGGCGGAGCACTGACACTTACCGAATCACATCGCTCACCCATTGCTACGCCACGAAACGTGACATCAGACGCATCACAGACCTATTAGAATGACCTGCATGAAAAAATGAAGGAGTATCATCAGCTGACAATGAAGGAATCGCCGAACCTTTGCCAGGCAACCGAAGGAGACCTCAGACGCATGACGGACCAATCACGAGCAACTGCATGGGAACAAGGGAGGATAATGAGCAGCAGAACCGCTCACTTTCTCTGCAGCACGGAGACGAGGAACATCGCTGGAAGGAGAATACTATTTGGATGCCCATGCTCCTGCTCTTGGTATGTGACGGCGCAAACAGACACCCAGAAACACAGTTGCAGCCTCCCTAACAAACGCCCTCCGAGACAAAACTACCCACTGTCCCAACGTCCCCGGCACCTCAACCAACCTCCCTCCAAGTTGCACACACCCACAAAAGTACTGCATCATAATGACGCTGCAAACACACACCCAGAAATCAACTTGCAGCCTCCCTAACAAACGTCCTCCAACACACAACTAGGGAGGGAGGGGGGAGCACCCTGGAACTCGGAGGGATGCGGGGAGGACCCTGGAACTCTGAAGGAGGGGTGACCCTGGAACTGGGAGGGAGGGAAGGGGGACCCTGGAACTTGGAGGGAAGGGGGACCCTGGAACTTGGAAGGAGGGGGGACCCTGGAACTGGGAGGGAGGGGATGACCCTGGAACTCAAAGGGAGGGAGGGGGGAGATGGCCCTGGAACTCGGAGGGAAGGAGGGAGGGAACGGCCCTGGAACTCGGAGGGAGGGAGGGAGGGAGGGTGAGAACACATTTATCCTAACAATCCCTTTCAAAACATGAATTGCAGAATGGCAATTCCTTGCTAGCGCCCGTTTCATTGGTTTCAGAAACGGGCCTTTTCTCCTAGTATATAAATAAACAAACGTCTATAGGTACAAACTGGTATTCATGATCTGTTCTACTATTTAAAGAAACTATTCTTCCATCAACATGCTAATTAAAAACAAACAAACAAACAATATTGTCATCATTTTCATAGTCTTACCAACCTTATCCTGTTTGGCAAGGCAAGATTATTAGGAAAAAAATGCAGTCCCATATTCTGGGCAGCCTGATGGGGCCATTTTGTCGGGGAGCTAACTTGTCAAGGGTTATATTGTGGGCAGGCCGTTTTGACAGTGGCTGTTATGTCAGGGACTATTACTTCGGGAGCTTTTTTGTCGGGGCCATTTTGTTGAGGCTATTTTGACCAGATTCCGATGTTACCATATCCTCCAGCAGCTAATTCCACAGCTTAATTAATCGTTGAGTGAAAACATATTTCCTCCTATTTGTTTTAAAAGTATTTCTATGTAACTTCAAGTATCCCTTACTCTTTGTGCTTTTTGAAAGAGTAAAACATCAATTCAATTCTACTTGTTCTACACCACTCAGGATTTTGTAGACCTCAATCATATCTCCCCTCAGCTGTCTCTTTTCCAAGTTGAAGAATCTAACTTCTTTAGCATTTCCTCATATGAGAGAAGTTTTATCCCCTTTATCATTTTGGTAGCTCTTCTTTGAACCTTTTCTAATTCTGTTATATCTTTTCTGATCGATACAGAGGCATTAATGGTATTCTTGGTATTGTTTACCATCACTTTCCTAATAATTCCTAGAATCCTCTTTACTTTTTTGGCTGCCACCACACACTGGGCAGAATATTTCAGCATATTGTCTACAACGACATCTAGATCTTTTTCTTGGGTGCTGACCCCCAAGGTGGACCCTAACATCAGGTAATATGATTCAGATTACTCTTTCCAATGTGCATCACTTTGCATTTGTCCACATTAAATTTCATCTGCCATCTGGATGCCCAGTCTTCCAATTTCCTAAGGTCTTCCTACAGTTTTTCACAGTCCCCATAACAACCTTGAATAGTTTTGTCTAATCTGCAAATGTAATCACCTCACTCGTTCCGATTTCCATATCATTTATAAATATGTTAAATAGCACCAGTCCCATTACAGATCCCTGTGGCACTCCACTGTTCACCCTCTTCCATTGAAAGAAATGGCCATTTAACACTACCTTCTGTTTTCTGTTCAATAACCTATTCCTAATCCACAACAGAACATTGCCTCCTATCCCATGACTTTAATTTTCTCAGGAGTCTCTCATGAGGAACTTTGTCAAAAGCTTTCTGAAAATCTAGATACACTACATTAACCGGCTCACCTTTATCCACATGTATGTTCACGCCCTCAAAGAAATTGGCACGCTTTCAAAGCTGGAACAGGGTTTGTGAGCCCTTGGGCCACTGCCGAGGAGCGGCAGTGGCAGGCAAAACCACCCCACACCGGCGACTAGGCAGAACAGGACTGGAACTCCGGACTGGAGTTGCAGCAGAGGCAACAGGCAGGACTAAAGCAGAGCAGGTACCCTTAAACTTCACCTGCACTTGGCCACTTTTCACCAGAAGTTGAGCTTCTGGCTGCAGGTGGCCGGCAGGACTTACTGGACAAGGCAGGACTGGATACCCACTAGGCTGAACCAGGACTGAGGATCAGAGGGGAAAGGAATAAACATGGGCAGCAAGGTAGGAAACTGGGCTAGGACTCACAGAAAATGACAACCCAACACAAGGCAGAGAATGGACAAGCTAGGGGACAGAAACTGGAAGCTGCAAGCAGCCACAAAAGCAGGAAACAAACACTGACAAACAAGGGAAAGAACTAAAAGCTGCAAGCAGCCACTGAAGACAGACAACACAGAACCATAAGCACTACACAAAGAACTACAAACAAGGAGCAAGACTAAGAAACAAGCAAACCCTAAACTAAACATAGACTAACTAGAAACAGGCAAGAACTTCAGTCAAGAAACTAGAACAAGGAAACAAACTCAGGCTGAAGTGCAACAAGCACCAACAAACCAGGGCCTTAGACGATGCAAAGGCAAAACAGAAAGGTTTCAAAATGGCTAATAAGCCCAGCAGCAGCTGAGACTCACTGCAACAAGCACCAGGCAACTAAGGGTGCTGTGCAGGTGCAAACAAATCAAGCAGGTCTGGCAGTCTGGAAGATCTGGATCGGACTGGGCTGAAATCTGGAATGGGTAACAGCACACAGACAATCTAATGCAGCCAGCACACAGAGATAGAACTAACTCACAAAGAACAGACAGAAGCCAGCTCAAAACCTGACCACAGGAAATAAGGTGAGTCTGAGAGGGGTCACGGCCACAGACGTGACAGAAATGAAGCAAGGATTATAATAATGCAGTTAAATATGACAACTTAGGGAACCCTTCAGGGACAGAGGACTAGTCTAATGGTTAGAGCAGTGGGCTGGGAACCAGAGGGCCCAGGTTCAAACCCCACAGCAGTTCCTTGCAGCCTTGGGCAAGTCTCAACCCTCCATTGCCTTAGGATGGACAGAATGGCACTGGCAATCTCACCCCACTTAGGGTCTGCCATGGAAGCCATTATGCTTGTGTCAGCCCCCATAGCATTCATAGCTTGGTGCATGTACACGGGACAGAGAGAAGCATTTTTTGTCTTGCTTTCCATGAGTTGCAACTATCTGAGAAACGCTTAATCTTGACTAACTATGCAGCCATGCATGCTGATGAAAGACTACTTCAGTGTGATTGGTTGATGTGTCTGTTTCATGAGTTCATACTCATCTTATAAATAACCAGCAAAAACTGAAGTGTGACATCACAGACCATTAAAATAGTTCAAATTTCCCAGTTCTGGTAGAATAAAGTATTTCTGCATTTTGTTTCCTAGACATCACATGTCAGATTTGCTGGCCTCATGGCACAGCACATTCATATTGCAGTGGGCAGGTGATGCCTTAAAGGTGCATTAGAGAAATAGCTGTCTAGAATATAATTAAGCAAACATACTGAACTAAATTGGAAAGTTCATCCTTCTTGAAGCAGTAGAACAGCTAAACCAAATTCCAGTACAAAAGTTAATGGGCCTGATATTCAGACCGTGGGAGTTTGCCTGGCTAACTCCTACAGTTGGTGCTGAGCCGGATATTCAGTGTGGGACTGTTTCCGGTGACATTGTTAACTGGCCAAAGATATTCTTGTGGCCAAGCATGGCCACCAAACGCACGCTGAAAATCGATGGATAGCCGGTTATATCGGGCAATATAACTGGCTATCCCCTATCTGCTAACCGCAAATTTTCAGCAGGTCATGGCTGGCCATATCCTGCTGAAAATTTGCTGATAGCCAGTTATGTGGCATTTAACCAGCCGGGTGCCAATCCTGTCGTGGATAGCCAGTTATGTGGCATTCAACCAGCCAGATGCCGATACTGGCCGGTTAAATGCTTTTGATTATCAGGGGGAATGAGTTTGCCAATGAGGGCTGAAAAACTTGATAAAGCAATTGACATACTTAGATGGAAGAAAAGCTCCGAACCTAGATAGAATCACTGCTGAAGTGTTCAGGTAAGTGACAGTGAGCTCAAAACATCACTCTTGACATTTTAAAAATAATACATTCTTGGAAAGTCAAGAACTTCCTTACTGGTACCATTTACAAAAGAATATTTGAGAGGGATATTGCTCTGTTGTTGGTTACTGGAAAGATCTTGGCTAAAAGCCTTCTAAACAAGATTTTAAAAAGTATGTCAAATCCTTCTTCAGAAAGCCAATACAATTTCTTGTTCTGTGCTCAAAAATAACCAATTATTATTTTTTTTATTTTGTGAAGCAACTAGGAGAAAATATTGTTGAACATTGAGACCTCGTTGTAGTATTGGACTTTTCTAAGGCCTTTGATACGAAATATAGAGGTTTCTTAAAATTCATGGCTGTCCAGAACAATTTGACAAAGTACCAAGAGAATTTCATGACTAGTATTATTTGAATATTTTTACTGCTGTAATTGCCTATTGCTCATGCCTTGAGTGAATTCCTTCAAAAAGGCGGTAAATAAATCCTATTAAATAAATAGTAGAGTCTTATTGACAGGAAATGTTACTGACTTGTTTGACATGTGTCATGGAATAAGACAAGATTGTATTCTTGCTGCCACACTTTTTACCATGTTCTCAGCTGATGATTTTACTGTTCGATCAAAAAACAAACATCCTTGGCTTAGGAGTTTTCAGTCATACCAGAAGCAATGAATAATTAAAAATTGGCTAGACTATGTGCCAGTTTTCAGGTGCATGAAAAATGCATCGGAGTACTTCTATTTTGTACACAATTTACCACTAGTTGCTCATTCATTTACAGATAGGAGCATAGTCATGGGTGGGCCTGGGCGCTCCATTTGTGTAGCTGGTGGAGATACCCAAACCGTGCCAGCTGAAGAAATCCTGAGCCAATCCCAAGTCAGTAGTGCAGTGCAGTGAAGAAGCCGGTAGTCAGCGGTAACACTTTGAACCTCTGATGCTGCTGCAAGCATATTCAGCTCCTGCAGGAGTACTTTCTGGTGGCGATAATTTTGAGATCAGCTTCATGTAGTGTTAACCCGCCAGTACTTGTTGTTCTTATGGTGCTGGAGACGGCGGCTCAAAGTGCTGCCACTGTCTTCCAGCTTCTGCACTGCTGACTCGGGGTGGGCTCAGGATTTTTGCAGCTGGCGGGGCTCGGGGATGCCTGTCAGGTAAGGTGTTGCTCATTTTAATATTGGTAGGGGGCAGAAGGAGGGAAGAGGCAAGGGAAGGTAGAGAAAATGGGGGTGTTCGCTGCCTAGTGCCCATCCCTGTTAACTGTTGGCCCTTCAGAATGTATTTCTGACTGTCCAAGACAGAACCATTTGCTCAGTAATAGAAGCAAACCAATTTTGATTAAAGACAAATATTAATAAAAAGAAACTTCTCTATCAATCATCTAATAAGCAAATTGCACAAGTAGTGATGCCATATTTAAAGTTCTTGTTGTCAGAGATCAACTCTAAGGTGTCAGTAGTTTTATCTGTTTGGAAGGCAAAATTTCTAGTGACAGCGCTTTTGATGCAGAGATTGCATGTGAAACCCAAAGCATTGGAAAGGAAGGTTGTCGAAATGGCTTTGGTATTTGCATAGCCTTACTACAGCAGCTAAGATGAGGGCCCATTTTGCAGTGCTGCTGTCTGCACTTCTGCATTCTGTAGAAATATTATGTTTATATAGACAACACAATAAAAAAGAAAAACCTTGCAAGTCTGCAGTTGAGGTAAGCATGGAAGGTTTTTTGGGGGGAATTAAATGGAAAGATCACTTTCCAGACACCGAGATATCGAGAAGCCAACATGCCCAGTGTTAATCACTTATAATAGCTTTTCAGCCGAGATGGAGAAGCCTCAACGATTTGCCTTCACAGTGAAATAAAGAGAACTAAGACAGAAGAAGAAAAAAGCAGGACTGTAAGAAGAATGTGTAGAGGAACTTTCAGGAAAATCAGCAATGAAAATGGGGAAGAAGTGGCCAAAAATAGATGCAAATAGAGATCAGTGGTGCATTATTCTATTCAGTTGATGTTGCATAGGGAAGCAGTGTATTAAACACTGTCTTCAGTGGCCAGGCCATTACAATGGATGGGTAAAATAGATATCTGTCTGGGTGCTAAGCTGAGAGGAAAGCAAAAAACTATGCACTGCTAGCCCCCCCCCCCCCCCCCCCCCCCCATCTGTATGCTTTATCCCCTATCCTTACCCCTGAACATGAGTGTGTGCTTCCTGAGCTGGCTAATAGTGTATGTAGCCCAGTGTGCTCCAGTGTGGAGGTGCCACACAGAGGGCCAGAGGAGCCACTGATGATGATCTTTGCTTGGGGAGCTGTGGTCTCCAGTGGCAATCCTTTTAAACTGTGCAGCACCAAGATGCCCTTCAATTTCTTTTGCCAAAATTGCTCGTCAGGCTTCATTTCAAATGCTGAACTTGCTTCTCATTCTCATCTCCACCGTCTTTGTTTTGTGTAATTGATAATGAAGAAGATGCTGGATGATCAATCTATGGCTGCCACTCACTGAAAGTCACCTAACTTAGATAGGAAACGTGGTTTAAATGTGACGTGTTGCCATCAAGAAAATTCATGGTAAATGCCTAATTCGGTTTTTGGGTACTAAGTATGTTTTCTTTGAACCAGAACAACTGCAAATTTTCTTGGACATGAAGAAGCTTTCTAGTGGGCTGAAGGAATAACTGATTTAAGGAAATAGTAGGGTGGGATGATTCAGGTTGTCATTTCCTTTTCTATTGTATTTTGACCTCCTCATCTTTATACCACCCCCACCCTAAGGGAAGCCAGTGCGATCTGCCAAATCTCACCAGTTGTAGTCAATGGGAGAGATGGCTGGGCCTCTGGGGAACCTATAGTACTTTAGGATTCCTAGCTGACTAGGGGAGCAGGAGCCAGATCTCAGATTTAAAACCAGAATCTACTGCATAGCTGGGCCATGTCATTAGGCCGTCTTTCTCCCTGTCCCATGTTTGGCATAGAGATCCTTGTTTTTTATTATTTTATTTTTGAACCATTCTTTCTGTTCATGTTTTTTTTTCTATAAACAAATGGAAAACAAAAGGACCACATAAAAAGAACAAGGGAAAACAATCCATAATGCATTAAGGCAAAGTAATAGCTAAGGAAATTGGAGAACCAAAGACCCACTCAGTTTGTCTGCAGGGGCTGAGGTAAATAACAAAAGACCCATTGAGAAAAGACAGCCGTCTAACAAGATTAATATTAGTACGTTTCTAATTACATTCCAAAATCTCTATTGGACTCAAAAATGTAAGGTTAAATGGATATGTTACACAGAATAGAAAGCTGAAGGATTTATAAACACTTATGTATTAATTTAGTCTAAATTAGATACAATTAAAGTCTTTATTTTAATGCAGATAGAAATGGCCAGACATGTTGGCACACCTGTATTTAATTAAAAGCAGAAATGCTCAAACGGGTTCCAAAATTAGATCTCATTAAGAAAGCCATATGTGCTTTATGTTCCTTAAACTAGTTCCCTACACCATATTGTTACTCACCTAATTAGTTAAAGATGAAATTATTTTTAAACTGCAGCCAAATTCAACAATGAGTCACTTCCTGCACCGCAGTATTTTGATTTTCTGCTGATTTTGTCTCTAGCCGGAAGACCTTGGAGTGATTGTGATTGACTTGAAAGTACTGAAAGAGTGTGATGAGGTGGTGGGCAGAGCAAGAGGGATGCTGGGATTATAGAGGGAGACATATAGCCAGAATAAAAAGAAGATGCTAGTGCCTCTGTACAGTGTGGTGAGACCTCACCTGGAGAATTGTGTCCAGTTTGGGAGGCCACTCCTCTGAAAGACTATAGACAGAGTTTGGGCAGGGCAGAGAAGGACTACTGGGGCCTAACTATGTATATTCGAGAGGAGAGACACAGGAGATAATACATAAAGAGGCATATTTTCAAAGCACTTAGACTTACAAAGTTACATGGAGGGGCAATTTTGATATGACATCTAAGTCCAACTTTGGACGTTTTGCGAAAAATGTCCCAAATCCGAATAGGAAAGAAGGTAATTTTCGAAAGAGAAAAACGTTTTTTGTTTTCGAAAATACGGTCATGAACAACATTTTGTGATTTGGCTGTTTTGTTTTTTGACCCATTTTCGGGGGAAAAAAAAGTCCAAGTGCAAAACGCACAAAATCAAGCCATTGGTATGTAGGATGAGCCAGCATTTTTAGTAGACTGCTCCCCCTGACATTCCAGGCGGCAATAGGGCACCCTAGGGGGCACTGCAGTGGACTTCATAAAATGCTCCCAGGTACACATCTCACCATTGCTCCCTTACCTTGTGTGCTGAGACCCCCCCAAAACCCACTGCCCCCAGCTGTACACCATTACCATAGCCCTTACAGTGGGTACAGTGGGTTTCTGGTGAGTTTTGGAAGGCTCACAGTTTCCTCCACAAGTGTAACAGGTAGGGGAAGTAGGAGCCTGGGTCCACCTGTCTGCAGTGCACTGCACCCAACACTAGACTTCTCCAGGGACCTGCACGCTATCCTAATGGACCTGAGTATAACATCTGAGGCTGGCAAGTAATGTTTTTCATCACGTTTTTTGGGGGGTGGGAGGGAGTTAGTGACCACTGGGGGAATAAGAGGAGGTCATTCCTGGTTCCCTCCAGTGGTTATCTGGTTATTTAGGGCACTTTTTTTGTGCATTATTCGTTTTAAAAACAGATCTAGCTCAAAATGCCTTAGTTTTAGTCCTGGACGTTTTTGTTTTGTTCCATTATGGCTGACAAACATCTAAGTTTTAGGAACGCGCATGTCCCCTCCTGAAGCATCCCTGATACACACCCCCTTGAGATTTGGATGTACTTCTGACCGACTTCTAAAAAATGGGTTTTGAAAATACTGATTTGGATGTGTTTGCGAGAAAACATCCAAATGATGCTTTATGCCACTTTTTAGACGTTTTTCTGTTTCGAAAATGAGCCCGATAGTAACCTGTGAAACTTTGTAAGTGTAAGTGCTTTGAAAATGAGCCCCATAGTCAAATACCTCAAAGGTACAAGTAATTGCACAAAAATTAAGCATTTCTAAGAGGAAAGAATGTTGTAGAACAGTTTGAACTTTAATGGTAGTACTATAAAACCACTGCTAGGGGGTAAGAGGTGCCATTTTGAACCTGGGCATAGATGGGAGACCCCCCAGTAAAAGCAGAGGTTGGGGGGGGGGGGGGGTCACTGCTATGTTAAGGGAGTTATAAGAGAGAGGATAGGAGGGTATGTCTGCATGGGGAGGGAAGTTGAATAGTGGGTCAGGGGTCATTATGTGTCCTGAGGGGGTTTGGGTTACTTAACCCACCACTGGCCCCTTTTAGATACAATAGGCTTGACTTGGGGCCTGCTATCTGGGTTGTTGCAGCCAGGAACTCACAGTGTTCTGGCTGCAACAATGCTCAATGAAGAGCTTGGGATACTCTTTTTCTTTTGTGGGTGGTTTTCTATAAAATTGCTATTCCCGTTGGGCATGCTGGCAAATACCTATGCAGAGCCTTTTGTAAAATACAGGGGGACTTGAGCACATCCCAACTTAGGTCTCAATTCTCCTTTCCGCGATTTGTCTAAAATGGGCCATTGTGCATTACTAATTCACACATTAGATGTAAAATATGGAATGTGGCAGGCAGTGAGCAAGGACTGAGTGAAGTCTGCCCCTTGGAGCAATTAACGCCACCTTAGTACATGGAGTTAAGTGAATTCACTTTCAGACCTATGCTCGGAACCAATTGCGGGGGCTAGAGGTGATTAGCACCGAACTGGCACCCACATTTATGAGCGCAGAATTCTCGGAGGCTTGAGCATCGGAGACAGTGAGCGCACCAAGGATGAGCACAAATAGCATGCTAATGCAGTCAAACGGATGTTAATTAGGTAATTTCCTATTCTCTCCCAATGCTCAGTGAACAGCGCCTAAAACAATGAGGGGCAAAATCAAACGGGGCGCCCAAGTTTTCCTGAGGGCGTCCTCGTAGGATGTCCCCACGAAGGGGCGGGGAAACCCGTATTATCGAAACAAGATGGGCGTCCATCTTTCATTTCGATAATACGGTCGGGGACGCCCAAATCTCAACATTTAGGTCAACCTTAGAGATGGTCGTCCCCGGTTTTCGACGATAATGGAAACCGAGGACACCCATTTCAAAAGCGACCAAATCCAACTCATTTGTTCGTGGGAGGAGCCAGCATTCATAGCGCACTGGTCCCCCTGACATGCCAGGAAACCAACCGGGCACCCTAGGGGGCACTGCAGTGGACTAACTGAACAGAAAAAGCCCTTCCCTTACCGATCCCTTAGCGATTCGGAAAGGAACGCCCGTTCATGAAGGAAATCGCATGCAAATGAGCTGCTCACTGTTAGCTCATTTGCACATGATTTCCTCCCTAAGGAGGGGAAGCCAGTGCAGAGCAGCCAAGCATTATGCGTGGCTGCTCTGCACACGCCAAAGACTGCTTCATACATGCAGACAAGCTGCGTGTGTGCTTGTCAGGGACGTCTTTCTTTTTTTAGACTATGGGTGAAGGATGTCCTTCGCTATGCCTCTGTCCCTGCGATGGCAGTTGAGGACGTCCAAAATGTGGATGTTTCTGTGAGAAGGACGTCCATACCTTTGCTATGCCTCCAACACCCCCTTTATTTGGATTTTGGATCACAAGTAGCAGCAGTGGGATTTGAACCGGCCACCTCTGGATTGCAAGACCAGTGCTGTAATCAGTAGGCCACTCCTCCACTCCCTTGAAATTTGGCCGTCCCTGGTGGGGGGGGGGGCAGTTCAGGACATCCAAAATGTTTGAAAGAAGGACGTCCACGCCTTTGCTATGCCTCCACTGACACACACATACCTCCCCCCCCCCCCCCCCCCCCACCCCAGAGACCTGCATACTGCTGTGATGGACCTGAGTATGACATTTTAGGCTGGCAAAAAAAAGTTTTTAAAGTTGTTTTTTTTGGGAGGTGGTTAGTGACCACTGGGGGAGTCAGAGGAGGTCATCCCTGATTCCCTCCGGTGGTCATCTGGTCAGTTCGGGCACCTTTTTGAGGCTTGGTCATAAGAAAAAATGGACCAAGTAAAGTTGCCCAAGTGCTCATCAGGGACGCCTTTCTTTTTTCCATTATCGCTCGAGGATGCCCATCTGTTAGCCACACCCCAGTCCTGCCTTTTCTACGCCTCTAACACGCCCCCGGGAACTTTGGTCATCCCTGTGACGGAAAGCAGTTGGGGACACCCAAAATCATCTTTCGATTATGCCGATTTGGGCGACCCTGAGAGAAGGACGCCCATCTCCTGATTTGTATCGAAAGATGGGCGCCCTTCTCTTTCGAAAATAAGCCTGCAAGCCATCTTTCTGCCGTAAAATATTATGCCAGCTCGGTACAGGCGTTAGGGTATTTGAGGAGAGGATTTCTTATGGTTCTTTCTTTAAAATCTGCCAATTTTTATATAATTTGGAAGCAGAAGGAAGCCCATGCAAGCCCCTTATCACTAGTAGTGTGAAACAAATGTGTGAAGAACAAACCCAAAAGTGAAAGCACACATTGGCGCGTGTTTCTTGCGTTTAAATATAAGCGTTCCAAGTTAAGAAAAAATTGAAATGCTTATATTTGAAGATGCTGTAAACAGACACCAATTTGTGCTTCATATTTGGGTTTGCTAGGCACATGTACTTCTCAAAAGAGTAAATAAGTGGTTTGCAATTTACCTGTTCCACTGTACTCAGGATTTTGTAGACCTCTTTAGCTTTTCCTCATACGAGATTTGTTTCATCCCCTTAATCATTTTGGTTGCCCTTCTCAGTACCTTTTCTAATTCCGCTATGTATATTTTTGAGATTCGGCAACCAGAATTGCATACAGTACTCAAGGTGCGGTCGCACTATAGAGTAATATAGAGACAGTATGGTATTCTTTGTTTGATTCTCTATTTCTTTCCTACTAGTCCTAACACTGTTTGCTTTTTTGACCACTGCTGCACAATGTGCAGAAGATTTCAACGTCTGTGATGAGTCCTTTTTCCAAGCTGGTGACTTCAACATGTAGTTATAATTTGGGTTATTCTTCCTAATGTACATCACTTTGCGCTTGGAAAAAATGAAGAGGAAATAGACCACAAAGAAACAGAAGACAAATGGAGTGATCTCAAAAAAATAAAACAAAAAACAAACAAGGTAAAACTGCTATCAATTATTTTGTGAACACTTTATTAAAATTCAAGAGAATAAAATATCCAGTGTGGCTGTGTTTTGCCCGAATGGCTGCATCGGGGTATCAAATCAAGCAGGTAAAATATTGCCAAGGTCAGTTAATAAAATATAGTAATCTTTCAGGCCAATACTGCCAGGAAGCACTTCTCAGAAAATATAAATCTAGTTCACCAGCAGAGGTCTCGACTAGCTGGTTTATTCTCTTGAATTTTAATATAGGGGGTTGTTTACTAAAGCTTAGCTCGAGTTATCTGCAGCAGGGCCCATAGGAATAAAATGGGCTCTGCTGCAGATAACTCGAGCTAAGCTTTAGTAAACAACCACCATAATGTGTTAACAGAATAATTGAGAGTGGTTTTACCTTTGTTTTTTCAAGTCCACTCCACTTGTCTTCACTTTGTACTTGTCCACATCATCTGCCATTTGGATGCCCACTCTTCCGGTCTCCCGAGGTTCTCCTGCAGTTTCTCACAGTCTGCCTGTGATTTAAGAACTTTGAATGTTTTTGGGTCATCTGTAAATTTGATCACTTATTAAAATTATGTTAAAAGAAGCAGTCCCTAGATCCCTATGGTACTCCCTATTAATCTCCTTCCATTGAGAGAATTGACTATTTAACCCTACTCTTTGTTTTCTATTAGTTAACCAGCTTCCAATCCACAACAGGACATTGTCTCGGGTCCCCAAGGTATCTTAATTTCTTTGGGAGTCTCTGATGAGGAATTTTGTTAAAAGCTTTTGAAAAGAGTTTCTAAACCCAGTCCTTGGGATACACACCTAACCAGCCAGGTTTTTGGGATATCCACAGTGGATATGCTGGAGATAAATTTGCATTCACTACCTCTGTTGTATGCAAATCTATCTCATGCATATTCATTGTGGGTATCCTGAAATCCTGACGTCTAGGTGTGTCCTGAGGACTAGGTTGAGAATCTCTGATCTAGATACACTATGGGGCTCATTTTCAAAACAGAAAAACGCCCAAAAGCGGCACAAAGTAGCAGATCAACTTTTTTTTTTTTTGCCAAAATGTCCAAATTGCTAAGACAGTTTTCTATGCAGTGCGTCCAAATCACAAGTTACTATGATTTTGCAGAAAAGAATTGAGAGGCTTCTAGCTTCTGGACTGTGCTGTTTCATCAATGTGATGAGGTGCTTGCTTAACACCACTTGGTAATTGCTAGCCCTGATGACAGCCCTTGCATGGGTGAAACACGGCCAGTGTTGGGCTTTTTCTATTTTTATTCTAGAATAAAAGGCATATATAGTTCAAATTGATGAGATGCCCTAGGAATCTTTCAGCTTTCCTTACCCCCCCCCCCCCCTTTTGTGATCCTTTGGCTTTCCCCAACAATCATGATCACCCCAATCTCATCCCTTCCAGAATAATCTTGGTATATGTGCTATTTGGAACCAAAAGGTAACTGAACTCAAAAAATCCCACAAGAACAGTAGCAACACACCAAAAAGTGGGGAACAAAAATAACTGTGCATTGTTCTATATACATCGCAGTAATACATTTTATCTGTTGATCCTGTGGTTTGCCCAGCCTTCCTTCGTACCTCACTTTTTGTATATGTGCTATTTGCTCACCCTTGGTAGAAATATCCTTGGTTGTTTCTTTGTGTTTGTGTGGTTTGTCAGGACCTATTTTTTTGCTTCCATGCAGAGCTGCTGCCCTAGGTGACTGCTTTGTCCTGCCTGATGGTTGAACCAGCCCTGCCTTCAGTTAATTCCCAATGGAGACCAATTAATTGGTACCTTAATAATTGGGTTATTTACACCTGTTTTTATCATTTCATAAGGTTTGGTAGGAAAGGAAACTTTTCATGGTTAAATATGCTAAGTATTCTTTGGCCAGTAACCCCTAACTCCATGAAGATGCTGGAGAATTATTTTTGTCTTTTTGTCCATGAGAGAAAAACATTGGCATCACATGAACAATATGTTGAAATTCTCAGCACTAGTCTGTTGCAGTGAGTCAAAGTAAATAAAGGTTTGAAATTATTTGGAAAGGTATAGAGAATCAAACTAAAAATGTCATTCTTCAAATGGGCAAACCTTTTAGCCTAGGGTCCCTATTTTGTATTTATTTTTCAGTTTTAAGTGCATTTTTAAATTTGTAAACTACTTTGGATAACTTTTAGCCAGGAAGGCGGTATATACATTTTTTAAATAAGTAAATAAACTTTAGGGGTCTTTTTACCAAGCTATGGGAAAAGTTAGCCTTAACGTGCCCTTACGCAGGTTTTTCCTGCGTGCTAAGACCATTTTTCCCACAGTTGGAAAATGCCTGACTCTCTGTTTTCTCAATTAATAGCCATAGGTTTATAGTTTTTATTTGCACTTAGTAGACTGCCCAAGCTATCTTGCAGATCTGGGTGGTTTAGAGGCTAAAAACAGAAAACTTTGGAAAAGAACTACAGTATTTGATATCGCTCAGCAGTAGCACAATCAGTCAAAGGTGAAGGGTAAATAGAGGAAAAAGGGGAGAGAGACAGTACTTAGACCAAGAACCAGGGAAAGGGGAAGATTTAACAGTGCAATATGACAACCCAACTCTTATATGATTAATTGAAAGTCTGTTCAAGAAACCAGGTTTTCAAAGCTTTTTTTTCAAGTTCTTAAAGGAAAGTTCAGAACGTATCAGCGTGCGGCCATTAACAAAATTTAGTGCGTGAGCACTTACTTCCACCCATTTTGTAGGCAGTAAGGGCTCATGCTATAATCCTGCGTTAATCAGCGTGTGGTAATGTTGATGCACTAAGGGGCACTTTTACAAAGTGGCGGTAAGCCCAACGCAGGCTTACCGCATGCCTGCCTGGAGCTACTGCTGGCTCAACGCGGGCGCCAGTAGTAGTTCCAGCCCCAGCGTGCGCCATTTTCCACATTAGGGAAAATCGGGCCAAAATTGTAGTGCATTGCTAATCCAGTGTTGTGCGCTACCTGGTTACCTTCGGGTTAGTGCGGGAGCTTAGTGGGTGGTAGTAAGTGCTCCCCCTCACATGGCCACACGATAAAGAGCAATCAAAAACTCCCACTCTCCACCCCCCAATATGCCCCCTCCATGGAAAAAATAAAAAAATTCTTTTGCATGCGGTTTGCATGCACAAATGTCAAGCTTCTGCCTAACACAGCTTAGTAAAAGGGCCCCTTAGAGTGGCCTGTCATTTAGGCAGAAACCATTGTCAGGGGTGAGGGTTTCTCCTCGATGCTTCTCGTTTGGGCAGTGGATTGGGACACTTGTGCTGCTGAACACAGGCCATAATTCGAGCATCTTGCTCATCATGCTTCTCTGTTTAACTATGGGGTGTCCACGCCTTGAATATTGTATGCACTTCTCATGTCCCCATCTCAAGGAATATAAGAGAAGTAGGATGTGTGTGGAGAAGAAGAAGTAAATGACAAAAGGGGATCCAGGTGGTTCCCTAATGGAGAATTATAAAATCATGAGTGGGATGGAATAGGTTAATAGGGAACAGTTATTTAATCTCAGTGAAACAGGTAATAATAGCTTTCAAACCATTTTTAGAAAGTATGTCAACCAAATCCACTGAGATCCTGTCTTTCAGATAAAAAATATTTTAGTTAAAGTTGTAAGAGACTATAGGGCTCATTTTCAAAACAGAAAAACAACCAAAAAGCATCACAAAGCTGCAAATAGACTTTTTTTTTTTTTGCCAAAATGTTCAAATCGCTGTTTTTGAAACCCATTTGTAAGATGGTTTTCTATGCAGTTCATAGTGTGCCCAAATCACAAAGGGGGTAGTGAGGGCGGGATTTGAACATTCCCAAAACTTGGACATTTTTCTGCCATAATGGAACAAAGCAAAGACATCTGGGGCTAAAAGTTAAATGGTTTAGTTTAGACCTGTTTCAATCATGACTAAGTCACAAAAAGATGCCCAAAATGACCACTCGAGGGATTAAGTTATGAACCCCCCCTTACTCCCACAGTGGTCACTGACCCCCTCCCGTCCCCCAAAGATGTGAAAGAAACAGTGCGTACCAGCCTCTATGACCACTTTAGATGTTATGCCAGTCCTATTAGGGCAGCAAGCAGGTCCCTAGAGTAGCCTAGTGGCCGGTGTAGTCCACAGTAGAGAAGAAAACACAGGCCCATACCCCACTCTTAAATTTGTGGTGGAAAGTGTGAGCCTCCAAAACCCACCAAAAACCTACTGTACTCACATATAGGTGACACCTGCAGCCATAAGGGCTATTGTAGTGGTGTATAGTTGGGTACAGTAAGTTTTTTGGTGGGTTTTGGAGGGCTTACCATATAAAATAAGGGGGTAAAAGTGAGATGTGTACCTGAGACGTTTTATGTAAAGTCCACTGCTCTGCTGATATCTGTGTGGCCAGTCTATTAAGAATGCTGCCCCCCCCCCCCCCCTTCCATACATCCCAATGGCTTGTGTGTTTTTTCTCTTTTTTTTTTTTTTTTAATGGACCAAAAGATAGACACACCGAGCACAAAAACATCTAGCAAATTGCCATTTTTGATACATAAAGTTGGACATTTTTCTGGTTTGAAAATGGCCATATTCGCTACTGGAGTTTTGGATGTTTTCACCAAAACTTCCAAAATCGGATTTAGACATATCAAAAATGCTCTATGACGCTCTTGAACACTATTCCAACTGACTGATATGATAAGGGGAAATAAGAGGCTCTGGTTATAAGGGTTTTGAATGATGTACAGTTCTCTTAAACTACCCCCCCCCCCCCCCCACCACCACCACCCTTCTGTTTCAGTCTTCTCAAACTGGAGGATTTAAGGGATTTTTTTCTACTTAATCATTATTGAAAGTGTAAAATGTAATCTGTCCCCCCCCCCCCCCCCCGATATTCAGCTGGCGGCAGGTAGCGTGGTTAGCTGCTACTGACGACGCTTCAACTCCGGGCAGTTCCTGGTGAGCGGCATTGAATATTCAGGGTTGTTTGGCTGGCTGTCACTTAATTGGCCATGTGAATGTTCAGCGCTGGCTACTTAATAACAGACAAAGATAGGACTGCTATTTATGGGGTCCGATTTTTCCGCTAAACTTAGCTGGCCAGCACTTGAATATTTGCGAATAAACTGCTATATCACATGATACAGCTAGTTAGCCGCTAAGGGCCAGATTCTATAAAAGGCACCTAAAAAATCCACATGATAAACATTTCCGCCTAAGCGTATTCTGTAAGCGGTGCCTAGATTTAGGCGTAGTATATAGAATTTGCTTAGTTGATATCCCAGTGCCTAACACTACATGCCTCCATTTACACCAATGAAAACGTGGCATAAATCCCTGTGTGTAGATTTACATGCACTGGGGCCATATTCTGTTACTTCACTTGTAAATTTGGGAACGCTCATGAAGCGCCCATTTCCCTTCCCATAGCCACGCCTCTTTTGAATTACATGCACTAGAATTTAGGTGCAGTTCATTGCACTTAGCGAGTTCTGCTTGTAAATTCTAATTGCCAATTAGTGCTCATTATTGCTTGTGTTATTAACGCTGATTAGCTTGTTAAGCCAATTAGGTTACGAGCATTGTTATAGAATATCCCTGGATTTCAGCTTGTATCTGTAGGCGCACTATATAGAATCCAACAGTAAGTGCTAATATTCAGCTGTCTTGCACTGAAAGTGCTTAACCAGCCAATTATATAGTGCTGAATATCATGCCCTAAGTGTCATATTGGTTTGCAAATGATATTTAGCTTTATTTGGTGCTTCTGAAAGGATGTAGACAGTGAAGGAAATATGAGGATGTTTTTTAATGAAATTTACCCAGGTAACTGGCTAAATTCACTGGGCTAAAAATTTGCTTAGTGGCTAAAACTGTGCGCATAGATTATTCGTCTGATTTTTATTTGCAGGGAAGAGAAACGAGGCAGGGGGAGGAGGCAAGGTACCCAAGGCATAATTGTGAAATCTTTACTTTGTTGGAATACTTTGAAAGTTAATAAATAGAAAAAAAGAAAAATAAGATACTATTTTGATTGGACTAACTTAATACATTTTTTTTTACTAGCTTTCAAAGGGGCCTTTTTAGTATAGCTTAGTGCGTGCTAATGGACATTAGTGTGTGTTAAGTGCCACATGGTCCCATAGGTAGAACATGGGGTGCACAGCATTTAGTATTTTCAGTAACCCAGGTGTAAGGTTTGCAGATATTACCACCTGTGGATTTTAGCAGCCCAGATTTTCAAAGGGACACCTTTTTTGTACCATTGTATCCACCAGAGAAAGTCATAAAAACACAAAAAGGAGGGAAAGAGAAAAGACCTAAACAGACACATGAAAAGAGAATGGAGATGGACGTAGTTGAGAAGAGACACAGATGGAAAGACACAAGCAGATAGAAATATAGAGGGAAACAGACAGGCAGATGGAAAGGAGAAGCAGCAGACGGAAATAGATGGATGGAATGTGCCCACCTCACCTTCTGTACCTTTAAAAAGTGTTTCGCAAAAGTTATTTAATTCCCCACCCCTCAAAGCCGATTGGTTGTCAGGAGCTAAGTGACCAATCGGCCAACAGAGGCAGGAAGGTGTGCTCAGGTTTCTTCCCACTGGTGGGTCTCCCTGGCTTTACTCCTCTTGGGCTTGCCTGTCATGAAAGCCCTGATCAGGAGGATCAGCGTACAGGTAGTGAGACTCTGATGATTAGGGCTTACAGAGTATGAGAATATGAGTGTAACTTGGCATTAGTGCAGGATTATAGTATAACTAGGTTTTTAAAATAGCCTGGAAGATTTCTAGAGGACCGTGCCATTAATACTGATCAGACAGACTGGAGAATACCACCATGGAATGGACTTCCCCATTAGTATCAGTCAAGTTCCTTCAGGTGACCATGATTGGCCACTGCTGCTAAAGTATGCTGAACTCAGTGGACTACTGGTCTTACCCAGAATGGCACTTATTCATAAATTGCTTTGGTTTTCATTTTGCATGAAAAATGCTATTTCTAACCCAGATTTAAGCGTTGTGTTTCTCACTGGATGCCTTTCTGGCTTGCAGGATCAGGAGTTGCTGGTGGTTTTCTAATGCAGGGTGAATGCCGGACTGCTTGAGTGCTTCAGTGATCTCTTTTAACAGTTGGTATCACTGCAGTGCTTATTAGCCATGTTTTTACTTATGGTGCTCTAGTAGCTATTGCCTCCCTCCCTATCCTCCCCCCACACCCCTCCTCCAAAAACAAAACTTGTCCCTTTCTCTGAGCCTCCAACCTCTCCAGATTAGAACCCTTCAGCGACCTCGACCTTTTGAAAGGAAGAAAGAAAGAAAAGGAGAAAAAAAGGAGAGGGGTATAGAATAAAGAAAGCCGACCCAAGGGGCAATAGTCTCTTGAGCCAGCTCACTGCATTACAATGAATATGGACTCTATTAAGCTCCGTTCTGCCTGTTAGCGTTTCCCAGGGCAACCTAGCTCCCATATGGAAAGCATGCAGTATATTATTGTAGGCCTCTAGGCTTCATTGAAAGCCTGAGCCTTGACTGGCAGTTGAATCCCCTCCTCACACTTGACACTGCCTGTGTTTATCTAAAGCAAGGAGGGTGGGGTGGGGGGGGGCTGCATTTGGAAGCTTATTGTGAGAGATAGGAGAACAGGGAGGAGGAGGTATGGGAGGGGAGGGTGGAAAAGAAAAAAAACTCGTAAATATTCAGGAGGGATCATGAATGAAGGCAAGGGGGGGGGGAGGAAGAAAAAGCAGATGGAATTCCTGTTAAAGAACATAAAACCTACCCTTACCCCCCCCCCCCTTCTCCTTCCCAGATCCAACTCTCCAAAAAGAGAAAAAAAATTCTTCCATGGAGAGCCAGAGTTGCATTTATCCAATTAGCAAGGTTGTCAAATTGAATTATTGAATTTATACAGAGCTTGGGAGGTGAGGTGGGGGAGAGCAGGAATCTGAAATAAGCAGGGAGGGAAAATATGAGAATTCTTTTTTTTTTTTCCTTTTTCCTTTTGTAACGTTTTCTTTTTTTAACATTATGGACGTAAGATTTGCTATAAAGAAATGAGACGGCATGGTGTTCCTATGGTGGAAGGTGGCTCATGTGTGGAATGCATAACACCTACCGCTGTGCTTGTAGGAGTCTGTGCTGGGTGACTCATGCTTCTCCTGAAGATGGCAGAATTGATGTAGCTTCTGAAGGACCAGATGCCTCAATGGAAATTCAGGAAGCGATATGAAATTACAGAGAAATAATTCTGATTTATAAATGTGCAAGCCCATTTCAGTGGGTGGGAACAAGTAATGTGTTCAGGAGCCATGCAAGCTTGTGCTGGTGTTACCTGTGTTAGTCATCTTCTCAGAGTACCCTTTTTTTATCATAACTTTATTTCACAGATTTTCACCCTTCCCTTAAGTACGTTTTTACAGGGTCCTTCCCCCATACCTCCTAACCTAAGATTTTAAAAGATCCCCTTTCAAGTATCCATTTTTCAGCTGACTGTGCTTTGCCCACCATGGAGCTCTTCTGACCTCTTTACTGAGATTCAGAGCAGTAGAACTGGCCGAGGAGGAGGAACAGGAATGTCAATCATCGTTCAGAAATGAAATAACATCAAAGTGAAAAAGAGGAACTAACTACCAAGAACTTTATCTAAAATATCTGTATGTTAAGATGCTTGTCCTACAGTGTGGGTTTGTAGCATTTGGTATATTAGTGCCTATCAGTGGTTCCCAAACCTGGTCCTGGAGGAACCCTAGCCAGTCAGGTTTTCTGGATATCCACAATGATATCCTCTACTGCATTCATATCTCTCTCATGCATATTCATTGTGGATATCCTGAAAACCTGACTGGCTGGGGTGCCTCCAGGACCATGTTTGGGAACCACTGGTCTATGTCCTTCAGTCCAAAGGAGGTTGATTGGAAATGGCCTGCTAGGTTTTATGTCCTTTTTAACGTATGCAGCGTGATCCATACATTGAGTTTGCAAGGCCATTGATATGCTTGCCCACAGGAGTGCCACATGTAGGCTGTGTTATGCATGTAATCTGAGCGCATTGTGCACACCATGTTTCAGGGGTATCATCCATGGCAGGCTTACTAGGCTATCAGGAGTGGATGTGTTTTTTCATATCGCTTTGCTTTTGAACCCTTACAGATGTAGGTAAATGAAGCCCTTCAAATGAGCCTCCCACACAGCCCCACATCCTCCACAGGCCGCTCTTGTAGGCTGCTGTGGGTCAATAGGGACAGGCAGGATCACCCAGTTACCTATGGCTATTTTTAGAAAAAATGGAAATGCAAATTTGTGTAGATGTGTTGGAGAAGCAAAAACCAGAACTGGCTTGGATGTACTCATTTGGTAAATGGAGCCAGGTGTGTTTAGTTACTTAAACAATGGGGGTTGATTGTTAAAAATACAATAGCTTTCTGCCTAGAGAGTGCATTATAACTCTTATCATTGGTGTGCAGTGACCAGGCCTAAGTCTGCCTGGCAACATCTATGTTCTAAAACTGAGGCTGATAGGAACAAATGCACCAGCAGATACCCGTCTGGTCTGTTCATCACTAATGTTTGCTTCCTGCTATTCTCTCCTGGCGGTCCCAGTTGCATGATCCCTCACTTCTCACTTTCTAGCAGCTATTTGATACTTGCTGAAATAGTCTGTAGGCACAGGCTTTGCTTATGAATCTAACGGTTGCTTTAAAGTTGCACCTTTTGGAACTACCAAAGTCCCCTGTCACCTTCTAATGCCCTCAGTAGTCACTTGAGTTTACATCTTCAGATATTACTTATGGGCTTATTTTCGAAAAAGAAGGATGCCCATCTTTCGACATAAATCGGAAGATAGGCGTCCTTCTCACATGGTCATCCAAATCGGTATAAATGAAAGCCGATTTTTGAACGTCCCCAACTGCTTTCCGTCACAGGAACAGCCAAAGTTCAAGGGGGCATGTCGGAGGCGTAGCAAAGGCAGGACTTGGGCGTGCCTAAGACATGGACGTCCTTGACCCATAATGGGAAAAAAAGGGCGGCCCTGAAGAGCACTTGGACGACTTTACCTGCTCGTGTTTTTCTTACGACCAAGGCACAGAAAGGTGCCCGAAATGACCAGATGACCACCGGAGAGAATCGGGGGTGATCTCCCCTTACTCCCTCAGTGGTCACTAACCCCCTCCCACCCTCAAAAAAATAACTTTCAAAATATTTTTTGCCAGCCTCAGATGCCATACTCAGCTCCATCACAGCAGTATGCTGGTCCTTGGAGCAGTTTTAGTGGACGCAGTGCACTTCAGACAGGCGGACCCAACCCCACCCCCCACCCCTACCTGTTGCGTTTGTGGAGGAAACAGCGAACCCTCCAAAACCCACCACAAACCCACTGTACCCACATGTAGGTACCCCCCTTCACCTGTAAGGGCTATGGTAGTGGTGTACAGTTGTGGGTAGTGGGTTTTGGGGGACTCAGCACACAAGGGAGCTATGTACCTGGGAGCAATTTATGAAGTCCACTGCAGTGTCCCCTAGGGTGCCTGGTTGGTGTCCTAGCATGTCAGGGGGACCAGTGCACTACAAATACTGGCTCTTCCCATGACCAAATGGCTTGCATTTGGCTGTTTCTGTGATGAACGTCCTTGGTTTCCATTATCGCCGAAAATCAGAAATGACCAAGTCTAGGAACGACGTAAAATTCAAGATTTGGACGTCCCTGACCGTATTATCGAAACAAAAGATGGACGTCTTATCTTCTTTGATAATACGGGTTTCCCCGCCCCTCCATCGGGCCGTTTTGCGAGGATGTCCTCAGCAAAACTTGGATGTCCCTTTCGATTATGCCCCTCCACGTGTATAAAGTGTCACCTGTAGCCCCACTGTTTTGTATTTATTTTTAATGAGCTCTTCAATTTCCTGGTCTTTAGGGCAAAAAGCCTGATTTGGTTATTCTCGCAATAGCCTAGTTTGACTGTACTGTGCTGAACACTCACTTAGTGAACTAGTTTTCACGGTAAAACCTGGTTCATTGCTGCTGGTCAATATTTAGCCAGTGGCACTCAACATTTCATTAAATACTGGCCACCACCAGCTAAATTAGACCCGGATATTAAGTGCTGGGTCCTATTTGGAACATCTGGGTGTTCAGTGTTGCCTGGAAGCTATGCAGTACGAACGATTATTTAGTGGTCTTGCAATCCAGAGGTGGCCAGTTCAAACACTGCTCCTTGTGATCTTGGGCAAGTCACTTAACCCTCCATTGCTTCAGGTACAAACTTAGATTGTGAGCCCTCCTGGGACAGAGAAATATCCAGTGTACCTGAATGTAACTCACCTTGAGCTACTACTGAAAAAGGTGTGAGCAAAATCTAAATAAATAAATAAATGGGAAACCCACATAACCAACTGGACATGGGACTGCGTTTTATGCAGTCCAGCATGTCTGGTTAGCTGTCTGGGCAGCAGCATAGAACATTGGCGGTGCCTGGATGACTCCCCCCCACCCAGCATCGGCCAGAGAGTGCTGCTGAATATCTGCTCATAGGCCGGCCAGTGTGATTTAACCAGGCAGGGCCCTTTCCTACCCAGTTAAATTGCTTTGAATATCAACCCCTACTTCTTAATCTGCTTCTGCGTTCCTTCTTGAAAGAAGGTAGTGTCGTGAATGCATTTGACATGAAATCTGAAAGGTAAGATTAAATAAATTCAAGAAGCATGTGGTTAATCCTTATTTTTTTCTTCTTTGCAGTGGTAATACAGAGGAGTTCTGATCTTTGGCCCCCTTTTTGAGGTCATACAGGGTTGCTAGAGACTGTAGGTAAGTGCAAAATACACTTTATAGGTGACAATTTCTGGTGTAACTAAACTTTGGCTCTGTGTGTCACCACTTCCAGCCATTTTTCTGTGCCATTGTGTTTGCTGGACCCTTCCTCAGGCTTTTGCTGCTCTTGGCTTGTGGAATAGCTCCAAGGCACTTTCATAATAATAACAGTGTTTGCTAGCAGATAAGGGGCATCTGGGCTCCCTCACCCCCCAGTTTGCCCCAGTTCCATCCTTTCCTTCCCTATCAACTGTGCAATCATGAACCTTCCTTGACCTCTGATCATTTTCTTTTTCCTTGCAGTCTTCCATATGCATGCCTAAACTCTTTCAGTGTTTTAGTTAACATCATCTCTAGGCATCTACTTCCCTGCTTTTGAAGATGATGACCTTTACTCTGTGCCCGAACCCTGGCCAGCCCATGTTTCATGGCAAAGTTAACAGAATTAGGGGTCCTACAGGACATCACTTCATTTACCCCTTGGCTACTTGTGTTTATTCCCCTGTTGCTGGCTGTCCCCAAGATCTTGTTTTCTGGGCCGTTTTTCACTGATTTGGCAGAAAATGATTGTAATTGCAGGGATGTTCCACTGCAAAAAGAGTTATTAGGAGATGTGGACTTATTATAATTGTTAGTTGATGGCTTTGCAGTATAAGGGAGGAGGATCCCCGGATAGGTTGGTTTGGGAATGACAGACGTGAGTAAAAATAATATTACGTTTTGTACTGGAACAGAATCTATGAACAGCCTACGGTGGGTACAGAAGTTTTGATCTGTTATATTTCTTACAGACATCACAGTGTTACTTAACACCGAGAAAGAATAAGCAAGGAAGGGTTCTCAGAGAAATAAGAATTGTGGTTGCTGTATTAGGTCAGTTGAATATGGAGAAATGAGAGTTGCTAATGAAGTTGTAGGTGATACCTTTCTATTGGACTAACTCAGTTTATATGGGACTAGCTTTGACAGATATATTGAGATATCACCTATAACTTGTTTGCCCTTTGCTTCTACATAGGAGAGAAATAAGCCATTTTTGTTGTAAAACTGAATTGACTTCTGCTTTTCTAGGAAATTATTCTGAGCCCAAAAAAACTCTAATGACACTATGTAAAGTTCTGCAGAAACACATAATTAAACACTCACTGTATTCTAAAAACATTTTTACATGTTGACAGTATTCTGTCTGTGAAATCTATCCTGTGATCCTTTCAGGCCTTCAGGTAATAGTTTTTGGAGTAGCATAAAATAAAATGGGGCAGGCCAGCCTGGTTATCCAACAGCAGCGCTGCATAATGGGAGAGACATTGCTTCAACTTCTAACCTCCACTGCTGCTCCTTAGGATGCCAAGAGTGAGGTCCACTACAGGGGTAGCATTCATAGCTGTGGGGAAGAAGCAGTACCTGTTCCATGAAGGCAATACCTGCTGGCTGACTACCTCAAAGGTGCACTTCTGCCAGGTTGCAGAGTTCATCAAGTCCATGTTTCTTTGCACGTTACTACTAACACTCTACTAATAAAGCAACTAAGTAAAGATAAATAAAATACATGCCTCTCAGCCAAAGGGTGGTAGCTGCAATGGCTGGACTTGAGGGCCTTGTTTCCAGGCTCCAGCAGATAGTATCCTAGATCCAAACAGGAGCAAACTCCTGGCCTCGGTGACAGCAGGGCTAAAAATGCAGGCTTTTCTTCCTCCTGTTACTGAAAATGCAATGGACACCAGAGATGGAAATAATAAGAATAGAGGCAAGACCAGAACATGAAAAAAAGAAATGCTGATCCCCCCCCCCCCACAAAAAAAAGAAAAAAGCCTGTGACTCCAGAAGTTAGGAAGTTCAAAGTCCCTTGGCCTGGACCTATTTTCTACACAGAATTTATATGTTGGGAGCAGCAGGATTTTGTTGGCTAATTTAGGAGCCCTTTTACTAAGCTGCGTTAGGCGCTAATACATGTCTAATGCAGCAAAAATCGCCTAATGCAGGATGCGCTAAAGCATTCCACATAGTGTTGCCATCTGCGTGCACTAACCGATTATTATTTATTTTTTTGAAGTGGGAGCATAAGGGGCAAAGAATGGGTGTGGATGCACTAATCAGCTAGCGTATGCAAATTACCACCGCTCCAACTGGTTAGCACGGCCATAACACGGGATCCATTAAAACCATCTGGATTGGAGCGGTAAGTGCTCCTGTGGTAATTTTTTTTTTAATGGCCACACTCTTAATGCTAGCAATAGAACAAAGCCATTAATGAAACAAGATGAAGAAAAGCCTTTTTTAATGGCCGCACTAGATATGGGCTTAGCGCACGAGAGAGGCCCACATAAGAACTTACTAAGTCTGTTTCTTAGCATGGCTTAGTAAAAGGACCCCTTAATTTTTAGGAGTGCACAGTTTAGATTTTTGTTTTAGGGCTGCTGGGGGGGGGGCGGGGGGGACAAGATTCCCTGCTGGCCACTGGTCCTTCTTCCTGCCTTGTTCCGCCTATGTGGAATCAGGAAGTTACTTCCCAGGAGGACGGACGCAGCAGAAAGAGGGACCTGTGTCCGGCAGAGCAGCTTCTCTGAATTGCTGCTGCCTGCCAGCCAATGACTTTACTTTTGACTGATGGCGGAGATGCGGCGGGACCCTTAAGATCGTTTGACCTGGGCCCAGCTTTGTCTCTTGGTAGCCTTGGTCTACAAATCGTTTTATGCATCAGAAATAAATGCTTCTGATTCTGATATAGATAATTGTCTACTGTGACCATCCAACCTTCACAGCGAAACAAAAATTCTTGCTTCCCCCATTACGCAGACAGAAATTGTGAATGCTTTAAAAAAAAAAATTAAGCTCCACGTATGGATGGTTTTCCAGCAGAATTCTATAAGCAGTTTGTGTCAGACCGCTCTCCTTTATTACAAACTCTCTATAATACCATGATATAGGATCAGAATATTTCTGGTACATTTGTTGAGGCTAAAATAGATAGTACTCTCTCTACCAGGTTCAGGTATAACTATATGGCTAACTATAGATCAATTTCTATGATTAATTTAGATAGTAAAATATATGCTAAGATTATGGCTCTTACGGTAGGATTGTTGATGGCCTATCTCATCCATCCTGACCAAAAATGGTTTTATGCAAAATAGAGTCACTATATAGGTTATTCTGTAATATCCTTTCATTGGCAGAAACCTCCATACAACTGCTAGTTGCTCTTTCCCTGGATGCAGGGAAGGCATTTGATCGTGTTGATTGGCGTTTCCTATTTAGAGTGTTACATTGGTTTAACTTTGGTCCAGAGTTTATTGATATGTTTAAAATGTTGTATCCGCATCTGATAATTACAATTTTTGTCAATAACATTTTCTCTGGTGCCTTCTCTGTGTCCAGGGGGATCAGACAAGGATATCCTCGCCCCCTTTTATTGTTTAATCTTGCAGTTGAACTCTTGGCTCTTGCATTACATCAACACTCCCAGATCTCAGGTTTTAAATTTAGCCATACTGAAATTAGGTTATCATTATCCACTGATGATCTTATGTTATATGTTGATATTGGCTCCATCCCACATATTTTATCTCTCATTGACTCTCTCTTTCATTTTGGGTTACAAAGTGAACTGGGATAAAATGAGTGCCTCCCATTAAGTGAAGTTATCAACCAGCAAGATTGGTAACTTTTCCCTTTAAAATCCAGACTTCTTTTATTAAAGATTTAGGTATTCAATTTAATCTTTCAATAATTGATACCATAGTTAAAAACATGAATCTTCTTCTGTCATCATTAAAGGATATAGGACTTCTTATACAATGCTGCGCTAACAATTCCTGGTGGCAAATGAGAGGAAGCCTATTCAATTCCTACGGGCTTCCTCTCATTTGCTGCGCAGTAGTCGCAAGCATGGCTTTGTAAAAGAAGCCTATAATCTCTAGTTCCATATCATCAAGCTGATCAATCCATAGACTGGTGGGTTGTGTCCATCTACCAGCAGGTGGAGATAGAGAGCAAACTTTTGCCTCCCTATATGTGGTCATGTGCTGCCGGAAACTCCCCAGTATGTTCTCTATCTCAGCAGGTGGTGGTCACACACAGCAGCAGCTCTGGCTAGGCCTCCAAGCCTAATCCTTAGGTTTTGTTGAGGCCTGGGGTTGAGGGCTCTTTTGAGCAAGTGCAAACCTGGTGGTGCCAGGTCCCTCCTTTTCTCCCCCCTCCCGCTGGCTCCGTTTAAAAAAAAAAAAAAAAAAAAAATTTTAAACGTCTTTAAAGGCGTTTAATTCGACGTTTCTTTAAACGTTCATTGCAGCTACTCACTGGGACACCAGTTCGTTACAGCTCGGAGCGGCAAGCAGGTAATTTTACCTTTTTATAGTGGGCAGGGGGTTCCCCGATTCTTCTCCTCGTGGCATATGGCGTCGGAGGGCGAGGGCGCAAAGGGTCGCTCCCCGGATCGCTGGAGCGCTTCTAGAGGGGATGCGGGGGTTTTACAACCTGATTCGCCCTTGATGGGTGACAGTTTAGTGGCCGATGAATGTCCCGGTCGTTCCTCCGGCGTGGCGGTTTTTTCCCGCCATAAACGCCCATCCCCCACTCCTCGCCTCCGCCATCTTGGCCGGCCACGCGGCTCGGACGGCTTCTTCGTGGGCCGCCCTTGAGGTTGGAGACATTAATGCCATGAACGCCCTTAATTTGGGCGACGGCACAAGCGGCTAAAGTTAAGCGCCGTTCTTCCCGCGCGGCTCCTTCGCGGAGTTTCGCGCCGGACGCCATTTTGGATGCGCAGCATGTCTCTCCCCCGCTATTGCGAGCGCCGGTTGAGAGTGCGTCTAGGGCTGTTGCCCAGGCTGCGGAAGTGCACAGTCTGGGGGGTTTCTCCCCCGAGTTTGTTTTGCTGCTGCATCAGGCTTTCCTCATGCAAAACGCTGCCCCTGCTCCCTCTTCTGATAAAGAGGTTGAGGTTCCCAGAGGTAAACGCCCTCGGGTTGATTTCCAGGCCTTGGAGGACTTTGTCTCCTCCGATGTAGATGAGGGCAGCGTGTCTGAGGTCTCCCAACGGTCCTTTGCGGATTCCTTGGAGGAGATAGATCCCCGCTCGGATGGAGCGGATGACCCCTCTGCAGCGCGGCTTTTTAGCCCAGAGGATTTGCCCAACCTGTTTTTACAGGCCATGGACACTTTGAAGATTCCTCTCCGGAGGACGTCTCTCCCTCAGCCCCTGTTGGCTCTGCCATTATGCTGGGGACGAAGCGCCCGCCTAGATCCTTCCACGTGCATGATGCCATGCACTCCTTAATTGCGGCTCAATGGGATGTCCCGGAAACGAGCCTTAAAGTGGCTAGGGCTATGTCCCGCCTCTATCCTTTGGCTGTGAGTGAACGTGAGGCCTATCTGTGGCCTACCGTGGATTCTTTAATCACTGCGGTGACTAAGAAAACGGCGTTGCCGGTGGAAGGTGGCACGGCCCTAAAGGACCCCCAAGACAGAAGATTGGAGGCGGCCTTAAGGTCGTCCTTTGAGGCAGCTGCTTTAAGTTTGCAGGCCTCAGTTTGCGGCTCCTATGTGGCCAGGGCGTGCCTGACTATGGTGCAGCGGGCTTCCCCCTCGGATCTTTCCTTGAGGGCTGATTGGCCGGCCCTGGAATCGGGCTTAGCCTATTTGGCAGACTTGCTGTATGATGTCTTGAGAGCCTCAGCTAAAGGCATGGCTCAGACAGTCTCTGCGCGGCGGTGGCTTTGGCTGAAACATTGGTCTGCTGACCACGCCTCTAAATCCCGCCTGGCTAGATTGCCTTTTAAAGGCAAGCTGCTCTTTGGGGTCGAGCTGGACAAAATCGTGACCGATCTCGGCACGTCTAAGGGCAAGAAATTACCAGAGGTCAGGGCTCGGGCTAGTACTCGTCCCGGTACCTCCAGAGGACGGTTGCTGGAAGCCCGTCGGTACCGCCCGGGCAAGTCGGGTTCCTCTGCCCCCTCTTCCTTCAAGAGGAATTTCTCCCCCAAGCAGCATTCCTTTCGCAGAGACCGCCGTCCCGGAGGTGCTCCCTCCGGTCCTCCCCCAGGGTCTCGTACCCAATGACGGGGCCTTGGTCCACGTCCCAGTGCAGATTGGAGGACGGCTGTCCTCGTTTCTGGGCGAGTGGACCTCTATAACTTCAGACGCGTGGGTGCTGGAAGTCATCAGAGACGGCTACAAGCTAGAGTTCTGCCAACCCTTAAGAGACGGGTTTGTACTCTCTCCCTGCAAGTCTCCGGTCAAGCTGTGGCAGTGCAGCAGACCTTGGACAACCTGATCCGCCTGGGTGCGGTCGTTCCGGTGCCAAAAATCAGATTGGCCAGGGACGTTACTCCATTTACTTTGTGGTTCCAAAGAAAGGAGGTTCTGTCCGGCCTATCCTCGACCTCAAAGGGGTCAATCGGGCCTGGAAAGTGAGGCACTTTCGCATGGAGACTCTCCGCTCTGTTATAGCGGCAGTTAAGGCAGGAGAGTTCTTGGCTTCCTTGGACATCAAGGAAGCGTACCTGCATATTCCCATCTGGCCTCCTCTCCAACGCTTTCTGCGTTTTACAGTCCTGAGACGACACTTCCAGTTCAGAGCCCTCCCTTTCGGGTTGGCTACTGCTCCGCGGACCTTTTCCAAAGTAATGGGGGTCATAGCGGCCTTCCTGCTAAAGGAAGGAGTACAAGTCCATCCTTATCTGGACGACTGGTTGATCCGAGCCCCCTCTTATGCAGAGTGCGGCAAAGCTATGGACCGGGTAGTTGCTCTTGTGAGCTCCCTGGGATGGATCATCAACTGGAAGAAGAGCCAGCTGCGCCCGACTCAGTCCCTGGAGTATCTGGGAGTTCGATTCGACACCCAAGTGGGCAGAGTGTTCCTGCCAGACAATCGGATTGTCAAGCTTCAGGCTCAGGTGGACTAGTTCCTAGTAGCCTCTCCTATTCGGGCTTGGGACTACGTGCAGCTGTTGGGCTCTATGACGGCCACGATGGAAGTAGTGCCCTGGGCCAGGGCTCATATGAGACCACTACAGCTATCTCTGCTGCTGCGCTGGACTCCGATGTCGGAGGATTATGCTGTGCGCCTTCCCGTGGACCCAGCAGTGCGCAAGGCGCTGAGCTGGTGGACGCAGACAGACAAGTTGTCTGCAGGATTGCCTCTGGTGACTCCGGAGTGGATTGTCGTCACGACAGACGCCTCTTTGATGGGCTGGGGAGCCCACTGCTTGGAAGGACAGCGCAGGGGCTCTAGTCTCCTGCAGAGGCAAGTGGTCTATCAACCTCCTGGAACTCAGAGCCATTCGGTTGGTGTTATTGGAGTTCATCCCGGTACTGGTGTTGTAGCCTGTACGGGTCCTGTCGGACAATGCCACGGCTGTGGCCTATATCAACCGCCAGGGAGGTACCAAGAGCGCCCCTCTAGCCAAGGAGGCTATGAGTCTTTGCCAGTGGCGGAAGCGAACCTGGAGCAGCTTTCAGCGGCCCACATTGCCGGAGTCATGAATGTCAAGGCGGACTTTCTCAGTCGCCATACCTTGGAGCCCGGAGAGTGGCAACTATCTGCTCAGGCGTTCTTGGACATCACGAAGCGCTGGGGCCAGCCGAGCCTAGATCTGATGGCGTCATCGGCCAATTGCCAAGTGCCGCGCTTTTTTCAGCAGAGGACGGGACCCTCGATCCCTGGGAGTAGATGCTCTTCTCCAACAGTGGCCGACACAAGAGCTCCTCTATGTGTTCCCGCCCTGGCCCATGTTGGGCAGGGTGCTAGACCGGGTGGCACAGCATCCCGGCAGGGTAATCCTGGTGGGTCCGGATTGGACCAGACGTCCCTGGTATGCGGACTTGATCAGGCTCTCAGTCGACGATCCTCTGCGGCTGTCAGTGGAGCAGGGCCGGTTACATCAGGGTCCCGTGGTGATGGAGGATCCCTCTCCCTTTGGTCTTATGGCCTGGCTATTGAGCGGCAGCGTCTGAGGAAGAAGGGCTTCTCAGACAAGGTCATCGCCACTATGCTGAGAGCGAGGAAACGCTCTACTTCTACTGCTTACGCCAGGGTTTGGCGTATCTTTGCAGCATGGTGTGAAGCAGGCTCACTTTCTCCCTTCACTGCTCCAATTTCTTCAGTGTTGGCGTTCCTGCAAGAAGGTCTGGAGAAAGGCCTGTCGCTCAGTTCCCTTAAAGTCCAGGTAGCGGCTCTGGCTTGCTTCAGGGGCCGCCTGAAGGGTGCTTCCCTGGCTTCGCAGCCAGATGTGGTGCGCTTCTCAAGGGAGTTTAATCACATCGCCCTCCTCTGCACTCAGTGGTGCCTGCGTGGAATCTCAACCTGGTGCTAAGAGCATTGCAGAAGCCGCCTTTTGAACCCTTGTCGAGGGCATCTCTGAAAGACCTGACGTTGAAAGCAGTCTTTTTGGTGGCTATCACTTCAGCCAGAAGAGTTTCCGAGCTCCAGGCGCTCTCATGTCGAGAGCCTTTTCTGCAGTTCACTGAGGCAGGAGTGACTATTCGCACAGTGCCTTCCTTCCTGCCCAAGATTGTTTCTCGCTTCCATGTGAATCAGCAGCTCTGTCTCCCTTCCTTTCGTAGGGAGGACTACCCAGAGGAGTACTCTGCTCTTAAATATCTGGATGTGAGACGAGTCATCTTCAGATACTTGGAAGTGACCAATGATTTCCGGAAATCGGATCATCTGTTTGTCCTGTTTGCAGGTCCTCGTAAGGGTCTGCAGGCTGCTAAGCCTACAGTGGCAAGATGGGTCAAGGAAGCCATTGCAGCGGCTTATGTGGCCGCGGGGAAGGTGCCGCCTATCCAGCTGAAGGCTCACTCCACGAGAGCTCAGGCGGCCTCGATGGCAGAGGCCGGATCCGTCTCCTTGGAAGAGATATGCAAGGCGGCAACTTGGGCTTCGGCTCATACATTCTCCAAGCATTTACCGTTTGACTGTGGCTGCACGGGCGGAGGCCCGGTTTGGAGCTTCAGTGTTGAGGTCAGGGATTTCAATGTCCCGCCCTGGGTGAGTACTGCTTCGGTACATCCCACCAGTCTATGGATTGATCAGCTTGATGATATGGAAGGTAAAATTATGTATATCATACCTGATAATTTTCTTTCCATTAATCATAGCTGATCAATCCATAGCCCCTCCCAGATATCTGTTTTTATTCTGGTTGCATTTCAGGTTCAAGTTTAGTCTTCAGTTATTTCAGAAAGACTTCGTGTTCAAGTTCTTTCACTTGGATTCTTCAAGAGTTGAGACGAGTTTGTGTTACAGTGAGCTGCTGCATTCCTCTCCCCTCCGTTTTACGGGGCTGGATTGAGACATAAATTCTGCCGGCACTCCCTCCCGCTTCGTGCGGCTGTAGGGCAGCTTTGTACCCCTCCCGCTTCGGCGGTGTTAGGGTCAGTCAGCTCCTCCCGCGGTTGCGGTTTGCAGGATAAGCCAGATCCCCCCGCATCGGTGGGTGTGGTGTCCCTCCCCCGCTCCGCGGGGATGAGCTGGACGGATTCCCCTCCCCCACTTGTGTGGGGATGAGCTGGGTTAATTCCCCTCCCCCGTTTCGGCGGTGGTGAGCTGGGCAGAGTGTCCCTTCGTGGGTGTAATTCTCTAAGTGCTGAGTCCTGCGGATGGAGCTTTGATATCGACATACTGAGGAGTTTCCGGCAGCACATGACCACATATAGGGAGGCAAAAGTTTGCTCTCTATCTCCACCTGCTGGTAGATGGACACAACCCACCAGTCTATGGATTGATCAGCTATGATTAATGGAAAGAAAATTATCAGGTATGATTATACATAATTTTACCTTGGTCTCCATTGTTTCTCAGTTTGAGGGGGAGACTTGAAATCATTAAAATGACCCTAACTCCTAAAATAAATGATATTTTGAGTATGTTACCCCTTAGGTTTTCTAAATATTGCTATAAAAATATTGAGAAGATTTTATTACAATTTTTATGGCATTAAAATCTCCCTGGATTGCCTCAAGAACCCTTTTTTATTGGACATAACTTAATACATTTCTTGATTAGCTTTCGAAGGTTGCCCTTCTTCCTCAGATCAGAAATAAGCAAATGTGCTAGCTGACAGTGTATATAAATGAAAACATTCAAGCATTACTATGACAGTCTGACAGGGTGGGAGGAGGGGGGTGGGTAGGAAGTATGCATGGGGACATCAAAGCATATCATTGATATTCTAACAGGATGGGTGTGGATAGGTGAGGGGAGGGTGATCAACAGAGACATACAGCTTTATGGTTTATAATGGGCTAAGAACCCCAGATCCTTGTTAAGTCCTTTCTGTTGGGTGTTAAAATATTCAATCATTCTGACTTCAAAGGTCTTACGTTCTTGTATGGTTTTAAAGTTACCTTTCAGGATTCTCACTGTGAAGTCACTGGTACAGTGTCCTGGTCCTGTAAAATGTTGACCAACAGGCGTGGGAACCCTGCTGGCACCAGTATTGTTCATATGATGTCTATGTAAATTGAATCTTGTCTTAAGCATCTGGCCTGTTTCTCCAATATAGCATCCTTCGTTACATTTTTTACACTGAATGTATATACCACATTGGAAGATGAGCAAGTGAAAGATCCCTTTATGTGAATATCTTTCCTTTGTGGATGACTTTGGGGTCCTGTGAAATATTTGGCATAGTTTGGCAACTGGATAAATTACAGGGAAGTGTGCTCTTCTGTTCCTTTTCAGTCTGTGATGGAAGTTTACTTCTGATTAGCTTATGTTTTAAGTTGAGTTGCTGTCGGAAGGCCAGTACTGGTGGGGATGGGAATATCTCTTTCAGTAATTCATCCTCCTGGAGTATAGGTTGTAGATCTCTTATGATTTTCCTCAGTTTTTCCAGCTCTGGATTGTATGTCACTACAAGAGGGATTCTGTCATCTTTACTTTCTGACAATCTGCAAGAAGATTGACATCATTCCCAAAGGACTGAGGATCAAAAATCCTTTGGCTACTACTTACAATTCTGACTATGCAGAGAAACTCTGCAAACGCACTAGTCAGAAAATAAGAAATGAACTTATACATCAACTCTACAAGAAAAAAAGAATAATACAAACCCAAAGGGATGTAATCATGAGGAACATGGAGGAATTACATCCACACCTTGTGAACCAACTTAAAGAGGACCTACATAACATGCAAGGAGAAAAACAATACATTGCTATCCGCAAAAAGGAAATAAAGCTATATTCTCTTCTTCAAAATCAAAGAGAGAGAAACTGCTTATCCTTGAATAGCTACAGCTCTGCAGAACCAACATCCCCAGACACCTTGGAGACACTTGGATACACATCTGAGGCATGTGAAAATCAGAGCCCAAACAAACCAGGGAATACTGATCACACCTTTACAGATGCAAACCAAATGGGGATAATAAACCTCTCGAACCATCAATTATCACAGCATGAGGTCTCGGTGCTATCCAAAGGGCTCTCATTCTGACCATCTAGGGAACTAGATAAAATCCAACTATACTCAGGCCTAGAAGAATTCTTTAGAAAAATGCGCCTTAAAACACATTTCTATAATAAAGGGACACCAAACAGACCGGAATACAGTCTTAAACAAAAGAACACTTATTTCACCCCACAGGAGGGACAAAACTACAAGCTGGATAATTACATAGAAAGTTTCAGACATAGGGTGAAATCCCAACTTTCCAACAAACAAAAGAGAATCCTGTACAACCTTACCCCACCAGAAAGAGCAGCCATAAGAACCCTACAAACTAACGAACGCATTATCATCAAACCCGCAGACAAAGGAGGCGCAGTGGTAATTATGGACATACAAAAATACATTGAAGAGGGGCACAGACAGCTCTCAGACAATAAATACTACAGGAAACTAACTGAGGACCCCACACAGGATTATACAAAACAGCTGAAAGACCTTATCAAAACATTTCCTACACAAGCGCAACCTCGCCTGAAGAAACTCATACCAAACCAGCCTGCTGTGGGCACATTCTACATGCTACCCAAGATCCACAAACCGGGAAACCCTGGCAGACCAATCATATCAGGTATTGGCACACTCACGGAAGAAATATCTGGATTCATAGAGGGAATTCTGAAACCTCTCGTACACAAAACTAACAGCTTCATACAAGACACCACAGACTTTCTAAATAAATTGAAAAATATCAAGCAACTACCACCTAACACCCTTCTGGTCACGATGGATGTAGAATCACTATACAGCAACATTCCACATGCGGATGGCATAGCTGCATGTGGAAGACTCCTAAAAAAATCCACACTGGACCATCAATACTCACCAGAAACTATTACAAAATTAATCAAATTCATTTTAACTCACAACGACTTCTGCTTTAACAATGATATCTATCTGCAAATAATGGGTACTGCGATGGGCACCAGGACAGCACCCCAATATGCCAACCTTTTTATGGCTGAGCTGGAAGACACATTTCTGGATACACACCAGACCAAACCTCTAAAATACTACCGGTACATCGATGACATTTTTATGATTTGGACGGAGGGTGAAGAAACTCTGAAACAATTTTATTCTGCCTTCAATACATACCATCCTACAATCAGATTCAAAATTGACTACTCCTCAGAAAAAGTCAATTTTTTGGACACCACGGTCTCAATCAGTGATGGCTGTATACAAACATCTATATACAAGAAACCCACAGACAGATGCAGCTACCTCCACAACTCCAGCTTCCTTCCTTCACAAACAAAAAGATCCATCATTTACAGCCAAGCCACAAGATACCACAGTATCTGCTCTGACCCAGGGGACAGAGACAGACACCTTAAAAGCCTGACTGCATCCTTCAAACAGAAAGGCTACAACCCCAAAATAATCTCCAAGAATATTGCCTCCTCCCTCAAAACACCCAGGGAGAATCTGCTACAGTACAAGGAGAAAAAATCCACAGACAGAATCCCTCTTGTAGTGACATACAATCCAGAGCTGGAAAAACTGAGGAAAATCATAAGAGATCTACAACCTATACTCCAGGAGGATGAATTACTGAAAGAGATATTCCCATCCCCACCAGTACTGGCCTTCTGACAGCAACCCAACTTAAAACATAAGCTAATCAGAAGTAAATTTCTATCACAGACTGAAAAGGAACAGAAGGGCACACTTCCCTGTAATTTATCCAGTTGCAAACTATGCCAAAATATTTCACAGGACCCCAAAGTCATCCACAAAGGAAAGATATTCAACATAAAGGGATCTTTCACTTGCTCATCTTCCAATGTGGTATATATCATTCAGTGTAAAAAATGTAACGAAGGATGCTATATTGGAGAAACAGGCCAGATGCTTAAGACAAGATTCAATTTACATAGACATCATATGAACAATACTGGTGCCAGCAGGGTTCCCACGCCTGTTGGTCAACATTTTACAGGACCAGGACACTGTACCAGTGACTTCACAGTGAGAATCCTGAAAGGTAACTTTAAAACCATACAAGAACGTAAGACCTTTGAAGTCAGAATGATTGAATATTTTAACACCCAACAGAAAGGACTTAACAAGGATCTGGGGTTCCTAGCTCATTATAAACCATAAAGCTGTATTTCTCTGTTGATCACCCCACCCCTCAATTATCCACACCCATCCTGTTAGAATATCAATGATATTGCTTTGATGTCCCCATGCATACCTCGTACCCACCTCCATCCTCCCACCCTGTCAGACTGTCATAGTAATGCTTGAATGTTTTCACTTATATACACTGTCAGCTAGCACATTTGCTTATTTCTGATCTGAGGAAGAAGGGCAACCTTCGAAAGCTAATCAAGAAATGTATTAAGTTATGTCCAATAAAAAAGGTATCATCTTATTTTCTTTTCCATGTTTTATTTTGTTTGATTTCTATTGATAACCTTAAGAGTGGACTAACACGGCTACCACGCTCCTCTACTCAAGAACCCTGAAACTTCCTAAAGATATGGGAGGATTCAATTTTCCAAATTTTGCTCATTGTCATAGCTCCTTCATTCTTAATCAGGGTTCTGAATGGTTTTCTTCTTCATACTCCTCCATATCATCTAATTCTTCAATACCTACTACACCCACTTGGTTAATACTAGAAGCTAATATGACGCACCCTATCCCAACTCATTTGATCCAGTTTGAAAGGAGCAATTCCCTAACTGCTTTGCGTTGGCGTATCAAAGTTTATATGCTGCAAGTGCTAGAACAACTTCTCCCATATAAATGCGTTGAACTGTTTTTGGGGAACTGTGTTTCTCTGGAATCCTCTGATCTGGCACATTTTCAAACCTGATGACCCCCCCCCCCCCCCCCCCCCACACACACACACCAAATTTGGTCCCATTCTTTTAAGTTTTCATAGAGTTATTTGTCCCCAGGCAGACATTTTTGACTCTTTATATATAACTTCTTTCCAATAATTGGTTGGGTTGGAAAGAATAAAAAATGAGAGAGTCTAACCACTAGCAGTTTCTTGGGTTTATTTATAATTAATATTAAAAAATACATTGGTGTTTTCAGATTTACTCATTGAACAATTCCAGGTTGCAGTTTCTATGCACCCTCTTTTGAATGACTTTTCTCCCATCTTTGACTTCATTTGGACTCGGATTAGTACAGTACATAACTTACACAATTCTATACAGGCATAGGAACTAATAGATCAAAGGTACCAGAGTTTCATACACAACGTCCTGTCTGCATGTTAGCACCATAACCTGCCTCGAGAGGAAAACCTCAAAGCACCTGTGATGTGTGAGCCAAAGTCAAACCTTGGCAGGTTGTAGCCTGGTTAGCGTTAGATGAAAATTTGGATTTTATCGCATCCCTGTGAAAACTGTGTCAGATTTACTTTTCAGCAAATTGGGGAATGGGGGCTCTGGAGCATCTGAAGGGGATTTGCTGATGTTTGAAGAGTAAAAGTTTTCCTGACTCTTTCCTAGAGGTTTTTTTTTTTTATAGATCTGAAGTAGAGTTTGCTTCAACTGTGGATTTTCAACCAGTTCATCTAGGCAAGCCTTTTAGAGAGTGTCACATCCCTAGTCATATGGAACCCCCTGTTCCTTTCCACATGTCCACACAACCTGTGCAATACCACCATCTGAGGTTTCGCAGTGTTTGGCTGTACTGTGAACTCCAGTTGGTATCTGTGCAGTTCATCATATAATTTCTTACATACTTAGTTACTGCATGGTGAGAATAGAATAAAACTAGGATGTGATGTTTCTGGATCTAAGCTAAGATGAGACTAGCTTTTTGTCTGATAATCTAAAAGCCTGGATCCTGAGGTCTGTAATCTGTGCCAAGCTGTGAACAAGAGTATAGAAAAGTGACAGCTTGTTTAGAACTAAGGTTGAAGATTCAGCCAGCAATCTTTAGGTCTAAAAACGTTCAGTGATTATAATTTTAAATATGAATGTAAAGCAGTGCCTCAGCAGAACCAACCTGGCCGTCATCCATATTTGGGACTGCTGCAAGGATATTGAGCACCCAGGGCAAACATTCAGTCTTATGCCCCCTCCCTTCATTATACATTCAATTAACTTTCAGGCCCCTAATCTGTCCCCCCCAATATATTATGGAGGCAGTTATATAACTTAGCGCCTTCAGTTAGGCATGCCGATGCTGCAGACTGAACGCCAGTTCTACAATGGCATCTGTGCGCCATGATGCTGTTTTAGAACATCAGCAGAAACCCAAATTGGTGTAAATTTAGGCACAACTGTTTACACCACGTCAAAGACAGGCATAAATGGGTGTATATGTAAGGACGCTATGCAATGTGTAAACTCCACTTGCAGGTATGTGCTAACCCCCAAATTCTATATATGGCTCCTTGTGCATGCTAATTTGGCTGCATGGCCAAATTGTGCACAACTTAATTGATTAACAAGCCAGTTAGCGCTGCTATTTGGTACTTAACCAATTAGTGGCACTAATTGACTTTAATTAGAATGTACGCACACAACTTTCTAGGCGTATTCTACGAGGTGTGCGTAAATTCTAATGCGAGCAGTTGATAAAGGGGCATGACCATGGGCATGGAATGGGCAGGTTCTGGACATTTCAAAGAACTATGCACACTATTATGGAATACACCAGATCCTGCGCCTAACTTAGATGCAGGTACTTAGGCCTGGTTTTAGGTGGCCTAAATGGTTGTGCCTAAATTTTAGTCACAAGAACGGTGCATGAGCATATTCTGTGAACTACACCTAACTTTAAGCTTAGCTTATAGAATTACACTAACCATGTGGTTTTTCGGCACCGATTTTTAAGGCACCATTTGTAGAATTTGGCCCTAAGGCACTTATGAACTCCGTTATGGAAAAGTGCATAATGCACTTGGGGCCAGATTCTATATATGGCGCTGAAAAAACATGTGCTTAGTGCTAGTCTGTAAACCTCACCTAAAATTAGGCGCAGTTTATACACGTAGCAGCCATCCCCATGACTAAACTTTAGTCGCAGCCATTTACGCCAACTAAAACCTGGTGTAAATGCCAACACTGAACTTAAGCACGAATCAGGCATATTCTATAAGTTACTTGTGACCTGGATTGGCCACTGTTGGAAACAGGATACTGGGCTAGATGGACCATTGGTCTGACCCAGTATGGCATGTTCTTATGGATGCCTGGATTTGCCACCCTGCAAGCCTGGGCAAGGGTAAGGTCAGGGGAGGGATAAGTAAAATGTAATTAGAAATGGGCAACTGATCGTAGTGAGTGGATCCAGGAGGTCCTTATTGACTGACAATTAGTGCTTGTAGCAATAAAGCTGGAAATAGAATTTTTGGTATTCTTTAAGGTGATTAATATGCAGTAGGTCATATGAATATATATATGGGGGTCGATATTCAGCCGGCAGTGCTCATTGTTTTGCTGACCACTGCTGGCCTAATGTCCGGAAATTAAATGCCGGACCATGTCTGGCTCCGGCATTGAGTGGGCCTTTTACAAAGGCGTTCTAGCGTTTTTAGCATTTAGCACTCTCTAAAAGCACTACTACGTCTTTGTAAAAGACCCCCTGAATTTCCATGTTTATGGAGCTGGCTAAACCATAGTCAGTTAAATGCGATATATTTTTACCAAATAGGAGAATGTTTGAAAACTGTTCTCTTAGTTGCCTCTAGACCACCAGGGAGGTCTTTTCTGTCAGGTCTGGCCAGGCAGTCTGCTCTGTTGGGTGGGGGGCCTGGAGGTACACCAGACCTCCAGACCTTGTGTTTGAGGGCGCAGGCTTTAGGTTTGACAGGTCCAGGAGAAAATCCCTGACCTGTCAAACCCTGGTCTCCCTAATTCCTTCAAACCCTAATGCCAGCTTGGAGCTGGTGTAGGGTTTGCAGTTGGAGCAGCACCTTTGTTCGGCACGCTGCTCCCTGATCATGAGGGAAGAATACGGGAGACCCTTGTTTGCATACAATTAGCAATCAGATCTGGCGAGCATGGTGTTACATGCGCTCTCCGTCTTTGATCATCGGGTATGAGCAAACGCGGGCGCTATTACGGCGCTATTTGGCCTCTAGTGGCCAAATTTGCTTTTGATCATCTGGGTGTCGGTGTTATAATGAGTGCTCAGACGCATTACTGAATATCGCACCTTGGCTCAGATTTGGGAGCTCTGCGGTGATTGTGAAAACCTCCCCAGCAGTTGTCTGTAACGGGAGGGACAAGCTGGGGCTCCTTCCCTGTTTACAGCTGTCCCACCTAGTGCAGTATTGGCTTACCGCCAGTGCATCTGGCTTTGCTGAGGAGGTAATCTATTTTGACAGTGAACAGATCCTTGAAGCAAGATGCCATAGTTTAAAATTTGCTGCAAAACTGCTTTTCTGGTGTCTGCAGTTTAGGGAGGATTTCCAGTTGTTGGCCTACACTGCCTCTGTTTTGCAGAAATAAAAGTAGTGAACTCGCTTCTACAGTGTCTTGTTAAATGTTTGTACAACCGTTGTACATTTTGCAGTCTAAAACATACAGTTCACAATGCATTAAAGTAGGAGTTTGGTTTACTGTTCTATACGACATTCTGTACACTTTCTTCATGAGAGAACGCTATAGAATTATTTAAAAAGTAATTATACAGTTGAGACATTTTGGGTTTGTTTTAAATCTTCACACCTTTTATCTTAACAAACTTAGGGATCCTTTTACAAAGCTGCGGCTAAAGGGGGCCTGCGCTGGCATCAGGTGTTTTTGACGTGCGCTCAGACCCCCTTTTACTGCCATGGGTAAAAGGGAGGTCTGTCTTTTTTTAAAGAAATGCGGCCATGTTGGGGGAGGGGGGGAAGCACTTACCACTACCCATCCACAGCCAGTTTGAAAGAGCCTGAGCTATTCTTCAAAGAGCAGGCAAAAACTGAACCATCCCTGCTGTGCAAAGTTGGTAAACACTTCAGCTAAATAATTCCTGGCTGCTGTTTCTGGGGCTTCTACTGAGTATTGAGTCAAGAGGTATCAGGCAGTAACAATTACAGAAATTGTTCTAACGCATTGAAAGGGTCGAGTTTGTTGTATAGTTGATGACACAAATGTTTTCATTTTGAATTGTATTTTTCAGACCGCACAGTGTGGAAAAATATACAAATGTGTGAAAATTCGTACAAGGCACTACAATTTGAGCCTGACTTTTCTTCTGTTTCCCGTATCGTCCTCCCTCTCTTCCCGTGCTTTCACTCTCTCCTCCCTCCACTAGTTTTCCTGCTCCTTCCTTCCACATTCTCACCCTTCTCTTGCTTTCATTATCTCCTTTCCTTTGCTTTCTTCAGTCTGCCTTTCACTTTTCCTTTCCCTTGTCCCTGTCACCTTCCTTCCTCTTTCCACTATCTCGTCCACCCCCCCCACCCCTCCCGGCTGCCTTTTGTCATGCTGTCTGTGCCTCATTTTCTTGTAAAAGGATGGGTATTTTGGAAAAGAAAATGCATCTTCTGCTTTTGGTTAAAGGATACTGGTTGAAATGTCATTTGGCTTATGATGCATGTTTCTTCCTTCTTCCACCCAATGTAAGTTTTTGTGGTATGAAGAAAAAGAGAAATTTCAGCAGAAGACTGATTGCTTTTTGTGAGCCAAGTTTCCACACAAAACATATCCTACAGTGCTTTTTGACCTCCCACCAGCAATTCCTGAAGTTTACCCTCATCCACTGGTAAACATTGGCGGAGGAGTTGTGGGATGATGAGGGAAGAGAGAGGACTGAAAGCAGCAAGCAGGGACAGTCTGTGAGGTTATAGGTGAGCAAGGATAGTGCAGTACAGAGGGGTTGTTTGTATGTCGTGGTTGTACCTTTTCTCAGTCCTCAAGGGTTGCAAACAGGTCAGGTTTTCAGGATATTCCTTATGAAGATGCATATCTAAGATCTGCACGCATACTACCTCCATTATGTCCGAAATTTAGTAAATGGCATCCAGAGTTAGGCGCCGCGAAAATGTCCAAATTCTGAACACACAAAAAAAAAAAAAAAATCAGGGAGAAGGACATCTGTCTGTCAGTATTTCCTTTCTGAGCACACTACCAGAACCCTCAACCACACACTTATCACCTCTCGCCTAGACTATTGCAGCTTGCTTCTCACAGGTCTCCCACTTAGCCATCTCTCTCCACTTCAATCTGTTCAAAATTCTGCTGCACGACTAATATTCGGCCAGTGTCGTTTTGCTCATATTAGCCTTCTCCTCAAGTCACTTCACTGGCTTCCTATCCATTTCCGCATACAGTTCAAACTCCTCTTATTGACTTATAAGTGCATTTACTCTGCAGCTCCTCAGTACCTCTCCACTCTCATCTCTCCCTACATTTCTTCCTGGGGAACGCCGTTCACTGGGTAAATCTCTCTTATCTGCACCTTTCTCCTCCACCGCTAACTCCAGACTCCATTCCTTTTACCTTGCTGCACCATATGCCTGGAATAGACTTCCTGAGCCAGTACGTCAAGCTCCATCTCTGGCCGTCTTCAAATCTAAGCTAAAAGCCCACCTTTTTGATGCTGCTTTTAACTCCTAACCCTTATTCACTTGTTCAGAACCCTTATTTTATCATCCTCACTTTAACATTCCCTTATCTCTTATTTGTCCTGTTTGTCTGTCCTAATTAGATTGTAAGCTCCATCGAGCAGGGACTGTTTCTTCATATTCAAGTGTACAGCGCTGCGTACGTCTAGTAGCGCTATAGAAATAAGTAGTAGTAGTAGCTTTTGTACTAAAATGGCCACACAGACGTCCCTGCAGAGGGGCAGCCTAGTGGTCAGTGCTGTGGACTTTAATCTAGGGCACCCAGGTTTATATTCCAGTGCAATTCTGTTATTTTAAATGGTGAGCCCTCCAGAGACAGGGAAATACCTACTGTATCTGAATGTGCACCACCTCAGTAGCCCTCGGGCTTGCAAATGCCTTCAATATTTAGGTACATTAGGTGTATCTCTGTTTCCGGAGGGCTCACAATTTAACGGTGAAAAAAAACCAGTTGTGTTAAAGTGGGATTTGAACCTGGATACTCTAGTTTACAGTCCACTGTACTGACCACTAGGCTACCCTTCAGAGCACCCTTTATAAAATACTAGCTTAGTGTGGATTTCATGCTTATCTCTGGGTGCCAGCATTTACGCCAGGTGTAAATGCTGGTGCACAATTTATCAATCAAAAATTAATCTGTCCCAATAAAAAATGCCTTTCTGCAAGGGCAATTTAAACAGCTGACAACATATCAACCCATGTCCACTCTAATAGGTATACAAGCAGGAGTTGTCTTCAAGCAACTGGTTTTGTATACGCCAATAAAGGATTTGTGCTTTTATCATGGGCTATCGCACTGGTCATTCCCATCCCCTTCATTTTTGCTTGCCTTGTCTTTTGTGAGAGTGTTTGGTTTTCCATTTTTTTTAGTTGGACTACAGCTAGGTGTGAACATTTATACTATCTATAGGGCTGGCATAAATAGTCGTGCCCAGATGTATTCATGTTCTCTGCCAGTGAAAATATGTGTCATAACCAGGGCCTATAGTAGGTGCTGTCTTGTAGCATTAATTAACCTCTTAGCCTGAGAAAGTCACATTTGGCCCCATTTTGCCTTCCTCAGTTGGCAGATTTGGGGGAGGGGTGCGAGTGTGGCTATATGTGCGTAGTTTTGCCATCACTTGCCTCTGAGGCAGGACGAGCTGCCTCAGTCCCTTTCACAGACAATACCTACTATACTGAAAAGTAACTCACTTTGAACTACTACTGAAAGAGGTATGAGCTAAAATCAAAATCCCTTCGGTTGTCATTGCTAACTGGCGGCTGTCTGACATCACTGGCAGGAAGTAAGTGTGAAGGGATGATTGTATGAGGGTGAGGGTGGGAGGTGAGAGCAGATAGCAGCTGTCGGGGAATTTGAAGACATACACACTGAGCTAAGCACAGGAGAGCAAAGATCCGGCCACCTGGCAATGCATGAGCACCTTATGGAATTTGTGTGGAGCAGCAGGGGTGTCCAATATCCAGTAGCTGAGGCATATGATAGTATCTGCAACAGTGGAACTAGTGAATGTGGGCCTGAGGTTGGGCATGGTGTCACTGTTCTTTCCTCTGGGGCAATGTCTCCAAATGGGTTAGTCTTGTTTATACCACGACACTTCTAAACCAGGGTATGTGGAGTATGATTTCAGTCTCTCAGATGTACTGCTGTTGCTCACCGTAGTACTTGCATCGTGCCAAAGAGAGCTTCTTTCTGGAATTCATAAAATGTAACATGTATAGGCATCTTATTCAGATGCGCTTGGATGTTCTTTTTGATCAAGCCTGTGGCACCCAAAACAGTGGGAAATCTTTCTGTATTTTTCCACCACATTTTCTTGATCTCAGACTGCATTTCTTGGTATTTAGATTGTAAGCTCTTTTGAGCAGGGACTGTCTTTTCTTCGTGCTCATTTGTGAAGCGCTGCGTACGACTGGTAGCACTATAGAAATGATTTATAGTAGTAGTAGTTGAGGATCTTCCCTCTATCCATGCGATTCACCAGGTAATTGCATGGGACTGATACCTACCTCTGTGATCAACACTGTTCTGGTGTTTTTCTCTTTTTTCGCTATATCCGGTTTTCTGGACATACCACAACTCTTCCGTTATACGATGCCCTAATCTTACCACAACATCACTTTGCAAACGCCCTGTCCGGTACTATGTAAGCTACATTGAGCCTACAAATAGGTGGGAAAATGTGGGATACAAATGTAACATATAAATAAATAAATGGCCTAATGGCAAGTGAAGCACTTGCCACTCAGCCATTTCAGTGGGGAGCACTTACCACCACCCATTGAGGTCGCCACCTATGGGCTCCCATGCTAACCCAGCAGTAACTGGGCAGCACGTGGCACTGCCTGATTACTGCCGGGTAAACACCAACGCAATAAAAATATTTTTTGTAGCGCTAGAAATGGCACACGCTGGGGGTGGGAACTACCACTGGGCTGCTATAGAATCTGCCTGGATTTTGGTGCGGCTCTCTAGGTGCGCTATAAGTGACCAGTGCTTCACTTGCCGCTAGGCCATTTATTTATTTATTTGTTACATTTGTATCCCACATTTTCCCACCTATTTGTAGGCTCAATGTAGCTTACATAGTACCGGACAGGGCGTTTGCAAAGTGATGTTGTGGTAAGATTAGGGCATCGTATAACGGAAGAGTTGTGGTATGTCCAGAAAACCGGATATAGCGAAAAAAGAGAAAAACACCAGAACAGTGTTGATCACAGAGGTAGGTATCAGTCCCATGCAATTACCTGGTGAATCGCATGGAGAGAGGGAAGATCCTCAACTACTACTACTATAAATCATTTCTATAGTGCTACCAGTCGTACGCAGCGCTTCACAAATGAGCACGAAGAAAAGACAGTCCCTGCTCAAAAGAGCTTACAATCTAAATACCAAGAAATGCTCGGTTACTGCCAGGTTTGCACTGGTGCCCTTACTGCACCTCAATGGGTGGCGGTAATGGGTGGCGGTAAGTGCCCCCCCGAAAGGCCACACGGCCATTTCCTGTAGGGAACGCAAGACTTCCCTTTTACCAGCTGTGGTAAGAGGGGACCTCAGCGCGTGTGTAAAACATACACCAGCGCCGGCCCCCTTTTGCTGCAGCTTGGTAAAAGGGGCTCTGAAAGTTTTCCTGCCAGCAGTGAGAGTGGGGGCTGAGAACTTTGATCTTTCTCTTCACCTTTGCTGTGATCTCTATCTGTCTCCTCTATTTGCCTTCCAGCAACACATGGGCACAATGATAATGTATATGGATGGATAGACAGGTGGACCTTGCCAGTAACAGATGCTCCAACTAGAGCAAAACACACCTATGAAACCGAAATAAAACCCCAAACTAGACATGTTTGCATTAGTCCAACAAACTAACATGCAACAATGAAAAAAAAATGAAGACGACAAGGGAGAAAGCTGAACAGAAAATCTGTACAGAACAATGGTTTTAATCAGAAGAAGTTGGAGGATGGGGAATGTGGTTAGGAAAAAGACCACACAGCTTATGAAAAGAAGTACAAAAAAAAAAAAGAAAAAATTAACATCTGGAAATTGTAAAACATTATCAAGAGAAGGATCCCCATCTGTAACTTGTGAAGTTTCTTTTCTGCTTTCTGTTTTGGATGGTTCCCTTATATTTTCTTTTCCTCTGCTTATTATGGGAAATGGGGCAGATTTCCTATTTTCTGCTGTTCTAAGCATGCCTTCCTAGTATAATGATATTACAGTGTAATCTGTAAGCAATAAATAAAAAAGAAAAGAAATTCCAAATATCCTGGCTCTGGTATTGGCCAGTATGGCTTGCTTGGAAGACGTATCCAACAGATGACAGGATCCCATTGTTCCCTCTCAACACTAAAAAATGACAGTCTCCAAGTTTACCTGGCTATACATCATATCAGAAATGCCTACTGAAAGGTTTTGTTTCAAAGGTGTCTCCCATCTATCCTCCTCTGGAGAAGCACTGTGCACGGAAGTGACAGGACAGGAAGTGCTATGATGCAATTTCCAGCCAGATTTAGAACCCATTTTCATATTGTGATAAGCAAGAGGGTGTCCTATACGGTGTAGGCCACTAGAGGGCGCTAGGAGAATAGGAGGAGGTCGCTAGGACCGGGGAGAGCCCTGGGAGGTCCACAGGTGTAGGAGGTTATGGGCTGGGTCCTGTGTAGCTAATTAACCACTTTATACCCCACCTGAGTTGTGAAAGGAAGGGAAGTGAGCTAACAGCAGAAGAGAGAGAGCACCTGAAAGATACTGGCTAACCTTATGGACTTTGGGTGGACTGGGTGTCCAAAGGAGATCAGCAGGCTGAAAATCCTGAGGTAAGAAGTCCCTAAAGCATTAGTGTTTGACTGTGTGTCCTCAGTACTTATAGGAACTGTGTGTTCAGTGGAGGGACTGTGTGTCCAAAGAAGAAAAGACTGTGTGTCCAGAACTGTGTGTTCAAAGGGGGGACTGTGTGTCCAAAGAAGAAAAGACTGTGTGTCCAGAACTGTGTGTTCAAAGAGGGGGGGACTGTGTGTCCAAAGAAGAAAAGACTGTGTGTCCAGAACTGTGTGTTCAAAGAGGGGGGACTGTGTGTCCAAAGAAGAAAAGACTGTGTGTCCAGAACTGTGTGTTCAAAGAGGGGGAACTGTGTGTCCAGAACTGTGTGTTCAGAGGGGGGACTGTGTGTCCAAAGAAGAAAAGACTGTGTGTCCAGAACTGTGTGTTCAAAGAGGGGGAACTGTGTGTCCAGAACTGTGTGTTCAAAGGGGGGACTGTGTGTCCAAAGAAGAAAAGACTGTGTGTCCAGAACTGTGTGTTCAAAGGGAGGACTGTGTGTCCAAAGAAGAAAAGACTGTGTCCAGAACTGTGTGTTCAAAGAGGGGGAACTGTGTGTTCAAAGGGGGGACTGTGTGTCCAAAGAAGAAAAGATTGTGTGTCCAGAACTGTGTGTTCAAAGAGGGGGAACTGTGTGTCCAAAGAAGAAAAGACTGTGTGTCCAGAACTGTGTGTTCAAGAGGGGGAACTGTGTGTCCAAAGAAGAAAAGACTGTGTGTCCAGAACTGTGTGTTCAAAGAGGGGGAACTGTGTGTCCAAAGAAGAAAAGACTGTGTGTCCAGAACTGTGTGTTCAAAGAGGGGAACTGTGTGTCCAAAGAAGAAAAGACTGTGTGTCCAGAACTGTGTGTTCAAAGAGGGGGAACTGTGTGTCCAAAGAAGAAAAGACTGTGTCCAGAACTGTGTGTTCAAAGAGGGGGAACTGTGTGTCCAAAGAAGAAAAGACTGTGTGTCCAGAACTGTGTGTTCAAAGAGGGGGAACTGTGTGTCCAAAGAAGAAAAGACTGTGTGTCCAGAACTGTGTGTTCAAAGAGGGGGAACTGTGTGTCCAAAGAAGAAAAGACTGTGTGTCCAGAACTGTGTGTTCAAAGAGGGGGAACTGTGTGTCCAAAGAAGAAAGACTGTGTGTCCAGAACTGTGTGTTCAAAGAGGGGGAACTGTGTGTCCAAAGAAGAAAAGGCTGTGTGTCCAGAACTGTGTGTTCAAAGAGGGGGAACTGTGTGTCCAAAGAAGAAAAGACTGTGTGTCCAGAACTGTGTGTTCAAAGAGGGGGAACTGTGTGTCCAAAGAAGAAAAGACTGTGTGTCCAGAACTGTGTGTTCAAAGAGGGGGAACTGTGTGTCCAAGAAGAAAAGACTGTGTGTCCAGAACTGTGTGTTCAAAGAGGGGGAACTGTGTGTCCAAAGAAGAAAAGACTGTGTGTCCAGAACTGTGTGTTCAAAGAGGGGGAACTGTGTGTCCAAAGAAGAAAAGACTGTGTGTCCAGAACTGTGTGTTCAAAGAGGGGGAACTGTGTGTCCAAAGAAGAAAAGACTGTGTGTCCAGAACTGTGTGTTCAAAGAGGGGGAACTGTGTGTCCAAAGAAGAAAAGACTGTGTGTCCAGAACTGTGTGTTCAAAGAGGGGGAACTGTGTGTCCAAAGAAGAAAAGACTGTGTGTCCAGAACTGTGTGTTCAAAGAGGGGGAACTGTGTGTCCAAAGAAGAAAAGACTGTGTGTCCAGAACTGTGTGTTCAAAGAGGGGGAACTGTGTGTCCAAAGAAGAAAAGACTGTGTGTCCAGAACTGTGTGTTCAAAGAGGGGGAACTGTGTGTCCAGAACTGTGTGTTCAGAGGGGGGACTGTGTGTCCAAAGAAGAAAAGACTGTGTGTCCAGAACTGTGTGTTCAAAGAGGGGGAACTGTGTGTCCAGAACTGTGTGTTCAAAGGGGGGACTGTGTGTCCAAAGAAGAAAAGACTGTGTGTCCAGAACTGTGTGTTCAAAGGGAGGACTGTGTCCAAAGAAGAAAAGACTGTGTCCAGAACTGTGTGTTCAAAGAGGGGGAACTGTGTGTTCAAAGGGGGGACTGTGTGTCCAAAGAAGAAAAGATTGTGTGTCCAGAACTGTGTGTTCAAAGAGGGGGAACTGTGTGTCCAAAGAAGAAAAGACTGTGTGTCCAGAACTGTGTGTTCAAAGAGGGGGAACTGTGTGTCCAAAGAAGAAAAGACTGTGTGTCCAGAACTGTGTGTTCAAAGAGGGGGAACTGTGTGTCCAAAGAAGAAAAGACTGTGTGTCCAGAACTGTGTGTTCAAAGAGGGGGAACTGTGTGTCCAAAGAAGAAAAGACTGTGTGTCCAGAACTGTGTGTTCAAAGAGGGGGAACTGTGTGTCCAAAAAAGAAAAGACTGTGTGTCCAGAACTGTGTGTTCAAAGAGGGGAACTGTGTGTCCAAAGAAGAAAAGACTGTGTGTCCAGAACTGTGTGTTCAAAGAGGGGGAACTGTGTGTCCAAAGAAGAAAAGACTGTGTGTCCAGAACTGTGTGTTCAAAGAGGGGGAACTGTGTGTCCAAAGAAGAAAAGACTGTGTGTCCAGAACTGTGTGTTCAAAGAGGGGGAACTGTGTGTCCAAAGAAGAAAAGACTGTGTGTCCAGAACTGTGTGTTCAAAGAGGGGGAACTGTGTGTCCAAAGAAGAAAAGACTGTGTGTCCAGAACTGTGTGTTCAAAGAGGGGGAACTGTGTGTCCAAAGAAGAAAAGACTGTGTGTCCAGAACTGTGTGTTCAAAGAGGGGGAACTGTGTGTCCAAAGAAGAAAAGACTGTGTGTCCAGAACTGTGTGTTCAAAGAGGGGGAACTGTGTGTCCAAAGAAGAAAAGACTGTGTGTCCAGAACTGTGTGTTCAAAGAGGGGGAACTGTGTGTCCAAAGAAGAAAAGACTGTGTGTCCAGAACTGTGTGTTCAAAGAGGGGGAACTGTGTGTCCAAAGAAGAAAAGACTGTGTGTCCAGAACTCTGTGTTCAAAGAGGGGGAACTGTGTGTCCAAAGAAGAAAAGACTGTGTGTCCAGAACTCTGTGTTCAAAGAGGGGGAACTGTGTGTCCAAAGAAGAAAAGACTGTGTGTCCAGAACTGTGTGTTCAAAGAGGGGGAACTGTGTGTCCAAAGAAGAAAAGACTGTGTGTCCAGAACTCTGTGTTCAAAGAGGGGGAACTGTGTGTCCAAAGAAGAAAAGACTGTGTGTCCAGAACTGTGTGTTCAAAGAGGGGGAACTGTGTGTCCAAAGAAGAAAAGACTGTGTGTCCAGAACTGTGTGTTCAAAGAGGGGGAACTGTGTGTCCAAAGAAGAAAAGACTGTGTGTCCAGAACTGTGTGTTCAAAGAGGGGGAACTGTGTGTCCAAAGAAGAAAAGACTGTGTGTCCAGAACTGTGTGTTCAAAGAGGGGGAACTGTGTGTCCAAAGAAGAAAAGACTGTGTGTCCAGAACTGTGTGTTCAAAGAGGGGGAACTGTGTGTCCAAAGAAGAAAAGACTGTGTGTCCAGAACTGTGTGTTCAAAGAGGGGGAACTGTGTGTCCAAAGAAGAAAAGACTGTGTGTCCAGAACTGTGTGTTCAAAGAGGGGGAACTGTGTGTCCAAAGAAGAAAAGACTGTGTGTCCAGAACTGTGTGTTCAAAGAGGGGGAACTGTGTGTCCAAAGAAGAAAAGACTGTGTGTCCAGAACTGTGTGTTCAAAGAGGGGGAACTGTGTGTCCAAAGAAGAAAAGACTGTGTGTCCAGAACTCTGTGTTCAAAGAGGGGGAACTGTGTGTCCAAAGAAGAAAAGACTGTGTGTCCAGAACTGTGTGTTCAAAGAGGGGGAACTGTGTGTCCAAAGAAGAAAGGACTGTGTGTCCAAAGGACTGAGAGAAGCAGGCTGCAAAGCCTGAGGTTGAGAGTCCCCAAAGTATTGGTGTAGTACTGAGCCCATGTATCTGTGTGGGGAGGCTCAGTGTGAAGATCTATGAAAGTATTAAGCTAGAAGAAGTGTGCCCAGGGGTGGAATAAAGAGTTGCCTGAGAAATATGCAGTTGGTGAGACCTGTTTAATTAATTTGCTGAGTGGGAACCAGGTCACCCTGAGCGAGAAGGGGTAGCACACTAATTTGCATATGATCTGCATATTGAGAACCAGGTCACCCTGAGTGAGAAGGGGGGGGGGGGTATTACAATATAGAAGATCAGTAGATATCCCTTGAACTATATAGTCCAGTGTAATACGCTTGGCTTCCTCCCTATCCCCAAAGTAAATTGAAAGCTGTAATTATTTTGAGGGGAGGGGGGGTCTGCAATCTGATAACAGTACAAGGTTATGGCGTTAATACTGGTTCATGGTCACAGGCCAAGGACTGCTGCTTCAGTGATGAAGGGGCCTTTTACTAAGCTGCGTTAGGCGTTTTAGTGCATACGTAATGCAACTACAAATATCATGGGACACGCTTCAGGAACTCCAGTATGTGTGTTTGCTTACTGCACACTAAAAATATTTTGAATTTTTTGAGGGAGCTTCATGGGTAGAGTGGGTGTTCATATGCTAGCCAGTTAGTGCATCTATATTATTACACGCTAACTGGTTAGCACAGGAATACCATAAGGCTAAGTGCTTTGAAAATATGCCTCCATGTGAGCCCTTACTGCCTACAAAATGTGCTTCCATGGTAATTTTTAAAAGTGGCCATGTGCTATTGACCAGCAAAGAGTTTCTTTACAGACAATAATCTTTGCTTCAGGAACTTCTTTAATTATTTGGTGGTAATTTTGGATTCTAAATTTTAATTTGAAAGTCAGATCAATGATTTAGTGATTTTATTGTATTTTTTTAATTTACAGAAATTAAGGGCGATTAGATCTTCTCTGAGTCCTTTAGCATTTGGAATAGTTGCTCAAACAGTTTTGCTGGCTTTTTTGGATTATTCTAACTCTTTATATTGTTCTTTAAATACGCGTTTACTGAAGTGACTTCAATGGTTACAAAACACATCAGCGAGATTTGATTTTTAGTATGGGAAAATTATTGCAACTACTCCTCTATTAAATAATCTACATTGGTTAGTACTGAAGCTCAGAATTCAGTTTAAAATTGCATGCTTAGGGGTCCTTTTACAAAGGCGCGCTAATGGTTTTAGTGCGCACTAAATGCTAGAGTCGACCTTAGAAATGTATGGACGTCTCTAACATTTTTAGCGTGCACTAAAAACACTAACATGCTTTTGTAAATAGGGCCCTTAGGATCCTGTTTACTAAGCCGCACTGTAGGCACGCAAACTTTTTAGTTCGTGCTAAAAATAGCATGTTCTAATGATAGAACCACCCATAGGAATATAATGGATGTCTCTATCGTTAGTGCGTACTAAGTTTTAGCGTGCCTACAGCGCATCTTAGTAAACAGGGCCCTTGGTGACTATCACCGCCTTGAGTGAATTCCTTCAAAAAGGCGGTAAATAAATCCTAATAAATAAATAAATAAATACTTGAGAATCATTTGAGAAGTTTTAAAAATTTAACTCGCAATTTTCCATCTGTGAAGAAGGCGATGATAAAAACAATATGGGAGTGCTCATTACATATCAGGGAGTGAAAATATGGAAGAGTATACCTGTTGAGATTCATGTAATTGTGCCTTATATTCTTTTATGTAAAGCTCTTAAAACATATTTGGTTTCATTTCAGTGATTTTAATTAATGTTAATTTAAATAGATAGTGTATTGTTTATCCATTTTGATGTTTATCAACCCATTTGGGGTTCTTCTTTTTACTCAATACAATACAACATTAGCACATGGCCATTAATACAGATTTTACAGCTGCGGTAAAAGTGGCCTTTAGCACGTGGGAAAGATACACGTAAGGACGCACAAAGGCCACATTTTGTCGCACCTTAGTGAAAGGACCCCTAAGTTAGAGTTTGGAGGGGATTTAAAAATAGGAAAAAATCCCAGGGAAGATGTGAATGATGGCTGTCCTCCCCCCAACAAAAAAATATAAATAATAGTATAATCAGAACTTCTGATATACTATGGGGATAGAAAGACAAAGGGGCATAATGATCAAGAGATCCTTTTACTAAGATGCGGGAAAAAGGGCCCTGCGGTAGCAGAAGGGGCCATTTGTCCCGTGCGCCAGGGCCCTTTTTACCACAGCTGGTAAAATGCCTCCCCCCAAAAATGGACATGTGGAAAGAGACCGCTTACTGCCACCCACTGAGGTGGCGGTAGGGGCTCCCGTGGTAACCTGGCAGAAACCAGGCACCATGCGGTGATGCCTGATTACCGCTGGGTTAACGGCGTGCTAGGGAAAACTTTCCTAGAGCTCTATCCGGAACTATTGCCGGCGGTAGTTCTGTTTTAGCATTCGGTGAGCTTGCATTGGGCTTACCACAGCTTTGTAAAAGACCTCCCTAGTGGTTACAGTCTTGGACTGTGGTTCAAGGGAAGTCCAGGCACATAAATTGAAAACTCAGCTTTACCAGAGACTTTCTCTGTGACCCTTTTCAAATTTATTAGACTTTCTGCTATTCCAGGACCCTGCTGAAACCAAGGTGTTTGATTTAATCTGGTTTTCCTCATTATTCCTGCTATCCCTTGTAACAAATGTCTTTGTATAATCTTCCGTACTATTGATTCTATGCCCTCCCATCCTCCATTCGTTCTATACATGGGAATCATGTTACGTTATATAAGATTTATATCTGTAGATTTCCCAAATATTTCAGTTAAGATATTGTATACCACCTTCAAGCAAAAATGTGATAAAAGTTGTTTGCAACAAATACAGTTATCAAACACATCCCATTAACAGTAGCTCAATAAAATATTTTTTAAAAATCTATGATGCATCCCTAAAATATATGTACCTCAATACAAAATGGGCTGATTTTTATAACAGGTTACCTGTATGAGATGTCCAAATAGGCCTCTAATTCAAGTCTAGCTAATAAAGGCAACATAGGTGGTTTTGTGCATTTCTAACAGCCACTTATCAAACTTTCTGTGGCTGAAACCCCATTATCACTGCAACATCCCAAGCCAGCCGAACAATGTAGAGAGTGAAGTACTTCTATGAACAAAAGAGCAGAATTTGGGGGGTGGTTATATTTAATGATCTGAGGGTGGTAGTACAAAAGGCCAGAAGGAGGCTTGTGTGCATGGGAAGAGGAATGGCCCTCAGGGTAAAGAAGGTGATCATACTTGCATTTTTTTTAGCATAATTACTGCCAATCAGCTGTTAACTGCCAAATCCAAGACTGTTTATCTAGCTTTGCTAGATCCTTTCTGTTTTCCTTCCAGGGTGTCTGCGCTGTTGTACATTTTGGTATCATCCACAAAGAGGCAAGCCTTTCTTCTTTGCCCTTTCTCGAATATCACTTACTAAAATGTTTATGCTTTTGCTCTTGTGTGTCTAATTCCTTTCAGTTTATAGTTTATTAAAACTTACTATACCGCCCAAACTAACTCTCAGATCTGGGCAGTTTTTCAATCTAAAATAACATAAGAAAAATTGGAAGGAACAACAATGTGTGGATAGGACAGGTTATAGCACTCAACGGTAAAACAAGTGACAAACAAGCAAACACAAAAAGGGTTAAGGGAAGGGGGGGGGGGGGGGTAATCCCTGAAGGGTAGGAAAAATTAGGATTACTGCAAGGGAAAAGGATCAAACAGTGGAATTGATCCCTGTAGCATACCAGTGTAACACCCCTTTCCTCAATGTGAACTCTGTTTGTCGCTGCTCTTTATTATCTCCGACTGATCCAGTCATTCACTTTAGGGCCCATATCCAGGGTTTTCAGTCTGTTTATAAGTTGCCTATTTGGAATATTGTCTAAAGCTTTGCTGAAATCTAAATATACCCTGGCTGATATTCAAATGATCTAACTGGCCGGAAATTGCTTCCAACCAGTTAAACCGCTTGTTCGTGGCAATCCACGGAAGTCTTGTGAGGCCACTGCTTGATATCTCGGCATCCATTTTAAAGAAGCGGTGGCAGCGAGTGGATCAGCGGCAGCGGGCAGGAAAGAGTGGGGATTTTTCCTGCCCCCAAGAGGCCACTAGACCACCAGGGTGCATTGAGGTACGTTCGGGTAGGGCACGCTGACAGTGCTAGAGTGGAGGGGGAGAGCAGGTAGATGGATGAAGTCGTGGGTGGGTGGGAGGGGGCTGTAGAAAGGGTGGATGGAGTGTGGGTGCAGGGAGAGAGGGAAGGGGGTTGGAAAAAAAGATTGGTAAGGGGGACGTACATGGCGGGGGGAAGGGAAAAGATGGAAATAGAGCATATGGGATAGACGGGGATGGAGAGGAGAGGAGGTCATGCTGCTTATGGATGAGAGGTAAAGGAAAGTGAGGCAGGGGCGGGGCTGGATGGGCCAGGGGTAGGGATGGAGATTACTTGTGGTGGGGATGGGCGGGAACAGGTTAGATTCCCACAGGGACGGGTTGGATTTCAACCAGGTTGGGCGAGGATAGGTTAGATTTCTGGCTCAGTGCAACTCTCTAGTCTAGAACTGTAACTCAAACCACTACACTCTCATTTACCCAAACTGGATGAATCTCAACTGAGCAGATTTTGTTATCTGCTATCATTTACTGTACTACTATGGTGTTTCTTGTGAGGTACTGAGCAGAGCCCAGACGCTGGTATTGATTTTAGCTTCAGGCCTAATTGAGTCTGATGGTACAGTGGTTAGGAAACACAGGGTTAAATGAGAGGGTGCTTTCCTCCCAAGAGATTGAGGCCTAGCACTTTGCCCTGGGAAGGAAAGAATTGAGTTGGCAGATTTTATATCCCATTGTAACTCTTTTAATTTTACTCAGTTGTGACTCCTGGAGTTTAATTTACAGGGCTATATAAAGTCTCCAAGAGGGAAGCCATCCTAACCCTACCAACAGGAAATTGTGTTAACCTGAGAGACGATAATTTAAAGTTGAAAGAAACAGCCTAGAGCTGGCTTTCCACAGTTGAATCTCCCTATTAACTTGTTCCTTGTCTGGCCTACTGCCTCATGGCTGTGATTCAAGGTAATTTAGGACAACAGTGTTTGAAGACAGAGGAAAGTGTGATAAGAGAAGCACAGAATGGGTATTCTAAATATGAGCTGGGAAAAGGTTTGAATAGCTATGAGACCTCTAGATTTGGAGGGTGCCAGCAAGGGATACATGTAGATGAAATCTTGAGAATGATGTAAAATAAATACATGAGAAAAGGATCTTGCAAACTAAACACAACAGGGCTTGTTCCTGCCAGCTGGCATAATTTATGATTATGAAAAATGGAAAGTTGGCTTTTATGATGAAAATGTGGATCTTATTAATCTTTTCTGTGTAGCTGACGGTTTCCATTTTATACATATTGTTTTGTGGCGTGAAACATGTTGATTGTGATGCTGGTGTTGGGCTCTTGGAGATTACTTGTTTATGGTCATGGTGAGTGTTCGGCGGACCCTGAGATGGGAATTTTCATGTGTTGCAGAACTTCGGTTGCTCCACAGGTTTTGCATGTAGTGACTGAGCTGCTTTGTGAGTTCTGTATTCTATACCACGTGACTCCATTGCCATGAATGCACAAGCTTCCCTCACCATCCCCACCAGGCACTGAGCGCTGAACCTATCAGTATCACTGCTAAGCTCCCTTCTAGAAGGAATGCATGTAGATTCCTGCTGTAACTTGCATAGCATATCTGGCTGTACAGGTATCATATGCCCAAATCTACTTGTGGCTTGCACCCTGGGGGCCCAAGTTGCATTCTCTTTCTGTGGGTGGAGGGGAGAGGACCCTTAATAAGTGATACCTGAGGATCAGAAGCAACATGTGGGCACATGGCATTTTGGAACAAATCTGAGGAAGGAATTTTGACTTGCTTAGAGAAGTTTAATATTGTTAAAACTTGAGTCTTGATGGACTGATGGAGTGCTTACTTGAGGGACAAAAGCTGGATGTCAGTGCCCTTCATGAACTGGGTTACAGCATTAATTATGGTAAAGTGTATGTAGAAGTTGGAAGCTATTTCCTTGTTTTTTTGTGGACTGAAGAGTAGGCATGTACACTGCACTAATGCAGGTATTTATAAAAGTACCTGCATAAAGGATAGAGTTCACCCAAGTACATCAGAAGGGAAGGTAAGGGAAATGGGACTTGATAAACCGCCTTTCTGTGGTATTTTGCAGCTACATTCAAAGCAGTTTACATATATACAGGTACTTATTTTGTACCAGGGGCAGTGGAGGGTTAAGTGACTTGCCCACAGTCACAAGGAGCTGCAGTGGGAATCGAACCCAGTTCCCCAGGATCAAAGTCCGCTGCACTACTAGGCTAGGCTACTCCTAAATATAATCATATGGCATAGTATGTACACCTTGCAAATCTGTTTTTTTCAGACAGCAAGTAGCAAAAACAAGGTATTTAATGCAAACCACAAAGCTTATTTACACGGCCCCTTTCGAGGTCTCATCGGATTCTTTGACATCTCCTGAAAATTTTGGTTTTGACAGGATGTCAAACACAAATGTTATGGGGGAGGAGAATTGGTTAGGTGAGTGGGAGAGAGGAAGACTCTTGCAGACATGGTGGTCTCATAAGACTTCTGCCTTCCTGATCGCCATCATGTTCTTCCAAATCCAAAAGAAGCCTGGTTAGAATCAACCCGCCATTGCCCTTTTTATTTCAAGGCACTTACTTATTTGCTGGAATTCTCTTCCACTTTTTCTTCGTTCAGAATTAGCTTTTAAAACGTTTAAGGTAATCAATAGAAATCAAACAAAAGTAAAACATGGAAAAGAAAATAAGATGATACCTTTTTTATTGGACATAACTTAATAAAGTTCTTGATTAGCTTTCGAAGGTTGCCCTTCTTCATCAGATCAGAAATAAGCAAATGTAAGGATCAAAAAAAACGTTTAAGAAAGCCCTAAAGGCCTATTTGAACAGGCATTTAATTTAGTACATTAAAGGATGTTGAGCGTATATTGTACCATCTCCATTGTTTGTTCCTTTTCCCTTGCATAATCCCAGTTTTTCCTACCCTTCTGGATTACCCCCTTCCCTTAACCCTTTTTGTGTTTGCTTGTTTCACTTCTTTTACCGGTTAGCTTGTTTTACCATTGAGTGTTATAATCTGTCCTATCCACACACTGTAGTTCCTTTCAGTTTTTCTCATCTTGTTGCTGTTTTAGATTGTAAACTGCCCAGATCTGCGAGTTAGTTTGGGCAGTGTAATAAGTTTTCATAAACTATAAACTGAAAGGACTTAGACACACTAGAGCCAAAGCATAAATTTAAGGAAAGGGTCCAGCCTGTGCAGTGTAGAATATTGTCACTATACTAGGAGGGATAAATACACCCAGAACCAAAACAGCAGGTACCACCTAAAACTCTATTTCAGTGGCATTCAGCTTCACCTATGAGGGTGCTACTGTTGCCGCCCCACCCCTCTGAGAAACTGGGCCCGAGTAGGTTAACCAATTGATATGACTGTCAGTCCTGTGGTTGTGCCTGTCACTACTAATCTTTACAAAACACAGAGACCGTACTGCATTACCTCTGTGGTTCTGATGCGTGCTTGCATACATATATGCCCATCTGTGACACTTATTGCCTAAAAATCTTTATTGGATAACCTGTATGAGTACAAAAAAACAAAAAATTAAAAGCAGCAAAAGAACTTTATTTTAGGGTAGAATTTACTTTTGCACAGTGATGGCTGCAGTTCTGTATGTGGAAAGCAGAATGCTCACTTCATGCTGTGCACTTTACCTGGGCAGGGTAGCAAGCCCATGTGCCTTCAGAGTTTATCAGTGATACAGCACAGAACTCGGTGACTGCAGGCCTTTGCACAGGTTATGACCATCTTCCCCTGCCCCCTCCATGCACTGAAAACTGTGACCTCAGTGGGGCAGGATACTGTCACCATGTGAATTCCTCCTGTGTAGTGCTATATACCTTGAAGTGTAATATGTGTAGAGAAAGTACATATGGAGAGAGCTGTAATATATACATTGGGTTTCAGTAACTTGGGATGCAGTACAATGTGCTCAGAATACCTTTGAGAAAAAAAAAAGTGTGTGTGGGGGGGGGGGGGGGGGAATCTTTCAAATGCAGTAGTTAAAGCAGCAGTGCCATCAAAATAAAGGGGCCCGTTTACCAAGCTGCCCTAAGAAATGGCTTAGCACTTCCTAATAGGGCTCTTTCCTGCATGTTAAGCTCATTTCTAGTGTGGCAGTAAAATTGGCTTTTTTTCTAGTCATTTTTTTTCTGGCCATGTGCTGATGTTAGCATTAGCGTGTGGCCATTTAAAAAAATTGACATAGGAGCACTTACTGCCTCCTGTTTAAGAGGCACTAAGGGCCCCTTTTACTAAGTTGTGGTAAAAGCAGGGCTTTTTTTGAGGGGGTACTTGGGGGTACTGAGTACTGGCACCTTTTCCATTGTCTGTTAAAATTGACCCATGGTCCCCAAGTTTTAATGAAAGAGCTCAGGCTCTACACACCAATTCTGCCTTGTCATAGATTCTGTGACTGGTTGCAGGGGGCCTGGCTATTGTGAGGTGGGTCCCTCAGTGATCACCCCACCCTTGAAGGGTGACCTGGCATTTGAGTACCGGCACCTTTTTTGCTAGAAAAAACACACTGGGTAAAAGGGATCCTGTGCTAGCATCAGTGCGCGTTTTTGATGCGTGCACAGTCCCCTTTTACTGCAGTGGGTGAAAAGGTGGAAAAAAGAAATGGCCGTGCGGTAAGTTTGCACTTGCCGCGCAGCCATTTCAGGGGGGAGCTGTTAACTGCCACCCATTGAGGTGGTGGTAAGGTCTCCCGTGCTAACCCAGCGGCAACCCCCTGCGGTGATAATTTTTGAAAAATTCCAGCAGCGCTGGAAATGCCGTGCGCTGGGGACAGAACTATCACCGGCAGCCGCATTAAGCCTGCATTAGTTCAGGGTTGCTGCACAGCAGTCCTTTAGTAAAAAGGCCTCTAAGTCCCGTATTAATCAGTTAGCACATGCTAGCTGAATGTCACCTCCATGCTCATTCTTTACCCCTGATAGGATCCCTCCCCCCTCCCAATATTTTTAACAGATATTGTGCGCATAACTTGTGCAAATGGCAAAACTAAGACGGAATGCTTTAGCGTGTCCCATGTTAGGCCTTTTGCTGTATTATGCGCACAGTAGCACCTAAAGCAGCTTTATAAAAGGGCCCCAAAGTTAGTGAATTAATTTGCCATTTAAAATCTGTCACATTTCTCATCCCGATAGTTCTCTTTTTGTCTGGAGGAGTTATTGATATTGAGAAATTTTGAAAGCTGTTCTGTTCAGCCATTCCCACTGTATATGAACCTGAGCATGTATGCGGTCCTTTTACAAAGCTGCGGCAGAAGGCGTTGGTGCGTGTTTTTGACACGCACCGAGGCCCCCTTTTACTGCAGCAGCTAAAAGGTAGAGTTTTAAAAAAAATTAAATGGACATGCGGCAAGTGAAGCACTTGCCACACAGCTATTTCGGGTGGGAACACTTACCGCCACCCATTTAGGTGGCAGTAAGGGCTCCTGCGATTCCCCGATGGCAACCGGGCAGCGCGCGGGACTGCCTGATTACCGCCGGGTACACACCAGCACATGCTGGGGGTGGGAACTACCACTGGGGTGCTGCGGTAGCCAGGTAGTACTTCCCTTTTAGCGAGTGGTAAGCCCTTGTTGGGCTTACCGCTGCTTTGTAAAAAGGCCCCTAAGCGAAGTGTCACTGATGCAGAAAAACTTTAGAGGTACATTCTAGGAAAAAGATCTGTAAAAACCTTATCTATCTATAATAAAAGGCAAATACCTTTTTTTTTATTTTAGAAGAAAAATGAAGTTAACAAAATTTATATATATATATACATATATACACACACACACGCCAAACGTCTAAAGGGAGAAGTTATCAATGTGTTAACCCCAGTTATTAGTTACTAAACCCCCTGTTTATAAATCTGTGCTAACGGCTGCTGGTGTACTAATTCTGACACAACCCGGCTATGTCGTGTGGCTTTGCAAACGTGGGGGGGGGGGAGGTAAGTCTCATTGCATAAAATGGGACCTCTGCTAAAATCACAAACAGGAAAAAGTAAGGATGGATAATGTTCTTCCACACATAAAACAATTTATTGTAAAGGTAGCATATATGTTGAAATCTGACACGGGATCGTGTTTTGGTGGTTAAAAGCCACCTGCCTCAGAGGTTACACAATCTATACAATGTCAGAGAGGTCCAATTGAAGCAATGGTGCAGAAAATTAAAACCAGTACCTGCTCACCCAGTTTTGCTGCGCTGAGAATCATAGTTGCAAAGGCCATGAGCGTGGAGACACTAGCATGAGTTAGTGGTAAAATATCACATCTTAATGGTAGTCCACATTGATAACTACGACCCTAAATGCTTTAAAAACAATTCTGCAAGAGGTCGCGAATATGTAGAGAGTCACCGATATTTTGCCCCATGCATATGGATTATACGTTTAACTCAGACGTCAAAGCACCAGGTATAATTTGGGGTGTCAAAGCCAAACGTATAAACTGTTGGGTCAGTGTTTAAACTTGTCAGTTGGCATTTCTTGTCAATGCCAGCTGTGAAATTTAAACATATATTCAGATGTTCGGCACAAGTCGCTATTCAAATACCAGCTCTGAATATCCAGGTATTCTGCTGACTGCTGCCGTTATCTGGATAACAACAATCTGAATAATTATTAGGTGTATCATTAGTATTATTCTAACATTGTATTATATCTCTGGTATTTGAATTCCAGTGCTGTTAGATGTGTATATTTTTGATACTGTTTCACGGTAGTTCTATTATTAGGTTTCAATTTACTGTTTTTAAAGTTTACCTCATTTATTGTATTTATGTTTATTCTTGGTTATTTTACTATTCTTATGCTGTTAACAAAATTGTAAGTTTGATGTTAAACTGTACCTGCTGTACACCGCCTTGGGTGAATCTCTTCGTAAAGACGGTTAATAAATCTCAATACAGAAATAAATAAATAAAATAACTTAGATTAGCCATTTTGTTGTCCTGCATTACCCAGGTAGTTATCCAGATATTGGCACTCAATATTGCCACTGTTCAGATATTTTCAGGCTCCTTCCCCAGACCAAGACTCTCTGCAATGGCTTTCAGTAGCATTATCTGAATAATAGGTGACTGGCCATGGTCAGATGCATTTTCAGTATCAGGCTGTCTATCTCTCTCTCTATATATGTATATCTATAGCGCCAATTGGGGAATAGTTGTGTATGAGAGAAAGACCATGTTTATTTTCAGGCTTTCATTGCTTAGATTGAGTTATTTGTGACCCGCATTCTGAAAGCTGCGGTGTAGGAACCCCAAAGAGGTTTGTTTTCAGCAGATTTAGAGCCAGAAGTTAGAGCCCCATTGTCCAACTTGAAAATGAAACAGGGAAGCCAGCCAAATTTAGGGGCTGATGCTCAAAACTAATACCAGTGCTAAAAGGGGAGTTTCTGCGTGCATTATTGTGCACCGAATGCACTAATGTTTTCAGTGCTTGTGCTGAAACCATTAGCACAGACTCCATTAAATTACATTTAAATGCACGTTAATGTAGTTATCATATACCCCTCAGCCAGGCTGGAAAAAAAAGGTTTCTTCAACGTGTTTAGTCTGCCGCAGCATTGGAAGGGTTGGTTGAGAGGAAAGATGTCTTGCGGCACCGCTTCTCTCCTTCCAATCCAACTACTATGCTTCACTGGAGGAGTGGCCTAGTGGTTAGGGTGGTGGACTTTGGTCCTGGGGAACTGAGGAACTGAGTTTGATTCCCGGCACAGGCAGCTCCTTGTGACTCTGGGCAAGTCACTTAACTCTCCATTGCCCCATGTAAGCCGCATTGAGCCTGCAATGAGTGGGAAAGTGTGGGGTACAAATGTAACAATAATAATAATAAAAAAACAGCCCTTCAAAATGGTTTCTAATGGCCCCTTCTCCCCACCCGTCCCATTTTGAGCATCGCCCCCCCCCCCCCCACGCTTCTCCCCATGTAAAAAAAATGCCCTGGTGGTCAGAGGTCCCCCAGGCCCCTTCCCTCCTCTTTCCCTACAGTCACAAAATGTTCTGGTGGTCCAGTTCCCCCCCCCCCCCCCCCCGTCTAGGCCAGGCCTGGGCCGGTGGCTCCCTCATCTATGTCAGGCCAGGCCCCCCCAGTCACTTTGGCCTGGTGGTCTAGTGGAAGTCCAGTCCCCTATACTTTAGGAAGTAGGAGCACTGATGCCCACTCGCTCCCATTTCTCTGGGACCATCATCAAAATGGTGTCACCTCGACCTGCACAGTTCATCATGGGTGGGGTCTAACTACCATATAAGGGAGAAACTCCCTTATTTGGTAGATAGGCCCAGTGCGGGGTGAGGCTTGCCATTTTGAAGATGATGCCCGGAGAAGCAGGAGTGAGTGGGCATTGCTCCTGCCTCCTGCAGGTTCTGGGGGCTTTGCGGGGGGAGGAAGGTCTTCTACTAGACAACTGAGCCGAAGTGACTCGGGGCCACTGGACCATCAGGGTATTTTGTGACTGGAGGGAGGGAGGTGGGGCCACAGGGGGCTACTGGACCATCAGGGCATTTTTTAAAAGGTGTGGGGTTAGGGGAGTTGGAGTGGGTGCTGTTAAACACTAGGAATATGTTTGCTGAGGGGGGGGGGGGGAGATGTGTTGGTTTGGGTTGGGTATAAGAAGCTTGCTGCAGCATGTGGTTTTTTTTAAAACGTCAACTTTCCTGTCGCACCGACAGGAAAGTTGACATATTTTGCGCTGAGCAGCAGATTTGCCGCAGTTTTAACACAACATGAATTTGCATGCTCATTACTTGTCATTGAGTGGGTTCTAGCGCTGGATAAGACTCATGGATCATAAGGGAGTAAGTGTTCTATGCACTTGGGTGATGTATGTGCAGTGATCAAATACAGACTGAAGTAAAACTCTGCTTTGTTTTCTTTCTTGGGTTTCACTGGCTTCTCAAATATCTCTCTCTGGCTCCAATAAGGCGCTATGCTAGTCCTTAGACAGTGGCAGAGCTGAATGTGGGCTTTGTTACTGCACTTGACTTCAGTTTGACAGCAATTACACAGCTGGCCAGTACTCAGGTTTCTACCTGTAATACTGCCCCAGGCTTCCCCCCTTGTTTTCCCCACACAACATTCCTTCTCTGGGAGAATGGGCCTGCAGTGCTGCCCTTGGCTTCCCTTTCTCATCCATCTGGAAAGATTTAATAGGATTAGGAGAAGGTTGAAGGAGCAGAAAGCAATTTAAACTCAGTTAGTTGGATCTTAGGAGTAGATAGGTTTAGTTTAGTGACATAGTTATTTTCTACCTTTTCAGTTTGATAGAATATACAAAAGATTATAGATGGCCTTCCTAGTTTGGACTAAACTTCCTAATTTTCTTCTTGCAGCTTGGCTATGCTGATGGCTGGAGTGCCGGCCCCAACCACTAGCAGCACAATTTGGCGGGGAAGGGGGCAGCACCAATGCAGCAGTCAGCATGTCTATGGAAGACATTAGGGCCGATATTCAGACCACGGATGTCAGACCGGCTAAGTCCTGCGGTTGGCAGTGAGGCCGGATATTCAATGCCTGGCTGTTTCCGGTGGCCAGCATTGAATATCTGGCTTATTTTGGGCCAGTTTAACTGTAACCGGCCAAGCTAATATTCAGCGCTGGCCGGTTAAGTTTAAACCGGCGAAAGATAGGCCTGCTATTTTGGTGGCCCAGTTTGGCTGCCAAATTTAGCCGGCGATGTGTTGAATATTAGTCGATAGCTGGTTATATTGTGCGATATAACCAGTTATCCGCTAATGCTAACCAAAATATTTGCAGATAGCTTGTTTAGCGCTATTTAACTGGCCAGGAGCTGCTCCTGACTGGTTAGATAGCATTGAATGGGGGAGGGGGATTGTGGCTGGCATGTGTCTGTGTATGCTTAAAGTCCGCTGGGTCCTATCCCTTCTGAGCTTCCTGTTTTGGAAGGGGTAGGAACCAGGGGGCCTTGAGCATGCATGGATGCTCAAAGCTCTGCGTCAGCTTTGAATTCTTCTATAGGCATGCTGACTACTGTGTCCGGGCCACCCTGGAGGGGATAAGGAAGGGGAAAAAAAGTGGCTGAACACTTTAGAGCAGGGAGGAAGGGAAGAAAGAGGAGATGAGAGCTTGAGGTTGCAGGAGGAAGGAAGGAGAGAGACACTGGACACCGGGGTGAGGGGGAGAGTAAGGAAGTAGAGAGATGCTGGATGTAACAGGGGTGTAGGGAAAAGGAGAGATGCTAGACACCAAGGGACGGCAAGGGAGATACTGGATCTGAGTGGACTTGGAGGAGGGCCTTGAGCCACCCTAGGATGGAAGAACATTCACCTATGGAGTCAGGTATCCTTGGCCAGCCCTGGGTGCCTGTCCCCTAATAAATCTTACTTGTCTACTAGAGGGTTCTGATGTATGTTTTGCAAACACATCTGCTGCTGCTATTGCAGTTCAGTTAGCCCATGCGTTTTGTAGCTCTTTGTCATTGGGTGCACTTCTACGTCATAGGAAGGTGGGCAACAGCCTTTTTATAAATCTCTCTCTTTTTTTCACTCTTACCTTCTGCAGGACCAAGACAAAGTGTCAGCCAGGTGGGTACCCTGGACCAGCCTATGGGAACCTTCTTGCCGAGGCCACAATTTACAGGATAACAATGATTCCTAGACGAAAAGAGAGAGTTATTTTTGCCATCACCTGGTACCTTTTTCCAGCCATTGGATGTCTGGCTAATGTGGGTAAGTTTATTTATTATATTCTAGTATACTAAAAGAACAGTGCTGACCACCACATTCTTCCTACTTCACCTGTCTACATTTCAGGAAATGGGCCAAGGTCTGATCGTTTAGCCAGAAACTTATGTTGACCAAATGACCCCCTAGTCTATCTTTTTTTAAAAAGTTTTTTTTATAATAGTGTTAAAGTAATTAACTGTTTTTGGTCCAGGGAAGCTATTGGTCTTTTTTATGACAATGTATGTTATATAATTGGTTATGAGCCACCAATGTTTAGTACTGGCTCTATAGAAATGATTTAAAGAAATAAACCTCTCCTATATTTTTAATCTTATACTTGCAGATTTATTATGTTTGGTTTTGTATTATAAGCAAATGGATATTGTTTTGTGGCTAGGATGGATTATAAATGATTAAATATTTGGCGGTCGTGAATAGATTGGTTATTGTCTCAGATGGACAGATCATGTAAAATTCACATTTTGTGAGGCAGTTGTTAAGAGTACGTTTGTTGAAAAGTCATAAGAGACAATGTAGGACTGTTAAATTATCATTGATGAGGACAATCTAAAAATATATTTTTGTATCATGTAGGCAAATTTTATGGATAGAGTTAATGAAAGGGTTTTTGGGATAATTATCGATGTAGAATATTATAGAACACAATAGGCTCACATTACAATAGACATATTGTAATCGACTATTTATCTTGTACCCCCTTTTTCTCTAGGTGAAATGCTACAGTTTACCATTCAGCCCTTTTCAACTTTCCAAAAGTATGGGGGCTCTGTGACCTTGGGGTGTGCAGTAGAGCCCCCTGAAGCGAACATTTCCTGGAGATTGAACGGGAAGACGTTAAGCCAGGAAGATGACGCACTTGGGATCCTCTTTGCGAGTGGGACCCTTGTTATTACAGCATTGAAAAATGACACAGTAGGACGGTACCAGTGCATTGCCAGAACATCTGCTGGAGCCATCGCCAGTGTCCCAGCCATAGTGACACTAGCCAGTGAGTAGTTCTCTTGCCACCGATAACACAGGTTTAAAGTGCATCATTGCTATATTGTTGGGGAATGGCAGCAGTTCCTGTACATTGACGTTGGGCAACCATTTGTGAGGGAAGGATATGGCATAGTTGTATGGGTATGGATGGGGCCCCGTTATACTTTGCTAACCTGCTTCAAACAAGCAGGCCAATTAAAGCACAGAAATTTACAGAAGCTGTCTTTTTGGCTTTGTAAAACATTCTTTGTAGAACCTTATAGTATTAGTTAGCAAAACTAAATCCATAATATATTATTTGAATGGGTGCGCATTGTTCAGTGGTTCTCATCCTATGTGGCAGACAAGTAATATGGGTCATTCCATGCCAAGTGGTCTAAAATTAAAAAAAAAGTTCCCACCATCATGTTCTCCAATTTTGTTCACATTTTATCTGTTGCGCGAGTCAGGTGTTAAACGAAGTTTCCCAGAATTTGAGGTCTCTAACTGCAATAGTTGCAGATCTAGACCCCCTTTTCTGAAAGGTTGTCAGTCCATGAGCATGCGACATTTACCAAAATGACATTTTTGGGGTCTAATAAAATCCAAACACATTTATAAGAATGACTAAAAAATTCAAATCCTGTACAGTTTTTGATGCTAATTCCGATGAAATACATTTTAACATTATGGATGCAAAATCCAGTCAAACAAGTTGACTCAAAGTGTGCATCAAAATTGGTCGTGACTCATCGGAACATATTTGGACCAATATTCAGACCGCAACAACTTCCATGCAAAGATACGGACTTGAAATTTTGAACAAGCATTATGCTTGTGCTGGACATAATACTGCCAGATTTGCAACTAACCAGCATCTATAACTGCCCTGCAGGATCTCTTCAAAGTTGGCACTGTCAGCGCAAATGGTAAAATGTACCAAAGTTCAAAGCCAATTATTAAAAAAAGAGTCTGCCTGAATCAGCTTGTGAACAGTATCATCTGAAAGAGAAAATTGTGCTCTACAACACTGATATGTTTTTGTTTTGCAATGCCACCGTTAAGTAGCCATTTACTCAGGTCAAAGTATGTTATATGTTATATTTAGTACGCTTGATTCTTGTGGGCATCAGGCCGCTTGTGGCCTCCCTTTCTTACACTCTGTCCAGAGTGGAACCTTAATTGGATCCTTCAGGCTTTTCAGAAGCCTCCTTTTGAGCCACTGGAAGGCCTCCTTGAAAAATCTTATGCTAAAGACAGCATTCTTGATGGCTGTTGCGTTCACATATACTGTAGGGTTTCGGAGCTTCAGGCTGTCTCTTGTTAGGATTCCTTTCTTTGCTTTTTGGAGGCGGGAGTCCCCCAGTGCATGGTTCCTTCCTTTCTTCTGAAAGTGGTATCAGCATTTCATCTCCTTTCACAGAGAGGACGAAGAGGGTCAGTATTCTTCCTTGAAGCATGTTGGTGTGAATAGGGTCCTCATTAGATGTCTGAAAGTCACAAATGAGTTTTGTAAGTCGGACAGACTGTGCTTTTTCGTAAATTGAGGCTTGGCCTTATGACTTCCAAGCTCACAATTGCTAGGTGGCTGAAGGAGACTATCGCGTTAACTTATTTGCTTGTGGGGAAGCAGGCTCCTCAGGCATTGCAGGCTCATTCTACAAGGCATACAGCGACATCCTGGGTGGAGACTACCTTACTGCCTCTGGCGGATATTTGCAAGGTGGTAACCTGGTTGACACTGCATATCTTTGCCAAGCACTAAAGGGTGGACGTTGTGGCTTGCTTGGAAGACACTTTTGGGGCTTCAGTCCTGAGGGCAGCGGCATCAGGATCCCACCCACTCTAGGAATTGCTTTTGAACATCCGACAGGGTCTTGAATAGTGGGAAGCTATGTAATGGAAGGAGAAGTTATGTCTTACCTGATAATTTTCTTTCCATTAGTCCTCCCAACTATTCCAGGGGCCCACCCAAGGTTTCTAAGATGTTTAATTGGTATGAAGTAACAGGTCAAATAATGACTGTCACCTTGAATGGTGCTTCCTGCATATCTCTTGTTCTCTACAAGTTGTCCAGAGATGAGAGAGGTCCACATATGTTTACTTGTCTGGTTAGTGTTAGGTTAGCATGTTGTTTAAGTTTGTGTTTATTATGAATTTCTCCTTACTGTTTGCCTACGTAAATACTGAGTAGCTGGACAGGATGCCAAGAGAGATATGTCTCAGCTCAGTTTTCAGTTCTCTGTCTCCACCTGCTGGTTGATGGACACAACTAACCCATAGATTGTGGAATAGTGGGAAGGACTAATGGAAAGAAAATTATCAGGTAAGACCTAATTTCTCCTTACTGATCCTCTGTAGAAGATAAGCCCATAAGATTTTGCCATGCGGATTAGGTATCTCAGTTAGAAATTAGATACTGTACCTGTAAAGTAGGATGCAGAAGTGAGAAGTCCCTTACTTTGAAAATGGACTCTGGTCATGCAGTCAAGGTCAATTGTGTAAAATAAGATGACAAGTCAGAAACAGGTTGTATTCCTGTCTCTTTGAACTATTATTGATTCAGACGCTTTGAGGCATATTTTCAAAGCACTTAGACTTACAAAGTTGTAACCTATGGAACTTTGTAAATGTAAGTGCTTTGAAAATGAACCCCTATATCAGTGACGCCTCACCACCAAGACAAAAATTCTTCTGTTCACTGGGTGGCTTTAGCGTTCGTTGGGCACAGCCAAAATAAGGTGTTTTTAGTAGTGATTTTGTATTTAGCAGAAAAGCTGACTCCTTTGTTTCCTTCATTAGCCCTGTGAGAAAGGGTAATGAACAAAAGTTGAACTGAAAAAAGGAGAGAAGAGGGGCAAAAGTGTTTGGCGAGAGCATGTTTTCCAGGGCTGCTGTTCCTGTCATCACCATGTTAATGAGAAGAGAACAGTCCAGGTAGAAGGGAAGGTGATGGAGTAGGGAGGTAGAAGCAACCTGATCATGCAGTAGAGAAGCAGTGAAGTGGAACGGAGTCTCTTCAGCTCAGAGTCTGGGAGAGAGCACCCCTCATTAGGCAGGCCTGGGGGATTTGACCAGGGAAGGACAGATTAAGTTTCTGAGAAAACATTCCAGACCAGAATGGGGGCTGTGTTTTGCTTGTGGCTTGATAAGTGGGAGGGAGGAAGAAGTAGATATGATTACAGCAGTATGGCTTTCATTTACAGGAAAATGGTGGGGGTGAGGGGAGGGGGAAGGAAGCTTTGTGAAACTGCGCCAGAAACATCCAGTCTCTTCTCTTACATAAGGTTTTATGGTATCAGCTGCTGAAAGTTTTGATTGGTGACCATGGGAAGCTGGGTGAAGTTTCTTCTTTTTCCTTCGCCTCTCCAGACCCACATGCACACCTGCCATTCTCAGAAAAGAAAACAATATTCCGTTTGCAGTGACGTGGCATAATGGCAAGAATGCAAAAGGAGCTCTAGCTGCCAGGTTTGGCGTTGAATACAATGGATGTCATAATAGTTTCATGGTGAACATAGGGGTGCCTACATGTATTAGGTGCCCTGTTACACTGTGGGGAACGCCTATTATATAACAGTGTCAGGGTATCCAGATTCCTTTATAGAATGCTAGTGTAAACCTGCGTTGGCATGCCTAAATGTACAATGGAGAGTATTCTAGAAGTTGAACATGGGGAGGCACGCCCATGTTGTGTCTTTCAGGCTTATTTTCGAAAGAGAAGGGCGCCCATCTTCCGACACAAATCGGGAGATGGGCGTCCTTTTCTGAGGGTCGCCCAAATTGGCATAATCGAAAACCGATTTTGGGTGTCCTCAACTGCTTGCCGTCGCAGGGATGACCAAAGTTCATGGGGGCGTGTTGGAACCGTAGCGAAGGCGGGACTGGGGCGTGATTAAGTGTCAGCTAACTGCTGTTTTATCAAGGGAATTCTCTAGCTGGGTGGGACCAGGACCAAAGAATTTCCAATTGAATTAACCTTTAAAATTGTCTAAGAATTATAACTTTTTAATCTAAATATTCCCAATAATTACAGCTGTGTAAAATGTTACTTTTGAGTCTCAAATGAATTCAATGCTGTTTTAACAGCCTCTCCTCTCTCTTCCTATCAATCAGAGCTTGGCAGGACAAGATAGAAAGAAAGAGAAAGAAAGTCATCAGCGTCTTGTTTCTCACCATGCTATTTCTTGAATTTTATGCTGTTCCTCTCCTTCCATGTTTCCAACCATACAACAGTGGCTTTGAATTCAGTTAGTCCAAGACTTTCAGCTATCTGGTTAGCTTTCTCCATAAGCAGTGGACCACTGATAGGAAACTGCTCCTGACTTGAGAAAACCACCGAAGAAGAGCATCTTCTACCTCCTCAGCTTTTCCCGCCCATTTTCGTTTCCGTTGTGGATTTGTATTGTTTTGCCAGTCTTCCAGAAGCTGGTCTTTCTGCTTCAAGACACGTGAAATTTGACTGGGATTGACACCATATTCTTTAGCAATAGATGCTTGACTTTGTTTTCTAATTTTTTAAGAACTTCTATTCATTCAGCCAGCGTTAGTCTTACAGTTCTGCCGCGACGACGACCCCAGTGTACACTCTAACAACATTCTTTCACTTATTCTGCCTGTAGCAGCTAAAGGGGCGGTAAATTTAAAAAATCTCGTTGGTTGTCACGCGCCAATCGGCTTCCATATTCCATGCATGTGCTTATGCGGAGACTTCCCTGCAGAGGAGCGGTCTTAAACCATGCATGTAAGCGAATCTTGCACTTATCAGTGGTGCACTAAACCAAAGTTTGTCCCCATAGAAATTGATGGCACCAAAAACGGGACCGAAGTACGGCATGCAGTTAAACAGAGCATGCGCTTATCCGACGTGCACTTAAATGGAGTGCACTGTACTTCCTGGCTCTACCCCTCCCATATCAGTTCCTCTTTGGGAGTGACTATGGGGTTTAAGGTGGTTCTGACTCTGTGAGGAAGTATTTTTAAGGGAAAAGGGCAGTGTCCTATAGACTCCTTCACACCCAGAAAGCTCTACCTAACCACTTTTTTACTGCTCCCACAGGATGATGTGGAAGCCACAGGCACATATTAATAAATAAAAATAAAAGTTAGCCCAGGCTGAGCCAAAAGCCTCACAAGGGCTTTATTTCCCCCCTTCAGCCTGAGTAGAAGAGGGGAAACAAAAACACAGGTGGCTTCTTAAGGGGTTTTCTGCCCCTGTAGGGGGGGGGGCAGTGGCAGTCTGGCTTTTTGGAATGAAAGATTAGCCTGCTTTGGTCTCTGCAGACACATTTACTTCTAAGTTTGTGTGCTAGCTGTAGGCAATCTGATAGGGTCCTTGTGGTTGTTTTTCTTTCTTATTTCATATGAAGCTCCAAGCAATTGAGAGGAAGCTTTACACAGAGTTTTAACCGTAGGCCTGGCACTAAAGGATCCAAATCCTGGAATAGCACTGTGTTCCAGATTTTATTTTTGCTTGCCGGAGCCTCAGTCTCAACTTTTGCCTATGCTCCTCCTATAGCCACTGCCCTTTGCACTATGAAATTTGGGTGCAGATATTAGTAGAAAAGCAACAAGGACAGATTCATGCCAAAATCCAAATTGTTGCCAATTAACTCCAATTATTGATGCCTTGGTAACTCATTAATTTCCATGCGTATCTGCCCAGGGTGCCCCAATCTGGGTGCCTTATATAGAATCTGGGGACTGAAGTCATACTAGAGAATGGGACGGGAACCATCGTTAACCACTGGGATGGGAATAGGGACAGAGCTCGCTGGGACGGGACAGATCCCACGGGGATGGGGCAGGTATGGGGACAGAACCCACGGGGACAAACTTTGTCCCTGTGTTTCTACTTTGAAGCCTGTTAATTTTAGTACAGGAACAGTGCTGGGCAGACTTCTACGGTCTGTGCCCAGAGAAAGGCAAGGACAAATGAAACTCGGGTATACATATAAAGTATCACATACCATGTAAAATGAGTTTATCTTGTTGGGCAGACTGGATGGACCATACAGGTCTTTATCTGCCGTCATTTACTATGTTACTATGTAATGAACTGGACTGTTATTTATGTTTGAGTGATGCAGACAACGACATTTTGATTTTTTGGAAAAACAAGCTAACATACTGGCCACAACTAGCAAAATTTGCATGGGGGATCCTGTACATCCCGCTACCAGCACATCTTCTAAGAACATATCTTCTGTTGCAGGAAAGACTGTGGAAGACAGGAGAGCTAGACTGAGATTGGGCATATTTCTCCTCTCTAGGGCATACAGAACAGGTTGTATTTTGTACCCCTGGACATTTTAACAGGGTGGATTAGGATTCCTTGAGATAGTAGAAATCAGCTATTGTTGGGGTTGGAAGGGTAGAGGGTAATGGTGGGGGTGGGGGGGGGGAGGGTTATTATAGCTGCTCTTTGTTATTGTTTTCTATTTGTAAGTTATACACAATAGTTGCACAGTATATTCCTTTTTATACTTTAATAAAAAGATTTAAATATAAAATCTTACGTGTTTGAGGCTTCTGCAGATGAGAACAGAGTCGACATGGCGGGGACAGGACGGAGACTGGGCCTGTGGGGATGGGGCGGAGACATGGTCTACGGGGATGGGGTGGGGACGGAGACAAGACCCTATGGGGTGAGGACGGGGACAAACTTACACACATACACACACACACACGTATGCACGCACACACTATGGCTTGGAAAGAATTCCATGAGCCATGCTTTTCACGCTTTCCCTGCTTGTTTGTATTTCCAAAGGTGACAGCATGTAGCCTTTTTTTCAAAAGAAAAAGAAAAGGTTTGGATTATATAATTACTTTGACTTTTCTTCTGCTTACACATTTTTTTTCAAACATCTAAAAAACTCAAAATTCATAGACTATTATGAGTTGAGTTTTGTGTGCTCATCTACCCCATGTGGTGGTGTACTGAGAAAGAAGGCACGAAAGCATTCTTGATATACAATAGGGAATGATAGCTTAGAGATGGTCATGCTCTTTGACTAGTAGCTGGGATACATCTTTAGCAGTGTGGACTGGAAGACCTGGGCGGACTAGAAGAGCAGGTTGGTATTTTCTGTTTTCATTTAGAATATTAACTCTGCATATTTCTCCTCTCCGTTCTGCACCCTGGCTCTCTTCTTCTTGGACCACTCCTCTTTCATTTGACAGCTCTCTGCCAGTTATATTGAGCAGTGTGCCTTGGCACCATGAGCTAAGCTTGGCTGCAATGAAGTCAGACCACCAGGACACAAATTAATTTTCTGGATACTATTTATACTTTGGCAAAGGGAGAAATATATTTGCATGTGGGAGGGCTACTCATTTTTCTTTCCCTGTCTGCGCTCTTAATTTTACTCTGTTTTTCTCAGTAAATCTGATCTTTCTTTCTGCAGATCCCATTCCTGTATCTGTCTTTACGAGTAATCTTTCTGTTCTGGAGCTTGACCTCCATTTCTGTTACAGCCTCTCAACTCTCCTCGGTCACTGCAGCAGTAGTCCATTGGCCAGAGCTGACAAACTGTAGCCCTGTTTTGTAGCCTGAGGTGGTGTTGACAGAGCAGGATTAACCTTTTGGTGAGCCCTTGGCAAATAAGCATGTAGGATCCTCTTTTGTAAAGTAAATACACTTCAAATGGGACCTTGTGTGGTTCTGATTGCAGATGAAAGGCAGCTGGTGAGTGGTGCTGCTCATTGACTCCTCCTGCCAACCCGATGGTGATGTGGGGAGAATAGACAGAACCTCTGCAGACAGGGGTGGCTCTGATCCCCTCTCTACTGTTTATGCTTCAGCAAGGACAAACGTAGGATCCAATTTTTCAGAATTATTGGTGGTGCTAAACCCAATGGAAATAACCCCTCCCTGGACACATACATGGGATTTTTTCAATATTGGGGGGGGGGGGGGGGGGGGGGGTGCTCAAGCATTCACAGAGCCGGCTCCTATGAGGACAAATATCTGCCTGGGACCCATTGAATTAATACTTCTGAGAAGTCCCTACCTAAACATGTGGGGGGAGGGGGCAATACTACAACTGGGGACCTCCATTTAGGTGCCCCGAGGACACACAGTGGGATCCTATTCTGTGCGGCATCTGGGCACCCAGATTCCATTAGGAACATCAGCATAACCCAGTATCAGCACGCCAACATTTGCGCACCTGCAGTTATACCATTCTTAGACCTGGCGTAACTGCAAAAGCATAAATGCAGCAAGGATGCATGTAACTGTGACGTCTGCTCATCCCCTTGCATTTATTCACTATGGACATTACACATGCCACTGTAGAATAGTGCTTAGGCACCCTGATGACAGCTTTTGTGGGTACATAAGAATAGCCGTACTGGGTCAGACCAATAGTCTATCTAGCACAGTATCCTGTTTCCAACAGTGGCCAATCCAGGTCACAAGTACCTGGCAGAAACCCAATTAGTAGCAACATTTCCATTCTGCCAATCCCGGGGCAAGCAGTGGCATCCCTCATGTCCACCTCAATAGCAGACTATGGACTTTTCCTCCAGGAAACTTGTCCAAACCTTTTTTTTTTAAACCCAGATAACACTAACTGCTGTTACTACGTCCTTCTATCAATGAGTTCCAGAGCTTAACTGTTCGTTGAGTGAAAAAATATTTCCTCCTACCTGTTTTAAAAGTATTTCCGTGTAACTTCTGAGTGCCCCTAATCTTTGTATTTTTGGAATGAGTAAAAAATCGATTCACTTTTACCCGTTCTACATCACTCAGGAGTTTGTAGACCTCAACCATATCCCCATCAGCTGGATCTTTTCCAAGCTGAAGAACCCCTAACCTGTTTAGCCTTTCCTCATATGGGAGGAGTTGCATCTCCTTTATCATTTTGGTTGCTCTTCTTTGAACCTTTTCAAATTCTGCTATATATTTTTTTTGTAAGTGCTAGTATTTTATACATTTTATATGCACAAGGAGTGCATAAGTTTGGGTGCCTAGATTATAGAATTGCCCCTTTGAGCACTAGGCACATGCCTAGTTTGCCTGTGTGTTAATCCTGCCCTGGTCACTGTTGTACAATAATGACTGGGATAAGAAATACGAGTAAAATTTGCTTTGGAGTCCTGCACACAAAGGGTTAACTCTCCTTTGATTTTCATGCCAGAGTGGAAAAAAACGACTCCCCTTGCCTTCTTGTCTTAAAGGATTAATCAAATTTCTGAAGTTTGCCTTTTTTTTTCCCTAATTGAACCATGCCAAGAAATTCCTCAAGTATTAAGCACGTTCCTTGCAAATCATTTTTATGGCTTCTCAGACCGGCTTCTCCCCCAAATTGGAGCACTGGAGAAATATTTGAAAAGCAGCCGCCTGGACAATCTCCGGTTTATATTTTGGGAGGTTTTGGCTACATCACCAGGAGCACTTTGTTTACTTTTTATTTAAAAAATGCTTTAATCAGAATGTGTGTGTGTGTTTTCATCGACTTTTCATGTCAGGTTTCCATAACTGCAGGGGAGGGGGCTAGATAGAAGAGCATCATCTCTTTGCCAGTAGAAACTGCAAGATTAAAGCTGTCCAACTTGTACTAGTGGAGCAGAGATGGAAAGAATGCTTGCAGGAAGCGTGCTGTTACGTGCCCTGTGGTTGGTGAGTTTAGCATTTTGTGGACTGACATGATTGTGGATGATTTTCCCCACTTTAGGAGTGGAGGACTAGCCTAATGGTTAATGGAGTGGGCTGAGAATCGGCTTCTTGTGATCTGGGGCAAGTCACTTAACCACCCCCCCCCCCCCCCCCCCCCCCCCATTGCCTAATAGTTTGCGCACTGGGCTGAGAACCATGAGAACCTAGTTCAAATCCCACTGCAGCTCCTTGTGAGCTGGGTAATTCACTTAAACCTCCCCCCCCCCCCCCCCCCCCCCCAAATGCCTGAGGTGCAAACTAAAATTGTGAGCTCTTCAGAGACAGGAAAATACCTTCTGTAGCTAAATTACACCACTTTAATAGTTTTCAGGCTTGTAGGTGGCTTTAAGAAATTACAAAAATGTATGGCTCATTTTGTTAAGTGACAAATATCTTGACAATGCTTAGTGTCTAAAAGTTAAACTTTTAGACACTAAGCATTGTCAAGATATTTCTTTGAGTCATCTTCGCTGCTTCCTGTGTGGCTTTCGAATGTGTGAGGATTTGTGTTCTTCTGTTTGCACATTGTCATTTTAATAAATCACATGGATGCGCTCAGCATTATTCAATACATCGCGTGGAAATTTAAGCCTATTCTATAACATTCAGACGTACTTCAGAGAATTCGCCTAGGCATTTTTTTTTCCCACACAGATTTTTCAGACGCCATATACAGAATCTAGCCCTTAGTGCCCATATTTTTTTGCGCCTAAGTTTTGGAACACTTTCTAGAATCTGTTCCAAAATGTCTAGATATAAAGCCAGGGCCTTCTCTGAAGGCTGTGCACAAGCATCTCTGTTAAATGGACACTGGCCCCTAAAGTGCTAATGAATAGAACAGGGGAGGAGATGGGTGTGCAAAGGAAGATTCCTGGCTCTTAAGGGGTTAATGGTTACTAAGTTTTCCTGTAATTCCAATGAAATGAAGTATTACATCTGTGTGACAGCCAACTGACATACTTATGATTAATGGAAGCCCAGTGAATCCCCTCGGACAAAGAAATGATTTTGCACTTGTGATGTACAGTGCTGACATTAAACTTGTTCCATCTGGAAAATGACCTCTCTCTTGCTTTAATTCCCTCATGTAAGTTAACAAAAGTGGTGGTGGTGGTGGTGGGGGGGAGGGGGGGGGGTTAACTTTTTTAATTCTCACAAGTTGTGGTAGCTTTATAGCAGGGGTCCTGAAGTCCAATCCTCAAGGTCCACAACCCAACCTGATCTTTAGGATTTCCACTAAGAATATGTATGTATGTGTGTATTTATTTATTTATTAGGATTTATTTACCGCCTTTTTGAAGGAATTCACTCAAGGCGGTGTACAGTAAGAATAGATCAAACATGAGCAATTGGCAATTACAGCAGTGAAAATATTAAAAAAAACAAACAATATAAAGTATGGCATGGTATATACTACTTACAATGTCAACACAATATGTAATAGAACATTATAATTGATAGTGAAGGGTAAAGCAAAGATGTAACTTATAGATAGGTAAGAAAGTAGGAAAAGTTAGAAAGGAAGGTGATTGATTTAAAGAAAGTTGCACATGAGGTCAGAGACGTATGAGATCTCTACTTGCATTCACTGCTTCCCTTGCATGCATGTAGATCTCATATGTATTCATTGTGAAAATCCTGAGAGCCAGGCTGGGTGGTGGACCTCGAGGACTAGATTTGAGGACTCCTGCTTTATATATTATTATAAGGCTTAATATGAAGACACATAGGAAGTAATTCTATAAATTGGTGCCTAGACGTACTTACCGCTTACACGCATCGTAAGCGCCAGTAATTGGTAGTTACGCACAACTGTTCACCAGGTAGTGCCAGCGTGCTATCTTGCATAACCGCGGGGGGGGGGGGGGGGGGGGTGTATGCATGGGCGGCTGAGGGCACACCTTCATGTGACGCTCGTAACAAAAAATGTCCAAATTCAGACTTAGATGTCATATCCAAAAATGCCCCTTGTGCATTTGACTTGCCCAAAGTCACAAGGAGCAGCAGTGGGAATTGAACCCATGTTGCCAGGATCAAAGCCTGCTGCACTAACCATTAAGCCACTCCTCCTCTGTTTTAGATGTCTTGCATTTGGATATCTTTTGTTCGAAAATGGACCAAAAAAAAAGAATGTCCAAATCACAAGATGTCCATAGCATTTTCAAACACAAAAGATAAGACATCTATCTTTTTCAAAAATGACCTCCTTTCCTGTTCGGAATTAGGACGTTTTTGTAAAACGTCCAAATTCTGATTTAGACTTTATAACGAAAATGCCCATCAATGTCTCCGTGGGTCTACAGGGTATTTTGGGTGGGTTCAATATACACAGGTTTCCCAGGTCAGCCCAGGTTATTTAATCAAATCTGTTTTGCAACTTTTTTTTTAAACATAAAACAAAAGCCTTAGATCATACCTGAACTCTGCTGATTAGTAAAGCTACAGGTGGGCAAACAGTTTGGTGACATTAAATTACTACCCTGGACTGTTCTGCCTTCCAGATACTTAAATCCAGGCAGTAATCAGAAGATGGTGAACAGATTCCTTAAAAATCAAGGATTATGAAAATCCCTGCTCATTATCTGTGACTTTGATGCTTATTGTCTTCCATGGTGGTTTCTGATTCTTCTTAGATATTCGCCTTGATAGGAGCTGCTTACGGAACAGAATAATGTGATTCCTGTTACGTAAGATACTGTGTATTGCATGTAAGACCTTGTAGCATGTGCTCTGCTCACGATCTTTATATTTGGACACATTTCTCTTACTCAACTACTTTTGACTACACAGTTTGGTTTTCATAGTGTTGTAAAAAGCCTTGGACAGTTTGAAATGTCCTGGATATTATGATCGTGGGCAGGAGGATGGAGATGGGGGGGGGGGTGGAATTTATTTTCTTATATATCACCTCTAAACCCAAATAAAGCTGGAACAAGCAGTGGTGTAGCTATGGGGGGGGCCATGGGGGCCTGCCCCCCCCAAAATTGGTTCCAGGGCCCCCAGTTTGGCCATTGGGGGGTCCCCAACCCCCCTCCAGCTAAGGCATTTGTCCCTCGCTGGTCTTACATTGCCTGGTACCCTGTCCTGTTTTCAGTTCTGTGCACACTCGTTTTAATGAAACTGACTATGCTCGTGCATGCTCAGTTTCATTAAAACGAGCGTGCATGGCGCTGAAAATAGGACAGGGCGCCAGGCAATGTGAGACAGCGCGGCAGGCAATATGAGACAGCGCGGGACAAACACTTTAGCTGGTGGAGGTTGGGGACCCCCATCAGCTAAAGTACCTTCCAGCGGCGGTGGGGAAGTACGGTGGCAGCAGGGGGGGGGGGGCAGAAGCGGCAGCGGGAAGATGGGCCAAAATGTGCCCCCTCCCACCTTTGGCTCTGCCCCCCCTCCCGTCAAGGTCTGGCTACGCCTCTGGGCACAAGTCAGCAGTTTCTCCATTCAACTGTCTCCTCCCCAAGGATATAAAGCATCTACTTTAGCCAGTGCTGTGAAATTACATTTAAAAAAGAAAAAGGCTTTGCTTGGTCCTGTTGCACTGAATAAAGTGTTCTGGGTTTGGTCCATCATGCACCTGGCCTTGATGGTGCACCATATTTCAGCTGATCAAAGCCTGTGTTTGTTATTAACTGGTATTGGCTATAACAGGCATCGACTAGCCCTGCTGTTGCATGCTACAGTACATAAGCCCCTATGTTTTTATTTATTTATTTGTAACATTTATATCCCACATTTTCCCACCCATTAGCAGGCTCAATGTGGCTTACATAATACCGTAAAGGCGATCGCCAAGTCCGGTAGATGTTAAACAAATACAATTTAAAATAAGGGTTAGGTAAGGTTAGAGTAAACAGGTACAAAAAGGGACAAGGAAATAAAGGAATATATAATGGGGTTGGATTTTTCTTCAGTATCCAATTCTTGGAGTGTGCGATGCAGGCTTTAAACAGCTGGAACACAGTTTGTCCATCAGCCTGATGCGGACATATTAAACCCATAGTATTCTGCTTTTGTTTAGCACATCAGAGTGATTAATGTGTGGCGGTTTGAATGCAGGTTGAAAGCATTACTAGCAGACGTCTCATCAGTTGATGACAGAAGTCTTCAAAGTTTTATGTTTTTTTTTTCTTCTTTTTCTTGTGAATCTCTTCCTGTTGTTTCCATCCTCTCATCTTTTTTCCTGTCACGTAGGTGTCGCCCACATAGAGAGAGAGAGAGAATAGAGAGACCCTTAAAGAAACAGAGAAGCACTAAAAACTCATCTGTTGAACACCATTTTTAAACAGCTGCTTCTCCTTTCCATTATCACGAAATAGCAGGTCCTCTCCACAGCCTTTTCTTACAGATACAACTGTAGGGCTGGAAGAGACCACAAATGGTTATCTAGTCCATCCCTAGTGCCAGACAGGAGCAGCTATACCTAAACCATTTCAGGCTGATTTTTACCCAACTTAGTCTTGAAATGTATCCTGTGAGGATTCTAAAACAAAATACCTATTCAAATAATTAGCAAGAATCAAAACCAACAGGACACTTAAACAAAACAAAAAAAGAGGTCTATAAAATAATGAGTGGAGTGGAACGGGTAGACGTGAATTGTTTACTCTTTCCAAAAGTAATAAGGACTAGGAGGCAAAAAGTAATAAGGACTAGGAGGCATGCGGTGAACCTACAAAGTAGTAAATTTAATATGTATCGGAGAAAATTTTTCTTCACTCAACGTGTAATTAAACTCTGGAATTCATTGCCAGAAGATGTGGTAAAGGCGGTTAGCTTAGCGGGGTTTAAAAAGGTTCTTGATGGCTTCCTAAAGGAAAAGTCCATAGACCATTATTAAATTGACTTGGGGAAAATCCACTGCTTATTTCTGGGATAAGCAGCATAAAATGTATTGAGCTTTTTTTTTGATCTTGCCAGGTATTTGTGACCTGGATTGGCCACTGTTGGAAACAGGATGCTGGGCTTGATGGACCTTTGGATGTACTTAAGACCAAGCACTAAGCTCGCAGTGCTCATTGTCTTTCAGTCAGAGTCTAAAAAAACCTTCCTTAAAACTTGATTTTAAATATCCCTCTTAACTTTGTTTTTGTTAAAAATTCAATTACCTTAATAGTAAAGCAGGTGCAGAACTCCAAAAAAGACTTACGATGATGGCCAGTGTTTCAAATGACTGCATCAGGGAAGTTTCTAAATCAAACCCTTCAAACAGAGGCTGAACAACTCTACAGAAAGAATGAACAGTTGTTCAGTGTCTGTTTGAAGTGTTTGGTTTAGAAAGGTCCCTGATGCAGTCATTTGAAATGCTGGCCATTGTCGGAAGTTTTTTTTTTTTCTTTTTGTTCTGCACCTGCTTTATTAAAATGTTTGTTTTTGTTAAAAATTCAGTATATTTAAAATCAAGTTTTAAGGAAGGTTTTTTAGCCTGTGATTGGAAGACTGGGCACTGCGAGCTTTGTGCTGGTAATTTTTCTGAGGCTTTTTCCTTCCATTTTTGTTGGTTTTGATTCTTGCTATGTAGCTTTGCTGTACACACCCATTCACACCTTCTTTGGACCAAGCATAGATTTCGTTTCTGTGCTGAGCGTGGGGGGGGGGGGGGGGGGAGGCAAGGAATAGGAAATTTGGGATCAGAGTGAGGTATCTTTGAAGGGTACTATTGAAACAGAGATGTTACACCTGTTAGAGAGGTTGCAATAAAAGCAAAAGTAGTCCAGTTGCCTTTTTAGGAAACAGACAGAATTGAAAGATTGCTAATTATCCCTGCCAATTGATTAGCAGGCTACAAACAAAAGCATATCTGTATACAATGCTAGAAGCCTAATAAATAATGTAAGAGGATTAGAATATATAGCACTGAATGAAGAGGTAGATACTGTATATACTTGACTATTGTCCAAGACTTTTGCCCCCCCCCCCCCCCCCCCCCAAAAAAAAAGAAAATTGGGATCTCTGCTTATAGTCAAGCCACAAGAAAGTTTCTGTGCTTCCTCCCTCCCTTGCGGTAACTGACAACTCAGATTTCTGAGAGGACAGGAGCCGGAAGGCCTTGAGCATGTGCAGATGCTCAAGTCCTCAGGGCAGCCCAGCTTGCTTTCTTGTCTGTGTCAGTGGAGCAATGGCAGAAGGAGCAGCCAGGAAGGAGCAGTAAAATGCGAGTGGGTGGGCAGGAAGCGTCTGTCACCGTGGAAGGGAGGGGTTGGAGAGGGATAGAAGTGTTGGTCACCGCGGGGAGGTGGAGGGGAAGGAGAGGGAGAGAAGTCACAATTGAGGGGGGGTAGGAGAGGGAGAGAAGTGGCAATTACTTCAGGCGGGCAGGGATGGAGAGAGCAAAAATGCTGCACACCAAGGGGGAAGGACACTACAGTATATCATACTTGAATATAAACCCCTCCCCCCGGGCTTATACTCGAGTTAACAGTTCCCCCCCCCCCCCCCCTTTTTGTCGGAGGAAAACTGTTAACTCGACTTATACTCGGATAGGCTTATATTCGATCATATACAGTAATCAAGGCTTTGGAGTGAAAGAAGCAATTTTGAGTGGAATTGAAGTTGGTAAAAATGTACTTCGACTCCAGCTTCAAAATAAAAGCTTACAACAACAAAAAGATGCAGAAGTCTTCAAGATGGGATGAAAACATGGTGTATTCTGTTTCCTATAGAACAATTTGATCTAGTCTGTCACTGAGATATAATTTGTACCCTGGCATCACAGTATGCTATTGGTTATCGTCCTTCCACCATGTTTCTGAGATACCTGTCATATCCAGGACTGTGGAGTCAGTACACTAAATCTGCGATTTGACTTTGTCTCCTCTATTTTTCTGCTGTCTGACTCTGATTCCTACTCCTATTATGTATGATAAATCTAACTTGAGTCAGTGACAAAGCAGTATGCACCAGGACAACATTTCAAACAATTTCAGGATATAACTTCTATTTACCAGTACTTTGGATCCAAGATATTCTTATGCATTTTGTTTTGTCCTGGATCAAAAGTACTGTAAATAGAAATTATATCCTGAAATTGTTTGAGATGTTGTCCTGGTGAATACTGCTTTGCCACCGTCCCAAATTAGGTTTACATATGGTAGGAACTGGAGTCAGACAGTAGACAAATAAAGGAGTTGGAGTAAATTCAAAGGTTTGGTGTACTGCGCGTGTTCCTCAGTCATGTAATAAAGCTAAAGAATACAACTCCAACGAGAGGTGGGAGGGTATGTGACAATACTTGGCCTGCTGTCCTAGGGAGAACACCTGCTACAGGTGAATAACTTTGCTTCCATATCATCAAGCTGATCAATCCATAGACTGGTGGGTTGTGTCCATCTACCAGCAGGTGGAGATAGAGAGCAAACTTTTGCCTCCCTATATGTGGTCATGTGCTGCCGGAAACTCCTCAGTATGTTCTCTATCTCAGCAGGTGGTGGTCACACACAGCAGCAGCTCTGGCTAGGCCTCCAAGCCTAATTTTTAGGTTTTGTTGAGTGCCTGGGGTTGAGGGCTCTTTTGAGCAAGTGCAAACCTGGTGGTGCCAGGTCCCTCCTTTTCTCCCCCCTCCCGCTGGCTCCGTTAAAAAAAAAAAAAAAAATTTTGAACGTCCTTAAAGGCGTTTATTTCGACGTTTATTTAAGCGTCTATTGCAGCTACTCACTGGGACACCAGGTCGTTACAACTCGGAGCGGACAGCAGGTAATTTTTACCTTTTTATAGCGGGCAGGGGGTTCCCCGATTCTTCTCCTCGTGGCATATGGCGTCGGAGGGCGAGGGCGCAAAGGGTCGCTCCCCGGGTCGCTTGAGCGCTTCTAGAGGGGATGCGGGGGTCTTAAAGCCTGATTCGCCCTTGTTGGGTGACAGTTTCGTGACCGATGAATGTCCCGGTCCTTCCTCCGGCGTGGCGGTTTTTCCCGCCATAAACGCCCATCCCCCGCTCCTCGCCTCCGCCATCTTGGCCGGCCACGCGGCTCAGACGGCTTCTTCTTGGGCCGCCCTTGAGGTTGGAGACATTAATGCCATGAACGCCCTTAATTTGGGCGACGGCACAGAAGCGGCTAAAGTTAAGAGCCGTTCTTCCCGCGCGGCTCCTTCGCGGAGTTTCGCGCCGGACGCCATTTTGGATGCGCAGCATGTCTCTCCCCCGCTATTGCGAGCGCCGGTTGAGGGTGCGTCTAGGGCTGTTGCCCAGGCTGCGGAAGTGCACAGTCTGGGGGGTTTCTCCCCCGAGTTTGTTTTGCTGCTGCATCAGGCCTTCCTCATGCACAACGCTGCCCCTGCTCCCTCGTCTGGTAAAGAGGTTGAGGTTCCCAGAGGTAAACGCCCTCGGGTTGATTCCCAGGCCTTGGAGGAATTTGTCTCCTCCGATGTAGATGAGGGCAGCGTGTCTGAGGTCTCCCAACGGTCCTTTGCGGATTCCTTGGAGGAGACGGATCCCCGCTCGGATGGAGCGGATGACCCCTCTGCAGCACGGCTTTTTAGCCCAGAGGATTTGCCCAACCTGTTGTTACAGGCCATGGACACTTTGAAGATTTCCTCTCCGGAGGACGTCTCTCCCTCAGCCCCTGTTGGCTCTGCCATTATGCTGGGGACGAAGCGCCCGCCTAGAACCTTCCACGTGCATGATGCCATGCACACCTTAATTTCGGCTCAATGGGATGTCCCAGAAGCGAGCCTTAAAGTGGCTAGGGCTATGTCCCGCCTCTATCCTTTGGCTGTGAGTGAACGTGAGGCCTATCTGTGGCCTACCGTGGATTCTTTAATCACTGCGGTGACTAAGAAAACGGCGTTGCCGGTGGAAGGTGGCACGGCCCTAAAGGACGCCCAAGACAGAAGATTGGAGGCGGCCTTAAGGTCGTCCTTTGAGGCGGCTGCTTTAAGTTTGCAGGCCTCAGTTTGCGGCTCCTATGTGGCCAGGGCGTGCCTGACTATGGTGCAGCGGGCTTCCCCCTCGGATCATTCCTTGAGGGCTGATTGGCCGGCCCTGGAATCGGGCTTAGCCTATTTGGCAGACTTGCTGTATGATGTCTTGAGGGCCTCAGCGAAAGGCATGGCTCAGACAATCTCTGCGCGGCGGTGGCTTTGGCTGAAACATTGGTCTGCTGTCCACGCCTCTAAATCCCGCCTGGCTAGGTTGCCTTTTAAAGGCAAGCTGCTCTTTGGGGTCGAGCTGGACAAAATCGTGACCGATCTCGGCACGTCTAAGGGCAAGAAATTACCAGAGGTCAGGGCTCGGGCTAGTACTCGTCCCGGTACCTCCAGAGGACGGTTGCAGGAAGCCCGTCGGTACCGCCCGGGCAAGTCGGGTTCCTCTGCCCCCTCTTACTTCAAGAGGAATTTCTCCCCCAAGCAGCATTCCTTTCGCAGAGACCGCCGTCCCGGAGGTGCTCCCTCCGGTCCTCCCCCAGGGTCTCGTACCCAATGACGGGGTCTTGGTCCACGCCCCAGTGCAGACTGGAGGACGGCTGTCCTCGTTTCTGGGCGAGTGGACCACAATAACTTCAGACGCGTGGGTGCTGGAAGTCATCAGAGACGGCTACAAACTAGAGTTCTGCCGACCCTTAAAAGACGGGTTTGTACTCTCTCCCTGCAAGTCTCCGGTCAAAGCTGTGGCAGTGCAGCAGACCTTGGACAATCTGATCCGCCTGGGCGCGGTCGTTCCGGTGCCAGAAAGTCAGCTTGGCAAGGGACGTTACTCCATTTACTTTGTGGTACCAAAGAAAGGAGGTTCTGTCCGGCCTATCCTCGACCTCAAAGGGGTCAATCGGGCCTTGAAAGTGCGGCACTTTCGCATGGAGACTCTCCGCTCTGTTATAGCGGCAGTGAAGGCAGGAGAGTTCCTGGCATCCTTGGACATCAAGGAAGCGTACCTGCATATTCCCATCTGGCCTCCTCATCAACGCTTCCTGCGTTTTGCAGTCCTGGGACGACACTTCCAGTTCAGAGCCCTCCCATTCGGGTTGGCTACTGCTCCGCGGACCTTTTCCAAAGTAATGGTGGTCATCGCGGCCTTCCTACGAAAGGAAGGGATACAAGTCCATCCTTATCTGGACGACTGGTTGATCCGAGCCCCCTCTTATGCAGAGTGCGGCAAAGCTGTGGACCGGGTAGTTGCTCTTTTGAGCTCCCTGGGATGGATCATCAACTGGGAGAAGAGCCAGCTGCGCCCGACTCAGTCCCTGGAGTACCTGGGAGTTCGATTCGACACCCAAGTGGGCAGAGTGTTCCTGCCAGACAATCGGATTGTCAAACTTCAGGCTCAGGTGGACCAGTTCCTGGGAGCCTCTCCTCTTCGGGCTTGGGACTATGTGCAGCTGTTGGGCTCTATGACGGCCACGATGGAAGTAGTGCCCTGGGCCAGGGCTCATATGAGACCACTTCAACACTCCTTGCTGCAGCGCTGGACTCCGATGTCGGAGGATTATGCTGTGCGACTTCCCTTGGACCCAGCAGTGCGCAAGGCGCTGAGCTGGTGGATGCAGACAGACAAGTTGTCTGCGGGAATGCCTCTGGTGACCCCAGAGTGGATTGTCGTCACGACGGACGCCTCGTTGTCGGGCTGGGGAGCCCACTGCTTGGGAAGGACAGCGCAGGGGCTCTGGTCTCCTGCAGAGGCAAAGTGGTCTATCAACCTCCTGGAACTCAGAGCCATTTGGTTGGCGCTTTTGGAGTTCATCCCGGTACTGGTGTTGAAGCCTGTACGGGTCCTGTCGGACAATGCCACGGCTGTGGCCTATGTCAACCGCCAGGGAGGTACCAAGAGCGCCCCTCTAGCCAAGGAGGCTATGAATCTTTGCCAGTGGGCGGAAGCGAACCTGGAGCAGCTTTCAGCGGCCCACATTGCCGGAGTCATGAATGTCAAGGCGGACTTTCTCAGTCGCCATACCTTGGAGCCCGGAGAGTGGCAGCTATCTGCTCAGGCGTTCTTGGACATCACGAAGCGCTGGGGCCAGCCGAGCCTAGATCTGATGGCGTCATCGGCCAATTGCCAAGTGCCGCGCTTTTTCAGCAGAGGACGGGACCCTCGATCCCTGGGAGTAGATGCTCTTCTCCAACAGTGGCCGACACAAGAGCTTCTCTATGTGTTCCCGCCCTGGCCCATGTTGGGCAGGGTGCTAGACCGGGTGGCAAAGCATCCCGGCAGGGTAATCCTGGTGGGCCCGGATTGGCCCAGGCGTCCCTGGTATGCGGACTTGATCAGGCTCTCAGTCGACGATCCTCTGCGGCTGCCAGTGGAGCAGGGCCTGTTACATCAGGGTCCCGTGGTGATGGAGGATCCCTCCCCCTTTGGTCTTACGGCCTGGCTATTGAGCGGCAGCGTCTGAGGAAGAAGGGATTCTCAGACAAGGTCATCGCCACTATGCTGAGAGCGAGGAAGCGCTCTACTTCTACTGCTTACGCCAGGGTTTGGCGTATCTTTGCAGCGTGGTGTGAAGCAGGCTCACTTTCTCCCTTCACTGCTCCAATTTCTTCAGTGTTGGCGTTCCTGCAAGAAGGTCTGGAGAAAGGCCTGTCGCTCAGTTCCCTTAAAGTCCAGGTAGCGGCTCTGGCTTGCTTCAGGGGCCGCCTGAAGGGTGCTTCCCTGGCTTCACAGCCAGATGTGGTGCGCTTTCTCAAGGGAGTTAATCACCTGCGCCCTCCTCTGCACTCAGTGGTGCCTGCGTGGAATCTCAACCTGGTACTAAGAGCATTGCAGAAGCCGCCTTTTGAACCCTTGTCGAGGGCATCTCTGAAAGACCTGACGTTGAAAGCAGTCTTTTTGGTGGCTATCACTTCAGCCAGAAGAGTTTCCGAGCTCCAGGCGCTCTCATGTCGAGAGCCTTTTCTGCAGTTCACTGAGGCAGGAGTGACTATTCGCACAGTGCCTTCCTTCCTGCCCAAGATTGTTTCTCGCTTCCATGTGAATCAGCAGCTCTGTCTCCCTTCCTTTCGTAGGGAGGACTACCCAGAGGAGTACTGTATTGTATTGATTTATTATGTAGTCTATCTTGATTGCTGTGCTTTCCTGTCACGAATGGAATTCCTATGTTTGTTTATTTGTATATACCAATTTTTTTTATATATATGTAAACCGTTCTGTTTTGCAGTTGCAACAAGACACGGTATATAAATCAACATAAATAAAATAAATAAAATAAATAATACTCTGCTCTTAAATATCTGGATGTGAGACGAGTCATCATCAGATACTTGGAAGTGACCAATGATTTCCGGAAATCGGATCATCTGTTTGTCCTGTTTGCAGGTCCTCGTAAGGGTCTGCAGGCTGCTAAGCCTACAGTGGCAAGATGGGTCAAGGAAGCCATTGCAGCGGCTTATGTGGCCGCGGGGAAGGTGCCACCTATCCAGCTGAAGGCTCACTCCACGAGAGCTCAGGCGGCCTCGATGGCAGAGGCCGGATCCGTCTCCTTGGAAGAGATATGCAAGGCGGCAACTTGGGCTTCGGCTCATACATTCTCCAAGCATTACCGTTTGACTGTGGCTGCACGGGCGGAGGCCCGGTTTGGAGCTTCAGTGTTGAGGTCAGGGATTTCAATGTCCCGCCCTGGGTGAGTACTGCTTCGGTACATCCCACCAGTCTATGGATTGATCAGCTTGATGATATGGAAGGTAAAATTATGTATAATCATACCTGATAATTTTCTTTCCATTAATCATAGCTGATCAATCCATAGCCCCTCCCAGATATCTGTACTGTTTTTATTCTGGTTGCATTTCAGGTTCAAGTTTAGTCTTCAGTTACTTCAGAAAGACTTCGTGTTCAAGTTTTTTCACTTGGATTCTTCAAGAGTTAAGACGAGTTTGTGTTACAGTGAGCTGCTGCATTCCTCTCCCCTCCGTTTTACGGGGCTGGATTGAGACTTAAAATTCTGCCGGCACTCCCTCCCTCTTCGTGCGGCTGTAGGGCAGCTTTGTACCCCTCCTGCTTCGGCGGTGTTAGGGTCAGTCAGCTCCTCCCGCGGTTGCGGTTGCAGGATAAGCCAGATCCCCCCGCATCGGCGGGTGTGGTGTCCCTCCCCCGCTCCGCGGGGATGAGCTGGACGGATTCCCCTCCCCCACTTGTGTGGGGATGAGCTGGGTTAATTCCCCTCCCCCGTTTCGGCGGTGGTGAGCTGGGCAGAGTGTCCCTTCGTGGGTGTAATTCTCTAAGTGCTGAGTCCTGCGGATGGAGCTTTGATATCGACATACTGAGGAGTTTCCGGCAGCACATGACCACATATAGGGAGGCAAAAGTTTGCTCTCTATCTCCACCTGCTGGTAGATGGACACAACCCACCAGTCTATGGATTGATCAGCTATGATTAATGGAAAGAAAATTATCAGGTATGATTATACATAATTTTACCTTTCCTCAAGGACAAGCAGCCCATCCATAGTCTCACATCTGGGAATCCCTAGTTACCAGACTCACCGAAAATAACAATGCTAGGGCAATAGGCAGTCCTCAAAGTCAATTAACCTGAAACTATTTACATACTAACTACGAAAGTGCAGCCTGGAACTGAAGAAAACTGGGCCTAGGGGGATGGAGTTGGATTCTAGATACCGAACAAATTCTTCAGGACTTCAGCTATCGGGAAGAACATTAAAATGTGGGGGAATTAGAAGATTGTAACCTCCTATAATGTTTCTACCATTTTCTTTCCTGTCTGGCTGGAGTAGGGGAGAGTAGACTACTGCCAGTTTTGCTGAGGGAAGTTAGGGGTGATGGTAGGAGAAATGGAAAGAGGATCATAAAATGTGAGGCCTTTGAAGGGGCAGTAATGACTAGGAGAAAGAGGCCTTGAATTGCTGGGAGAACGGTTTCAGGCTTAGGCAGGGAGACCTCATGTTTTGATGCATTATACGGTGCTTTGATTGATGTGCTGTGTTTGATAGGTATAGCTTGAGGAATGCAGAAGGGAGGGTGCTGTGAAAACAACCCCTAATGGATTTCTCAAATGTACCAGAATTCAGGCCAAAGGCAGGTGTCATGTTGAATGTTTTCCCCAGTGAAACCTGATCCATCATTTTTAACAGCAGTCTGGTATTCCCATTCCTGTTCTGAGGGGCCCTCCGCTGGCTGACTCTTAGCTCCCTAGGAATGCAGCTGGAGCTGAAGTTAGCTCAGATAAATGGTTTTACAGACCCAGAGGGGTTGATATTCAGAAGATTTATCCAGCTGGCTTCAGGAGTTAAGCAGATAAATCTTTAAAAATTCCAGCATGATGACCTTCTAAATTTTAACCGGTTAAGTGAAGGGGGAGTCGGAGGCACTCTGGAGCATAAATCTGACTGGAAAAATACTTGGCCATGAAGTTAACCTGATACCTTTATCTTGTTAATTTTAATTAGATACTTGCAAAAGCACAGATTTAAACAGTTATCCTTCTCATGTCTAATTTCACTCTTCTGGAATGGACTGCTAGCTAATCTCAAGCCGTCTGATCTGAAATTTAAGGCCAGAATAAAGACATGGCTTGCTTCTCAGACCGCCTCATACTAAGCTTTAACCCCTGTGTCCTGCTGGGCCTATTCCCCTGGGTTGGCAATTCTGCCAAAGTCATTAGCTCATTAGGTGTGCGTCTGCTTCCCACCAACACACACACACTATTTGCCTGCTGCGCCTGTCTGTTGGGTATCATTGTCTCTTGGGGTTTTTTTTCCTGTTGTACATGGAGTGCTGTTTTGATGAATTTGTTCACCACCTTGCTGTTTGCTCGAATGGCTTTTCATTCAATTAATTAAACATTAAATAATATCTGGTTAAAGGTGATTTGGTAACTTATCTGGTTATCTTTCCCTGGATATCCAGCACCTAAGTATTGACCTCTAATGACTAGGGCTATAATGTAGATACATGTCATAGTGCAGAGGAGGTCTCTTCTGTCTTGCAGGTTGGGTGAAAGATGCAATCATCATATTACCCCTATTCTTCTCAAAACTAATTGCAAGTAGGTAGGGGTTTTAGTAGGCATGGACTCTTAAAAGAATTTTGGTGTGTATGAAACTTTTGACATTTAGATGTGACAGCATGAATCAACCTTTCTGTCACATCCTGAAGAATGGGCCTCTGTGGCCTCAAAAGCTCATGTACATTATCATTGGATAATTTAAACCAGGGATGTCCAACCTTGGCACTGACTTATTCGGGTTTTCAGGCTTTCCACAATGAATATGCATGAAGCAATGTATGTAAATAAATCTCATGCATATTCATTGGGGAAATCCTGAAAATCGACTGGGTTTTGGCCCTCAAGGACCGAGGTTGGATACCCCTGGTTTAGACGTTAGTCCAAACAAACCTGCAGATACCCTGTTTTCTTCATGGCCAATGTGGCTTTGGACTAAGTGTGTAAAACGGGCATTACCCAATGAAAAACCTTTATAAATTTACTCCCTTAGGGTTTCCCTCTCTTGGGAAGCTTGCTTTTATCAACCATGTTAAAACCTGTCCCAGCATAAAGTGACAGTTGTCGTTGGGACACCCTGTCCCAGGCTTAAGCAGGGAACCTTATCCTGTGGGGTTATCCTTGCTCATGAGAATCAAGAGTGCAGTAAATTTAAACTGGAAACCCTGCTTCGATCAATGAGCCATCCAAGAGACTCTGGTTCAAGGGGTACACCCACAGAAAAACCCTTCCTTCATCATCTGGAGCAACAGTAGTGTGACCAGGGCTCAAGAGAAAGCTACCGTTGAGCCTCCAAGGCTGCAGAAGTGCTTTTTGAAATGTGTGTTTGGTTGGGGTAATGGGAGGAGACAATGTTAGAGCCACAAAGTAGTCTCCATAGGAAATGATGCTGATTCACTCTTTTTGCACTGCATAATGGATAGGGATCACAAGTGCAGAGGATGAGGATTAGAAGTGGTATAAGATAACTTTTGTTCCCCATGTACTTGCCCAGCAGTCCTGACAGCTGTGAAATTGAATAGAATATTGGTTCTCAGACCAGTCCTCAGAAAACACCTAGCAAGTCAGGTTTCCAAGATAACCACAGTGAATATACATGAGATAGATTTACATACATTGTAGATATTCTGAGAACCTGACTGGCTGGGTTTATCCAGAGGACTGGGTTGAGAACCCTTGTAATAGAACAAATGCTATGGGAAGGAATTTCCCCCTTCTCAGACAAATTTAGTAGACTGAATTGATAAGTCAGTATTGCCCAGCGTATAGATGTCTATAAAGAGAATGTAGCCATGTAGTCAGAAGCTTTGGCTCTTACTGTTGCACAGATCTTCAAGACTTCACGTTTGACACGCAACATGTGATTGAAGTGGATGAGGGTAACACAGCTGTGATCGCCTGTAATCTCCCTGAAAGCCACCCGAAGGCTCAGGTGCGCTACAGCGTCAAACAGGAGTGGCTGGAGACATCCAGAGGTAAGCAGTGCCCACGCCACTGTGCAAGGCATGTCAGGTGGTTTTAATGTTGCTTTTCCAGAGTAACATGCCTGAATGTAGAAAGGTTAAGTGACATGCTCAAGGTCGCACAGTTGCTTGCTAGGAAATATAGTTCTGAGTTCTGTAAGAAAATCAAGAATACAGCACTGTGTACATGGTGGGATGAGCTCAGGGACTGGCGCTGCTAATTGGTAAAATAATACAACTGGCTGACATCAGTGTTGATTTGTTGATTCTGTTCACACAGGGAGTATTGGTTTTACACTGATTACTCTTCTCTATCACGCACAGGTAATTATCTTATCATGCCATCTGGGAACCTACAGATTGTCAATGCCACACAGGAGGATGAGGGGACCTATAAGTGTGCAGCCTATAACCCTGTGACACAGGAAGTGAAAACCTCAGTTTCCAGTGACAGGCTACGCGTACGACGTAAGATTTCTTTTTACAAGCAACCCTTCCTTAATATCATATTCTTGTCTTCTACTATCTTTTCTTCTCTCCCCACCAGAGTTGCAAAAGAATTTGGGCTAGATCCATTACTTAGCAGATGGAATTTTAAGTCATAGATAAGAGCTGTTTAATATAAGGCCACTTGATACTCAGCTATATGATGGCAGTATGTTTTACAATACATTTTACAATCTTTATAGAGTAATATAATTTGGTTGGTAAGTAAACAAATGATTGGGTATCCTGTGTAGCGTACTTGGAAAATCTGTAGACCAGCATTATACAAATAGGACAAGCTAAATGAAAGGCATATTGTGTTGATTCACCAGTGATGTATCATTTAGGTCAGAGGATGACAGCTTCTCTAACAAATTTGATTTTCAGAATAACAGTATGCAAATTAACAAAGCCTCTTACAATTATATTCATGCAATTATATCTGAATAATCTGTGTGGTTATCTTGAAAATCCATACTTGGTGTTTAGAGTTGTCTTTCACTATTTAGTCTGTCCCAATCCTGGTACCAGGAGCTTTAGGGAGGACATCTGAATAGATAAGATCTGAAATATATTGTTCTTTTGGCATACGCTACAGCATTCATCTCTTCTGGTACCTCTCAGGCTCCACAGCAGAAGCAGCCAGGATCATTTACCCTCCCAAGACTCAGACAATCATAGTCACCAGGGGTCAGAGCCTCATCCTTGAGTGTGTGGCCAGCGGGATGCCACCTCCCCGCATCACCTGGGCCAAGGATGGGGCTGATATTGCCGGCCAAAATAAAACACGTTTTCTGCTCAGCAATCTCCTGATTGATGTCACCAGCGAAGAGGATTCTGGCACATACAGCTGCATGGCCAGTAATGGCATGGAGGAAACTGGACCTGCCTTCATCTTCTATAACGTCCAGGTGTTTGGTAGGTGTTGAAATTCCATCACCTTCTTATGTATGTCTCTGCTTCTTTCCAAAATCTGCCCCTGTTCTGGTAGCTGTATTGGTCCTGTAGAAATTTAGATTCTTCATAGGCTATGACTCTGTTGTATGAACCACATCTCGGTCTAATAAGAGGTGCCAAATAAATTCCCTGCCAAGCTGCTCCCTTCCTTTTTGCGCTGCTGCAGTAACCCAGAAATCGGCATGTGTGAGGAGTCCCAGCTTCGGCAGCTAGAGGCACCCAGCCAAATTCCAGGTTACTGCAGCATCTTGAAGAGAAGGGAAGCAGCTCAACAGAGAATTTGGCTGGCGGAGCTTTGACATCTCCGCCAGCCATGTAATGGGTGCAGTGCAGGTTTAGAGGTGGCCTGAGCCCAAGATGGAGGGAGGAGACAGTCCTCCAAGACCCCCCCTCCCCATGGCTATGCCACTGCATTGGAGGTATAACAAGGATGATGTAGATAGCAACTTATTTTGATCTAAGAGTTTCCTCCTATAGCTTTGGGCTTTCACCTCGTTTGGAGCCAAGATGGCAGTCTAATGCCATGAACATTTCTTCACACCCACTGAAGGATGTTTTTTTCCATTCTTTTACATCCTATCCCACTCACTAAACCTAATCCTTTTCTGACACTCAGCTGGGGCTCATTGACCAGGGCCTTTTCTGAAATTCTGCTATCAGGCATCCAAAATCCAGCCATCTGTTATCACCCTTAAGTTGCAACTGACTCCCTCCCCCTGTCCCAGGGACTGCTTTCACAGCATCCCTAGCTCTCACTGACCCATGGAGCCACCAGGCTAGTGTAGTATCATCTTTTCAGTCACATTCCTAAAGCTGATACATTTGAGCCCTCTCAAGGAAAAATGTGCTAGTATTTCATTGAACCGTTACAGTCAAAGCATGTTATCCATAAAAGAAAGTTATATACAGTACATAAGAACATAAGCGTTGCCATACTGGGACGGACGGAAGGACAATAAAGCCCGGTATCCTGTTTCCAGCAGTGGCCAATCCAGGTCACAAGTACCTGGCAAGATCCCAGAACAGTAAAACAGATTTTATTCTGCTTATCCTAGAAATAAGCAGTGGATTTTCCCAAGTCCGTCTTAATAATGGCTTATGGACTTTTCTTTTAGGAAATTATCCAAACCTTTTTTAAACCCTGCTAAGCGAACTGTAGGCCTCCAAGCCATTTAACAGAGAAAGGGAACCAAAAGGAAATATGTTTTTAAACATAGGTTTGATACAAGGAAGAAGTTAAATTTTTGCATTGTGTTGGTTTCTTGTGATCAAGTTGACCATTTTTCTTTTTGCTGGAATGGTGTTCTGCTTCCGTTTCTTAGCAAATGGGGTTCTAGTTTCTTTTTTCACTTGTTGAACAGGTCTGATTTTATTGTTTCTTTAATCAGAGTTTGTCTCCTCTATACTTTTTAGCTGTGGTGCAGAAACCCAGTTAAGACCCCAGCTTACTTCTCTTCTGAACCCTTTCTCTTCTTTCCTCACAGAACCCCCTGAAGTCATTATGGAACTGTCCCAGCAGGTCATCACCTGGGGTCAGAGTGCAAAGTTCACTTGCAGGGTGCGGGGGAACCCCCAGCCCTCAGTGGCATGGCTGAGGAACTCCTTGCCTCTGGTCTCAGGTCTACGGTATCGGCTGTCCAGGAAGGCGCTACGGGTAATAAGTGTGGGACCTGAAGATGATGGAATCTACCAGTGCATGGCAGAGAATGAAGTTGGAAGTGCCCAAGCCATGGCACTTCTCAGAACCACCCGACCTGGTGAGATCCCAAGAAAACAGTACAGTGCACCAGTGGGTAAATGCTGACTGGCTTCCTTAGGTTTATCTGTGTTGGTTTTATTTTCTTCATCATTATTTTGGAAAGTGCCTGTAGCACTGCAGAGGAAAATTCTGTGGTGTGTGTTATGTAAAGGATTTGTATCCCACCAAATCCCTAATCAATCAGTTTCAAAGCGGGTAACAATATCGTCAAATCTGCAGCCTTAGTTTTAAACATTTTATTGATAACAGTTAAATACAACAAAGGAAATCATGAATAAAACAGATTACACAACAACTTTCATCCACATTTTGACTTAAAATCCAAACCTTCCCAAAAATAATATCAACCAACAAGTCTCCAATTATGTTAGAGGTCCTTTAACACCCACTGACGATAAGCAGTTGGAACTCTGTAAAAGAAAAGATCCTATCCGCACTTTCTTACACCCCCACCACAACCCTATACAAAACCAACTAAGGAGTTTGAGAATCCTGGTTCTTAGACCCCCAGAACCTTTATAAGTTAAAGGCAGCAGCCACTAACCCCCCCTCCTCAAGTTTCAAGTTTATTATATATAAGACAACACAGTGAGGAGAGGAAGGGTAGAACTACAATGTTTGACAGGAAGGTGAGGGCGGGTCAGACATAAGATGGTCCTGATATCTTCCACGACTCAGTCCGGAAGTTTAAGAGTAGGCATCTTGGAATAAAAATGTTTTTAAGTCTGATTTGAATTGGGCTAGAGAAGTTTGTAGATGAAGATGAGTCGGAAGCAAATTCCACAAGAGAGGCCCTGTACTGAAAATACTGAATACCTAATATGTTCATGCAGTATTTCTTTATGGCTTGGTGTGTATAAGCGATTTTGGTTGAGACTAAGAACACGAGTGGGGACATAACGGATTAAATATTGATAGAGGTAAGGGGGGTTCTTCTGTATGAAGAGTTTTAAAGACTAGGAGCAAGAGTCTATAAGTGATTCTGTGCTGAATGGGAAGCCATTGAACAGTTTTCATATGGGGTGTGATATGGTCAAATTTGCCTGTGTTATGTATAAGTCTAAAGGCAATGTTCTGGAGCAATTGAAGACGTGTAAGATCTTTTACCCTGATGCCTTATATAATGAGTTGCAGTAATCTGGCTGTGAGATCACGAGCGAATGGATAAGAATATTCAAGGCGAAGGGCTGAAGCAGTGGCTTTATTGACCTAATCAGGCTTAATTTGAAAAAAGAGCAGTGAACAACCTAGCCGAATTGTTGTTGGAAAAAAAGAGTAGTATCTAGGGTAACCCTGAAAATATGGGTTGTATCAGTTAGCGCAGTGTTTCCCAAGTCCATTCCTGGAGTACCTCTTGCCAGTCAGGTTTTTAGGATATCCACAGTGAATATGCATGAACTTGATTTTCATATATTGCCTCCATTATATGCAAATCTCTTTAATGCTTATTCATTGTGGATTTCCTGAAAATCTGAATGGCAAGGGGTACTCCAGGACCAGACTTGGGAAACACTGAGTTAGAGAATGACGATTTGTGCCCTTTTTTGGGAAGTTTTGCTGTTTCGGAAATGAGCCCCATAATACCTTTGTAACCCTCCCATCTAGATGTTCCTAAACTAAAAACACTAGTCTGCTTTACTTTCTTTTATCACCCTCCTCTTGTTTAACATACCAGAAATTCAAGAGCAGTTTGCTTTGTGGAGCTATTAACATGCTTGCTGTACATGCTGCCCCCAGCTGTATTGCTCTGGAACAGCCCAAGCATCATCAGATCTAAGATGCTAAGCAGGCTTCAGATAGGCTACTACCTTCACGGGAGATCATAATAGAAGGCTCAGGGGTCCTTTTACTAAGGTGCACCAAAAAATGGCCTGGACACAGATCCATTTTTCAGCGCACCTGCAAAAAAGGGCCTTTTGGGGGGGGGGGGGGGCAAAAATAGACATGCAACAAAATAAAAACCGGAGCGAATCCATTTTGGGCCTAAGATCTTACTGCCACCCATTGACTTAGTGGTAAGGTCTCACGTATTAACCGGGCGGTAAGCGTCAGCGCGCGTACACTGCCAATTACTGCCCGGTTAGCGCCACGTGGTAGAAAAGAAAATATATTTTCGGCTGCGCGTATCGGATGTGCGTAAAAAATGGAATTACTGTCCGGTGCTCGTGGAAGTCGGGCGATAGTTCCAAATTGACACGCGTTGGACGCACATAGGCGCCTATGCACCTTAGTAAAAGGGCCCCTCACTGCTGTTGTCTGCAAAAGGCATTGGGGAAACCTATGCAGTGTGTCACAGTCATCATGATTAGACTGTCATTGCCTGAGTTTGTAACAGACAAGACAATCACCATCATCGTTCTGCTTTAGTGTGGATCAGAAGTGATTGTGGAGGCCCTCGGTTCTGTTGCCGACATTTTAATTTTTTAAGGGTAGAATGTTCTAGAGCCAGATATGTGTTGTGCTGCTGAATATTAGTCAGTCAACATGTACCCTTACCATTAGTGTTCTTTAGTGAATTAAAGGCATTCTTTTGCACCACTCTTTCAGGAACCGCTCTGAAGCCTTCACAGAACTACAAGCCTGAGGCAGCACAGTCCCCTACTGAGGCCTCGAGACCTAGCAATACAGAGAAAACAATGAAGGACAGAGGTGCACTGAACCCTAGGCCCACGGTATCTGTGCAGTGTTCAGCGAGCAAGGGGCAGGTGTCTATAGCAGAGGCGCCCGTCATTCTGAGCTCCCCCAGGACCTCAAAGACTGATTTCTATGAGTTGGTTTGGAGACCGAGGCACGATGGTGGAGCCCCTGTCCTCTACTATATCATAAAACATCGCAAGGTAATTTAGAGGCAGTGCTCTCCATTTTTACCTTGTTTCTCAACCATACTTCTGTGTGAACAAGCAGAATGTGTTTCTTTTCTGTTACCTCTGGTACCGATCTCCCACCCTAAAAGCCTTTAACACCTGACGAGACTAATTAACCATAATATAGCAGGTACCTTTGTAAGCATCCTTGTGTCCAGTATTCTCTGATTAATGCTAACTGATGTTTCTAACTCTTCTGAGCAGAGAGAAAATCTGCCCAATAAAAGGGAATAGATTTTGTGCTATGTACACTCTGTCAGTAAAGACTTTGCTATGCTTTTATACTTGCTTAATGATAATACACTGTCTGGACAATACTGAAAGTGAGTTAACTGGCCGGGAATGGCTGCTGACTGGTTAACTTGCGTCTCGACGGATAACCGGTTATTTTCAGCAGCATTTAACCAGTTATCACCAGTGAAAAAGACAGCTGGCAGTGTTGGGGACGTGACCGGTTAAGTACCAATATTCGGAACTTAACTGGCCAGGCTTAGTGGGCAAATAAGACTGCATAAAAAGCAGGCCTATCTTTACCTGCTAAACCATGGCCAGTTAAGTATGTGCTAGCCGGTATTGAAAGACTTGTATATTCAATGCCGGAAGCTGCCTGGCATTGAATATCTGGGTTGAAGGCCAGTGGCAATTAGTCAAAGTGCTGCCTGCCATGGGCTGAATATTAGTGGGGGGGGGGGGGGGGGGTCTCAGAATTATTTACCTATTCTTGCCCTGCTTTCCTTGCTGGGGTTGTCCTGCATATTCCCTACTGAGTTTGGAGTATAGTTAGTTATCTGCATTGAGAAAGGTGAAGCTCTAAGAGTTGACCTTGTTACTCAAATTACGTTGCCTGAAAATGGACAAATTCGGAAGACTGTAGAAGGGGGTTCTCTTGTTACAGCATGTTTTACATGCTGAAGGCCGAAATGCTTTCTTGGGCACTCTTGCAGACAAGGGGGGTTGCAGAGTCTAGAGATTTGATGGCGTACCACCAACTGTGTCACTGTATACATCCTTTGGATTTGCCCGCCCTGTCTCCTCCTTTGGGTATGTGCTTGCAGACGTTTTTTGATAAATTTCAAGATGGGGGTTTATCGGTCTCTGGTCTTTATAAAGCTTTGCAGCTGACTTCCCCAACTCGGAATTTTGAAGAACTTGTTGCTAAATGGTATCGGGAATTGGGGCTGCCGGTTACTTCTCTAGCCCTTCTAAGCTTTATTAAGCGTATCCCAGAGATCTCAGTGAGCGCTGAGATGAGGGAATGCCAGTTTCATACACTACACAGGACATATTTTACACAAGAACAATTGTTTAAAGCAGGTGCAGTGGAGATACCAATCTGCCAGAAATGTCAGCAAGGTCATAATTCATTCTTACATGCTTTTTGGGGCTGTCCGAAGATAAAAAATTTCTGGAGAGCTGTCTTAATTTATCTTGGGAGGTTATTAGGACATGAGTTGCCATTCTCCCCAGCAGCGCTATTACTGGATAAATATGAAGCCTTTCGTATCCCCAATCGTTCACAGGTATTGTTTCTCCGCAAAGCAGGGGTCATGGGTAAACCATTCTCGGTGTGTGGGTTGGGGATTATATAGTAAAAGCAGCCCATAGGTAGGAAGTTCTTCATGTGAATCTGCATAAAGCAGACTGTGTCAGGAAATATGCTCACTTACCTTGGAGGCAGAAATGATACTTTAAAAATTCTGTATTTATCAATCGAAAATGAGCTGTGAGAATAATTGGGTTAATACTGAGCTGTGGCAGATACCTGGATAGGGCGGTCAGTGTTGGCAGTATTGTTGGGCCCGCTATCTGGATAAAGTTAGTTAGGACAGCCGTTTCACTGACTTAACTTTATCTGGATACTCGTTATCCAGTTAGTGGTCTGATTATTGCTGCAAACCAGATAACTCTGCCCTCATTCCGGCCCCATATTGCCCAGCACAGTCCAGATGTGAGGTAATTCTTTAGATAGTAATATTTATGCATGCATTCCACTTGTAATTGTTTAGAATATTAGCATATACGCACTTATATGCCAGCTAAGCACGCTTCTGCCAGTACCTGCTTAACTTACATGGTGGTTATTTGAAGAGGCATACAGAGGAATGGACCACGGGCAGAACACACCATATAACTTACAGAATACTTTAAGTTAAGCAGGTATCGGCCATATTTAGATGCTAACACTTACACAGGCCCTATGGCTGGCATACTACTACTACTTAATCATTTATGTAGTGCTACTAGACGTACGCAGTGCTGTACACTAAACATATAAGAGACAGTCTCTGCTCGACAGAGCTTACAATCTAACCAAGACAATCAGGACAAATAAGGGATAAGGGAATTACTTAAGGTGGGAATTAGACATGAGTACTGAACAAGTGAATATTTATTTATTTATATTTTGCTCACACCTTTTTCCAGTAGTAGCTCAAGGTGAGTTACATTCAGGTACACTGGATATTTCTCTGTCTCAGGAGGGCTCACAATCAAGTTTGTACTTGAGGCAATGGAGGGTTAAGATCACAAGGAGCAGCAGCGGGATTTGAACCGGCCACCTCTGGATTGCAAGACCGGTGCTCTAACCACAAGGCCAAAAAGGTGGGCTTTTAGGACAGCTTTGAAGACAGCCAGAGCTGGAGCTTGACGTACTGACTCAGGAAGTCTATTCCAGGCATATGGTGCAGCAAGATAAAAGGAATGGAATCTGGAGTTAGCATTGGATGCGAAGAGTGCAGATAAGAGAGATTTACCCGATGAAAAGAGTTCACGGGGAGGAGTGTAGGGAGAGATAAGAGTAGAGAGGCACTGAGCTGCAGAGTCAATGCACTTGTAAGTCAATAAGAAGAGTACATGCTCTTACCTAAATGGTAAACGTGTATATGCCCGGTTACATTAGTATTCTGTAAAGGATGTCTACTTTCCTTTATGGAATATGCTCCTACCATACGCTCTCCGGGAACCTAATACTAGACGCCTTGCTATAGAATTGTTCCCATAGTGCTAGGTTGGTCTGTAAGAATATTCAGCTTTGCTATCCATATAGTGTCACTGAATACAACGGTCTGCAGCACTTACCTGGATAACAGGTGCTGCTAACCAGATAAGTGCCACTTATTATTGACTCCGATATTTCTGTGGAGAACAGAAGAGAAGCAGACCATATGAAAAACACCGTCTTTATTTATCTCTTTTAACTCCCAGGTCTAAACAAGGTCGCCTGTCATGGCCATGTTTCGCCAAATGGCTGCCTTGGAGAGGGGATGAATACCAGCTGGTACGAAATCTCAAGCAACTTGGTTAACAACCCTGAAAAAGAGGAGGGGTGATGCTGAAAGGGGGGAGGGGAGATAGGGACACAGAGGGGGTGATGTTGAAAAAGGGGAGGGGGTAGGCACACAGAGGAGGTGATGCTGAAAAGGGGAAGGGGAGATAGGCATACAGAGGGGGGGTGATGCTGAAAAGGGGGAGGGGATAGGAGCAAAGAAGGAGGGGGGGGGGCAATGCTGTTTTTATCAGTTTGATGAAGCTTGAGATTTCACACCATCTGGTATTCATCCGTCCCTGATGCAGCCATTTGGTGAAACATGGCTGTGTCAAGCTACCTTGTTTAGACCTGGGAATTAAAAGTGGCAAATAAAGATTGTGTTTTTCATATGGTCTACTTCTCTTCTGTTCTCCATATTGGATTTCTTGGACCATTTGCCTTGTTTTCTCAGCCAAATATTTCTCTGTCACTCCTTTCTGTAGGAGTACACACCGTTTTATACACTGAGCAGTTTGGCCACAATACTACTACTACAACAAAGGGATGTTTAGCTGTGTTGGAAAGCCATTGAGAAGTGACTGTTGACCTGAATTTTTTGCTTGCCTAACAGGTGACAAATGCGTCTGATGACTGGATGGTCTCGCGTATTGCTGGTAGTCAGCATCGTCTGACGCTAACCAAATTGGATCCTGGGAGTTTGTACGAGGTGGAGATGGCAGCCCACAACTGTGCTGGAGAGGGACAGACAGCAATGGTGACATTTAGGACAGGTAAAAATAAAACGGCTTCCTACCTTTCCCCTTTAAGTAGAACACACAGGCTTTACTGAATGCAAAAATGCCAAATTAGTTGGTGGTGATTGGGGTTAGCTTTGTAATTGAAAAGTGGTGGAATCTTAAAGGATCCGCACAAACCACACAAGCAAACACCCACAGAAGGTGAGCTCTCCACAGGAAAACCAACGGTAGACAAAACAAACAGTGGATCCAATAAAAGTCCTCTCACAATGAGTGTCTTCCTGAACAAGGTCTTTATTAACAATAGCACAATTGACCCGACACGTGACGTGTTTCGGCCGTGAGGCCTGCGTCAGGGGTCTAGTATTATCTGAAGAAAAAATGCCTTGTGGGTCAGGTGAAAAACCAGCACTAAAACGGCTAAAAGAGGTATCTGATGCAGCTCCACATGCTCTGCTCCTTAGACAGAACAACAAGGCAGAGTCAGAATTCAGAGGAAGTAAAGTTTATTCAGAGACCTGACACGACCCATGTTTCAGCAAATGCCTGCATCAGGGGTCAGTCAGAAGTACAGCATGAAATGTCTTTCTGTGGAACTCTTCTCAACAAGAGGCAATAAATGAAAGTACACAAAAGGACCTCCGCGTTGCTGCAAACAGCAGTGGCAGTTATCTGTGTTGTAAGCTACGCTCTATTCTATAAACGGCGGCCAACTTGGAGCACTGTTTATAGAACACGCAGCGCTCATTTTTTCATTTACTGAATCTAGTCCTAAGTGAATTGTGCACTAAAATTATACAATACTTCTGAGTATGAAGCTAACACTTATATCTGTAACCATAACAGTCATTTGCTTAAGTGCTAGTATTCTATAACTTAGAGCGCAATTAACGCCTAACTTTAGGTAACCTGTTATAGAATGAGGTGGTTACCGTCCATACTATCTAAATTTACTTGAGAGCCCTGCAGGTAGGAAGGAGAGGTGGATGGTGGGTGGGGTGAGCTCATGATAGAGACTGGTTTTTGATTATGATTGCCTGTCTTCTTCCCGGCCTTTATTGTCATCGTTGCTCCCTTTCAACAGGTCGGAGGCCCAAGCCAGAGATCATCGCCAGCAAAGACCTTCAGATCCAGAAGGATGATCCAGGCACCAGCACACAAAGCATCAACCAGTCTGACAATAATCGCCTTTCCCGTAAGTCCCAGCAACTTGCATCTTGCAAATAACTTTTATGGACTTCACTCTTTTCCCCTCTGTTGTGTCACATCTTGTTCGTTGACCTTTGAAATGTGTGAGTGCCCCAGAGGTCTCGTGTTCTCCAAAACCATGCCAAAACAATTACAGACTACATGATGATCCTGTCCCTAAGGAGACATGAACAACTGCTATCCTATTAACAGTTTACACTATTTTCTTTCTTTTTTTTTTTTTAAGCCTGGTAGTTTCCTCGTTTTCTCTTGTTTTTTGGGCACCCAGCTCAATCTAGCCTGAATTCTGTTGAGGATTGAGATGCAGGGAATCTTTATTTGTAGCTGTCCAGGGTTTTCCCCCATTTTTAACTCTTGCCCACATGATGCAGGACACAGTTGAGGTATATAGGTAGAGCCTGTGTATTCTTAATACTAGATTTCCTGAAGGCCATGGGTACTGAAACAGCAGAGTATGGTATAGGCCAGCAGTCCCATGGTGGATAGAGATGAAAATGAAATCTGGAGTCTTGAAATTTAGTTTGTTATTATAACATTTTGTCCACAGCACCAGAAGCTCCAGACCGCCCTACTATTTCCACAGCATCCGAGACATCGGTGTATGTGACATGGATTCCTCGGGGAAACGGTGGCTTCCCTGTCCAGTCTTTTCGTGTTGAGTATAAAAAGCTGAAGAAAGCTGGAGACTGGATGCTGGCGACAAGTGACATCCCTCCTTCCCGACTCTCCGTGGAGATTGAGAAGCTAGAAAAAGGTAGAAGGGCTTATGTGTCTGCACAACTAATCTCTCTTCCCTTATTTCCTTGCCCTTTTCTCTCTCCTTCCTTTCCCTTTTCTTTTTATTGCTTTGGTCAGGTAGTTTCCTCCTCTTCTGACTGCAAAGCCCATTAGCTTTCAACACAGCTTACTCATGCTTTTTTCCTACCTTTAACCCTCTCTCCCCTCTCAACTAGCCCAGTTGCTGCAGCAGCTGTGTCTTGAACCTGGTATGCATATACCCAGACACTTTCTCCTAGGTGTTGCCACTGGTGTGATGATGGTGGCTTCATCCCCCTTCATGGGACTGTGAATGCCACCTCTGCTCTGAGCTGGCTCATGGAGAAGACTGGTTTGGGAATGAAACTCAGATCTCCCACATGGCAGCACATATCACTGCCACTGGGTCATTAGATAGACCCCTCACTTTCTTTGTTATGTAAACATATACTGATAAATAGAGGACCATGAGAACTATGAAATCTGTACTCGAGAGTGGTATTACATCCGGCACTGACTTCTGGTCCATCTTTCAAGTTCTGCCACTGAACCCTTTAGTTTTAGAAGACTAATGCTGGCTCTGAACTTCTTGCCTCATGATCTTTGCTTTCTTGGTTTCATATCCAATCATGTAGTCCCTACACTGATGATACTTGACATCCACAGTGGAGCTACCTGGCTCGAGCCCAGCTAGAGTATGAAGGCCTCCCAACTTCTGAAGGATCCAGTTTGGGACTGGATATCATAAAAAGGACAATAGCGCACACACAGTCCTTCATTTTGGTATCTGCTTCTCTTTTCAGGTACTTCTTACAAATTCCGTGTCCGGGCATTGAACATCCTAGGGGAAAGCCGGCCCAGTGCTGCTTCCAAGCCTTACATGGTGTCTGGTTACAATAACCGTGTATATGAGAGGCCTGTCACTGGACCTTACATCACTTTCACTGAAGCTGTGAATGAGACCACCATCATGCTGAAGTGGATGGTAGGGTGCATTCTTCAATGGGGTGGGGTGATATCCCCATAGACTTTATATTTTCTTGATGATTTTATGATGATTTAATTGTTTTAGCAGTAAGGGACTAATAAGAGAATTGGCAATGAATTCACTGATAAATATATAGCCCTGTTCCTTGTTATCCCTAAACTTTTGTTTGTTTTACATATATGAGCTTATGGAAAGAAAAATCTCTAATGAACAACAGGCTGTTAACTTCTATATAAATAAGCTACCCAACTTCTGGGCCAATATTCAGACCATGGGAGGTAGCGGGGCTGCCTTCTGCTATCAGCACTAGCCTGGATATTCAGTGCTGGGCAGTTTCCGGTGATCAGTGTTGAATATCCAGGTGTTTCTTGTCCGGTTTAAATTTAACTGGCCAAGCCAATATTCAGCACTGGCCGGTTAAGTTTAAACTAACCAAAGATATTCCAGCTATTTTGGCAGCCTAATTTGACCACCAAACTTAGCCAGTGATGCATTGAATATTGGCAGATATCCGGTTATATTACACGATATAACTGGCTGAGCCCTAACCAGCAATATTCAGAGGAAGATAGCCGGCTATCTCCTGCAGAATATTGTTATATAGCCGGTTAAGTTCCATTTATCTGGCCAGGAGCCTGTGGGGAAATCGGAGGGGAGGCAGGAGAGGAGATCGGAGAGGGTGCCCTCCTTTATTTTCTGACCTGGGCCAGAGCATGTGTAACACTGGCCCTGACACTTACTGTATATAGCTGGTGTGGATCCTCAGGCATCCCCAGCAGATGATCTCCTCCAATGGCAGCCAAAACTCCCTTCTACCAATCTCTGCAGTCAGCAACAGCATCCTTGAGACACCGACAACTAAGCATGCGTGGGGTGCCAGCATTGGTCACTTAGGGACATTGCTGCTGCCTGCTAAGCTTGGTATAAGGGAGTTCTGGCCTCCTTCGGAGGTAGAACGGGACAGAGAAAATGTTGTGCGCACCCAAAATTGGCTGTCTGGCTATGCCACTGGTTTAGAAATGAAGAAAAATATTACATGTATGTTGAAAGTAAAAGAAAAATACATGTTACATTATAAAATACCTATTATATAATAAGATTAAAAGAAAAAGACAATCTATATCATAAGATAGAGAAAAAAAAAACATAATCTGCAAGACAGTGCCGTCCAAGACTGGCCACCCCAGGGCGGCAAGACGCAGGCCTAACAATTGTAGGCATCCCTAAATAAAAATGTAGGATAGTGTATTTCAAAGAGATGGGGCCACAACACTAAAGATTCAAGTACGTGTAAAACCATAGCAGACTTGGCGTAGGGAGGGAATAGCAGGAGGATTATTTTGAGAGGAACGAAGAGTTTGTGTGGGACAATAAGAGATTAAAAGATGTGATAGGTATGGAGGAGTACCAGACTGGAGGATTTTGTGAACCAAGGTCAAAATCTTAAATAGAGAAACATAGAACAATGTAGGCAGATAAAAACCATATGGCCTATTCAGTCGCCTATCCATGTCATCAACTCTCCCTGTCACTCCCCTAGAGATCGTATGCTATTCGTAAAAGGGAAGTGATGTGATCATACAAGTATCCACTTCCCCGTGAAAGTGATAGCAGGGTGACTAAGTGCTGTTTTGTAAGGGCAGGCGGTAACTGGCACAGCATGTAGATATATAGCCAGTGGTGGCCCAAGGCAATCTGCCACCTGAGGCAGGGATGAAATGGCCCCCCATCCCCCCCCCCCAACATGCCCCCCCCACCAACTTCTTCGTGCCCCAACCCTAATCGCAGTCTGGCATCTCTCCCCACCCTGAGCCTACCTTCTTTTTTTGTTTCTTTTTTCAAATCCGGAGGTGGCAGCGATCCCCATAAGCAACCCTGCCACCGGCACCACCTTCTCCTCTGTACTGTGGCCCGCCTCCAAGGAAACAGGAAGTTAAGTCAGAGAGGCAGGCTGCAGTACAGAAGATGCTGTGCCGATGGCAGGGCAACATATGGGGATCGCTGCCGTCACCACCTTTTGAAAAACAAAGGAAAGGAGGTAGGCTGTGGAGGAGAGTGAAGGATGCGAGAAAGATGCTCCATAATCAGTGTCGCCTGAGGCCCCCATCCCGGCCTAATGATAGGTCCACGAAGGCCCTTACACATGGTCAGAGCATGAACAGATAATGACTTACAGAATACTGTAAGTTCTGTGCATCTCTGCTGTGTTTACATGATTGCAAGTCTATGGATGGTGTGACAGGCATTCATTCGCCAGTATTCTGTAATGGAATCTGGGTGCCCAGATGTCTTTAAAAAATAGGTTCTTGCCACATGGCATCAGGATGCCAGTTGTAGAAATTCCCCTATTGTGTGGCTTGCTACTCTTGTTAGAATCATCCAGGACATGGCAGATTCGATTTGCAAAACCTTAGTAAAGGGCAAACTGTGTCAGACCCAAGGTTCACATCACCCCAGCACACTGTCTGTAAGATGGCAAGCAGCAGAGGCTTGGAGGAAGTGTGTAAACAATGGGCATGTATCAAGGTTTCCATTTTGGAAATCCTGCCATTTAGCGTTAGGAGACTACCTTGATACAGTGCTAGTCGCGAAACATGGCACTATGTCGGATTAACTGTGTCTCCGCAGTATATACTGAAGTAACTGAGTAACTGGGTTACACCGAAAAAGCTAAGTGTTAGCTAAATGTTTAAATTATGGTATAAATTTGATGATATTTCGATAAAAGTATATAAAAATAGAAAACAGGGATCAATGAGGATTACGTCACCACCTCCGAGACATGCCTTGCTCATTTAGCCTTAACAGAGGTGGATGCGCGGATCTGATGACCCTCTAAAAAAGGTCAATTTTACTACACCATTAAAAAAAGTGATCTGTAAAGTTATATTGGAAGCTGAGCATTATGTGATTACATGATGATAGTATGGCATAAACACGGTGAAATCAGTTGTGTCAATGTATGTTGCATACATAAGTACATAAGTAGTGCCATACTGGGAAAGACCAAAGGTCCATCTAGCCCAGCATCCTGTCACCGACAGTGGCCAATCCAGGTCAAGGGCACCTGGCACGCTCCCCAAACGTAAAAACATTCCAGACAAGTTATACCTAAAAATGCGGAATTTTTCCAAGTCCATTTAATAGCGGTCTATGGACTTGTCCTTTAGGAATCTACAGTGGGGGAAATAAGTATTTGATCCCTTGCTGATTTTGTAAGTTTGCCCACTGACAAAGACATGAGCAGCCCATAATTGAAGGGTAGGTTATTGGTAACAGTGAGAGATAGCACATCACAAATTAAATCCGCACATTGTGGAAAGTATATGAATTTATTTGCATTCTGCAGAGGGAAATAAGTATTTGATCCCCCACCAACCAGTAAGAGATCTGGCCCCTACAGACCAGGTAGATGCTCCAAATCAACTCGTTACCTGCATGACAGACAGCTGTCGGCAATGGTCACCTGTATGAAAGACACCTGTCCACAGACTCAGTGAATCAGTCAGACTCTAACCTCTACAAAATGGCCAAGAGCAAGGAGCTGTCTAAGGATGTCAGGGACAAGATCATACACCTGCACAAGGCTGGAATGGGCTACAAAACCATCAGTAAGACGCTGGGCGAGAAGGAGACAACTGTTGGTGCCATAGTAAGAAAATGGAAGAAGTACAAAATGACTGTCAATCGACAAAGATCTGGGGCTCCACGCAAAATCTCACCTCGTGGGGTATCCTTGATCATGAGGAAGGTTAGAAATCAGCCTACAACTACAAGGGGGGAACTTGTCAATGATCTCAAGGCAGCTGGGACCACTGTCACCACGAAAACCATTGGTAACACATTACGACATAACGGATTGCAATCCTGCAGTGCCCGCAAGGTCCCCCTGCTCCGGAAGGCACATGTGACGGCCCGTCTGAAGTTTGCCAGTGAACACCTGGATGATGCCGAGAGTGATTGGGAGAAGGTGCTGTGGTCAGATGAGACAAAAATTGAGCTCTTTGGCATGAACTCAACTCGCCGTGTTTGGAGGAAGAGAAATGCTGCCTATGACCCAAAGAACACCGTCCCCACTGTCAAGCATGGAGGTGGAAATGTTATGTTTTGGGGGTGTTTCTCTGCTAAGGGCACAGGACTACTTCACCGCATCAATGGGAGAATGGATGGGGCCATGTACCGTACAATTCTGAGTGACAACCTCCTTCCCTCCGCCAGGGCCTTAAAAATGGGTCGTGGCTGGGTCTTCCAGCACGACAATGACCCAAAACATACAGCCAAGGCAACAAAGGAGTGGCTCAGGAAGAAGCACATTAGGGTCATGGAGTGGCCTAGCCAGTCACCAGACCTTAATCCCATTGAAAACTTATGGAGGTAGCTGAAGCTGCGAGTTGCCAAGCGACAGCCCAGAACTCTTAATGATTTAGAGATGATCTGCAAAGAGGAGTGGACCAAAATTCCTCCTGACATGTGTGCAAACCTCATCATCAACTACAGAAGACGTCTGACCGCTGTGCTTGCCAACAAGGGTTTTGCCACCAAGTATTAGGTCTTGTTTGCCAGAGGGATTAAATACTTATTTCCCTCTGCAGAATGCAAATAAATTCATATACTTTCCACAATGTGATTTTCCGGATTTAATTTGTGATGTGCTATCTCTCACTGTTACCAATAACCTACCCTTCAATTATGGGCTGCTCATGTCTTTGTCAGTGGGCAAACTTACAAAATCAGCAAGGGATCAAATACTTATTTCCCCCACTGTATCTAACCCCTTTTTAAACTCCGTCAAGCTAACCGCCCGTACCACGTTCTCCGGCAATGAATTCCAGAGTCTAATTACACGTTGGGTGAAGAAAAATTTTCTCAGATTCGTTTTAAATTTACCACACTGTAGCTTCAACTCATGCCCTCTAGTCCTAGTATTTTTGGATAGCGTGAACAGTCGCTTCACATCCACCCGATCCATTCCACTCATTATTTTATACACTTCTATCATATCTCCCCTCAGCCGTCTCTTCTCCAAGCTGAAAAGCCCTAGCCTTCTCAGCCTCTCTTCATAGGAAAGTCGTCCCATCCCCACTATCATTTTCGTCGCCCTTCGCTGTACCTTTTCCAATTCTACTATATCTTTTTTGAGATACGGAGACCAGTACTGAACACAATACTCCAGGTGCGGTCGCACCATGGAGCGATACAACGGCATTATAACATCCGCACACCTGGACTCCATACCCTTCCTAATAACACCCAACATTCTATTCGCTTTCCTAGCCGCAGCAGCACACTGAGCAGAAGGTTTCAGCGTATCATCGACGACGACACCCAGATCCCTTTCTTGATCCGTAACTCCTAACGCGGAACCTTGCAAGACGTAGCTATAATTCGGGTTCCTCTTACCCACATGCATCACTTTGCACTTGTCAACATTGAACTTCATCTGCCACTTGCACGCCCATTCTACCAGTCTCGCAAGGTCCTCCTGTAATCGTTCACATTCCTCCTCCATACCTAGGAGGGAAAAGTTGAATGCTTGATTAAAAAAACAATTTGAGTTCATGTTTTGTGAGAATAGCCTAAAAGAATGCATTTATTCCTTCTTGTGAGGTGTAATTGCCACTAAACTAAACAGCGATGAGCGGAAGAGGCAGGTCAGAAAGGAGAAAGTGTGAAGTCTTATGATCAGTATTATGGTCACCCGTGTGGAAATTTTCTCAGTCTTTGCACCTCTGTTGACCTGCTTCTCTTTTTTGTACAGTACATTCCTGCTAGCAACAACAACACTCCCATCCATGGCTTCTACATCTATTACCGTCCAACGGATAGTGATAATGACAGTGACTACAAAAAGGATGTTGTCGAAGGTAAGAAATGTAATTTTTATGTTATTGAGTTCTTCAGACTGGAGCAAAAAGCACAAATCAGTATATACTGGGGCCTTGTTTGATTTGGATCTGTGAAGAGGCCAAAAGTGATGTGTTCATTTCTCTTTCGATGTTCAATTTTAGGGGATCGATATTGGCACTCTATAAGCCACCTCCAGCCAGAGACCTCATATGATATTAAGATGCGGTGCTTTAACGAGGGTGGAGAGAGCGAGTTCAGCAATGTGGTGATGTGTGAAACCAAAGGTAATAGAATGTACTTAGACAACAGAGATGAATGAAGATGTGAGAGGTGGGAAAAGAGTTCCTACCCAACTCTGTTGTAGGACATGTTTCTTGTGCTCATTGTTAAGTCCTTGGTTTGAAGCCAGAATACAATAGTTTTATTTCTATAGTGCATCGAGTATTAACTACTGTATACAAGACTGTGTGGTTACAGTGCCCCCACCTTAGAAAAATCTCAGTCTCACTTTGAGCATGTGGAGGTTGGATGAAGGTCACTCTGTGGGTGGTGGAGAGAGGCATCGAACCATCATCTTCAGGTTCACAGAGTGATGCTCTATCAGCTAGAAGGTTATACATTCAGATCCCGAGGACCTATATCTAGGAGCAGTCTGCAATTGTTCTAAAAGGACCTCCTTTTATCTTTTTGTATAAGTCAGATGCTTGCCTGTTTTCATTTTGTATTAGTTATGAAGGCCACTGGGCCTAGTCTACTCAGCTATAAGCACTTATAGATTGTTTTTAGCTTTGAAATATCTTGGTGGATGTTGCTTTTTTGTCTGTCCTACTGACTTTACATTCTGTGTAGAAAGAACTTATTCTGTAGCCTTTATGGGGTTAATTCTACAAAGTGGGTGCTAATATTTACAGGCTGAATATGTGTAAATGATTAGAATACTGATATATACGTGTGTGCGTGCATGTGTGTATGTGTCTGCACATAGATGCCAAAAATCCAGCTATGGGCATTGTATAAAAAGTTGTCTAAGTGTAATAGCACCTAGTTGGAAAGTTGGAGTACACGTGGGCATTTGGGTGGGACACAGAGGGGACCCTTTTACTAAGCGTTGGTAAGCCCAATAATGGTTGCCGTGACCTCTTACGGCAGTACCGCGAGCTGCCGTGAGAGGTCACAGCAGTCATTTTAGAATGGTGCCATAGAGGGCAGGAGCAAGGGGCCTACCCTCCTGCCCCCAACGACCCTTCTGAACTACCAGGGATACAGGTAGGCCCAGAGGGAGGGCCTGGCTAAGAAAGGGAAAGAAAGGGATATTGGTGGTGGTGGTGGGGGGGGGGGGGGGGCTTCAGAGGGCTCGGGGACTTTAGTAAAGAAAAAAAAAATTATGCAGGCCGGCTGGCCCAGTATTCAGCCAGGGCTGCAAAACCTTTATGTGGCCCTGGCTACATATCAGCCGGACCCGCAAAAGTGCTGGGTGCCCAGCCTGCCCCAAAAAATCCCTGATATTCAGTGCTGGTGCCTGGACATGGTCCAGCACTGAATATCGGGGGATAAGTTAGCTAGCAACAATGAGTGTTTAAAAAAGCACTGAACACCGCTGGCTGAATTTCAGGGGGGGGGGGGGGGGAGAGGTAGTGTTTGCTTTCTCTGTGACATCCTACTCAGACCCTCTGGATTTACAGATGCAAATAGGCATCCTGAAGTCTGTAAAGGGCTCTATATTGGGATATATTTAGTAACTGAACCTATAGAAAAGTCACAGAATGTACACTTTATAGAAAATGATCCCCTTGGCTATATAGAGTGAACTCAGTTGACCTGTGAATTCTGTAAGATAATGTAGAAGTTGGATGTCTTTCAGCTCGGAAGTTTTCTGGCCAGCCTGGTCGTCTTCCTCCTCTGTTAGTGCCATCCCAGCAGCCTCCTCCAAACAGTGGGCATGGAGGACTTGGTACAGGTGCCATGGTTGCCCGTTCCAGTGATCTGCCCTATCTGATCGTCGGGGTCCTAGGATCGGTTGCCCTCATCATTGTAGCCTTCATCCCCTTCTGCTTGTGGAGAGCCTGGTCCAAACAGAGTAAGTAGCAAAAGAAATGGTCTGACCTGGGAAGTGGATCTCATATTTAGCTGTTGAACTGCCTTGTCCCCTGTCCTGTTGGATGGTGCTGTGGTTTAGCGGTGCAAATTAACAACAGCACTGGTGTTGTGGGGCAGAACGTATGAGCTGTTTGAGATTTAAAGAATAAACATTTACCCCATACAGGATTTTTAGAGCATTGGTTTTGAAATTGTTTGTATTCAATACCCTATTATAGTTCTGCTGACACTTCTGGTGCAGGAAAGACACACCTTAGTATTTAGCACACGATTCAAAAACATGAGAGATTTTGGTACATTGTAGAAGTGAGACCCTGGATCTTGGAGAGGGGGGAGTGGTGGTGTACTTTCCAGCTTCTTCACTTAATTAAAAATACCTAAGTTGATTGAACCAGTGGCTGTAGTTGCAATTGCTATGCCCTGCCATGTGGAGGGTCCCTCGTTTGATTCCTGAGTCAGTCCTTCTACTTCCTGGTTCAACTGGCTCTGGGGATGCTAAAGAGGCAGTGCCCACAGCCTGGTGGGAGGGAGTTGCTGTCATTGCATATGGGTGACACCTAGTGGCCTTGTTCAGGTCCCATGATTTAAAGGTTCTGGAAGGCCTCTGTCCCAGTGTCACATGCTAGATACATTGGAGAGAGCAGAGGCTATAAAGTAGCGGAAAAATCCCCAAGTCAATGTGAATTAATGGCGCCAGATCCTGGCCCTGGTTCCCCAATTGAGCTGAAAGGTTTGGTGTTGATATATGTAATCTTTTTATATATAAGTACATAAGTATTGCCACTCTGGGACAGACCAAAGGTCCACCAAGCCCAGCATCCTGTTTCCAACAGTGATCAATCCAGGTCACAAATACCTGTAAAGATCTCAGAAAAGTTCATTACATTTTATGCTGCTTATCCCAGAAATAGCAGTGGATTTTCCCCAAGTCAATTTAATAATGGTCTTTGGACTTTTTCTTTAGGAAGCTGCCCAGATCTTTTCTTAAACCCCGCTAAGCTAACCGCCTTTACCATCATCAGCATGTCTTTCTGTCAGATATGAATGCGCTCATTAAGCAGATATACATGCAGGTTACATGGGGAAGTACGGCACTCCAGGATATGTGTACAGTTGTCTGAGCCCTAAAGAATGTGCCAGAGATGTCACCACTGTCCCTGTTGCTTCTTCCTGTGGGAGTAGCCAGGTTGTTAATCTAAAGGAACAATATAGCAGATTAGTAGCTATCAGCTGGAATAAGACTAACCAACATGATTTCTGAAAGCAAAAGTGTCATATGGGTAATTTTTGTGGGAAATGAAATAGATATATTTCAGTAGAGTGCTGTAATATCTTCTTGATTGCCAAAGAGTTTTGATACTGGGTTGAGAACTCCTGGATTAGATGGCATTGTTTTCAGGATATCATTTGGAATGCACACTTCATGTGCCCTCTTTAAACACAGCAAACTCCAATGAGTTTTTTTTTTTTCTTCTTTCCAGAGCAAACCACAGACATCACCTTTCCCAGGGCAGGTCTTCTTGCAACCTCCTGCCAGTACACCATGGTACCGCTCCCAGGGGCTTCACTTTCCAGGGCAAATGGACATTTATTTGCTAACGGGATCCACATGAACGGAGGTTGCCCCTCTGCTGAAATGGCCTATCCAACCATAAAACAGCAAGAGTACTGTCCAGAGGGTGTCTTTCAGGTATCTCTTTATGCCATATTTATTGACCTCTAGGGCAGAGACCTCAGAAAAGGGTGATTTAGATCAGTGAACACCCCAGGAGCCGCACTGCAGGTGGTGGAACCTGGCTGCAGCTTGGTGCTTTTTTGCAGTTGCACGGCTGCTTCAGCAGTTGGAGGATCATTGGAAGGGGTTGCATTTATTTCACCAGGCTGTGCCCAGAGAATTGAGAAATCCCGCAACGCTCTTGCTCCGAGATTACCCTGACCAAGAGATGAGATGTAGGTCAGTCTCCTGAAGTTCTCTGGGCCCTGTAGTGTCCCTTTTTATCAGCTGGTCTTAGTTCTGGTCACCCCTCTAGAGTGACTCTCAATTTCCTAGCTGAATACTGAGGCCGCTAAAAGTCACCATAGCCAAGTTTCCCAGTCTGATACGCTATCCCCCTCATTCTGTATCTTTAGTGCAGAGCGGGTTTTCAGAATATCCCTAATAAATGTGCATGAGAAAGATTTGCATGCCTGTTACCTCCATTATATGCCAGTCTTTCTCATGCATATTCATTATCCTGAAAACTCAACTGACCTGTGGACCCTTTCAGTACCCCTGCTTTAGTGCCTAAATTTAAGCACCATTTGCACACTAAAATGATAGAACAGCACAATTCTATAGATGACACGCGCGCAGCTCTCATGACATGACATAAGTGTAAGGGGGGGTGGTGATCACAGTGGAGGAATGTGACAAAACAGTGGGTTTTAAGCTTGTAAACTGTATTATTTCTTGAAGTGTATTTCTCTAGTTTGGCCAGCAGGTGGTTCATATTTATGTTTAAAGCTGTTACAGATAAATGACTGTTTTTTCTTTAGTCTAACACAGATAGGAAGTAAGATGCGGTATACTTTTGAAAACTTGTTGTTCTGAGCTCTGATTGGCCCAGGGGCTCAATTCTTCTAGGATGTACTGGCTTTTTTCTCCAGCCTTAGTCAGGGTGACAAGAGAGAAAGATCTCTTTTCTGAGGCCCTGTGAACAGATATATTTAATAACCTGTGAGGAACTATATGTCCTGAACTCCCCAGTTACTATTTAGATAGTATACAAATGTTTAGATAGTGTTTATTTCAGTAACCTGTTACTGTTTTACTGATTGCACCTTTTCTATTCATTGTTCTAATTTTTCATGACCATAAACATTTTCAGTTTATTGCCTCTACTTGTCTGGACTGTGGGACCACTGGGAGTGTGGCCCCAGTAACCAAGAAATCATTGGGGGATAATTTGAGAGCAGGAGACTCGCCCAGAGGTGGTTGGGACTCAGTTGGTGGGAAGGGGGTGCTAGTGTAAAGTATAGCAGGTGCAAGTGGACTTGAGCTGTGCTGGGGATAGATCCTGTAAGTGGACGTAGGGTAGCCCCAGGTGGGTGACGAGGAGCATGGGCGGGGTCAATATTCACATGTGTAGTTCCAGAGTACTGTAAATGATGTGCGTATATACCTGCTGTTGACTTAAGAGGACTCGCCTAAATGTAGTTGTGTTGATGCCAGCTTGCACTAGCATTCTATAATGGAATCTTGGCGCCCAGATGCTTTTATAGAATTTGCGCACAGTGCACTGCATCTAGTCACTTTGTGCCCAGTTATAGTTTGCTACACACACTGTAACTGTACAAAGAACTTGCCTTGAGTTTAGCTACCATCCTGAAGAGGTGCTGAGAGAGGACCTTTGAGGACACTTATATGCTCTCCTATTGGGGTGGGCTTTTCAGCCAACTCAGATTTGCCTTTCTACCCCTCACTGTCTCCTACTGCTACACCTTCTTTCCTATCATTTATCGTAGTTCTGTTTCTCCCCTCTCTACACGATCCTGTTGTCTTTATCTCTCTCTTACCCCTCTTCCTCCACTGTCCTTACAGTTGCAAGCTGCACAGATATATTGCGGTGCTGTGCTTGGTGCTGAACCCGGATATTCAATGATGGTTGTTTCTGATGACCGCCATTTAATAACCAGTTTTTTTTAGGCTGCTAAAAAGTTAACCGGCTATGCCAGTATTCATCGCTAACTGGTTAACTTTTTGGCGGTCAAAAGAGAGGCCTGCTATTTAAGTGACCTTTTTTAACTTCTCAACAAAGCCAGTTAGAAACTGAATATCTGCCTGACCAGCTATGTCGCGTGATATAGCCAGTTCGTGGCTAGCCACTAACCGGGATTTCCAGCAGAAGATAACCGGTTATCTCCCACGGAATATCCGTGGTTAGGCGCTTAAACCTTATTTAACTTGCCAGATAAATACTTTTGAATATCGGTGGGGGGAAAGCGTCTTTGTGGCAAGATTAATCTCCCACCAGATTTATTTCTAGATGTGGTTAAAAAACATGGAATAATGGAGTTTGTCTCTGGCTACTGATATCTCTTTACTCAAAGGTCTGATTTTAAGATATTTCTCTTCTTCTTTGTAACAGCAAGCAGAGACCAGCACCTTGCTGCATCAACGCATGATAAATGGCGATTTAGGAGGGTGCCACCAGCTGCCTGGGTAAGAATTCCATTGTACAGATTCACACCAAATTCATTTGGAGTGTATCACCTTGCAGAGAGCTTCCTGTTGCAGAAGACCAAGCTAGCATGATATGGCTCCTCTGTGGGGCAGTATGCGTCAACTAAAATGGTTTAAATCAACCCATTTGCAGACAATATAAAACCATCAGCCTAGAAACACCCACCAGAAAGGAAATAAGTGTGACAAGTTATTCACAGGATGTGTTGCATTGTATTAAAAAAAATAATTTTAAAAGTAAGATTAGAAAAAAATAATTAAAGCTGCTTCGTAGAGGCAGCTAGTGAAATCCTTTTCTTAGAAACTGCCTGGGGTTTTTTTTCCCCTTTTAACATTTTTGTACCTAAGGTACATATGATGGAGCATAACAAAAATAAACAGGTCAAGATTTTTCTGCACAGGGCAATTCTTAAAGCCATTTATCTAATATTTAATTGAGTAAAAGGACCTCACTGAAAATTGCCATTCTCCAATATGGCTACCAACAGTACAAAAGGGTTCCATAGCTTATGTAAACACATATGTGGATACCATTAGGTCTGAGCAGGAGAATCATACACATACCCTCTAACTAAGCTTCCAATAACAACAACTCTGTTCATATTCACATTGTATCCTATGTATTACAAACATGTTATTTGTTTAGGATTTCATGTTATGCTATTATTATATATATATATATATATATATACACACACACATACAGTGGACCGCACTGGGGAGGGGGGGAGGAGAGAGAGAGAGCGACAGTGGACTGCACCGAGGGGAAGAGAGAGTGAGGGTGACTTTGGACCATACCGGGGGAGGAGAGGAGAGCGGGAGGGTGACACAGGACCGCACCGGGGGGGGGGGGGGGGGGGGGGAGTTGAAGGATACCTGATGCTGTCATACAGCCTAATAGTCCTTTCCAGTTTCAGGGGAGAGGGAGGGGAACAACAACCACTGGGAGATTATGAGGGATCACACCTTAATCCCTCCAGTGGTCAGCTGCGCAATTAGAGCACCTTTTTGTACCCTGGAATTGACCGAAACAGGTCTAAATAAAAATGTCCTTCTTTTTAGACTTGGATGTTTCATCCCGTTTATCACTGTTGGACGTCCTAATTTTTGGTCCTCCCTAGTTCTGCCCAAAACACATCCATAACACACACCCTTGCTATTTGGATGAACTGCAGTGTAGGACGTCCAAGTCCTGCCGTTCCAAAATTGCAATTTGGTTTTGGAAGATGGGCTTTTTTTTTTTGCCATTTTGAGACATCCGTGTGCTCTGAAAATGAGCCCCGTAGGCATCCATGTGCCTTTATAAAATAGATGTCTACATGCCCTCCCTTCCTGGTAACCCATTATGCAAAATGAAGGGTAATTTAATAGGTGTTCCCAGGGGTGTAGTTTGGGTAGAGCAGAGTTTCATTTTTACTCTAGAGCAGATATATATTTGTGAGAGAGCACTATAAGGGATTATTGTAGGAAGATATTCTATAACTGCACATGTTGCCTTATATAATTTGTATTAAATAGGCATATTGTAGAGAATCTTATAGGCATGCTGTTACAAAATTACTTCCCATGTGGATTTGTTGTGTTGAACCTTAAATTAATTAAGTGGTGAAAGTATTCTGTAGTTATTGGAGATTTAACACTTAATTGATATTTTAAATTGCTTCCTCCAGCAAACAAGGAATAGCTTAGGAAACCAACTAAGGTTTGATTAAATTACTCATAAAAAAAACCTGTGTATTTGCTAACATGCTTTTTAATACCTTATTGATAAAGTGAAAGACAGCTTTCTGTGATTTTATTTTAACCATTTAAATAGAAAAAATATATTTATTGTAGACATGCTAGAATTTCTTACAGTTTGCCAAAGAGTCTGTCCTCAGGCTTCCAGAGAGTTAAAGGGCTTTATGAACAGTGATCTTTTAGTAGTGGAATGTTCAAAATAGTAATTCCAAGATTCAAGCAAACTTCTGCTTACCAGGTTGCCATCTTCAAGACACAAGGAGGGCTCTTTCCTCTATGGCCTACCAGATGACTACACATGCGAGGTGCTTCAGTCACATGAGGACAGCCCCCTGCAAGACACATCTCCCAACCTGTGTCAGATGACAGGAAGTGAAACTGGAGGATCCAGACCAGTCATGTCCAGTGACCACAGTATTAATTCAGGTATGTCCAGAAGATGTTGCTAGAATACCACAGAACTGTGTGTTGAATTGAAAGTTGCTGTTTTCCTTGGATCTGTCTTCCTGGTTGTTGAGAACTGTGGTTTGCAACTCAAGTTGCTTGACTTGGAGACCCTTATTTTAGAAGCTATATTCATATTTTGGATGTCTGAAAACCAACATTTAGACATCTGTGTCGCATGGATGCCCAAACTCTGATTTTATAGATAGGGGCTAAATGGTCCATCCACTCTTCCCATCCTCAGCATCCACTATCTCCTCCATTCCCTAAGAGTTACCATATCTCTATCCCACACCTTCTTAAATTGAAACACAGTCTTTGTCTCCACCACCTCCACTGAAAGGCTATTTGACCCATTCCGCCACACTGTCCATGAAAAAGTAGATTACTCCTCAGCCTATAATTTCTTAACTTCATTCTATGCCATTTCATTCCGGAATTTTCCTTTATTTGAAAAAGGCTCACCTTCTGTACATTAATGTCACAGAGGTATTTAAACATCTTTATAATATCCCCTCTCTCCCGCCTTTTTCCAGAGTTTACATATTGAGGTCTTTAAGTCTGACCCCATATGCTTTATGACAGAAACCACTGACCAGTTTTCTAGCTGCCCTATGAACCGACTTCATCCTATTTATATCTTTTTGAAGGTGTGGTCTTCAGAATTGCAAGGTATTCCTAATGGGGCCTTACCAGAGACTTATACAATGGCACTATCACCTTTTCTACCTGTTTAGCCACCTTAAGATCATGAGATATGATCACCCCAAGTCCTGCTCTTCTTTTAAGTTCAAAATATTTTTATTAGTGAGGAGACACAAAGCATAGAACAGTACTCCATCAGTTATACACAGAGGAAAAAAAAAAGAAAATATTGGAACAATACTATCGGCAACAATAACAAAAAAATGACAATATATAAAGAGGAATTCTCACCAATTTTATAAACTTTATACCCTCTCCCCCACCCCACCAACAAGTCACCGCAAACAGTTCCTGCTGGAATGTACTGATTAAACATAGAAACTAGCAGGTATACTATAGGCTGAACAGAATCAAACTCCCCCCTCCCCTTCCACTACCACCCCCAAACATCCATCCATCCAGGAACACCTGGAGTGGGAGTCTGGATTCTTATGACTGTACTACAAATGATCACCCACTATAACATCAGAAACCCTTTCACCGTTTTGTAAGCACCAGGTCCAGAATAGCTCCATCCCGAGTAGGTTCCATTACCAACCGCTGGAACAATTCTTCCTGTAGAGAAACCAAGATCTCCTTGTTTCTAGATGACCCCGCAGCAGAGACGACCCAATCAACATCTGGCATATTAAAATCACCTATCAGTAGTACCCCTTTCAAAGCTATTTTCTGAATGTCTTCAATTAAATCTCTTTCCATTTCTTTTGACTGTGGAGGCCTTCATATCACACCAATGTAAATACATTTTCCATTCCCTCCTTCCATATTAACCAACAATGCTTCTTCCTTACACCATAGGTCCTGCAATTTTGTCACGTTTTTATTATTTTTAACATATAATGTCATACCTTCACCCTTGTTTCCTACCCTGTCCTTCCTGAATAGATTATAGCCAGGTATAACTATATCCCAGTCATGGTTCTCCATGAACCATGTCTCCATGTCCACCACTAAATCCAAATCATCTTCTACCATTACTGCCTCTAGATCTAAAAATTTGTTTCCCATACTACGGGCATTGGTACACAAAGCTCTCCAGACATTACCCTTTTTTCCCATTTCTTTAATGTCTTACATTCCTATGGGTTATTAATGATGTTGGGGCTTTTCTCACCCATCCCCAGCGAATTTAGTTTAAAGTCCTCTTTAGTACATTAGCCAGTCTGTTATGGAAGGGACGTGAATGTCCAAAAGATGAATGTTGTTATTTAGACCAGGTACTTGGCAGGTCCAGGTAACAGAAAAGTGCTCTGATTGAACAGCTGTGCACTGGCGGGATTAAGGCAGGACACCTTCTAGCACCCAGTGGTTGCTGTTCCTTTCCCTCTCCTGAATGTGAAACTAGCAAGGGATACTGGGCTCTATGATAGCTTCAGGATCTATGGATGTTCATGGTATTAAATCTTTAAAAGAACTTCTTAATAGACCTCCATGCAGAGAATTCAGGAGTAGCCTAATGGTTAGTGCAGTGGTTTGGGAACCAGCCAGGTTCAAATCTCACTTAGCTCTTTTTATTATTTTTTTTTATTACAAGCTCGTCAATGACACAAAAAATCCTACCATACCTGAATGTATAAGAAATCTGCAAACCTGAAGGCTATTGAAGTGGTATATATTCAGATATGGTAGGTATGTTTCTGTCCCTGGAGCACTCAAAACAGTGGCGTAGCTATGTGGGACCACGGGGGCCTGTCCCCCCCCCCCCCCCCCCCCCCCCCATCCCCAAATTTGCTCTGGGCCCCTGGTTTGGCTGGTGGGGATCCCCAACCCCCGCCAGCTGAATCCTTCGTCCAGCGCTGGTCTCTGACGCCACTGCATTGCCTGCCCTGCTCTCTCTTCCCCTCATGTCCGGCACGCTCCTTTCAGTTTCACTAAAAGGAGTGTGCCAGATGTGAGGGGAAGAGAGCAGCGCAGGCAATGCAGCGGTGCTAGAGACCAGTGCTGGACGAAGGCTTCAGCTGGCGGGGGTTGGGGACCCCCGCCAGCTAAGATATGTTAACAGCGGTGGCAGTGGGTGGGGAGGAGCAGGGCAGCAGAGGGGGGGGGAGGAGGGCAGCAGCGGCAACCTTGAGTTCTGTCCCCCTCCCACCTCTAGGTCTAGCTACACCCCGACTCAAAATTTAATAAGATAATACAACCAAAAAGAATTGAAGCAGGGTTTGAACCTGTGTCCCCTGGTTCTTAGCCCACTGCTCTAACCATTAAGCCACGCCTCTGCTCTGAATGGATTTCTGTGTGGCCATTTTATAGCATGGATGTTCCTGTGCTGCCATAATGTTGTCCATATCTCTTGTTTCCCTGTTTATAATTTGGATGTTTTCAGTTTGTAAAATGGATCTTCATATTGGACATCACTGGCATGTAGATGTCCATTTCTTACATATGTTAGAACAGGCAGTAGGTAGCCAGATCTGGGAAATATATGAAAAATGGACATCCATGTATGATGTATGGACTTGGGACATTCATATTCTGAGTTGCATGCCCTTTCTAAAATGCTGCACCGATTGTCTCCCTTCCTGGTATTTTGCCAGGTTGCCATCCATTTTCGATGAAACATATACATATTTTATGAATCCCTTACTTCAAGTCATTCCCAAGGAAGTGTATGGACTTGTCATTCTCTCTTAAGTGGCAGAATGAGCTATGCTAAAGAAGTGGAAAATGTATCCTTCAGTGACCGTACACATGGGGACTAAGGGTCAAATTCTATAAATGGCGCCTTAAAAATCAGTGTTGAAAAACCACGTGCTTAACGTGATTCTGTAGACTACACCTAAACTTAGGTGTAGTTTATAGAATATGCTTATGCGCCGTTCTTGTGACTAAAATTAGTGCGCAAAACTAAAGGTGTCATTTATAGAATTTGGGAATAAGTTTATAACAGGACCCCTATGTTGAAACTCCTAAAATACTCCTATTTTATCCCTAATTTATAGAGGCAACCTAAGTGCCTTTAGAAAATAGGCTCCAAAATCCAGCTCCAGTAGTGTACAAATGACAACCTGTATGTTTACACCTGCTCTGAAGTTCGTGTAAACATATGCATTTACTCTTTGGATTCAGCTCATGCCTTTTTAGTGTTAGCTCAGGGTAAGTTACATTCAGGAACAGTAGGTATTTCCCTTTCTCCAAGGAACTTATAAATCTAAGATTGTATCTGAGTCAATGGACAGTGAAATGATGAAATGACTTGCCTAAGGTCACAAGGTGTGGTAGCTAGATTTGAACCCTGGTTTCCCTGGTTCTCAGCCTGTTCTAATCACTAGGCTACTTCTCCTAGTCTTATATGAAATAGATTCATACATTACTATTTTGCCTCTGCTGTTTTTAAACTATGCCTCCAGGAATGTTTCCAACTGCCAGGATATGATCTTGTCAGCACTTATACATGTGTAAATGGCTACACAATTTAACACACAGAAAAGCTTTATAAAACGATTTCCTTTGTATAACAAGCAACATTAAATAGTAAAACTGGAAGTTTACAGTTTTAGTCCATATTTTGGCCAAAACATTGACTTGCCAGATTGGTAGAAATTGGCATTTGATGTACTCTTTCCCTCTGGTCCTTTCTTTGAGGCTACCATATTTTTGTCTGTCACGAAACGCCTAGACACACGCGTGGGGCTATCCCGCGACCACTGGGAGGATCTATCCCCAGCACAGCTCAGGTCTGCCTGCACCTGCTGCTGTGTTCTACACTAGCACCCTCCTCCCACTGATTGGGTCCCAACCGCCTCTGGGCGAGTCTTATGCTCTCAAATTATCCCCAGTGATTTCTAGGTTACTAGGGCCGTACTCCCAGTGTTCCTAGAAAGCACTCACTGACCCAACACACAAACCACTAGGATTCTTAGTAAGTCCAAACAAGCAGAGCAATAAACTAAAAATGTTTATCATGAAATAATTAGAATAATGAACAGAAAAGGTGCAAACAGTAACTGAAATATGGATCAATTGTAACACTATCTAAACATTTGTTTACTATCTAAATAGGATGAGGACATATAGCTGCTCACAAGTTTTATCAAATATAACGGTTTGCAGGGCCTCAGCAAAGAGATCTTTCTCTCTCATCTCCCTGGCTAAGACTGGAGAAAAAACCAGTACATCCTAAATGAATTGAGCTCCTGGACCAATCAAAGCCCAGAACAACAAGTTTTAAAAATAGCTGGCCACATCACTGCAGGTTAACTGTTCTCTGTGTGCTAACTAAAGAAGGAACAGCCATTCCTCTGTAACAGTTTTAAACATGAACATGCACCACCTGCTGGCCAAACTAGAGATATATACTTCAAGAAATAATTCAGTTTTACAGGCTGAAAAATCCAGTTTTGTCACAATGTCCTTTTGGTTTGATTTCATTCCTTCCTGTGTTTCATTGCAGATTCTTTATATTGCACTGGCCTTCCACCAATTGAAGAGGTTGAGAATCCAGATTCTTTAAAATCCAGCAGAGAAGAATTCTGTTCCACCGAACAAGAAACCAACTGCATAAAGCAAGACCAGGGAACAAGGATACCCTGCAACTCATTAATGCATCCTCCTTCAGAAAGACGAACAAGTTAAAAGTCCAAGGCGAGGACCAAAACCCTTTAAAGAGAGACTCATTTAAACAGAGAGAAAATTGGTATTTATTTTTGTATAACGACCATATTTATATATTTATGCACTTGTAAATAAATTTATATGTGCTTTTTTATACTGCTGCAGTATATGAAATTGTATTGAAAACTAGATGGAGAAAAGAAAATCCAATCCAAGAGATCAATTCTAATCCAGTCAGGTTCTTCAGTGAAGAAAATCATGCCATTGTTTGCATGTTTTGCAATAGGAAGTGATGTCACAGAATGTGTATGAATTCTACTGGGCCATGTTCCACAGGAACTTGCAGGACGTCGCAGCAATGAATGTCATTGAACATCCAGACTTCAGAAGAGTAGCATTCAGCTTTTGTGCCGTGCCTTTCCTTAGGATGACCATCACATAACAAGCTAACTTGAATAATTTTCTTGGCCAGTTCTTCCTAGGAAAACTTTGTTGTCATATTATTTCTATCAGAATGCAGACTAGAAAGCAATATTTTGTTACAGACATTAATACTCTGGGCTGGATTTCAAAATGCAATAGATGCATGTGCTATACAGGACAAGGTCCTAGACTGTTCATCACAGCTTAGTCTTTAAAATGTAATGTGCAGTATATTATAAACATTAACAGACTTTAAAAAATTATCTGTGGCAGTCTATTTGTATTTAAAAAAAAAAGCTTCTAAATAAATGATTAGACCTGTCTTTTACTTAATTGCACTCTGCTTTTTAGTCATTGGTGTTTTATTTCAAATACAGTAGACAGGTAACATAGATGGGGCAGATTCATGAATAAACAAGCTTTCCCGTATCTGGTTAATAGAGTTTGTAATACCACATATTCTTTTGTTTCATCGTGGCCATCACTATAAGTTCCATCTCTTTTCTTATTTTTCACTCTTTTCCCCATTTTCACCCTCATTGAGGTGTCTGCTGCTGTTCCCTGTTCTCTGTAGCTGACCTTATCTTGTCTTCATAAAGACACTATCCCAGTATCTACATACCACTTTGCAATTGTCATCAATGCACAAAAAAACCCTTATAGAAATGTTTAACATATTTTAAAAATTTTGTTGTGAATCCTCAGAAACTTGGCTAGCTGAATGCATATAACTTTTTCAATTGCACGCTGCCTTTTTGTCGTTTGATCCAATTTTTAGAGTTAAATGTATAATGGAGTGGAGGAGTGGCCTAGTGGTTAGGGTGGTGGACTTTGGTCCTGAGGAACTGAGTTCAATTCCCACTTCAGGCACAGGCAGCTCCTTGTGACTCTGGGCAAGTCACTTAACCCTCCATTGCCCCATGTAAGCCGCATTGAGCCTGCCATGAGTAGGAAAGCGCGGGGTACAAGTGTAACAAAAAAAAAAATATGCTACTTAAGGATCCTTTTACTAAGGCATGCCGAAAAATGGCCTGTGCTAGTGTAGGCGCGTTTTGGATACGTGCAGGTCAATTTTTCAGCACGCCTGAAAACAGACGTGCAAATAAAAATTGCCGTGCATCCATTTTGGGTCTGAGACCTTACTGCCAATTGACTTGGCGGTAAGGTCTTACGCGTTAACCCGGGCGGTAATCGTCAGTGCCCGTACACTGCCGGTTAGCGCCACACACCAGAAAATAAAAAATATTTTCCGGGGTGTGTAGTGGATGCTCGTAAAAATGAGAATTGCCGCCCGGAGCACACAGTAGCCGGGCGGTAGTTCTAATTTGACACACGTGCACGCGTAGGTGCCTACGCACCTTAGTAAAAGCGCCCCTTTGCTTTCAAAATGTCTATCTCGGAGCTCTAGCATCTTATTTATTTACTAGTAAAAAAGGCCCGTTTGTGACACAAATGAAACGGGCGCTAGCAAAGTTTTCCTTGGCTTCCCTGCAGCCACCCATGTCTAGCGACCGTCCTCTCCCCTGCAGCCACCCATGTCCAGCGAACCTCCTCTCTCTCCTGCCCCCCCCCTCCTGCCACCCATGTCCAGCGACCCTCCTCTCTCCCCTGCCACCCATGTCCAGCGACCCTCCTCTCTCCCCTGCTTCCCTCCAGCCACCCATGTCCAGCGACCCTCCTCCGGACATGGATCAGCTGTGAGGCATGTTTCCCCCCCCCCCCCCCCCCCCCCACACCCCCCGGGTTCTGAAGTTGACATCATAATGGCTACGGTGATGTCAGCCTGATCTACGGAGCCTAGCAGACCAACTCGGAATGAGCCACGGTCCCAGGCCTCAGAACGTTGGAGGTGAGAATTATTATATAGGATATGTCAAAAAGCAACGGTCCCAGCACAGACCCTTGGGAAACCCCATTATTTACCCTTCTCCATGGAGAATACGGACCATTTAACCCTACTCTCTGTTTTCTCTCTTTTAACCAGTTTTTAATCCACAATAGAACACTATCTCCAATTTCCTCTGGAGTCTTTCATGAGGTACGGCACTTTGTCAAAAGCCTTTTGAAAATCCAAATACACAATATCAACCGGCTCACCTTTATCCACATGCCAGTTTCTCTTTCTTGCCTTCTGTCTTGTTTCATACTTCCCCATTTTTATGTCAGATATTGATCTTTCCCTTTTCATTTGTAGATTTAATTCTCTCTCTCTCTCATAGCAAAATACTACCCTATCCTCTTGCTCTTTTCGCCCTTCAGTTCTAGGTCGAAATTAGACAGTTGCATAGGGACAGAAATCTAACCCATCCCCTCTAGAATATAATCTGTCTCCACCCATCCCCACTGGAATCTTACCTGTCCCCACAAAAAGTTAATGGAAGCTAAAGAAAAATTCTGGTTAGCACTTTGTCGCTCTCTGGGTTCAAGCCACAGCACTGCAGGCAAGGAAGGAATGGAAGCTGGCAGGAGCTTGAAACACTCTGGTGTGCACATGTAAGACTCGTCTCTGATTCGCTGGCACTGTGTGCTGAGAGGTTGCCATCATCAGGTGACCTCTGATGCTTGTGCTTGTGTCAGAGCTGAGGCCTGTGCATCAGCCTGGGAGCAGGGAGGATTAAAGGAAGACTTTCCACATCTGCGCTGTTAAAGCAAGTAGGAGGAGGCAGCACTTAAAGAATATGATATGTGAGGGGCTGGCACAGGTGCAGCTTATACTTCCACGAGAACCCTGCAGGAACTGCTTCCATCCCTCCAGGAACTGCTTCAGTCCCTTTGGGATCTCCGTAGAACTGCTTCCATCCCCATGGAAACCCCGCAGCCCCAGAGCTGATTGCTACAGGATTCCCACAGATTCTGTGGGAGTCCCGCGAACCCGTGCAGGTCTCTAGTCTAAATCCGTACTCCTATTGAATTTCTAGGAAAAGATGTGCTGGGCACACACAGGACTAGCAGCCAGTTATGCAGTGATGTCACTCTGTATTGTGACCTCACCACTGCTCTTCTCACTGCTCTATTCCAGGTACTGTACGCCAGTTTCTCTTTCATCTCTCTCCTCTTATCTTCTTTAATACCTCTCCTACATTTGTGTCAGACATTGATCTTTCCCTTTCATTTTAGTTTAAATTCCTTCTCTCTCTTTCATAGAGGAAAAGGGTAATATTTTGCTTATTCCTATTGCTATTGGCCTTCCTATGTCCCAATTCTTCACCTTTTGAGACAGGGAGAAGAGAAGGAACAGTGAGAAAGACCAATGCCTGCCTCTGACTGGGTGATAACAGGCCAGCCCTGGAGTGAGATAAAGGCAACAATCTGAAAGGCTAAGCCAACATGAGTAAATTCAGGGTATTTGGAATTTTTGGCTTCAAGATTAAAATAGCAAGACATGCTAACTGTTGATGCACAAAGCTTACCATGCTTCTGATGTTTGCTTTAAACTGGTTGTAACCTGTCTAAAGCAAACATTATTTTGGATGTAATGCATGGGCTAAGCGTGGCTTTTACCGTTTGCCTTAGCAGCCACCGATCAGCCAATGCAAATGTTTTAAAATCAGCTCTTTACTATTTAAATGAGCTGTCCGATCGATCCACAAACATTTTCCCAGCGTTGCACAGAAAGGATCGCCTGCTGAAGCATGCAAAACTTTCTAACATGTCTGGAGCTGTCGGTGCAGTAGGTGTTGTAACAAAAATGTTCATTCCTGGCTGCTTCCCGCTTACCTTGGGCAGCTCACGCTGCTGAATTCCATCCACTTGTGCTATGGCAGGGGGGTTTCCAGGCTGACACTGCATGTTATAGTTGACCGGGAACACAGCACTCCCTCCTTTCAGCCTGATTTCAGTACTCTCTGGTCATCGTTACTGCTGTGCCCAGGACAGAGAATGGGGTGCAGCAAATGTCCCCAGCACCCTCCATAGCCAGCAGAGCAATCTGGCTGCCATTCCCTCACTGCCGATCAGTGGCACAGATCTAGTATACAGCTTTTGTACATGCTGGCTGTTTCTGGTGTGCATGAAAGCCATGTAGCAGTGAAGGCTGTTTTGGCAGTGGCGTAGCTATGGGTGGGCCTGGGTGAGCACAGATGCACCCATTCTTGGCTCAGGCCCACCTAGTGGCACCCCACATCATCATTTCCCTTTCTCTGTGACGTCCCAGCATCTGTCTGTCACTGAACCCCTCCCTCCCTGGTGTACCTTACAAGCATCCCCAGTGATTCAATTATTGCTGCCTACGCCGACCCTGCAGGCTTCTATCGGCTGGGTCCCGCCCTTGCATTCATCATTTTCTGTCTGGCGGAACTTAGCCGATGGAAGCCTGCAGGGCCGGTGCAGGCAGCAATAATTGAATCAGTGTGGGCGCCAGGGACGCCTGTAAGGTACACCAGAGAGGGACGGGGTTCAGCGATGGGCAGGCAGATGCTGGGATGCCATGGGGGTAGATGAAAAATCTATATTTAAAAAAATATCTTGGGGGGGGGGCTTGTGGAGTGCCGTGCCGTGCCGTGCCGTGGAAGGGCCCATCTAAGTTAGCTCTGGGCCCATCCAAAATACTGTGTCAGGCTATTCCACTGGAGCATGTGCTTAGTGGCTGCTGTACACGTGCGCTGGGCTTTTCCCTACCAAGCCGCTTGCTGTTTTTGCAAGCTGCTCAGTTGCATGTGATTTTGTTTGGGAATCGCTTGCTATTTCCACCTCGATAACTTTTACCGAGGTGGAAATAGCGAGCGGTTGTCTCTGGGGACATTAGTGCATTGGCTCCTAAGCTAGAACTTAAAGTATAGATTTGAATACCTGGTAAGCTGGCTGGGTAGCAAGTAAAAGGTTAGAGAAGAAAGAAATGGGTGCTTCTTCTCCGCCTTTTATTTTGTGTGTGCCTGAGGTTTGGTTTTATGGCTGAATAAGGAGTGTTGTTTTCCAGGCTGAGAATGTGGTTAAGTGCTGTGTTCTGACCACTTCTTTTGTCTTTCTGAGGTACACTCACATTTGTGGTATCAGCAGGATATAAAAAGGGTCCCAGTATGGGATGAACCAAACCATATCCACATTAGAAAAGACAACAGCAATACCACTCAAAAAAAAAACCCCGAACAAATAAACACATAGGATCAATCACTATATCACTAGAAAATCAATTAGAAAACGACCAATAAAATGGCTTCCGCTGATTCAAAGAGCCCACAGAGTACCTTCTCATGCAAGTCCTCTCCACCAAATAAGCACTATCAAAGAAGATGGGTAAAGCAGCTGACTGTATGGGGCATCAGGAGGAAGGTAGAAGCCAATCTGCATTGCCAACAGAATAGATGGGCCACTGTCCGCAACGTCTCCTGAAAGTCCCTACTTCTATAGTCACTGCATTAGAGGCCTAAGAGGCAGATGCACTAAAGCTAAATGAGCCTTTAATGACTCTCCAACGAGGAAAATTTGATCCGTTGCATGCATCAAAGGGCTTTTACCGAGGAAGCCAGCAGCTAACGAAAACGGAATGGAGATGAGCAATTAGTGTGAAAACCCCATTGAAACGACATGCACTAACCTTTTCCGATTGCCTTTACGCAGGAAAAAGGCAGGAAATCTAACGAGAGGTCTGGACCACTCGTTAGGACAGCTCTGTGCCAGGAAAAATCATTAAGTAAAAAAAATAAACAAACTTTGAGCCAATCCCAGCGCATTAGCAGAGCTAAAAGCGCTGTGATTGGTCCAAAGGACGTCAGAAAACACATAAATAAAAATAAAAAAAGGATCGGGAGGGGGCAAGGGCGCTCATCAGGAGCGTCCTGTACGGACGGCCTTGCCCCCCCCCCCCGCTGCTCCCCACTTTCCGCCGCTCCCCCCACCCCGAAAAAGCAAAATTCTAGCAGCCCCTGCCCCCCTCCCTTCCTCACTACTCTCTCACCTCAGCTCCGCCTCCCGACATCCTCCGTCCGGGGGGGGGGGGGGCAAGGCCGTCCGTACAGGACGCTCCTGATGAGCGCCCTTGCCCCCTCCCGACCCTTTTTTTTAATTTTTGTTTTGATTTGGGAGCCATGTGCTTGTGATTTGACTGTGTTTTGACTGTTTGTGGCATGCGCAGAGCAGCTAACATAACGCTTGGCTGCTCTGCGCATGATTTGGGGGCCGATTAACGATGTGTATTGTGATTCTTTGATACATTGTACGTTTCAATACCGATCTCAGCATGTGTGACTTTTTTTTTTTGGTGCATTTTTCGTTATTTTAAAATCGTTAGGGACTTTAACGATTTAGATTTTTTTACGTTTGGTTGCTGCATCTGCCTCTAAGTCTGAGGCTAGAACAATGGAGAAAAGTGCTATTATATCACACTACAAGTGCACACTTTTTAACTTGTTGCTCCTAATGAATTTCCAGGAAAGAATGTGCAGGGCACACAGAGGGGCATTTATAAGATGACATCTAAGTTGGACTTTGCGCTAAACATCCATTTATCTTTTTAGGCCATTTTTGAAAAAAACAAACAAACGTACAAGTGAAAAATGTAGAAAATTTTTAAGCAGACTGGTTCCTCAGACATCCCAGGAGAGCAAAGGTTCAACCTAGGGGGCAATACTGTGGATTTAATATAAATGCTCCAAGGTACACATCTCACTGTTGCTCCCTTATCTTGTCTGCTCAGCACTCCAAAACCCACCCAAAACTCACTATCCCCAACTGTACACCGCTACAATAGCCCTTATGGGTGAAGGGTGCATATATATGTGGGTACAATGGGTTTCTGGTGAGTTTTGGAGGGATCACAGTTTCCACTGCAAGTGTAAAAGATAAAGGGAGGTATGGGCTCCCACCAGTACACTACTCCAGTCGAGGGACCTGCATGCTGCTCTAACATCTGAGGCTTCTATAGAGGCTGGTAAGTACTATTTTTATTTACAGTTTGGGGGTGGGAGGGGATCATTGACTTCTGGGGGAGTAAGGGGGGGTGTCTTCCCTGATTCCCTCCAGTAGTTATCTGGTAATTTAAGTCACCTTTTTGCATCTTATTTGTTATAGAAACTGGTCTAGACCAATGTTTAGATTTTCACCATGGACATTTTCATTTTGTTCCATTATGGCTGTAAAACGTCCAAGTGTTAGGCATGCCCTAAGCCTGCCCTAATCCCGCCTTTGAAATACTCTCAACATGGCCCCTTGTGATTTGAACACATTGCAGATGAATTGCATAGATAGACTTTCAAAACAGGTTTTGAAAATACCGATTTGGATGACACTTTTTGGACATTTTTCTCTTTTGAAAATGAGCTCCACACAGGACTAGCAGCCATCTAGGCAGTGATATCACTCTGTATTGTGACCTCACCACTGCTGAGCTCACTGCTGTATCCCAGGCCCTCAAAGCCAGTTTCTCTTTCCTCTCTCTCCTCTTATCTTCTTTAATACCTTCCCTATGTTTGTGTCAAATATTGTTCTTCTCTTTTCATTTAAGTTTAGTTTTAAATTAACCTCTCTCTCTCTCTGCCTCTAAAAGTGATATAATCCTCTCTCACTACCTTCGTCGTTCAATTCTACGTCTCAATCCTTCTCCTAATGAATTTCCAGTGTGCTGAGAACACATAGGACTAGCCACCAGGGCTGCTGAGGGGGGGGGGGGGGGGGGGGAATTCCCCGGGCCCGGCCAAGGGGGGCCAGGTGCCGTGGTCTGTCTCTCCTGCTCCTAACGGGACCTGGGTGATCGCGTCCCGACGTGAGCAGGAGAGAGAAAACTCTGATGCCAGGCCCCTCTTGGAGGCTGGGGAGGAGCAGACACAGCAGGACTTCAGGCCAGGGCCTCTGGTTCGGCTGGTGGGGGTCCTTCCCAGGCCCCACCAGCAGAAGCGGTCTTCCTCCAGCACTGCTCTTCACTCTGCCACATGGACTGCCAAGCAGCTGCTTTTCCCCTCAGGCCGCACATGCTCAGTTTTGAAATTGAGCCTGCGCGAATTGAGGGGAAAAGCAGCCGCAGGGGCAGGCCATGCGGCAGAGTGAAGAGCAGCGCTGGAGGAAGACCTCCTCTGCTGGTGGGGCCTCGGGATCCCAGTCAGCCAAAGTATTTGCTGTTGTGGTGGGAGGGGGTGGTGATCCTGGGAGGGCAGCAGCTGCAGCGATCCTGGGGGGGGGGGGCAGCGGCCCTGCCCCGGGCCTAGCTCAGTCTCTCGGTGGCCCTGCTAGCAGCCAGTTAGACAGTGATGTCACTCTGTATAGTGATGTCACCACTATTCTGTCCACTGCTCTATCCCAGCCCTCAAAGTCAGTTTCTCTTTCAGTTCTCTTCTCCTAAATTGTTTCATACCCTTTTGTTTGTGTCAGCCATTAGTCTTTCCTTTTCCATTTCATTTTAGATCTAATTCTCTCTCTCAGCAAAATATAACCCAACCTCTCACTCCTTTTGCCCTTCAATTCTAAGCCATACACCTAGTGAAGTTCCAGGAAGAGAGGTGCTGGGCACACACAGGACTAGCAGACAGCTAGAAGTGAAGTAACTCGGTATTGTGACCTCACCACTGCTCTGCTCACTGCTGTACAGCAGATATTCCAAGCCAGTTTATATTTCATCTGTCTCCTGTCTTCTTTCATACCTCTTCTTAGTGTCATTGAGCTTTCCATTTCCTTTTCATTTCATTTTGTCTCTCTCTCTCAAAGCAAAATATTACCCTATCCTCTTGCTCCTTTCACCCTTCAGTTCTATGTCTCAGTCCATACTCCTGAGTGGGGGGCCCAGGCTTGGGCCCGGCGCCAGCAAGCTTCTTCTGGGTCTGTCTATCTCCTGCAGTGCTGCGTGCCACCCAGGACCAGGATGATTGCATTAATGTGATTTCACGTTAATACAATCATCCGGGTCCCGAATCGACTCCTGGCACGCAGGAGAAGACAACAGCAGTCAGTCAGGAAGGTAAGGGAAAAAGCGGGCGGGCAAGCAGTCGGGCTGGGGGCGATGGCAGTGCGAGTGTGGGGGTGGCACAGTGCACCAGTGGCTCAGGTGGGGGGGGGGTACGGTGCTCCAGTCCTGCCCCAGGCCCAGCTGGGTCTCTCGGCGGCCCTGTCCCCTTGTTCCTTTTGACTTTCAGTTCTATGTCCTATATATCCTTCACCTTCAGAAACAGGGAAAAGAAAAAGAATAGTGAGACAAACTGATGGCTGCTTCTGGTTGGCGATCATAGCCCAGCCCTGCAGTGAGATTATCAAGCAGGTATTTGAATGCAGATCTTGACTATTTTAGTTATTCACAAATCACTTACAAGATTATTATTTGGAAATTGATGGGTTTACCTACCCCAGTTTCTAAAAGAGATATAGCTAACAAAAAAAGTCTAATAAATGTATAACTATTAAAATTAAAGTTGTGAATTGGAAGGATACATCAACCTTTACCATGCATCAGTGGTGGAGCACTGCCTTTTTTATAAATATGAAGGGGTTGTCTTTAAGAGGGCACAAAGAAGTGATGACTGCAGTAATTATTGGTCTAAATTGGATGTATTTGTGTAAGTATGTGTTTTGGACTCCACATCTCTGATGCAAATGCTTGTGAAGGTGTATGTAAATTGATGAAAGATATTAATAAAGAGATTGGAACGAAAGAAATCGCCGACTGTCATTCAAAACACTCTTGGATAATGCAAAAATTACTAAATTCCTCCCTATGCCCATGATCCTGGGATGCTACACCTCCTACAGTTACTAATTCAGAAGAAAGTGAAAGCATCATTCCCCATGTATTATACAACTGCCAAATATGAATCCTGAAATCTTAAAGTTATGAACTTATGTTGTTCGGTTGTAGTCATTCATCGTATTGAAGAGAAGGGCTGAATTTCTACATTTCCATTAGATCAGTTCACTTATCACAGCAGACATTTCTTCCAGCTGTAGTGAGACTAGAGATTATCCGGTGGAGATCATTTCCAGGACTCCTTCTGTGATACCTTTAGAGATTTTATTAGATAAAGAATGTTCCCCCTCCCCCCTATGGATGGTTACTTTATTATGGATGTTTTATTATTACTCGTCTATAATGACAGTAGTGTAGGCTATAAAATCTTTAAATAAATAAATATTTCTTTGAGGTTTTATGTCATGATGGGGTTGGGAAGGGGGAGTTGATATTTATAATAATAATATGTTTTTATTGTACATTGCTAAAAACTATATTTTAAAAAGTGAGAAATAAAATGTGATAAACATGACCTTCCTACCTTTATTTCCTTCTGTCCTGCTGGCCACCCACCAACGATGATCCATAAGGAAATGAAGGGGCCCTTTTATTAAGCTGTGTTGAGCGCTGGTGCATGCTTAACACAGGCAAAATGGCTTAATGCAGGATGCACTAAAGCATTTTGCATTAGTTCTGCCATCTGCATGTTCTAAGTGTGCAGTATTTATTTATTTTGAAAAGAGCATGTTAGGGACGGAGAATGGGCATGGAAGCTCTAGTCAGCTAGCATACTGACATCACCAGCATGCTAACTACTTAGAGTTTCAATAATGTGGGAGTCCTTAGCACCTCTTAAGTAGGAGGTCGTAACTGCTCCCGCGTTAATTTTTTTTAATGGCGAACAAAAAGGTGAGGTGGAACCAAAGAGGATATACCAGTCGTTATTGGTAACAGCTGAAAAAGGACCCGACACGGCTGTGTTTTGGCACGAAGGCCTGCCTCAGGGGTCAAATGGATCTACATAAAAACAAATATCATTATATGTTCATGTTTATTTTTATGTAGATCCATTTGACCCCTGAGGCAGGCCTTCATGCCGAAACATGGCCGTGTCGAGGCCTTTTTCAACTGTTACCAATAAAGACTGTTTGATATCCTCTTTGGTTCCACTTCACTTTTTTGTTCATCTCTCATGGTTACGTGAGGTTTGCTCCTACTTTTCACTTGTCTCCAATTCTTTTTAATGGCCACACACTAATGCTACTAGAACAAACACAACCAGGAAAATGTACCAAATCGAATGATGAGAGGAGCGCCCTCAAAACTTTAAACACCCATGTGGTGGGAAAGCGTGGGGTACAAATGTAATAAATAAATAGTCACAAAAGACCACTGATGGGTAAATTGCTCTTCATTCATTGGGTTACTCATGATGGTGTTTTTTTTATGTGCAATAATGTGCTATTTTGTGCTTTGTGCAATTGTGTGTTCCATTGTTGCTAAATTCTAATTTCAAAATATGGTACACATGTAGGAAATACAGGAAACACAATCCTTATTATTCAAAAATAAGGAGGAATAGACCTCATTAAGACCTAAATCCACAATGGTGTGTGTTTGGTCAAATAAGTCATCATTGGTCAGATTAACCTCCTGAAAAAAAGGTTGTATAGTAGCTCAAAATCACAAAACTTTAATTTTCAATCAAATTACTACTAACAAACAAATAATAGAAAAAATATTTCTTAGCTTGAGTTGCACAGCATGGTGACTTCACTTTGACAGATTCATGTCATTCCATCAATCCAAAAACATGTAAAAGATCGTCTCTGCAAGTATTCTTTAATAATCTTTAAAATAACGCCAAAATGACTTATATGTTAGACAGAGACCAGTTTCACAAAGGTTCTTCTGGAGACCTTGCCAATCTTACAGACGACCTATTGTTGCTGCACTAGCTCCATCAAACGGGCAGCCCCATTGTTGCTAACCACACAAATGCACTGCAAATGACCAACTCAGCCAGTATAAATGACATGAGAAACATGAAAGCCCTGCACCGGTAAAACCAAACGCTAAGGGCTCCGATGATTAAATCGCTCAACAGTCAAGGAGAAAAGACTGCTCTTCACTGCAATGTAACAATGCGCCTGATGACGCGGGTTTCAGACACACTTTCCTCAGGGACTGGGGTTAGGGCTGTCTCTCCCTTGATTTAGCACACGGACAGAAATGCCACAAATATATATTTTTTAAAAAAGATCTTTTTGACAGCCACACTAGAAATGGGCTTAGCATGTTGGAGGGACGCACTAATCCTATTTACTAGCACAGTTTAGTAAAGGGATCCCCAGTTAGGTGAGGAGCCTACTTAATTCTTCATTTCAAAGCAAGATCACACTGGAGGAGTGTGTGTGTGTGTGGGGGGGGGGGGGGGGGGGGGGGGGATGGTAATTGGCCAGAACTGTTTAACCCCTCCTGTGTACAAAGCCATGCTAGTGGCTGTTGGTGTGCTAATGCTGACAGCCCGGTCACTTTGAATGGACTGTGTTGGCATTTTTTATTTTATTATTTTTATTAGTATTTTGCTCACACCCATTGGAGCCGACTCTGTAGGTGCTGTGGGTGCTTGAGCCAGGGGCGTAGCCAGCCTTCCGTGGGAGAGGGGTCCGAGCCCGGGGGGAGGGGGCACATTTTAGCCCTCCCCCCCGGCGCCGCCCCCCCACCGCCGACATTGCCGCCCCCCCTCCCGCCGCGAACCCGCCGCCGCTGCATCCTACCTTTACTTTTGCTGGCGGGGGATCCCACTCCCCGCCAGCCGACGTCTTCTTCTTAGTCGCTTCCCGCTCTTCAATTTGTTTGCTGACGTCCTGCACGTTGTACGTGCAGTACGTCAGACTCAGAGAACAGAACTGTTCTCTGAGTCTGACGTCCTGCACGTATAATTACGTGCAGGACGTCAGCAAACAAATTGAAGTGCAGGAAGGACTGAGAAGACGTCGGCTGGCGGGGAGTGGGATCCCCCGCCAGCAAAAGTAAAGGTAGGCGGCGGCCCCGGCCCCCTCAGGCCCCACGTAGCTACGCCACTGGCTTGAGCATCCCGAATATTGAGAAAATTCCTTATATGTATCCAGGGAGGGGTCATTTCCATTGGGCTTAGCACCCCCAATAATTTTGAAAAGTTGGCTCCTATGGTCACACCTTTTTCAATAGTAGCTCAAGGTGAGTTACATTCAGGTACACTGGGTATTTCTCTGTCCCTGGAGGAGCTCACAATCTAATTTTGTACCTGATGCATAGTAGCAGGATTTGAACTGGCCACCTCTGGATATCAAGACCAGTGCTCTAACTACTACTAGGCCACATTGCAGTAAGGCTTTGTAAACAGGGGGGTAAATGGCTTCTGAAGTGAATTATTAGCATCAGGTTTGAACTCCCTTATCTAAATTACCTGATACTCTTACCCTCACTATGTAAGGCCTCCTTAATTCTTTCTTTGTTTTGTACTGTTGACAGCTCTAAAGGGTCTATCCAAGCACTTAGGTAACACAAGAGATTAGATTAAATCAGCATTTAAAGTGCTTTGTATTTATACCCATTGTTCCTATAATCAACAAGGAAATGCGGATAGCAGACTAGAACCATCAGTCCCTCATAAAAGTCCAAAACAAGTGAAAATCATTCTTTACTATCCCAAATTCCTGTGTCATAGTTCATGCATTCCCCCATCTGCAAATTAAAGAGCTAGACAAAATAAGTATCGTATTCATATTACCAAAATAAGCCTAACCTAAAATGTGTCTGTATGCTTGCCCTCTTGACATGACCTCTCACCTCAAATAGTATTATGTTTCAAATTAAGCAGAAACAGTTCTCAGAGCAAAAATTGGTATTACTCCCGAAACCTCGATCTTCTACACAACACAGCCCCATGATCTTTTTCATTCCAATATTAATCCCTCTCATCAACTGTCCCAGATGCCGTTCTAGTAGAAAAAAGAAAAAGAAAAGAAACAACCAACTCCCCCAACTCTTATTCCAGTAACAAGATCTGTCCACTTGATGCTAATTTTATGATGAAATGCATTGTTTAAACGGATCCTGTGTATATAGAAGTCTTAGGAAGGCAATCAAAGTAACGTGGAGGGGCATTTCCGATATGACGTCTAAGTCCAGCTTTGGATGTTTTGCAAGAAATGTCCAAAATCTGAATAGCAAAGAAGTAAGAAAAACGTCTTCTTTTTTTTTTTTTTTGAAAATACTGTTTACAATGACATTTTGTAATTTGGATGTTTTGTTTTTTTTGGTCCATTTTTGAAAAAAAAAAAAAAAAATCCCATCCAAGTGTAAAATGCACAAAATCAAGCCATTAGGATGTAGGAGGAGTCAGCATTTTTACTAGACCGATCATCCTGGCATCCCAGGAAAGCAATAGGGCACCCTAGGGGGCACTGCAGTGGACTTCATAAAATGCTCCCATGTACGCATCTCACCATTGCTCCCTTACCTTGTCTGCTGAGCCCCCCAAAACCCACTACCCCCAACTATACACCACTACCATAGTCCGATATGTGGGTACAGTGGGTTTCTGGTGAGTTTTGGAGGACTCACAGTTTCCTCCACAAGTGTAACAGGTATGGGGAGATAGAAACCTGGGTCCACCTGTCTGCAGTGCACTGCACTGTACCCAACACTAGACTACTCCAGGGACCTGCATGCTATTCTAATGGACCTGAGTATAACATCTGAGGCTGGCAATTAATGGTTTTAATCACATTTTTGTGGGGTGGGATGGAGTTGGCGACCACTGGGGGAATAAGGGGGGGGGGGGGTCATCCCTGATTCCCTCAAGTGGTCATCAGGTTATATAGGGCACCTTTTTGTGCCTTATTCGTTATAAAAACAGGACTAGCTCAAAATGTCTTAGTTTTAGTCCTGGTCGGTTTTGTTTTGTTCCATTATGGCTGAAAAACGTCTAAGTCTTAGGCATGCCCAAGTCCCGCCCTGAACACACCCCTGACCCCCCCCCCCCCCTTGAGATTTGGATGCACTTCTGACAGACTTCATAGAAAAACTTCTAAAAATAGGTTTTGAAAATGCTGATTTGGACGTTTTTGTGAGAAAAACGTGCAAATGCTGCTTTATGCCACTTTTTAGATGTTTTTCTGTTTTGAAAATGAGCCCAATAGTAACATAGTAGATGACGGCAGATAAAGACCTGTAGGGTCCATCTAGTCAATCCCTTCCTCTGCTTAAATTGTTCTGAAAATTGACTCTTAACCGCCTAAGTGCTGACTCTGCCCCCAGAACATCCCCAAAATAGCGGTGTCACTTGGGTACTAACCGTACATTTTTGGCAGCACTACCTAGTTAAGTGCCACTGAAAATGTCCCATTTACTCCCAGACAGGAGCCTCCTCTCCTGGCCATTTAAATCGTTTTGAATATTGGTCCCTTTAATTTTCCCTCACTTATTAGCCACAGCATAAGAGAAGTCTAAGCAGATTAGATTCATAGCATAAGCAGTTGGTCCTTCATCCTCCCTAGGAGTGGCCTAGTGGTTAGTGTGGTGGACTTTGGTCCTGGGGAACTGGGTTTGATTCCCACTGCAGGCACAGGCAGCTCCTTGTGACTCTGGGCAAGTCACTTAACCCTCCATTGCCCCAGGTACAAATAAGTACCTGTATATAATATGTAAGCCGCATTGAACCTGCTATGAGTGGGAACAAAGTAGGAGTGCTTGAGAATAACCACCTCAGGTGGGAGTGCCTCTCTTCTGGTAGGACTCGCATTGCATGAGTGAACGGACCCTGTTCTGGGATGGGACAGAAGACAAGGAAAATTGTGTAAATGGATTACAAGATGACTGAGACTAGTGTGGATCACCCATGTGCTATTCTTGCTGTTTGTAAGTCCAAGAGAATCTCTGAGTGAAGAAATTGGGAAAAAGGAAGAAAAGGGTCAAGGACCAAAGGGGACATGATGTGGATGGTTACCCCACTCCATCTCCCTGAGGCACGATCAGAGGAGTGTAAAAGGAACTGAGTAACAATTGAATAACTGCAACAGTTGTGTGTGGAGACGAATGTTGACTGAGTTTAATCAAGAGGAAAATCGCTAAGTCCTGTTTTTGGTTTTTGTAAATAGAGGAGATATGATTTGAACTGTGAACCCTAAATGCCCTGATATCAATGACTATTCTGTTTGCATTGTGCCGACCATCTGAAGGAGAAAAACACCATGTTAACCTTTATGATTTGTTTTTCCAAGTTTGTTAGTAAAGTCAGTTAAAGTTTTCTGCAGCTGAGACTGCTCACTAATTCTTGGAGAGAGTGTACCCAGAGAAAAAGCAACCTCGGCCTACCGGTGTAAGTCAAAGCCCCGGCCTACACCCAGTTCATGTGATTCTGCCAGTGGAGCTGTGTGGTTCGCAGAAAGAAATGTGGATTTCTTTTGTGTGCTCCGCCCAGGTGGAAAGCGGGAGCTGAGCTGGAGGTGTGTGTGAATGTGAACTGCCCAGGTGGGTTACATCCTATATAATAATTCTCACCTCCAACATTTTATCTTGCTGCCTGTGTCCGTGGCTTTCTTCGGATTTGGTCTGCTAGGCTCCGTAGATCAGGCTGACGTCATGTAGAACACCAGAGCTGGAGGAGGAGGGGCAAAAGGGGCAGGGCACAGGGGTGGAGGCGGAGCTTCAAAGAGGAACAGAAGCATTGAGGGGCGGAGTAGCCGAGAGCATCGTTACCAATGACAGGGAAAGAAAGGTCGGAGTCCTCCTTGAGCGTGAGCAGAGGGGGCAGAGCCACAGAGACCATGCTGCTGTGCTGAGCCGGCGCGCGGGTGCACTCGCACGTTCATGTGCTGGGCGCGGGGGAGGGGGGACCGCAGGAGTCGGAGTGGCGCAAAAGAGGAGGAAAGCAGGCGACGGCTGCGGCTGCCCCTCCGGGTCCCATGGGGAGGGTGTGTGGGCAGCCGCTACGACTCCTCGGGAGGGAGGGACCCTGAAACACAGAGGGAGGGGCCCTGAAACTTGGAAAGAGGGACCCTGAAAGTCAGAGGGAGGGAGGGGGGACCCTGCAAGTCGGAGGGAGGGGGGACCCTGAAAGTCGGAAGGAGGGAGGGAGGGGGGAAGGAAGGGAGGGGGAAGGGGGAGGGGGGTCCCTGGCACACACTCTCTCTCTCACAGACACACTCGCACCCAGTCTCACTCTCTCTCACAGACACACTCACATCCAGTCTCACTCTCTCTCTGTCACACACACACACACTCGCACATTCACTCTCTCTCTCTCTCTCTCTCTCTCACAGCCACTCTCATACACACTCTCTCAAACATACACACTCCGAGGAAAACCTTGCTAGTGCCCGTTTCATTTGTGTCAGAAACGGGCCTTTTTTACTAGTTAACAATAAAACAGGCTGCAACTTTTATTAATACTATGCATAAATATTCTTTACCAACACCCCAAGTCATGTTACATTCTAATATCAAGTTACCCAATCCTGCTCCATTGGCCAAGATCATTAGTTGCCTTCACCACAAGCCCAAGCTGGGAGTCCCATATCATTGTCTATATACCTAGCTTTATGCAGGCACATCATGGGCTACTAGCCGAGCTAGTCATGTTGCCCTGCCCATCACTTGCATTGAGAAAGATGCTGCAAAATCCTAATTTTGAGCAAAGACGCTGGAAATGTTGACTTTGATGGGACTCCCGCTGCATTTGAAGACTGTCCCTGATGAAGGATTACCAAAACAGGATATTCTGTTGGACAGCTTACAAACAGCGATGCAGATAAGTATTTTGTTTACTATTTTTTGGAACTAAACAAGATTGATCTTTGAACTGGTCCACTGTTTATATATGACTGAATTAACAATCAGGGCGGACAATCAGGGCTCTTGGAATGTTAACATAATAATTTTTCACTACTTATATATGATCACAGTTTTTTGGGAGAACCACATGATGGCACTGGAGCCAGAATGCTTAGTCACAAAAGTGGCACATTCATTAATTGTGGTTCTTTGAAATATCACAAAGGATACTTGTATGCTAATAGGTCCCCCATCACACAACATTATTATAGTTATTATTTAAAAAAAATAACAGTTATTTCAGTTTAATTGATTGTTAGGTCCTTTGTGGGACATTTTCAGGAGGAGTTTTTTTATATCCATAGTTTTCTCCAAGCATACTGTCTTAGGTAGGAGATGCTCACTTTCTGCTGAGCAAAGGATAGTGTTTTACTCAACTTTCTGCACATAATGGTTCTTTTATGGCTCGGGCTCCTGCTTAGCTGCAATATCAGATTTAATAACAGACTTAACATTGGTCGTCATCCAGCTTATAAACTTACAATAAACGCACAGGAAGCAGATCTCTTTCATTGAAAGGAGGCACTGGAACAAGGAGGCATAATACGAAGTTGAAAGGGGATAGACTCAGGAGCAATCTAAGAAAACATTTCTTTGGAAAAGGTGGTAGATGCATGGTAAGAATGTGCATTCATTTGAAATGGTGTCAGTGACATTCTAACCTATAATGACAGGAAAAAAATTCAGTTTTTTACAGTGTTGTTAAATTTCCAGTATTATTAATAACTACCAGGCATGAGTCAGCTTTGAATCAGTGACTCTTGAGGCCCTGATTACTAAGCTGTGCAAGAGACACATTAGCGTTTTTAATGCATGCTAATCATTAGTGTATGCTAACCATGTAGATGCCCATAATATTCCTATGGACTTCTACATGGTTAGCTACAAATGCTAGCGCACCTTAGTAAAACAGGGCCATGGGTTTGCAGAGTACCTAAGCTGTTTTGCCTTTTGGAACTGTGGCTCTAGCTAGCTCATTTCTAGCTGTGTCCTATATTTTTGGTCATCTTCACTCCTTTTCTCAAGAACATGTGTTGCCTTACTGAGTCAGACCAAGGATCCATCTAACAGTAGCCAGTCCAAGTCACAAGTACCTGGTAGAGTCCCACAAAGTAGTAAGAATAAATAGCAGGTTTTCTCGAGGCATAACTTAATAAAGGTTTATGGACTTTTCCTCCAAGAATTTGTTTTTAGACATTGTATCCCTGGTATGGGTGATTGCTGAAAGTGGCCACATCGGGTTTGTTCAATAAGGGGTATTTTCAATATGACATCTAAATCTGACTTTGGATGTTTTGCTGAAAACGTCCAAAAATCAAGTGGTGAACATAGCCATTTTTGAACCTGAAAAATATCTTTTTGTTTTGAAAATGGCCATTTCCTAGACATTTTGTGTTAGTGCATCCATCTTTTTGGACCATTTAAAAAATGCACAAAATCAAGCCATTGGGATGTAGGAAGAGCCAGCATTCTTAGTAGATTGGCCACACAGACATCCCAGCAGAGCAGTGTGGCACCCTAGGTGCACTGCTGTGGACTTCACATAAAAGGTCCTAAGTACACATCTCACCCTTACCTCTTTATATTGTATGGCGAACCCTCCAAAACCCACCAAAATCTTACCGTACCCAACTATACACCATACTCAGAACGATGAGTGAGGTGATTAAATTTGCAGATGACAGAAAACTATTCAAGGTTGTTAAAACACATGCGGAATGTGAAAAATTGCTGGAGACCTTAGGAAATTGGAAGATTGAGCATCCAAATGGCAGAAAATGTAATGTGGACAAATGCAAAGTAATGCATATTGGGAAGAATAATCCAAATCATAGTTACCTGATGCTAGGGTCATCCTTGGGAGTCAGCATTCAAAACAAAATCTAGTTGTTGTAGACAATACGCTGAAATCTTCTGTCCAGTGTGTGGTGTCAACAAAGAAAGCAAACAGGATGCTAGGAATTATTAGGAAAGGGATGGTAAGTAAGACCATAATGTCTCTACATCACTCCATGGTGCAACCTCACCTTGAGTATTGTGTTAAATTCGGTCACCGTAGGGGCGGGGAACCCGTATTATCGAAACAAGATGGGGGTCCACCTTTCATTTAGATAATATGGTCGGGGACGCCCAAATCTTGACATTTAGGTCGTCCTTAGAGATGATCGTCCCTAGACTTGGTCGTTTCTGATTTTTGGCGATAATGGAAACTAAGGACGCCCATCTCAGAAACAACCAAATCCAAGCCCTTTGGTCATGGGAGGAGCTAGCATTCGTAGTGCACTGGTCCCCCTCACATGCCAGGACACAAACCAAGCACCCTAGGGGGCACTGCAGTGGACTTCAGAAATTGCTCCCAGGTACATAGCTCCCTTACCTTGTGTGCTGAGCCCCCCAACCCCCCCCCCCCCCAAAACCCACTACCCACAACTGTACACCACTACCATAGCCCTTACAGGTGAAGGGGGCACCTAGATGTGGGTACAGTGGGTTTGTGGTTGGTTTTGGAGGGCTCACATTTACCACCACAAGTGTAACAGGTAGGGGGGGATGGGCCTGGGTCCACCTGCTGAAGTGCACTGCACCCACTAAAACTGCTCCAGGGACCTGCATACTGCTGCGATGGAGCTGAGTATGACATTTGAGGCTGGCATAGAGGCTAGCACGTAATAGTTTTAAAGCTGTTTTTTGAGGGAGGGTGGGAGGGGGTTAGTGACCACTGGGGGTGTAAGGGGAGGTCATCCCCGATTCCTTCTGGTGGCCATCTGGTCAGTTCGAGCACCATTTTGTGCCTTGGTTGTAAGAAAAACAGGACCAGGTAAAGTCATCCAAGTGCTCGTCAGGGACGCCCTTGTGTTAGGCACGCCCAAGTCCCGCCTTCGCTTCGCCTTCAACACGCCCCTGTGAACTTTGGTCGTCCCCGTGACGGAAAGCAGATGGGGACGCCCAAAATCGGCTTTCGATTATGCCAATTTGGGCGACCCTGTGAGAAGGATGCTCATCTTCTGATTTGTGTCGAAAGATGGGCATCCTTCTCTTTCGAAAATGAGACTGTTGCCAGCCCTGACTTTAAATTTAGATCCCAAAGTAGTGCAGAATTTGTAGTTCCAGAAGTTACCCATTGAAATCAGTGCTGCAGGTCCCTTAATACACCAGAATGAGGTTATTAGAAATCCAGGACTGGCGTACAGTCTCCCCCCTGGAACTGCTTTAGAGACTTACTCCAAAGACTTCTCTTGTGCCAAGTTCCTAGGTCTGTAAGTTCTGGGGAAAGTATTCTGGAACTTTGTATTCTGAATCCTTGTGTGAAATCACTGTTATTATACTACTAGTAAAAAAGGCCCGTTTCTGACACAAATGAAACGGGCGCTAGCAAGGTTTTCCTCGGAGTGTGTATGTTTGGGAGAGTGTATGTGAGAGTGTCTGTTTGAGAGTCAGAGTGAAAGTGTGATTGTGTGAGAGAGAGCGTGAGTCTGGGTGTGAGTGTGTTTGTGAGAGAGTGTGTGTGTGAGAATGAGAGTGTGTGTGAGAATGAGAGTGTGTGCGAGAATGAGAGTGTGTGCAAGTGTGTATGTGAGACACAGTGTGAGTGAGAGTGTGTGTGTGTGGGCGAGAGAGAGAGTGTGTGTGAGACACAGATTCTCTGTTTGAGTGAGTGTATGAGACCAAGCGAGTGTGTGAGTGACTGTGTGGCACATAGAGAGTGAATGTGATACAGTGTGAGACAGAGTGTGTGAGAGTCAGAAAGACATTGTATATGAGAGAGAGAGAGTGTGAGCCGTGCCCTCCCAATCCATGGCCATCTGTCCCCTGCCCCCTCCATTCATCCTTTTCCAGCAATTCCCCTCTGTCCCTGAGCCCTGCCCTTCCAATCCATGGCCATCCATGTTTGTCTGTCACCTGCCCCCTCCATTCATCCCTATCCTGCATTTCCCCTCTCTGCCTGAGGCCTGCTCTGCAATCCATATCCATCCATGCCCATCTGTCCCCTCCATTCATCCCTATCCAGCAATTCCCCTCTCCCTGAGTCCTGCCCTTCCAATCCATGCCCATCCATGCTCATCTGTCACCTGGCCCCTCCATTTTTCCCTATCCAGCATTTCCCCTCTCTGCCTGAGGCCTGCTCTGCAATCCATATCCATCCATGCCCATCTGTCCCCTCCATTCATCCCTATCCAGCAATTCCCCTCTCCCTGAGTCCTGCCCTTCCAATCCATGCCCATCCATGCTCCTCTGTCACCTGGCCCCTCCATTTTTCCCTATCCAGCATTTTCCCTCTCTGCCTGAGGCCTGCTCTGCAATCCATATCCATCCATGCCCATCTGTCCCCTCCATTCATCCCTATCCAGCAATTCCCCTCTCCCTGAGTCCTGCCCTTCCAATCCATGCCCATCCATGCTCATCTGTCACCTGGCCCCTCCATTTTTCCCTATCCAGCATTTCCCCTCTCTGCCTGAGGCCTGCTCTGCAATCCATATCCATCCATGCCCATCTGTCCCCTCCATTCATCCCTATCCAGCAATTCCCCTCTCCCTGAGTCCTGCTTTGCAATCCATGGCCATCCATGCTCATCTGTCACCTGTCCCCTCCATTTTTCCCTATCCAGCAATTTCCCTCTCTCCCTGAGTCCTGCCCTCCCAATCCATGCCCATCCATGCTCCTCTGTCCCCTGCCGCCTCCATTCATCCTTTTCCAGCAAGTCCCCTCTCGTCCTTCCATGTTCCCCCCCCCCCTCGCATCCATGCTACGCTCTCTCCCATGTCCCAGCCTGGCCCGCCCTCTTCTCCCCCCCCCTTCGCATCCATGCCCCCCCCCCTTCGCATCCTTGCCTCGCATCCATGCCCCCCCCCCCTTCGCATCCATGCATCCTTTTTTTTTTTTTTATTCTTTTTAACTTTACCTCCGTGGCGGTTCGTGCAGCGAAGCGTCAGGGAAGGAGGCGGCGCTCCCGACGTCTAGCTTTCCCTTCGCTGTGTTCCGCCTTGTTTTGAAGGCGGAACACAGCGAAGGGAAGGGTAGACGTCGGGAGCGCCGCCTCCTTCCCTGACGTTTCGCTTCCGGATTTGTTTGTTTTGTCGCGAGGGCGGGGCAGAGACGGCAGGCTGAACCCTTCAGCCTCAGCCTGGGAGTGACGTCAGATGGCTTCAAGGCTTCAGGCTTCAAGGCTTCAGGCTTCCGGCTTCAAGTTTCCGACTTCACAGAACTCAGGCTTCCGGCTTCAAGTTTCCGGCTTCACAGAACGTGGCTTCAGAACGTTGAGGGTGCGTTTTATTATATTAGATTAGAGCAGTGATTCTCAGCCCAGTCCTCAGAACACATCCAGCCAAGCAGGTTTTCAGAATATCCACAATGAATATACATGAGAGAAATTTGCATACAATGGAGGTAGTGCATTCAAATTTATGTCATGCATATGTATTGCGGGTCTCCTGAAAACCTGACTGGCTAGATGTGTCCCAAGGACTGGTATAAGAACCCCTATATTAGAGACTTCTACTATGCTAACTCCACATCTTGGTTGTCCAAATAGTGAGAGTTCAGAGATTCTGTGAAACTATCTCTCAGAAAGTAAAGGCCGCAATTAGCCCCTTTATTTGGAAACCTCTAGCAAACTTCAGGGACATTTTGAGCCTTTTCATGAAAAGGTTGATGGTACCCAAACAGCATGAACAGAGCTGCCGAATTACCCAGTTCCAAGATGGAGATTTTTAGGCCAGTCCTGTTTTTTTTGACAAGTCTATCGTGATGCATTATGGAACCTGCAACATGGTTTTCAGTGGGTAGAATCAAGGACTATAAATCCCAGTGCCGGTCCTAGGGTCTCTGGCGCCCCCCTGCAGACAATGAGTTGGTGCCCGCGTGCCCCCCCTCCAGCGCCCGCGCACCCCCGCCCCTCCCCAGCATCTCCTTTCTCTCTTCTCCCACCCTGCCCCTGTCCAGCGATTCTCCTTCGCCCCATCCCCCGCCGCCCTTGATGCTTTAAATCTTTAATTTACCTCCTTTCCAGCAGCCGTGTCATTTGAAAGCCTTGCCCCATCTCTAGCCTTCCCTCCCTTCGTGAGTTCATTCTGCAGTCCCGCCCTCGAGGAAATGATGTCAGAAGGCGGGACTGCGGAATGAACTCACGAAGGGAGGGAAGGCTAGAGACGGGGCAGGGCTTTCAAATGATGCGGCTTCTGGAACGGAGGTAAATTAAAGATTTAAAGCACCAAGGGCGGCACGGTATGGTGGCGCAGTGCCGCAGCGGTGCCCTTGAAGGCAGGCACCCCCCTGCAGCGCTTACCCCGCTTACCGGGTTTGACCGGCCCTGATAAATCCCACACTGCTTTGGGGTGTAAGTTCAAAAACAAAATAAAGTGATCAAAAGAAGATAAACCATTAGGAGACTACTAGATCAAACTAGGCTTTCCAAACTACATCATAAAATGAAGGACAAACCCCAAAACATTGGAACCTCTTATCAATTAAAGAAAAATGTTTATCAATCTCTTCAAATTCCTTCATAGATTCCTGGGTGAAGATGCACAGCTGGTGCACCTGGGACTTAATCATGGACTCTGTTCTAGAAACTACTGTCCAAATGTCTTGAAGGGTACCATCTTGGCTAACCTGGGGGACACTAACATCCACCAGGGTAACAGGAGAAGCAACTTTAGGTTTAGCAGCTAACTGAATAAAGTCCACAATGACCTCAGTCACTCCATCATTTGCTCCCACGATCTCCACAGGTACTGTGTCTAGAGGAAACTTCATTAAGGATGGTATAGGCATGGGAGGGGGTGAGCTGGTGGAAACACCATCAGGGGAGGCAGACACCCCGGACTGTCTACCCTCAGCAATCACTACATGTTAATCCATAGTCCATAGAGCACTTCACAGGGGTATTCACAGTTACAGAGCTTTTAGACTGTGCTTTCCTAATCCTTCCCATTGTCATCAAAGATCTTGTTCCTCCTCCTTGCTCCTCAAAGCTCCAAGGGGCCTGGCGTGCCCCTTTGGCCAGCAGCAATGTTCCAGGATGCTTTCTGATGATGTCAGTCCAAAGCACTGACTCTCCCGAATCAGCTGGAACCTTCGGGAAGAAATCCCTCCAGCTCTTCTCACAGCCACCTGCTTCTCTCATGAGTACATAGCCCACAAATGTGCCACAAACGCTGTTGGCATTTTAAGATGCTCCAGGACTCTTTCTGATGACATCAGTCCCAAGTGCTGTCTCTCCCAAATTAGCTGGAACCTTCGGGAGTAAATCCCTAGCGCAGTCTAGCTCTTCTTGTGAGTACACAGCCCCCCCCCCCCCAGCATATCTGGGTTTAAAAAATGTTTGGAAAAGTTCCTGGAGGAAAAGTCCATATTCTGCTATTGAGATAGATATGGGAAGCCACTGCTTGCCCTGGGATTGGTAGCATGGAATGCTGTTACTGTTTGGGTTTCTGCCAGGTACCACTGTGAGAAACAAGATAGTGAGATAGATGGACTATTGGTCTGACCCAGTTTTTATTCATTGACACAGAGCCCCATTGTTCCAACACAGAAGATTTCATTGCGCAGCCCAGCAGCTGTAGGATGGAGGAATGATGGATTTGTATAACCTATGGATGGCATCGTAGCTGCAGCCAGATCCAACTTACAGGTATTGTTTGGTTCTGGTGCCATTGTTTTAGGATAGAACTTGTCAATCTGTGCCACCCCGGAGCAATATCTATGGGGAGCAGCGAGCTGAAACCCAGCAAACCTTCTGAGAGATGCATGCCCAAAAAAAGGGTTTTTTTTTGTAAATCTGTCTGAGTACTCATAATTCAAAATAGAACCAGTCTACAAAACTGGGAGCTCACAATAAAATAAGCAGGTTAACATAAAATAAAATGCAAGATACAACATCATTATCTAACTAGATAGCACTAAATAGATTTGTTTTTAAAAACTTATGAAAAGCTAAATAACACGATTGAGATTTCACCAAAGTTGGAAGAGGATTCTAAACTTGAGAGACCTGATATGAAAATAAAGCTGCATAATATTTCTTTGAACATGAGCTTCTATAAGAAGGGACAGATAGATTATAATTATTACAAGTACCATACTGTGATATCAGTGCATTAATCATTGAATACATATAGCACGGAGCCACTACCTTCAAAATCTTATAAACAAAACAACAGAGCTTAAAAAGAACCCTAGGCTCCACTGGGAACCAATTGAGTTTTTATAACTTGGGGAAACTCTATTGAATCTACCTAGACCACATATAAGATGTATTGCTGTATTTTGAATGGTTCTGAGTCTTCTCAATAAATATTTTGTACAACCAAGATATATAGAGGGGCATAATCGAATGCGGACGCTCATCTCCATGGGCGACTATCTCCAAGGACGGGTCCGCGAAAGGGTGGGACAGACGGTATTTTTGAAAAAGATGGGCGTCCATCTTTTGTTTTGATAATACGGTTTGTGCCGGGCAAATGCATCGAATTTGGGCGGATTTGAGCTGGGCGGTATTGGTTTTCAGCGATAATGGAAACCGAAGCCGCCCAGCTCAAAAACGAATAACTCCAAGGCATTTGGTCGTGGGAGGGGCCAGGATTCGTAGTGCACTGGTCCCCCTCACATGCCAGGACACTAACCGGGCACCCTAGGGGGCACTTGTAAAAAGTAAAAAAAGAAATTAAAATACCTCCCAAGTCCATAGCTCCCTTCCCTTGTGTGCTGAGCCCCCCAAATCCCCCCAAAACCCACTGCCCACAACAATACACCATTACCATAGCCCTAAGGGATGAAGGGGGGCACCTAGATGTGGGCACAGTGGGTTTTGGGGGCGATTTGGAGGGCTCCCGTTTACCAGCACAAGTGTAACAGGTAGGGGGGATGGGCCTGGGTCCACCTGCCTGAAGTCCACTGCACCCACTAACAACTGCTCCAGGGACCTGCATACTGCTGTCAGGGAGCTGGGTATGACATTTGAGGCTGGGTATGACATTTGAGACTGGCATACAGGCTGACAAAAAAAGTTTTTAAAGTTCTTTTTTTTGGTGGGAGGGGGTTAGTGACCACTGGGGGAGTCAAGGGAGATCATCCCCAGTTCCCGCCAGTGGTCATCTAGGCAGTTGGGGTACTTTTGGGGGACTTGTTCGTGAAAAAAAAGGGTCCAAAAAAGTGGCCCAAATTCTTGCTACTGCCGCCCTTCTTTTTTCCATTATCGGCTGAGGGCGCCCAGCTCTCCTCGGCCGATAAACACGCCCCAGTCCCGCCTCCGACACGCCCCTGTCAACTTTGTTCATTCCCGTGACAGACTGTAGTTGGAGGCGCCCAAAATCGGCTTTTGATTATAGCAATTTGGGTGCCCATGAGAGAAAGGCACCCATCTCCCGATTTGGGTTGCAATATGGGTGTCTTTCTCATTTGAAAATAAGCCTGATAATATACAGGTACTTATTTGTACCTGAGGCAATGGAGGGTTAAGTGACTTGCCCAGAGTCACAGGGAGCTGCTGTGGGAATCAAACCCAGTTCCCCAGGATCAGAGTCTGCTGCACTAACCACTAGGCTAGTCCTCCAGTTCACCTTTCTTGAGCTAGCGTCTCCCTTGGTTTTTTGGAAGAGCCAGCCCACCCTAAGAATTCTTTCTGCCAACAAGGCCAACACGTGTACAATAAGCACTGTTTTTTGGTCTTTTATTTCAAGAGATCACTGCTGTACTTGCAGTGCAGGCTAAGGTTACATTGCTGGAGGCTCAATCTTGGACACATTGCTCCCTCTAGTGTCAGTAATAAGCTAGCAGTTCATTTGCATGGAGTTGACTGTTCCCACTAAAAACTGTTGTAATCTGCTCCCGAAATATGCCTTAAAAAATATTCATTAAGTTCTCTAAAATGATAGCCATCAGCATCACTATTATCATCATTTATTTCTTACATGCTTTTCCAATCAAAGAGCTGAATGTTACAAGTTAAAAAATAAATTATGCTAAAAACCATTTTGTATTATGAAATGGGATGTTTTTGAAACAAGTGAGGAAAGCATGAAGAGTATGGCTAATGAAATTCTTTCCCTGTGTGTATTTTCTCTGTGTGTGACTCTGACCTGGAGGACATAGCAGACGAGCAGTTTGAATGGAACAGTTCCTAAACTTCCATTGGTTTTGGAAAGAATAATCAAATTAAACCATATGCTAATGTATCGAACCATTACATATCATTGTCAACAAATTTCAAAGGCTGGATTTTACAATGTAACCATAGAGTGCCCGCACCACTAGATCGCAGAACACAAATCACCAACTAGCAAACTACATGGATCAGTCACTAATGGGCTCACTTTCAAAAGAGGACGACCATCTTTCGACATAAATCGGAAGATGGGCATCCTTCTCACAGGGTCGTCCAAATCGATATAATCGAAAGCCACTTTTGGATGTCCCCAACTGCTTTCTGTCACAGGGATGACCAAAGTTCAAGGGGGCGTATCGGAGGCGTAGCGAAGGTGGGACTTGGGCGTGCCTAACACTAGGACGTCCTCGACCCATAATCGAAAAAAACAAGTACGTCCCTGACGAACACTTGGATGACTTTACCTGGTTGTGTTTTTCTTGCAACCAAGGCACAAAAAGGTGCCCAAAATGACCAGTGACCACCGGAGATAATCTGGGGTGACCTCCCCTTACTCTCCCAGTGGTCAAGTCTGTGCAGGAGGAGAAATTAGAGACTGACCAAATTTTAGTTTCAGTTTCAACTTCAGCGCCGAAACAAGCCTGACATCCGAATTCAGCCACGCTTTGGTTTCAGTTAAAAATGCAAGTGTTTTTTCTGCTGAAACTGAAACTCCTTACCCCCATGATCACTCTGTGCCACCTCCTACCCATAGGCACTCCCTAGGCCTACCTTCGAAACCCTGGTGATTAGTGGCCTCTTCAAAGTAGGAGCAAACCCCCATCCTGCCCCCACTAGCTCCACAGTCACAGCAGCCATTTTGACTGCAGAGCTAGTGGGGGCAGGACGGGGCAACTTGTGATTGTCCTGCCCTGAAGAGGCCACTAGACACCAGAACTTTGAAGGTGGGTGGGGGAGGATGGAGTTGGTGGGTGGCCTGGGGAAATGGGTTTTCTGCCAGGAGGAAAGCTGGTCTGGAGGGATAGGCTTTCTTGGGGGGGGGGGGGGGAGGATGGGCTGGCAGGGTGACAGTTTCAGTTCTGGCTGAAACTGAGTGGCGAATTTTGACCGCAAATCTGGTTTTAGCCAAAACTGATAGCCTTGGTTTTGGTTGCCCTGTAGAAGGAATAGAGCTAAAGGGAGAGATAATTGGATGGGTGAAGCCTCGGAGACAGGAAAGGAAAAACAGCTATGGAGGTTCAGCTTGGAAAGGGGCAGAGAGGGAGAGAGTGCTGTGAAGGTCAGGCTGGAGGGGAGAGAGAGAAGGTTTGGATGTTTTGAGCAGGATTGATAGATGAACTATTACAGTGCTCTTTGTTGAATTCTGCACAAAATATTTGTCCCATGATACTTAAACATTACAGTCAGTGTTGGATTGAAATACCAACTGTGACATTTAATTCTATACCCAGACATTCAGCACTAAGCGATACCCAGATATTAGCACTGAATATCTGGGTATAGAGTGGCCGCCGGAAGTTATAGAAGGACCACCAATATTTAGTGTTGGTACCTTATCTGGGCAAGGTAGGACAGTAAAATAGCTATCCTAACATACCTGGATAATTATTTTGGTGGCTGGCATTAAATATTGGGGTACCTAAATAACTCCACCTTGGCTTCACCCCTGGACTGTCCCGAGACTACCTAGATAGAGCTGATGTGATCAGAGATGATTTTCAGTTCCTCATATCTTATTCAACTGTACATATAATTTGCCTTCAGTTCAGCCACCCATCTATTTATCCCAATTGATTTGTATTGCTCTTTTCTTCCCGCCTATATATTTCAACTGCACTTACTCCCTCGGCTACATATTAAGATGTTTCATTGTATTATACAAACTAATACTGAAGGCAATCTCCTTCTAATACTTTCTATCTGAAAAACCATATATCATGAAGGAGATAGGTGGGGACTCAACTGGCTTACCCTCTGATAATAAATTCATTAATTAGAGAGGTGAAGCCTCAAGAAGCCCCCGGCTCTGTGATTAAAGAGCTCTCGGGAGGCTGGACTGCTTCATCATCGGCAAACACCCCAATGGTCTACTGCAATCGTTCTTACTATTTACTGTTTTTTTACTTCATTTTCTTTAAACTTTTATCTTTTAGTCTTAGAAGTCAAAAAAATATAAATTACTTAGCTTTGTATTCAGGCTCTCGAGACGCTAAATATGACCATGACCAACGGTGGCCAGCGTTTCGTCACCTGCCTCAGGGCCAAATGGTCTGCGTCAATCTTAGCCCAAAAGAATACTCAGCACTATTATACAAACAGTGTGAGCATCATATCTACGGTATTTTATTGTTCTAATGTATATTCAGGTGTGTCACTTGTACTGCACAGACATGGTATTTATCATATCTATGTTATTTGAATACAAGGCTGGTGGTATGGAGATAACACCCTATATCATGGGCTGATCATTTTGTAATCAAATTTTCTATTACAGACTACATAAAACATGGGCCCAATCAAAGTTTGGAAGAAAATCCGAGACATAAGAAATCTGACTGCAGATAACTTCCTGGAGGACTTGTCTTACCCCCATATGAATGAAAAGATGACAACAGTGTCAGAACAGATTAATATCTGGAATGCACACTTAGCAGTGGCATTAGAAAAAACAACCCTTCTAAAGAAGGTGCTATGCTCTATAAACAAACGTTCCCCATGGTTCTCCCCAGAACTATGGGTCCTTAAGCATCAAGGACGTCAACTTAAAAGAAAATTGCGAAAATTTCACCTAGATGGAAGACAGGCTCAACTGTCTGAAACACATGGCAAACGTACTTCCAGGCTTTATTTTATTTATTTTATTTGTTGCATTTGTATCCCACATTTTCCCACCTATTTGCAGGCTCAATGTGGCTTACATAGTACTGTGATGGCGATCGCCAATTCCGGTATGACAAATACAGAGTGATATTGTGGCAAAGATCTTGTGTGACAGACACATTAGGGAATCAAGGAGGAAGAGTTAAGTTATGTCCAGTTCGAGTATTAGTTTCGTTGTGTTGCAGGGTTCAGGCATTTAAGTTGGATCATTAGGGTATGCCTTTTTGAACAAGTTAGTTTTTAATGATTTCTGGAAGTTTGATGGGTCATGCATTGCTTTCACGACTTTTGGTAATGCGTTCCATAGTTGTTTGCTTATATAGGAGAACTGGATGCATAGGTTGATTTGTATTTGAGCCCGTTGCAGCTTGGGTGGTGGAGATTTAGGTATGTGCATGTTGATCTTTTTGTGTTTCTGGTTGGTGGGTCTATGAGGTCTGCCATGTATCCCGGGGCCTCACCATAGTTAATTTTATGAACCAGAGTGCAGATTTTGAACGCAATACGTTCTTTGATTGGGAGCCAATGCAGCTAAAAAATAGTATTTCTCTCAATACATAGAACAAGCTGCAAATTCAACCAAGCAACTATTTAAAATAATAAACAGCCTTCTGCAAACCCCACAACAGAACTTGCCTTCCCAATCACAACTAACCAGCAACAATTTTGCCACATACTCTGACAACAAAATTAAAGGTCTCCATCGGGATCTACAGATAGTCCATTCAAAGCTCTCACCAGCTAATGAAGAGAACCCTCCCTCTTCCCCACCAAGCAGAGCCATCTGGGATCTGCATAGAAACCAATAACAAGGGATCTACCTCAATACTAGTGTTACTGGATTTCTCATCAGCCTTAAACTCTGTGCTTACAAGACTGGCAGAAACAGGTATCAGTGGCATAGTACATACATGGTTCAAATCCTACTTGTCAGACAGACAACAATCAGTTCTGTTCAGCAACTGCACATTATTACCTTGGGCACTGAACTATGGGGTGCCACAGGGATCCATACCGTCTCCGATTTTATTTAATATTTACCATCCAGAACTCTGCTGCGCGTCTTATCTTCCGCCTTGACCGATATGCTCATATCACCCCTCTCCTCAAGTCACTTCACTGGCTCCCGATCAGGTACCGCATACAGTTCAAGCTTCTCCTACTAACCTACAAATGCACTCGATCTGCAGCCCCTCAATACCTCTCTACCCTCATCTCCCCTCACTCTCCTACCCATATCCTCCGCTCACAGGAGAAATCCCTCCTCTCAGTACCCTTCTCCACCACCGCCAACTCCAGGCTCTGCCCTTTCTGCCTCACCTCACCCTATGCTTGGAATAAACTCCCTGAGCCCATACGCCAAGCCCCCTCCCTGCCCATCTTCAAATCCTTGCTCAAAGCCCACCTCTTCAATGTCGCCTTCGGCACCTAACCATTATACCTCCATTCAGGAAATCTAGACTGACCCAATTTGATTGTCTGCACATTTTGTCCATTAGATTGTAAGCTCCTTTGAGCAGGGTCTGTCCTTCTTTGTTAAATTGTCCAGCGCTGTGTAACCTTGGTAACGCTTTAGAAATGTTAAGTAGTAGTAGTAGTAGTACCTCAAGCCTCTGGCTGAGCAGCTTCAGTTGATGAACACAAAATTCTACATCTGTGCTGATGATGTGCAACTACTGATGCTCATTGAACCAGATCTACCCACAGCTCTGAGTAAACTGTCTGCCTGCCTAACCGCAACTCAGAAATGGGCAAACAACAAAAACCTCGCCCTGAACCCATGCAAAACAGAGATTCTTTGGGTACCTAACACAAATGGACGAATACCTGACTTCAACATATCTTTTGGGAAGTATGAACTCCCCTTAAAAATCACAGGTCAGGAATCTTGAGATACTGCTAGACTCATCATCACTCACTCATCACTCTGATCCTGCAAATTCAAACAACCTTTAAAAATTTTCTCTATCACCTACAGCAGCTACGAAATCTCGCTCCATATATTGAAAAGATTAGTCTGACCACAGTGGCCCAAGCCATGATAACATCATGACTAGACTACTGTAATGCCCTGTACACAGCAAAAACTACTCTGGCTACCAGTACCTTACAGGGCTAAATTTAGAACTCTATGTTCGATTTTCAAGGTCCTCAAACAAATTGGGTCAGAGTACTTAAAGAATTAGTTAGCCATTTTCACACCTTTGAGATCTCTAAGATCCTCTCAAGGAGCATCACTATCTGTCTCCTCATCAGAAGAAATTGTATGATGTGATACCCACTAGCGAGCCTTCTCAGGAGTAGCTCCCATGCTCCTGGAATTTACTCCCAGAGGGGCTACATCTAACTCAAGACTACCTCTACTTCAGGAAGCAGGTAAAAGCCTGACTCTTCTCCCAAGCCTTTAATATATAGGGTAACTGACTATACACTCATTCTGCACCTGGACTACCTTGCTACACACACTGTAACTTCGATCAGTTCCTTATATCTTGTTTAACAGTACAAAGAGCTTGTATTTAGTTTAGCCACCCATCTATTTATCCCAACTGACTCTGTACCACCCATCTTGACCCCCATGTATATATCTGCACTTGGCCCTCTTGGCTATATAGTAAGCTGTATTATAGAAAAGCATTTGTATCATAGCAATGTTATTTGAATGTTCTAATTGTGTGCTTATTATATATTTCATTAGTATTATGCTGACATTGTATTATATCTCTGTTATTTGAATTTCAGTGCTGTTAAATGTGTATACTTTTGATCCTGTTTCATGGTAGTCCTATTGTTAGGTTTCAATTTACTGTTTTCAAGTTTAACTCTTTCACTGTATTTATGATTATGCTTGGTCATTTTACGATTGTTGTGCTGTTAACAAAATTGTAAGTTTTATGTTAAACTGTACCTGCTATATACACTGCCTTGGGTGAATCTCTTCATAAAGGTGGTTTTTAAATCCCAACAAACAAACAAATAAATAAATAAATATGTGCCTATTAGATGTTTCATTGGTATTGTGCAGACATCGTATCATATCTGTATTATATGAATGTTCTTTCATGCTGTCTATTATGGTATCATTTGTATTGTACTGACATAATTGTTCTAAAGTGCTGTTAAATGATTATATTTCTGATAAGGTATCATGTTAGTCCTATTACTAGGTTTAAATGTGCCATCTCCTTGATTGTATATATGCTTATATTTGGTCATGTCACTATTGTTATGCTGCTAATAAAATTGTAAGTATTATGTTAAACTGTGCCTACTGTGCATCACCTTGGGTGAATCTCCTCATGAAGTTGGTTAATAATCAGAATAAATGAATAAATAAAAATTATCCTGTTAATGCTGCTAGTAGTATAACCAGAAGCCAATTTTTGAGAGGGCCAACAGGTAGATTGGATGGGCGAGTGGTTATGTTGGATGGGCACACATTTCTTCTCTTGGCCACCTGCCTCCCCCCTAACAAAACTTAAATACTTTAGATAGGGGTGATCCCCAAGCCTTGCCAGCTGAAGACTTAGTTCACCTACCCCCTTCAAAAAATGCAGCTGTCAGCAACAGAGCTCTGACCTGTTGATGCAGGCACTCTGCAAATGCTCAGGTCTCACATGCGAGCTGAGCATGTGCAAGAACCAAGCATGCCTGTGGTACTGGTGTTGGTGATCCGGAGTGCTCTGATGGCAAAAATTGTTGAAGAGGGACAGCATATTGATGAGTCATCAGCTGGTGGAGCCTGGAAATAGTGTGTTGCTGCTGCTGGGTGGGCATGAGATGAAAGTGGATGGATCCAGGTCTTTCCAGTCCTACCCATAGCTATGCCCCTGAATGCTGAATGGGCACTGTAAGCAGCACTTATTCAGGCAGAAGCTACTACTACCCTGAATATTGGGGCCTTGAAATTCTGCATCTTTGAGTAATAACTGCTCTCTATATTTTATTGATTTTAAATTATTATTCAAAGACAATGACTATGTTGTGTTGATATGACCAAGTATGAAGACTTTTTCAGAATTTTAAAATATTTGAATGCATATTTTTTGAAGTTTTTATATAGCATTCTTCCAGGAATATAAATTAAAAGGATCAGATATCAACATTGAAAATTTGCTCAGCTTAAACTGCCAACCAGTCTTGAGATGGGTATGACAGCACTTTTTGGGGGTGTGAGTCACTCACTCTTTGGGCTTGGGGGGAAAGAGAATGGAACTTAATATACTGCCTTGCTGTGGTTTTTGCAACTACATTCAAAGTAGTTTACATAGTATATACAGGTACTTATTTGTACCTGGTGCAATGGAGGGTTAAGTGACTCGCCCAGAGTCACAAGGCGCTGTAGGGGAAATCAAACCCAGATCCCCAGGATCAAAGTCCGCTGCACTAACCACTAGGCTACACCTCTACTCCTTCAAATAATTCATTGAAACTTTTCAGTAGGGTTGGGCCAAGTAATGCCCTCCATGTTGAGACCTGAAAGTACTATTATTATACATGTTTCACAAGGAAGCTACAAGTTCACAAATTTCTTTTGAAAAGAATCTCCATGCTGTGGTGCGAGGTCTCATTTCCCTTTCCAAGTACAAAGAAAGTGCAGTCAGTGTGTTCTCTTCACATGCAGATTTTTTGACACAAAAATCCTTCTCAAGCAGCCTCAGCCTCTTCACTGTTTGCTGTGCTTTTTGGGGCTTTACAGAACTTTTGCATTAAACTTTATTCTCACTTGTTTTGTTCCCTTGCTCTTCCTTCAGCCAAATTGATTTACAGTAAACCAGAAGCGCTTGTGGACACCCCAGCAATCATTAGTTCCTCATTTTTATTTCGATGTTATGGCGGCAATCAGAAGTGTTGCTAAGTACTTAAAAGATCCTGGGCATGGGCCATAGAGCCTCCTACCCCTCTCCTCCTCTCTGGAAATATAAAAAATAAAAATCATGATTGCCTCATCCCTTTAGAATCCCATAAAAACACATTATGCATGTTTTATTTTATTCCATACTACAGAATGTCTGCAGGAGAATCTAAACCTGCTATAACCCTACTGAAAATTACAGTTCTGTAGGAGAATCTGGAAAAAGACAGACTATAATGTGTCAGATAAACTCAATACAAATTCACATTTTTCCTTAAATAATCAAGAAGTGCATAGTCAGTGCATCTGCACACTTTAAAGACAGTACAAAAAAACCATTCTAACAGCCATGTATGCACATTTTATTAAAGTAACAATATGCTGTGCAACTGTTGTTTACAAATCACACAAATAGAAAACAAGAGAGAGAGGAGAAAAGACAAATGGACAGCAGCCAGTTGAAGAATTAGCGGAAGACAGACAGGAAAATGGAAAAGAGAAAGTGGAACCAACATAATACAAAAATAAAATGTCCAGACAACAAAGGTAGAAGAGGCATTTTTAAAAAATGTATTCACTGAAATATGTTGGCTTGGGAAATGTGCAAAGCAGATGTATTTTTATTGTGTTCAGTAGAAAAGGAAATACATTTGTATCTTTATTTCTCCACTGTTGCAGTACATACTGAGGTTCCCAGTTCAATTTTTGTCTACATATTTTTATTTCTAATTTGTGATCCCTTGTTTTGTATTTGGTGAGGATCTGTTGTAATGGCAGGCAGTGGCGTTCCTAGGGTGGCTGACACCCGGGGCGGATCGCCGATGCGCTCCCCCCGGGTGCAACGCGACCCCAACCCCGGCAAAAGGACACCCCCCCGGGTGCATTTTTACCTGCTGGGGGGGGGGGTGCCGCACGCCTGTCGGCTTCGCTCGTTCCCTGTTCTGGGGCAGAGGGAGCAGAGAACGAGCGGAGCCGACAGGCGCGCAGCACCCCCCCAGCGGCGTGCACCCGGGGCTGCCCCCCCCCCCCTTGGTACACCACTGATGGCAGGTGAAGAAATTGGAGGAGGCAGGAAAGAAAGGTTATTTGGGGGTGGAGCCTTCTTTATATTCTGTCCTAGGCCCTAGTATGGCTAACACCAGCCCTGACCAGTGTTGCCAGGTGGGCGGTTTTACCGCGACCCGCCGCGGGAAATTTTTGCCCGCGGCGGGTTGCGGTTTTTTGGGCTGGTTTTTGTGCTTCGGGCGGTTTTTTTAGGTGGCTTTTTCGGCCGCGGTGGGCGGGGTTAGTGACGTTTTTGGGCGGGGTTAGTGACGTGGGAGGCGGGGTTAGTGACGTGGGAGGCGGGGCCGATGACGGCGGGGGCGGGGTTGATGACGGCGGGGGCGGGGGTGATGACGCGGGGGCGGGGGTGTCAGGGGCGGGGTTTGAGTTTGGGCGGGTTTTGGGCTGGATTTTGGGCTCCTTTAGGCTGGAAAAATATTTTCCACCTGGCAACCCTGGCCCTGACCCTTTTAGTAGCTGGTAGGGATCCCCAAGTTCCACCGGCTGAGGACCTGCTCTGAAGTTGGCTAAAACTCCCTTCTATTAAATTTGGCAGATGGCACCGACATCTAAGCATGGCTCAAGGAGTTGCTACTGCTTCCTACCAAGCTTGGTAAAAGGGAGCTCTAGCCCATTTCACAGGAAGTTTGCAGCTGACAGAGCTTGGGGAGCCTGATGAGTAAAAGTATTTATATTTTGAGTTGTGAGGTGCTGGGGGAGGGGTGGATGGAGGAGGGGGCAGGGCCAGAGAGAAAATTTTGTGCCCATCCACTTTGGTCTCAGGCTCACCCAAAACTGGTTGTGTGTCTGTGCCACTGATTCAGAGGTAATTAAGATGCCAAATAAAAACTACTACCAATAATCCAATAAATAAGAGAAGATAAAGGATTTGAATGAAAAACTAGGCAGATGAACTGCAGTTAAAGGTAATAAAGTTTCGCAGACTAAGGGGCCCAATGAGAAATCCAGTTCTGCCATAAACCACAATTATGAGAAAAGGGGGAAAGGATGACATAAACAGATAAATATATGAATGAATGAAAAAATCTCCAAAATGAATAAAACTAATAAGACAATATAGAAGATCTTACCTCTATCAGTAACTACAACTTAAATAAGAAATCAGCCTCATTTTAACACAATGGCTCAGGACAACAAGGATACGATAATTTGTGTAAGAAAACACTGTAACGAAATAGAAATCAATGGACAGTGGACATAAAATATATATCTCCACAGCAAATTAAAATGCTAGGGAAAAAGTACTGAATTGATGTGAATGCGAACAGTATAAGTTGAAAAGTGAGTCTGAGAAATGATCACTGAAAAAGAAAAATCAATAAGGTGAAAATATTGAAGCTTGAAATATGGTAAGTAAGACCATAACCCCCCCTGTTTACTAAGACGCACTAGCGGCTGCCATGCAGCGAGCCGACACAGCTTATTCAAAGTGAATGGGCTGTGTCGGCATTAGCGCATGGTAGGCGCTAGCGCAGCTTAGTAAACAGGGGGGTAAGTGGCACTGATGAATTGCAAATATCCTTGGTAAATAAAAAACTGAAACATGGAAGAACCAAAAACAACACAACATAAAAAAGGGGGTTTTCTACAAGGTGCGCTAGCGTTTTTAGACACCCATAATATTCCTATGATCTTCTACACAGTTAGTGCATGCTAAAAATGCTAGTACACCTTTGTAAAAGGCTCTAAATGAAAGCTGCGGAACTCTTCTAAACAAATATATATATAAAAAACTACAATTAAGAAAAAAGAGAGAGAGATAAAGAAAGGAATAGAAGAAGGGAATCAAAGAGTGGGTCGAGAAGAAAAGGAATAAAAAGAGGAAAAGAGGGGAGGGGAGAGGAAAAGGGGGAAGAGAAAGGGAAAGGGGGATGGAAGGGGAGGAAAGGAAGAAGAAAGAAAAAAGGGGAAAAAAGAGAAAAACAGGGGAGAGTGAAGAGCAACAGAATAGGGAAAGGCAAATAAGGGGAACAAAAAACAGTGGAAAAGGGCAAGATGAGGAAAGGTGAGGGGAAAAGGAGGAGAGAGAGGATGAGGGGGAAGGGGAGGGAGGGATAAAGGGGGAGAAAGAGGGAAAGGGGGAAGAGAAGAGGAGAAAAGGGAAGAAGGGGAAGGGTAAGAGGAAAAAAGGAAAGGAGGAAAACCAAGGTGAAATAGGGAAGAATAAGGAAAGAACCGAAAAAAACAAAAGGAAACAGAAAAAGGAAAAGCTCACAAAAAAGGTTTGTAGTCAATTTCTGAATTAAGACCATGGAGTGATACACTATTAAGTAGTAAGATCCACTTTTGTTCTTCATGGAGGAGATGTGCATCAAAATCACTAACTCTCCAATGTTTCTGAAATGTTTTAAAAACAAAAAAAAATTGTAAATCATTGATTGTGAGGGGCATTTGACTATGTCATAACAATACTCTGTAAGCCACATTGAGCCTGCAAATAGGTGGGAAAATGTGGGATACAAATGCAATAAATAAATAAATATGACGTCTATATATCCAATTCTGGATGTTTTTCAGAAAACAACCAAACATCCAGTAGTGAACATATATTTTTTTTGTTACATTTGTACCCCGCGCTTTCCCACTCATGGCAGGCTCAATGCGGCTTACATCCATTTTCAAATCAGAAAAAATGTCCAATTTTTTGTTTTGAAAATGGCAATTTTCTAGATGTTTTGTACTCAGTGCGTCTATCTTTTTTGGACCATTTTTGAAAGAAAAAAAAGTCCAAGGGAAAAACACACAAAAACAAGCCATTGGGATGTATGGGAAGTTGGCATTCTTAGTAAACTGGTCACACAGACATCCCAGCAGAGTAGTGGGGCACCCTAGGGGACACTGCAGTGGACTTCACATAAAAGGTCCCGGGTACACATCTCAAAGTTACCCCCTTATATTGTATGGTGAGCCCTCCAAAACCCACGGAAAACCTACTGTGCCCATCTATACACCACTACAATAGCCCTTATGTCTGCAGGTGTCATCTATATGTGGCTGCAGTAGATTTTTGGTGGGTTTTGGGGGGATCATACTTTCCACCACAAGTGTAACAGAGTGGGATATGGGCCTGGGTCCCGTTTTCTACAGTGCATTGCACTGACCACTAGGCTACTCCAGGGACCTGCTTACTGCTTCAATAGGACTGGCCATAACATCTGAAGCTGTCATAAAGGCTGATATGTACTGTTTCTTTCACGTCTTTGGGGGAGTACGGGGGTCATGCCTTAATCCCTCCAGTGGTCATCTGGCCATTTAATTCACCATTTTGTGACTGAGTCATGATTGAAACAGATCTAGACCAAACCATCTTTGTAACCCTGGACATTTTTGCTTTGTTCCATTATGGCAGAAAAACATCTAAGTTCTGGGAACACCCAAATCCTGCCCCCAACACCCCCCCCCCCCTGACATGTACCCTTGTGATTTGGATGAACTGCATACGAACTGCATAGAAAACCAACGTAAAAATGTGTTTTGAAAATAGCGATTTGGACTTTTTGCCGCTTTGTGCCGCTTTTTGGATGTTTTTTTCTGTTTCAAAAATGAGCCCCTGTGCGTCTCAGGTCATTCCAATGTTCCACTAATGGTGCAGAAAGGATGTTCCCACTGATGCAACTGTGATGTTTTATAATTCTAGACTTTATCAGCTGTTTAGTTTTGCCTATATATACTGTATCAGATGTGTTACAATAGGAAGTATGTTGTAACTTGAAAGTTTGTCCAGTTATTGGGTGTATAAACTCCCTAATATCCAAGGAAATCTCATAAACACTACAGGAACCACATCTAGAATGGTCTAACAGATGTACAGTCTGTGTTGGAGATGAGGTATTCGGGTGAACAGAAGGTACTAACTGATCTTTTTGATTGCATTCCTTAGAATAGGCTACTACTAATTGTTTACCTTTGAAACATTTGTGGCCTTCAAGTATGTTCCACTGTTTGTGAATAATTTTCTTTATACTACTGGCTAAATATGAGTATCTTACAGTGCACACAATATCTGAGCTTACCCTATCTGTCCTATTGGTAAGTAGTATGTCCCTATTGCTCCTGTTGGCCCTATGATAGCCCTCACTTATATACATACACACACACACACTCACACACACACGAACGATGCTGACCGGCGCACGGCACACCCCCCCCCCCAGCGGCGTGCACCCGGGGTGGACCGCCCCCACCCGCCCCCCTTGGTACGCCACTGTGGATAAGCTCTGGATGGAGCCAAATAACTATCTCTACTTCAGGAAGCAAGTGAAAGCTTGGCTCTTCAACCAGACTTTTAACGGAAGAAGTAAATGACATTGGCTGCACATACTATAGCAGGACATGTTTATCCACTCCTACCCTAGCTAAGATAATGTTCAAGCAACTTTCTTTAAATTAGTCTCTTATTTTCTTACTCCTGTTACTCTATCTAATCTGTCTATATGTTCCATCTTTGCTTACACCCTATGCTATTAAAATGTTTTATTGTGTGGTGTGTTGTGTTGACGTTGTCATGTAGCATACCATGCTGTACTTTGTATTGTTGTTTGAATATTTTTACTGCTGTAATTCTCTATTGCTTATGTTTGATTTATTCTTGCTGTACACTGCCTTGAGTGAATTCCTTCAAAAAGGCAGCAAATAAATCCTAATAAATAAATATGTGAAGCCCTACATTTATGTGTCACTTGCATGTGTATTTGCAGCATAGCACTTAGGCAGAATTTTAGAGCCCAATATTAAAAAATGCTGAGCCCCAAATTTATGCCCCTAAATTAGCCTCTTAAATTTGTGCCTTATTTTCAGCCAAACTTAGGATCATAACTTGTCAGCTGAAAATTCATCAATTTAGGAGCTTAAAAATTTTGCTCATAAATTTAGGCCTGACATTCGTCTGCCTAGATTTATGAGGCTAATTTAGGAGCCTAGTGTTGAAAATCAGTGCTAAGCTCCTAACTTCTTTTCCATGCCCTAAATCCGCCCCTGTTGCCATCCACTTTTTATGCTCCTAAATTTAAGAATTCATTGAAATTTTGAGTAAAAATGTATGCACACAGCCTTAGTAAATTTTCAAAGGCTAATTTATGAGTATAAATCTCAAAGTTAGGAGCATAAAACCTTTGAATATCAGGCCCTTAGTATTTACATGCATATGTGCATAGATGACTTTATTGTAAACATTTACATATGTAATCAGCACATGAATGTGTCACAGGTCTTGATGGGTGAGTCCTTGAGCCACAACTGTTCTCCCAACCCAAAGGTCAGGATGGCCCTGGCTGACGGCAGGCGAGTCACTCTTTCAGAGACAGCCAACCAGTGACTCTGAAAAGAGCCCTTGGGGGCAGGCCTGGTAGAACCGGGAACTAGAGTGACTCTGAAAAGAGCCCTTAGGGGCAGGCCTGGCGGAACCAGGACCAGGGATGGCTCTGTAAAGAGACCTTGGGAGTAGGCCCAACAGAACCAGGACCTGGGGTGACTCTGAAAGGAGCCCTTGGGGGCAGGCCCGGCAGAACTGGGACCTGGACTGGCTCTGAAAAGAGACCTTGGGGTAGGCCCAGTGGAACCGGGACCTGGGATGAAGCAGGACCAGGCAGAGACAAGGCTGGAAATGGGGAAGGGCTAGAGTCGAGGCAAGGCAGATGACACAGCAAGCTGAAGACGACAGGTTAGAGGTCAGGTGGGCTGGAAACAGAGTAGGGCTGGAGGCAAGGAGAGGTGGGTGGCAAGGCAGGCTGGCACCAAGGCAAGGCAGGCTAGAGACACAGCAAGCAACCCATTGTGAAGGCCCTGAGGAGAGGCGAGGACTTCCTTAAAGTACTTCCTGGACAGGAAATGGGGGTGTACCTTTGGGTGCTTGAACTGCTGCTGCTGCCCCTTTAAGAGCCACTCTCCATCGTATGTGCCTAAGGAGGCCAGCACAGAGAAAGCAGCATATATGCACCATCAGGCTGAAAAGGAGTGACGGGGTGCCAGCACCAGCCATGCAGATGGCCTGCCTGGGCTGAAAAGCCGCCACCGCCATTGAAAATGCCACGGAGCCTGGCCCCTTGAAGCAGGAGGTAAGTTGGGGCCACGGGCACGCCGGTAGCCCTGACAAAATGTTATTGTCCATTTTATAGAATTTTCATGTTTTTTAGTGTGTGGTTTGGGCAGAGCAGGGTCATAGTTGTAATGTATGTATGTATGTTATTAAAAACATGCATCCTTACATAGAATGCATGCAGATAATTCCACCTGCCTCAAAGCAGGTATCAATATGTGGTTTTATGACTCTGATGCCAATAGGAAAAGCAGGACCAGTGCCTGTTTAATAGTTCTCAGCCTAGTTCTCAATTACCCTTTGCCAGTTTAGTTTTTGAGATATGCACTTTGATATATTTCTGCGGTCACCTTCAGCTGCCTGGATGAATATGTGTCAGCTGGCTCACAGTTATAAAGAAAGGGAAACGGAATGGAATTTGATATACTGCCTTTCTGCGATTACAATCAAAGCAGTTTACATAGTATATACCAGTATTTATTTGTACCTAGGGCAAGGGAGGGTTAAGTGACTTACCCAGAGTCACAAATAGCTGCAGTGGGAATCAAACCCAGTTCCCCAAGTTCTCAAGCTGCTGCATTAACACTAGGCTACTCTTCCAAAGAACAGTTGTGCTATAAAGCTGATACAAACTAGGACTAGCTTAGCCCATCCCCACTTAGAACAACCTTATATACCCTCAGCCACCCAATGGTGGCAGCAGAGATGTTTCAAGTCTTCATTTGTAAGCTTGGTGGGATCCTGTTTAAGCGATTCATATTATATCACTCTAAATTAGTATTACTGTTATTTCATTCTAGATCTGTTTTTAAAAATTCCTAATTTGAAGCACGCTAGGCTTTCTGAAATCTTGCCAGTTCAACAGGAAAAGCAGAACATCTGATCCCAAAGCATTTTGACAATGAAATTGTGTCCCCACTTCTTCAGAATACATTTATTCCTCCAAAAATTAATATGCCCAGCAATTCATAGTCAGCTGGTTAAGGCCAGCTTCAGTCAGGGTACACACAGTTCTGGGAAATCACTGGGTATGACAGTGGTTGCTTTCTCTTGATTGAAACTCTATTAAACAAGAAATGAATCTTGCAAGTAAATAGGTTTGTCTTATTGTATGTGACCACACTGGTGGGCGTTGGGGAAAATGCTAGAAGCAAAACCAAGACATTCTGTGGAAATAACAATTCTAGAAATTCTTCGAAGAGTGAAGACAAGGGCATTAAAGCAATAGTCTAAAGGAAGATTCACTTCAACAGGAAAAGAACTGGCTGAAGTCTGATTGTTGGTGGATGGTAATCAATATTAGCTTTTTCCACTCAGGTTACTAACATTTGCATCTTCACTAAGAATCTATTGGCCTTCTCGTAGTTTACGTTCAGTGGAAAAGAGGTTACTGGATGTACCTTCATTAAGCAGGTGAGGCTCAATAGAGTTCGATCAGCTATGGTGCAGATTGAAGGGTCTTAATTATGGCATACAGTACCTAAAGATTTATGTAATAGACTAAATTCTATAAATGGCGCCAAAAAAATCAGTGCTGAAAAATGTGATTAGCACTATTCTATAAATGGCGCTTAAACTTAGGAGCTGTTTATAGAATAGCACTTAGCACCAGGAACTGCGACTACATTTAGGCGCAACCATTTACACCAATAAAACCTTGGTGTAAATCCCCATTCCTAAATAAGGCGTGGATCTCCATTATTCTATAACAACGCGCATAAATTGTTGAGAACATCCATGACCCTCTCATGGCCGTGCCCCTTTTGGACCCGCACATAAAATTTAGGCCGGATCCCACCCCTAAATTTACATGCGTAAATTTTAATTAAATCTAATTAGCACCAATAATTGCTTGTTAAAGCCAATTATCGGCGCTAATTGGCTTGTTATTCAATTAAGTTGGGCATGCAAATTGGTCGTGTGCCCAAATTTGCGCATGCAATTTTTATAGAATTTGTGGAAATATGACTTCAATTCTACAATTTAGTAAACATTTGAAGACTTGTTTATTTTCCTTAGCCTTTTAAGTGCCTTTGTAGTTTTGAAATAACTTTTGGGTTTTAATTGTTATTGTCTTAATAATTTTATTATATTTTGTCCGTTTATGGTTTTATTTGATACAATGTATATATATTACATATGTACTCCACCTAGAACTAGAGGACAGAGTGGATTATAAAAAAATTTAAATAAATAAAGTAGTAAGTGAGTGCCAGAGGGCTTCATGTCATCAGCCAGCAGACAGGCTTGGGTGTGTCTGATAATGTTTAGAGATGTAACATCCTGTGTTCCTTAGGAAAACAAGAACAAATTCACTATTCCCTTCAAGCTAGGTGGTCAGTGCTTGGTAAGTCCCAGAACTACACATGAGTGACTCAGACCACTGGTATTTTATTTTCACACTAGTTTGTTGGGAACATGAGCTGGTCCAGCTCCCTCTATCAGAAGGAAAAACAAATACATATGGAAATAACCAACAGAAAGGGAAGAAAGGACACAACAAAACCAGACACCAAGAAAACAGGCAACTAATAAAAATTAACACATCAATGTCCCGAATTGAACCTTACCAATCAATCCAAATGGGATACGTAAACGCCAGATCAGTAGTAAATAAAACAGAGACTATAACAGACTGGATCACTACCAGGGCCGTGCCTAGGGTCTCTGGCGCCCCCCTGCAGACTATAGTTGGCACCCCCCCCCCCCCCCGTGAAAATGATCAGGCCCCCCCCCCCCCGTGAAAATGATCAGGCCCCCCCCCCCGGTGAAATGATCGCTCACCACTTGCCACACTGACAGGAATTGTCAGCAATATTCTTAGAAACAAATTGCTATACATTGCAAAATAAGATAGCAGATGTAAATTCTCAAAGTGGACATATTCCAAACGCTAAAATGAAAATAAAATGATTTTTTCTACCTTTGTTGTCTGGTGACTTTCTTTTTCCGATCATGCTGGCCCAGTATCTGAGTCTGCTGCTATCTGTCCTCTTAACTCCATTTCCAAGGCTTCCTTTCCATTTATTTCTTTACTTTCCCCCTTTCTTCTTCATTTCTTGCTCTATATCCATTTCCAGCAATTTCTTCTCTCTCCCTGGGTCCCTGTCCTCCCATCCATGTCCATCCTTGTCCCTCTCTGCCCTTCCCTCCTCCATACCATAGCCAGCAATCCTCCTCTCTCCCCTCCCTCCATTTCCAGCAAATTGTCCTCTCTCTGGGCCCCCATGTCCATCCTTGTCCCTCTCTGCCCTTCCTTCCTCCATCCATAGCCAGCAATCCTCCTCCCCTCCCCTCCCCTCCATTTCCAGTAATTTGTCCTCTCCCTGGGCCCCCATGTCCATCCTTGTCCCTCTCTGCCCTTCCCTCCTCCATACATAGCCAGCAATCTCCTCTTTCCCCTCCCCTCCATTTCCAGCAAATTGTCCTCTTTCCCTGGGCCCCCATGTCCATCCTGTCCCTCTGTGCCTTCCCTCCTCTATCCATAGCCAGCAATCCTCCTCTTCCCCTCCCCTCCATTTCCAGCAAATTGTCCTCTCCCTGGGTCCCCATGTCCATCCTTGTCCCTCTCTGCCCTTCCCTGCTGCATCCATAGCTAGCAATCCTCCTCTCTCCCCTCCCCTTCCAGCAATTTGTCCCTCTCCCTGGGCCCTGCTGCTGCCCTCCCATCCATGCCTCTCTGCCCTCCCATCCATGCCCTCCCCATCCATGCCTGTCTCTCTGCCCTCCCATCCATGCCTCTCTGCGCTTTCCTCCGCGCCCTGGGGCCTTTAAATCTTTTACTTCGGTCGCAGCAGCGTCAGTGAAAGCGGAGCGCTGCCGACGTCTCCTTCCCTTCGCGCTCTTGGTTCCCTCAGTGGTCCGCCTTCTTCTGACGTCAGAAGAAGGCGGGACACTGAGGGAACCAATGAGTGCAAGGGAAGGGAGATGTCGGCAGTGCTTTCACTAACGCTGCTGCGACCGAGGTAAAAGATTTAAAGTCCTCGGCGGCGCGGGGCGAGGGTAAGCACCGCGGCGGTGCCCTCCAGAGGTGGGCGCCCCCCTGCGGCGCTTACCCGCTTACCGCATCGGCACGGCCCTGATCAGTACAGACAATCGACCTCCTATTCTCACTGAAACCTGGATCCATGACCTCAAAGACTCCATAATCTTAAATTTATTCCCACCAGGATACAAAATCACCCACTGGACAAGAAACGGAAAAAGAGGAGGAGGAATAGCCATAATATACAAATCCGAGTTCACCATCACAACCACAGCTGAATCCATTCTGCCACAACTTGAAATCGCCTCAGTAAAATTAATCACCCAAATTTGCAGGAACACCTTAACGCAGTCCTACTCTACAGACCACCAGGCAACTGGCAAGATTCCCAAACACACTTTATGGACTTTATCTCAAACACATGTGTCTCTACCTCAAAACCTTATCATAATAGGAGACATCAACCAGCACTTTGAAGATCTCACCTCACAAGCACCCAAGAATGCAAAGAATTCTTACAACTATGGGATCTGCATGGACCAAACACGCAACCAACTCGCACTAGAGGACACACCACTAGACATTATCACAAACAAATTCGATCCTGACTCAAAACCTTATACTAACAGATACAAAATGGACACCTGCACCGTGGTCAGACCAATATAAAGCAAACATCTCCCTCCAATGGTGAACGAAGACTTACTTAACAACAAGAATGAAAAACCAACACCACGAGAGGAAAAATAGACCCGGTAACATTCTGGCAACAGATCTACCACAACGGATGGGACAATTAAGGCAGACACAAACCAATTTGTCTAGAATGGGACGATAGATGCAGATTAATATTAGACCATATTGCCCCAATTCAAACTAGAACCTCACACAGAAAGAACTCAATACCATAGTTCAATGAAGAACTGAAAAAACTTAAAACGCAAGTTAGAAGGTTAGAACATGTGTGGAATAAAAAGAAAGACGACCCCACACTTAACACTTGGAAACAACTTCAAAGAAAATATAAGTATACCATAAGACAAACTAAAAGATCATACTACGAAACCAAATTGGACCAAAACTACAAGGACACACATAACTCTTCCAACTCGTGAATCAACTACTAGATATCACACCAGTCACAACTAACAGCAAAGATACACCAGGAGCAACAATCTTGCGAGATACTTCAATGAGAAAATCGTAAAACTACAACTCAAAATACTGTCAGCACCATCTTTTTACGCCGATCTCCTTGACTGTCTAGATCCAGACCCTGGTATATACCCAGCAGACAGAACCTGGACCAACTTGAGATAATATCGGAGGATCTCCTCTCCCAAACGCTCAAAAGATTCGCCAAATCTCATTGCAAATTAGACGTATGCCCAAATAACCTTATGACATCTGCCCCTCAACAATTTATAACAGACCTAACGAATCATTTGAACTATATGTTACAAAATGGACTCTTCCCGAAGGAGAAAGGAACATTCTACTCAACCCCATACCCAAAGACGCAAAGAAAAGTGCTAGTGAACTAACCAACTACAGACCAGTAGCATCCATTCCCTTAATAACCAAACTAACGGAAGGAATGGTGACCAAACAACTCACAAATTATTTAAACAAATTCTCAATACTACACGACTCCCAGTCAGATTTTGGTCTAACCACAGCAGTGGCCTAGCCAGAAGTCAATTTTGGGTGGGCCAACAGGTTGGATGGGTGGGCACTAGACAGTGGTGTGCTGGTAAATGTTTTAACAACAGGCTCTCTCCCCGGTCCACCTCTGCGCCCCCCCCCCCCGTCCACCTGTGCACCTCCCCTCAAAATTGCAGAGCTGGCTATAGCCGGGGAGAGAGCCTGGGGGGTGGGGGAGGCAATGCATACTCTCTCCAGAAAAAAACATTAAATGATCCCAGGTTCCAATCTCATTCAATGTTTAATGTGGGATAAAATGCCATAAATAAGTAATAAATAAATATAAACTTTTAGATGTTAGCACCTGAGTCTCAAAGTGGACATGTTCAATCATTATAATGAAAATAAAATGATTTTTTTTTCTACCTTTGCTGTCTGGTGACTTTGTTTTCTGATCATACTGGCCCAGTATCTGATTCTGCTGCTATCTGTCCTCTTTACTTACTTGCCGTTTCCAGGGCTTCCTTTCCATTTATTTCTTACTTTCCGACTTTCTTCTTCATTTCTTGCTCTGGGTCCTCTGCAGACTTGACTGTCCAGTGGATCCAGCTTCTGCTATTTTCTCATCCATGTGCAATTTTCTCCTCTCTTCTTTTCCCTCATCTCATCTCCTTCCCTCACTCTTCCCTCCCCTCCATCCATGTCCAGCATTCCTTCTCTCTCCTCCATCCATATCCAGCAGCCTCCTCTCTCCTGCACTTTCCCTCCATCCATCCATGTCCAGCAAACCCTCCTCTGCCCCCTGCCCTCCCCTCCAATCCACCCATGTCCAGCAACCTTCATCTCTCCTCTTCCTCCCCTCCATCCACCCATGTCCAGCAACTCTCCTCTCCTCTCCATCCATCCCCAGCAATTCTCTTCTCTCCCCTGCCCCTATCCATCCATCCCCAGCAATTCTGTGCTTGCCCCTGTTCCTCCATCCATCCCCAGAAATTCTCCTCTCTCCCCTGCCCCCCACCTCCATCCATCCCCAGCAATTCTCCTCTCTCCCCTCACCCCCCCCCCACCTCCATCCATCCATCCATCATCCCCAGCAATTCTCCTCTCTCCCCTGCCCCCACTCCATCCAACCATCCCCAGCAATTCTCCTCTCTCCCCTGCCCCCCCACTCCATCCATCCATCCCCAGCAATTCTCCTCTCTCCCCTGCCCCCACCTCCATCCATCCATCCATCCATCCATCCATCGCCAGCAATTCTCCTCTCTTCCCTGACCCCCACCTCCATCCATCATCCCCAGCAATTCTCCTCTCTCCCCTGACCCCCCACCTCCATCCATCCATCCATCCTCAGAAATTCTCCTCTCTCCCTTGCCCCCCACCTCCATCCATCATCCCCAGCAATTCTCCTCTCTCCCTTGCCCCCCACCTCCATCCATCATCTCCAGCAATTCTCCTCTCTCCCTGACCCCCCCCATCCATCATCCCCAGCAATTCTCCTCTCCCCTGACCCCCACTCCATCCCGTGACTCTCCTCTCTCCCATCCATGTGTCCAGCGATTCCCTTCACCCCATGCATCCTTCCCTCCCATTCCACCTGCCCGCCCTCTCTCTGACGGCAGCGCTTCCCAGACGCTGCCTACCGCCGCCATGATCTACCTCCGAGTCCTCCCTCTGTCTCACTCTCAACAGCAGCGGTAGCGATTCAAACACGCTACCTCCTGCTTCTAACCCGGAAGCGTCTCCTCTGCAGAAGAGACACTTCCGGGTTAGAAGCAGGAGGCAGCGTGTTTGAATCGCGATGCTACCGCTGCTGTTGAGACTGAGAGTGAGACAGAGGGAGGAAGTAGATCGTGGCGGCGGTAGGCAGCGTCTGGAAAGCGCTGCCGTCAGAGAGGAGGCAGTTGCAGGATCAGTGCTGCCTGCTCCCTCCGCTCCGCTGCTGGGTGGGTCTGAACCCAAACTGGGTGGGCCTAGGCCCATCCAGGCCCACCCGTGGCTACGCCCCTGAACCACAGTACTGAAACAGTACTAGTTACTCTTATGACTAAATTCAAATGTCACGTTTACTGGGAAGAAAGTCTTAGGCTGGAAACCCAGCTGGTAGGGTGATCTTGCCGAGCTCATGGCCTTTGCATTCTGTCACGTTTACTAAACAGGCAAGGTTCAAAAGGCAGGAAACCAGCAGATGCAGAATCAGGTCCAGAAGTGCACAACACCCACGTACCAGGGCCTAAGACGATGCAAAGGCAAGGGCTGAAAGTAACAAAATGGCTAATAAGCCCAGCAGCACCTGGAACTCAGATGCTGCAATCACCAGGCAGCTACGGGTGCTGTGCAGGCTCAAACAACACAAGCAAACCTGGCAGCCTGGAAGATCCGGACCGGACTGAGCCGAAATCTGGAACGGGTGATGGTCCATAGCAGCCACCCGTTCTGGCCACCAGAGGACGAGGAAAGCACAGATGTAACAGTACCCCCTCCTCAAGTCCTCCCCTACCTCCACGGGGAATTCAGGTCTCCACGGGTAGCAATGATGGAATCTATGGAAGGAGCCTCAAAACATGACCAGGGGTAGCTTGGCTGGAGCGTGAACCAGAGTCAAGACTGGCATCCGGACAGGCATCAGCGCCGGCCCTCGGACCGCTCTCAGGACTAGACCTCGAAGCAGACTCAGGCACATGGCTGGAACTCAGTGCAGACTCAGGAACATCTTGGCTGGAACTCAGGACAGGCTCAGAAGCTTGAATGGAACTCAGAGCAGACTCCAGCGCTTGGCAGGATCTCAGAGCAGACTCAGGCTCATCTGGGCTGAAACTCAAAACAGACTCAGGCTCTGGGCAGGGACTCAGAGCAGGCTCAAGCTCTTGGTTGGAATTCAGTGCAGACTCTGGAACATCTTGGCTGGAACTCAGGGCAGACTCAGGAACATCTTGGCTGGAACTCACACCCGGAGTGAACTCAGCATCATCTGGGCTGGAACTCGAACTCAGCAAAGGCTCGGCTAGGAGTGTCACTTGAACGGGAATCAAAGGCTCAGTTGGAAGCGCCACTCGAACTGTACTCAGAGGCTTGACTGGAAGCATCACTTGGACTGGCATCGGAGGCTCGGTTCGAAGTGCGACTCGGACTGGACTCCGAGGCTTGAGTGGGAGCGTCACTTGACTGAGGATGGGAGGCTCAGTTCGAAGCACCACCCGCACTGGCATCGGAGGCTCGGTTAGCAGCGTCACTCGGGCTGGACTCCGAGGCTTGAGTGGAAGCACCACTTGAACTGAGATTGGAAGCTCGGTTAGACGCATCCCGTGGACTGGACTCCGAGGCTTGAGTGGAGCGCCACTGTCCGAGGATTGGAGGCTCAGTTCGAAGCACCACCCGAACTGGAATCGGAGGTTCGGTTAGCAGCGTCACTCGGGCTGGACTCCGAGGCTTGAGTGGAAGCACCACTTGAACTGGGATTGGAGGCTCGGTTAGATGCCTCCCGTGGACTGGACTCCGAGCTTGGCTGGAACTGACATCAGAATCCAGAACTGGCCTGGAACCAGGCAGCCACCTTCTTTCAGTGTGGGCTTCAGGAGTATCCCCTGGCCTGGATCTGAGAGAAGTCTGAAGCGGTACAAGAAGAGCTTGGTAGAAGGATCAATAGAAGAGATTGGGTTTCCAGAGACAACAGGACCCCAGAAACGCTTTCTCTCTGCTGCAGCTTCAGGAGTCTTCTCCAGGGCTGGTCAGACAAAAGTTTAATGCGGTAATCCCGGAGCGTCAGAAAAGGATCAAGATCAAAAATTGGGTTGGAGCTGGGGTCCGAGCCGGAATCAGGAGCTGCACCGAGGCTGGAACCCGGATTGCCAACAGGGAAGAAAGTCTTAGGCTGGAAACCCAGCTGGTAGGGTGATCTTGCCGAGCTCATGGCCTTTGCATTCTGTCACGTTTACTAAACAGGAACTGGGTTTGTGAGCCCTTGGACCACTGCCGAGGAGCGGCAGTAGCAGGCAAAACCACCCCCACACCAGAAGCAAGGCAGAACAGACGTACCGGCAAATCCAGGCTAGTCTCTAGGCAGTCAGCCAGCAAGCAAGCAAGCAGAAGACAGGTCCAGACAAAGGGTCAAAAGGCAGGCGGCAAGCAAAGCAAAGTCCAGGTCCAGACAAAGGGTCAAAAGGCAGGCAGCAAGCAAAGCAAAGTCCAGGTCCAGGCAAAGGTTCAAAAGGCAGGCGGCAAGCAAAGCAAAGTCCAAGTCCAGGCAAAGGTTCAAAAGGCAGGTGGCAAGCAAAGCAAAGTCCAGGATCAGGCAAGGTTCAAAAGGCAGGAAACCAGCAAACGCAGAATCAGGTCCAGACAAAGTCTCTCAGGCAGAAGTGCACAAGCACCCACGTACCAGGGCCTAAGACGATGCAAAGGCAAGGGCTGAAAGTAACAAAATGGCTAATAAGCCCAGCAGCACCTGGAACTCAGCTGCTGCAATCACCAGGCAGCTATGGATGCTGTGCAGGCTCAAACAACACAAGCAAACCTGGCAGCCTGGAAGATCCGGACCGGACTGAGCCGAAATCTGGAACGGGTGATGGTCCATAGCAGACACCCGTTCTGGCCACCAGAGGGCGAGGAAAGCACAGACGTAACATCAAACCATTGAACGCAACTGGCAAGAACATATTACTCCTACAATTTGACATGTCCAGCGCCTTCGACATGGTTGATCATGGAATACTACTAAATATCCTAGAGTACTTCGGAATTGGAGGCAACGTTCTCACTTGGTTCAAGGGGTTCCTAACCTCACGATCATACCAAGTGACATCTAATTCGACCACATCAGCCACATGGATACCTGAATGCTGAGTTCCACAAGGATCCCCCCTCTCACCGACCTTATTCAACTTAATGATACCCTTGGCCAAACTACTATCAAACCAAAACCTCAACCCATACATATACGCAGACGACTAACGATCTACATCCCATTTAAACAAGATTTAAAGGAAATTTCCAATGACATCAACCAGACTCTACATATCATGCACTCATGGGCGGATGCATTCCAGTTGAAACTCAATGCAGAAAAAAACCCAATGCCTAATACTCACCTCTCAACATAACATGAACAAATTCACCACCATCAACACACCAAAACTGAAACTTCCAATTTCGGACACATTAAAAATTCTTGGAGTTACCATTGATCGTCACCTAACACTTGAGAATCACGTGAAAAACACAACCAAGAAGATGTTCCATTCAATGTAGAAATTAAAAAGAGTAAGACCTTTCTTCCCAAGGACCGTCTTCCGTAACCTGGTACAATCAATGGTACTCAGCCATCTAGACTATTGCAACGCACTCTATTCTGGCTGCAAAGAGCAAATAATCAAGAAACTTCAGACAGCACACAACACAGCAGCTAGACTCATATTCGGTAAAACAAAATATGAAAGTGCTAAACCCCTACGAGAAAAGCTACACTGGCTACCACTCAAAGAACGCATCACGTTCAAAATATGTACCCTAGTTCACAAAATCATTCACGGAGATGCCCCAGCCTACCTGTCAGACCTGATAGACCTACCACCCAGGAACACTACAAAATCATCCCGCACATTCCTCAATCTTCACTTTTCCAGCTGCAAAGGTCTACAATACAAACTAACGCATGCGTCAACCTTTTCCTACTTGAGCACACAATTCTGGAACGCGCTGCCGCGCAACTTAAAAACGATCTACTAACTAATTAACTTCCGCAAACTACTGAAGACTTATCTCTTTAACAAGGTATACCACAAAGATTAACAAATGTGAACTCCTACACATATATCCAGAATTGCCTTACGATGTTTGCTTGTTATACTACTATCATGCTTTATCATTATCATGTTACCCAAGATCCTTATGCAATACTAAATGTCTATTCTCTTATGTATTTCACTATTCATGATGTACATAAGCCACATTGAGCCTGCAAAGAGGTGGGAAAATGTGGGCTACAAATGCAATAAATAATAAAATAAAATAAAATAAACAGGAATGATTGGCAAGACTGGATGGATCAATTGCTCCTTTTACGATCTGCTACACATAAAGACAGCACCAGAAGAGTTTTAAAACTTATGTCTAAAGGGCTATTTTGTAAAGGGAATAATTTATTCTTACCTTCAGGATTTGGGTGAGACAGCACAAATATTCTTCAACCCCAAGGCCCTATATTCTCTTTCTGTCTCCCTGTCCTGGTATTCAGTTGATGTATACTTACCGAAATGAAGGAAATCCAGTCCTGGCTTTCACTGACTAAACACATGGGTCAGTATTCAAAAGGACTTATAACTATAGGGGGCAATTCTAAAACATGGCACCTATACTTATGCGTCACTCGCATGTGTAAAATACAGAACACTCTACAGCTCATGTTCTTTCTGGTTTTCCAGATATGCAGAGAGACAAAGTGGGAATGACCAAACGGGTGAACTAGGAGTTTATCAAAAGATGTCCGTTATTGAGCAGTGATTCACATACGTTCAACAAAATCAGTTGTAGACAGGCAACGGGACTCAACACAGGCCATGTTTCGGGAGTCCTAGTTGGATTGTCTTAAATGTTTGCAAAGTTGTGAAAGAATTTTGCTGAGTGAGTTATACCATAGGGGCACAATCTGTTGCTCTGGAAAGACGTGTTTCTGTGCTAATGATTGTTCAGATTGTGTCCATATAGTAATAGCTCACTCAGCAAAATTCTTTCACAATGTTGCAAACATATATGACAAGGGATGTGTGTTCATTTTGGATGAAAGGTTAAAAAAAAACATGAATGAGGGTAGTTTTGGTTTGCTTATCTTAAACAAACTGAATGACCAAAAGATAGAATGAACCAAATCCTCATTCATTCCATTTATTCTTGGCAACAGTATAGCCAGGGGGCCAGAAAACTTGGAGACACTTTGGGAGGGAAACGATTTCAGCCATTTTGGGAGAGAAGGGTATATCACAGTGTATTTCACCAAGCAACCAAACAGGTTCCAACCCACAGGTTTCCAGTAAAGCAGGGAATAAAGCAGGCTTCCAAATAAATCAGGCTTCCAATAAAGCAGGTGAATAAAGCAGGCTTCCAAATAAGTCAGGCTTCCAAATATATCAGGCTTTCAATAGAGCAGGTTAATAAAGCAGGTTTCCAAATACATCAAGCTTTCAATAAAGCAGGTTTCCAAATTATCAGGCTTCCAATAAAGCAGGTTACTCTCCCTCCAACACCCTTCCAAACCCTCAAGAGCCATCCCTGCCTTGGAACTCTCCCACTCCATAGAGGCTTCTCCCCCCTCCTCGGATTCCTCTCCCCTATGATCTACCCCTCCTTCCATATAATCCATCCAATCATCTTCTTCCCTCTCCATGGGCCCCTCTCTATTCCAGCTGGGCCGCATGGTATATTGATTATGTATCCATGGGAACTGAGCTTCTTCCCTCCACCCCCCCTAGTGGGGGACGAAATTATAGGCTCAGCCTGACTATCCCCCTGGCTCCCTCTGCTGGAGCTGGGAATCCATTCCCTTGTTTCCAGATTACTCTCTGCCTCCCTTCTTGCAATGGCTTCTGGTACTTGTATTTCAGGGTCTAAATGCTTCATCCTAGCCCCCCTGGCAGTAGCCTTGTCACACACCCCCTCCCTCAAGAAATTGCAACCCTCGGAAGACCACAGAGGACTCTCCCGAGGGTCTGCAATTCGGGACAGGGCGTCTGCATTTCCATGGAGCTTCCCTGCCCAGTGCTGCACTGTGAAGGAAAAAGCCTGCAGGGATAAATACCACCTCGTAAGGCGGCTGTTCTGACCGCGCTTCTGCTGCAACCATTTTAACGGGGCATGATCCATTATGAGCAGAAAAGGTCGTCCCTGGAGGTAATACTTTAAAGTCTCCATGGCCCACTTAACGGCTAGGCACTCCCTTTCTATCACCAATTAGTGCTGTTCTGCGGGCGTCAGTTTCTTACTCAGAAACAGCACTGGGTGTTCCTCCTGCTCAAACTCCTGGGACAAGACAGCCCCCAGCCCTGTTTCAGAGGCATCGGTTTGTAAAAGGAAGGGCCTCCCAAAATCTACACCCCTCAAGACGGGTTCTTGAAATAAGATGTGTCGTAGTGTGTCGAAGGCTGCCCTCCCCTATGTCTCTCATATCAAAGTATTGGGGTGGGTCCTCTTTAACATATCTGTCAAGGGGCTAGAGATCTCCGCAAAGTTAGGGATGAAACGTCTATAGTACCCCACGAGTCCCAGAAAGCTACGCCTTATTTCCATCATCATCTCAATACGAAGACAGCACATCTCAGTTTCACCTAAATACTCTTCACATGCATGTCCATTCATTTTTCATATTTCATCCAGATATCACAAAGATACAAACAGCAAGAACCTCAACTATTATCTCTTTGTTAAACACTTCTACTACTTGATAACTGAAGTTTGTGACAGCTGTTATTGGCTTGATAATAAAAATCGTTTGACCTAGCCACTGTCTGCAATTGTGATGAGATCTGGAAAATGGCTGGTGGACGGCTCCACCTTGCTGGGAAGCAGTGGACCCTTTTCACAACATAGACAAACATGGTTTAATGGGACAGTCTTGCCTCACCAATTTGCTTCATTTCTTTGAAGGCGTGAAAAAAACATATTGATAAAGGTGAACCAGTTGATGTAGTGGATCTAGATTTTTAGAAACCTTTTGACAAAGCACCTCATGAGAGAAACAATGTCTTTCTGTGGATTAAGAATTGGCTATTGGACAGAAAACAAAGGGTAGGGTTAAATGGCCATTTTTCTTGGTGGAGAAGGGTGAATAGTGGAGTGCTTCAGGGATCTGTACTGGGACTGATGTTCGGTGCTATTTAACATATTTATAAATGATGTTGAAATCAGAATGACTAGTGAGGTGATTAAATTTGCAGATGATATGAAGCTGTTCAAAGTTGCCAAAATGCATACAGATTGTGAAAAATTGCAGGAAGACTTTAAGAAACTGGAAGACTGTGCATCCAAATGACAGATGAAATTGAATGTAGACAAATACAAAGTGATGTACATTGGGAAAAATAATCCGAATCTGACTTCTCCTTTCTCACGACTTGTAAACTGACTGCAGATCTTGGCAGCATCCTGCAGCAATTAATTCTCTGATGTGGAACCATGCTTCACAGGAAACGGCATTCTCCCATCCAATTCATAGAGGCTACCATCCACATTGATGAATACTATGAACTGGAAGTTCACATCATCTTCTACCTGATGTTGCCCTTCCTGGGCTACTGCGTCATGGACTGCCTGAATAGCCTCATTCTTTTCAAGATGGGAAGCCCTTTCTTCAGAAGATTGCTTGTTTCTGCCAAAAAAACGTTTCAGGATAGAGCTGTCACCAAGCTCCAGTTTGTTATTGGCTACTGCATGTATAATACCAACAGTCCTACAGGAGCTGCCAATTGTCTGCTTCATGAAGTAAATTTTAGGACTTATTTCTTGCCCTTTAAGTTCTGTTTCTCTCTGAAACGTTCATGCTGTTGAGTCAAAGGGAAGAGCAGCAGTAAGGCGATGGCACAGAACACAGCGATTCGTGTTCCAGCCCAGCACGTCCACGAAGCGCCAACCGTCTGTCACCCCGAGCTTGGTGAGCACTTTATTCAGGATCTCAGGGTTGATTCACATTGCTTTCCACTGCATTTTAGCAACTTAAGGGGGATCCACGTCAATTGCTACAGCGTGTCCACCACACCAGACTCCACTAAAGAAAAGTGAAAGCCTACCTTTTTTTCCTTTCAGCAGGTCCCCTTTAAGAATCTGCCTGGATTCTCTACCCTTTAGTTCCCCTTCCTTAACTGGCTCCTTATCCAGCCTTGGCCTCCCTAGGTACAGCTTACCTGAGGTGCCTGCTGGTCTGCGCCTTAATAAAGGGAACCAAGGTCCTCTGTCCCACAACTCATCTCCGTGGATCACGCTTCAGGTCCCATCTGGGATAGTGCCATTCTGAAAAGGGTTCACTGCTTCCCAGATTTCACTACAATTGCAGACAGTGGCTAGGTCAAGCGATTTTTATTATCAAGCCAATAACAGCTGTCACAAACTTCAGTACATAGGTTATCCCCAAACAAACAGGTTTCAACCACATAGGTTTCCAGTAAAGCAGGGAAATAAAGCAGGCTTCCAAATAAACCAGGCTTCCAATAAAGCAGGTAAATGAAGCAGGTTTTCAAATACATCAGGCTTTCAATAAAGCAGGTAAATAAAGCAGGTTTCCAAATATATCAGGTTTCCAATAAAGCAGGTTACTCTCACCTCCAACATCCTTCCAAATCCTCAGGAGCTGGCCATCCCTGCCTTGGAACTCTCCCACTCCATAGAGGCTTCTCCCCCCTCCTGGGATTCCTCTCCCCTCTGATCTACCCATCCTTCCATATAATCCATATAATCATCTTCTTCCCTCTCCATGGGCCCCTCTCTATTCCAGCTGGGCCGCATGGTATATGATTGTGTATCCAGGAGAACTGAGTTCTTTCCTCTGCCTCCCCCTAGTGGGGGACAAAATTATAGGCTCAGCCTGACTATCCCCCTGGCTCCCTCTGCTGGAGCTGGGAATCCATTCCCTTGTTTCCAGATTACTCTCTGCCTCCCTCCTTGCAATGGCTTCTGGTACTTGTATTTCAGGGTCTAAATGCTTCATCCTAGCCCCATGGCAGTAGCCTTGTCACAACGTGTTCTGTAATTTTATTCTTTATAATAGTTTGGCTGGCACTGAAATCAGGCTTACCAGTCTGTAATTTCCTGGATCACCCTTTTTATTTTATTTTGTTTGATTTCTATTGATAACCTTAAGAGTGGACTAACACGGTTACCACACTCCTCTACTGGATCACCCTGGAACCCTTTTTAAAAATCAGCATCAAGGTGGCCTCCCTCCAATCTTCAGGTTCTATGGATGATGTTAACGACAAGTTACAGATCACTAGCAGCAGATCAGCAATTTCATGTTTGAGTCTTTCAATACCCTGGGGTGTATACCATCTGGCACAGGTGATTTATCTCTCTTTAACTTGTCAATTTGGCTCAGCACATCTTTCATGTTCGCAGAGATTTCTTTCATTTCCTCTGCATCGTCAACTCTGAAACCATTTCCGTACAGGTAGATTCTCTTACTCTTCTTCCATAAAGACCAAGCAAAGAATTCATTCAATCTCTCCACTGTGGCCTTGTCCTCCTTGAGTGCTCCTTTTGCTCCTTCCTGATCTAACGGTCCCTACGGATTCCCTTGGAGCTAGCTACGCTTCCATGAAAATATTTAAATACCAAAACCAATCATAACTTCAGATAGAGCAACCTCTCCCCACTTGCTATCACTATTTTTAAATGTAAAAATGCTGCATAAAATGCTGAAAAACAAGAAAAGAAACTTTTAAAATTATGTGTTCCAGGCAGCCATTTTGTATGCATTTCAATAACTCCAATGATGTCATCAGAAAGGGAAAGGGCTAAAGAGTCATACAAATGTATTGGAACATTTCAAAAATGCATATTAAAAACCAATTCTCATTGAAAAACAATTAAACAAATTATTCAATGAAAATTGCTATTAAAGGTGGTCATGCCTATGAAACATTCAATAAATACATAAATAATAATGTATCTAAAAAGCACAAATTAATAAAATCATAAATACAGAACCTAATAAATCAGAATACAAAACAATCTTACTAAAACTATACACATAAATACTGAATAGATGACTGACCATTAAATATGTGTTATGGAACTGTATGCATGCCTTCCTTTTTGCTGAAGGTGCATATGTTCCATTATTACAATTGGATCATGAAATTACAGAAAATCTAACTCCATGTTAAGACTATTAGGTGACGTGGAGGGGCATTTTCAATATGATGTCTAAGTCCGACCTTTGGACTTTTGCAAAAATATCCAAAATCTGAATATGAAAGAAGGTCATTTTCAAAAAGAAAACGTCTACCTTTTTTTCCAAAAAGTACTGTTTTGAACAAGGTTTTGTGATTGGACGTTTTGTTATTTTGGTCCATTAAAAAAACAAAAACGGCCATGTGCAAGACACACAAAATCAAGCCATTGGGATGTAGGAGGAGCCAGCATTTTTAGTACACTGGTCCCCCAGACATCCCAGGAAAGCAATGGGGCACCCTATGGAGCACTGCTGTGGACTTCATAAAATGCTCCCAGGTACACATCTCACATTGCTCCCCTTATCTTGTCTGCTGAGCCCCCCAAAACCCATTACCCCAACTGTACACCACTACCATAGCCCTTACGGGTGAAGGGGGCACCTATAGGTGTGTACATGGGTTTCTGGTGGCTCATTATAGAGAAAGAAATGACAGGATTAGCAGTCTGTTGAATATGTGCAGAGAAAGGAGAGAGAGGAGGCGAAGATGACCCCAAGGTTACGAGCTGATGATAAAGGGAGGATGAAAGTGTTGTCCACAGAGATAAATTGGGGAAGAGGAGAGGTTGGTTTAGGGGGATAGATAAGAAGCCAGTCTTGGACATGTTTAGTTTCAGATGGTGGTGAGACATCCAGACAGCAGTGTCAAACAGGAAGGCTGATACTTATTGTACATCTAACTTCCAATGCTTATGTTGCTTCTTATTTTCTTCATTTGGGTTCTTTTTCTATTTTCAAAGGATAATCTTTGGCTATAATAGCCTCTTTTACTTCACCTTTAACCATGCTGGCTGTCGTTTTCTCTTTTTTTTATTCCATCTTTGCAAATATGTGGAGTGCATTCTGGCCTTATTTTTTCTTTCCAGTGTGGGCTTTTAATCACATTATCAGTGTCATGTTGATCCTTATCAGTTTCTTGCTTCTATCCCTAATTACATTATACCTTGTTTATTTTGTTTCCTATGCCAGGAATATATAGAATGATATTAGAATCTAGCTGTCTCTTTTGAACTTTTCATACTTGATATGTTTAATTTCTTTCTTAAAGTGCTCTAATTGGTATAATGTTCATACAGGACAATAAAGGAAATGTCATGCTTTTTAACATTTCTTAATTGTGCGCTAAGTCCTCTTTTACCTTTTCTGCCTTTGTAGTTGCAGTTTGTGCAATTAAAATCATTAAATACAGGGAGCATTATTGATTAGTAGCTTCCCATTTATCATAAATTCATTGTCATCATTGTACATTCTGGGTTCTTTGTAAATCCTCAGGCCCCAAGGAATCATGTCTACAATAATCATGTAGAAGAATGCAGTTCTTGTGTACTAAATGCTTACTCAGTTTAATTGCTTCTTCCCAGTATTCTTAAAGAATGGTTTCCTTGGGGAGAAGCTCTTCCAGTTGTGTGTCAGTAAAGCTCAAGATGTCTCTCCATGGGTGAAAACCACGTTTTGCCTCACAAGAACAGTACAGCAACAAAGAGGCTGAGAACTGCATGTGAACAGTCACACACAGAACAGAGCACACCCTAAATTGATGAAACAGATATTTATTGCTCAAGATGACCGACATGCCATGTTTCACCTTCCAAGAGGCTGCGTCAGGGGCCATATATACAGTTAAAATCATATAAAACTTTACTTCACAACCAAATAAATTGAAATCATGCACATGCAATTACTTGAAATACACACAATTAGTTGAACAAATCATAATAAATAAGTCAAATGGGGAGATATGATAGAAGTCTATAAATAATGAGTGGAGTGGAAGGGTAGGCGTGAATCGTTTGTTTACTCTTTCCAAAAATACTAGGAGTAGGAGATATGTGATGAAACTACAAGTAGTAAATTTAATACAAATCAGAGAAAATTTTCTTCACTCAACGTGTAATTAAACTCTGGAATTCGTTGCAGAGAATGTGGTAAAGGTGGTTTAACTTAGCGGGGTTTTAAAAAGGTATAGACAGCTTCCTAAAGGAAAAGTCCATAGACCATTATTAAATTGACAGGGGGAAAATCCACTGTTATTTCTGGGATAAACAGCATAAAATGTATTGAACTTTTTCGGGATCTTGCCAGGTATTTGTGACCTGGATTGGCCACTGTTGAAAACAGGATGCTGGGCTTGATGGACCTTTGGTCTGTCCCAGTGTGGCAATACTTATGTACTTATGTATGTACTTATGGTAAAACAAGAAGAGTTAGTACTATACTGAATGAAAATCATAATTCTTAAAGGCTTAGAACATACATATGTGTGCACAATAGGACATTTAGAAAAGACACATACCTATTAAAGTTTCTCGAGGCACTTTCCCCTAATAGTAAGTGCATGTCTTTTTATAGAAGTTCTGTTTGTGGGTGCTGACTTGTACAGCTTTCTGGAATCTGCTTTTGGACGAATCATGCTATATTAACCTAAATGGATATTGCTATTATTTCACTCTAGTTATGTTCTGTCTAGGCTTTGTGGTCTTGTAAGTTCAATAAGAAAAACAGAACTTCTCACCCTAGAGTACTTTCAAAAGAAAGTTGTAACCCTACCCATTCCCCCAGGTATAAACAATATGTCCTGATGTTCACAGGGTTAATTAGTAAAGGACAGCTCAAGTCAGGGACAGCCAGTTCTGGGAAGTCATTGTGAGTCACTGTTGGTGACTTTTTCTTGGCTTGGAACTGTATTAAAGAAGAAATGAATCTTCTGAGTAAGTTGTTTGTCTTCTTTTACATGATCACATTGGGAGACTGTGCAAATGGTAGACCTGGAAATTCATAGAAGCTTGCAGTCAAAGTATTAAAGAAACTTTCTAAAGGAAAATTCACTTTCATAGAAAAAGAACAGGCCAAAGTCCAAATGTAGCCTCTTTTCACTCAGGGTTACCAGAAGACTTGGTGCCATCTGCGATTGGCCAGTTCTGGGTATGTCTCACTCTATTTATAGATTAGATAGGGCATCTTGCATTCCTTAGAACTAACCCATTTGTAGACATTGCCTCCAAAAGAGAACAAGTTCATTTTTCTCCCTGAACTAAATGTCCACACAGCTGTACTGGGGAAGTCCCAGCAGAACTAACAGTGGTTCAATCCACTCATTTATTTCCATGATCTCACTGATGTAGAAGCAGGAAAGAAAGGGAAAATAGTTTAGTGATGCACTTTCAATTTCTTCAGTCAGGAGAAAGATTATCCACGAGTCAGACCTCCTCCTAAGAGAAATTCTGTCCAGTTGAAACGGCAGTATTTGTGTATTAATAAGTAAACTAATTGCATGTGTTAATGTACAAATATTAACATTTACACTTTCACGAGTAAGTGTAACATGTAAGTGTATACTTACTCGTGAAAGTGCTAGCAGGGCTCCTAATTCTATAATCCTGTGCACAAAGGTTATTTAATACTGCCAATTATTTGTTTATTGGTTAATTAAGCACTAATTGGCGCTAATAACCATACTGGTGATTATTGGAGTTAACTGTGCTAATTGGCACTAATTTGCACTTATATGTATAACAACACTAAATCACTATTCTAGAAAACTTAGGACTAGATTCTGTACATGGTGCCCCAGATAGTTGCTGAAATGATGTGCACTAAGCCAGAATTCTGTAAAGAGCATCCTCCACAGAATAACAATTAGAGACTATTAGCTTCATGCACATTTTGCACCTAAATTTGGGCGCTAGCACTTATGCCTGCCAAGACTGGTGTAAATGCTTGTGCCCAACTGATGGCTGTTAGGTAGGCAAATACAGGTATCTATAACATCACTCCTAATTTCTAGGAATGTCCCTGATCTTCCCATGGCCACGCCCTTTTTGGAGTTGTACACTATGAAATTGAGGAGCACACATTATAGATTAAGGCATAGGGCATATTTGTGCATAGCTCCTAATTACTGCCAAAGATTGTTAGCACTTAATTAGTTTGCACATGGATCTGCAATCCGCACTCAAATTTGGACACCCAACTTTGGGTGACCTATACAGAATTTGGCAGTTATTGTGCAAGAGCTGTTGCATGTAACTACAAGAAGGCATGCACATGGGAGAGTCATGGGCAGGTCAGAGGCATGCCTAGCACTTTTGTGCTACTAGTAGAACCGTGCCCGTTTCCTTAACAATGAAATGGGCCCTAGGAAGGCTGTCATGTACCCCTCCATGTCCAGCGATTCTTCCCTCCCCTCCATGTCCAGCAATTCTTCTCTTCCCTGCCCTCCCATCCATGTCCCACGATTCTCTCCTCTACTGTCCTCCCATCCCATCCATGTCCATCAATTCTCCTCTGCCCTGCCCTCCCTTCCCCTTCCCTTCCTCCCTCCCTCCCCTCGATTTGTACCTGAACGTTCTGTGGCTGGCTAGCGCTGGCTTCACCCTCCTGACGTCAGCTCACCTACAGCGTTCCCTTCCCTCTCACTGTTCCGCCCTCTGACGTCATTACGTCTTGACGCGAGGGCGGGACAGTGAGGGGGAATGGAACGCTGGAGGCTGGCTGACATCAGGAGATGTTACGAACCCAGGCAGCCAGACATGGAACGTTGGAGGTGCAAATTATTATATAGGATGATTCCAGAAAACTGTCAATTATGTGTGCAATTGCAACATTTAGTCATGGTCATTTTCACCACCCATTGACATGGTATAAGTGGCCACTCCTAAATTTCAGTGTCACAATGCTGACTTACACTGGTATTCTATAATAGTAATTATGATTGTAATTGCCAGTATAGAATTTGCACTTAACATGCAGCATCCTAGTCCTTAAATTTCAATGACCTTTTCAGAATTACCCCCTTACCACCGGAGTCTAAATAACGCGCCTAGCATTCTGTGCTGAAATCTATGTGCATTCCATAACAACACACAAAACTTAATTGGCTTAACAAGCTAATCAGCACCGATAACAGCACCTAACAAGCAATAATGAGCACTAATTTGCAGGCCACATTGAGCCTGCAAATAGGTGGGAAAATGTGGGATACAAATGCAATAAATAAATAAATAAATAAATAATTGGCAATAATTACAATTTATGTGCACAACTCGCTAAGCATATTCTGTAATGAACTGCATCTAACTTTTAATGTGCACAGTTCAAAAGGGGCATGGTTATGGGCGGGGAAATGAGTGTTTCATGGGCGTTCCAAAATTTACACGCGTAATTACAGAATATGGCCCAATGCATGTAAATCTACGTGCAGGGATTTATGCCATGTTTCATTGGTGTAAATGGAGTCGCATAGTTTTAGGTGCTGGGACATCAGCTAAGTGTATTCTATATACTCTATATGCTAAACCTAGTGGACTTACCGCCCAGGAATGCCAAAAGATCGGCCCGCAAATTCCTCAACCTGAACTTCCCCAGCTGCAAAGGAATGAAATACAAACAGGCTTATGCTACTACCTTTGCATACAAAAGCACACAGTCTTGGAATGCACTACCCATGGCCCTGAAAACCATAACCAATCTAACAAGCTTTCGCAAAGCTTTGAAAACACATCTCTTCAACAGAGCCTACAAAAGTCACCCTCAATGAAACGAATCATTCCTTAAACTACCCAAGTACACCTAAAACACCTCTCACACGACCTTACCTAACACCTTTCCATCTGAATTCCTCTTTCACCTCAGCTTATGATTGACTTTTTTTTTTTTAAATCATGTAACGACGTTCTCATTTCCATACTCTGTAAGCCACATTGAGCCTGCAAAGAGGTGGGAAAATGTGGGGTACAAATACAATAATTAAATAAATAAATAAATATACTGCGCCTAAATCAAGGTGCCGCTTACAGAATACGCTTAGCCGGAAATGTTTACTATGCAGATTGTTTAGGCGCCTTATATAGAATCTGGCCCTTAGTGCATAAATGCAAGAGGGATATACACATGGGTGGGTCTCCCATTAACAAAATGTGTCCCTGTTGTATTTAGGTGCCTGCAGTTACACCAGACCTATTGGTCATGTAACTGTAGGTGCGAAATGTATAGTGGTGTTCATAAGTCCTGCATCACTTTGTTGAAATCTGTTTTTAGCAGTTTAAGACAAAATTTGAAGCTATGCAACTGAATACTGCATGTCGTTTTGTTCTAATTTTCATTCTGGGCTATCATATACCATCACTTGCAAATTTACATTACTGTTGACACACCTATAGCCCTAATTATAAACTATTTTGAATTTCCATGTTGCATTGACAGAGTTGCCTTATTGTAACCACTATTCACCCTATATTCAAGGCTCCTGACTGGTTAAATTGTTTATGACCACCTAAGTGGTAATATTCAGTGGCACGTAACCAGATAGTGATGCTGAATATGACGATACACTGTTCCTGCATTGTCAGGTTAATGCCATGGTGGTCCATGGGCAACACCTGAGCAAAGTTGTTAAATCGCAAGAGGATTGTGAAAAATTACAAGAGGACCTTACGAGACTGGGAGACTGGGTGTCTAAATGGCAGATGACGTTTAATGTCATAAGTACATAAGTATTGCCATACTGGGAAAGATCAAAGGTCCATCGAGCCCAGCATCCTGTTTCCAACAGTTGCCAATCCAAGTCACAAATACTTGGCAAGATCCCGAAAATGTACAAAACATTTTACACTGCCTATCCCAGAAATAGTGGATTTTCCCCAAGTTCACCCAACAACGGTCCATGGACTTCTCCTCCAGGAAGCCGTCCAAACCCCCTTCAAACTCTGCCAAGCTAACTGCCCTTATCACACTCTCTGGCAACGAATTCCAGAGTTCAATTACACGTTGAGCGAAGAAAAACTTTCTCCGATTTGTGCAAAGTGATGCATGTGGGAAAGAGGAACCCAAGTTATAGGTACGTAATTCAAGGTTCCTCGTTAGGAGTCACCGACCAAGACAGGGATCTAGGCAGCGGCGTTGATAATACTTTGAAACCCACTGCTCAGTGTGCGGCGGCAGCGGCTAAGAAAGCAAATAGAACATTAGGTATTATTAGGAAAGGAATGGAAAACAAAAATGAGGACGTTATAATGTTCTTGTATCGCTCCATGGTGTGACCACACCTCGAAATTGTGTTCAATTCTGGTCGTTGCATCTCAAAAAAGATTAATAGTGGAATTAGAAAAGATACAGAGAAGGGAGACAAAAATGATAAAGGCAATGGGACGATTTCCTTATGAGGAAAGGCTGAAGCGGCTAGGTCTCTTCAGCTTGGAGAAAAGACGGCTGAGGGGAGATATGATAGATTTCTATAAAATAGTGAGTGGAGTAGAACAGGTAGATGTCAATTATTTGTTTACTCTTTCCAAAAATACTAGGGGGCATGGAATGAATCTACAAAGTAGTATATTTAAAACGAATTGGAGAAAAGTTTTCTTCACTCAACATGTAATTAAACTCTGGAATTCGTTGCCAGAAAATGTGGTAAAGGCGGTTAGCTTAGCGGGGTTTAAAAAGGTTTGGATGGCTTCCTAAAGGAAAAGTCCATAGATTATTATTAAAATGAACTTGGGGAAAGTCCACTGCTTATTTCTGGGATAAGCAGCATCAAATGTATTGTACTTTTTCGGATCTTGCCAGGTATTTGTGACCTGGATTGGCCACTGTTGGAAGCAGGATGCCGGGCTTTATGGACCTTTGGTCTGTCCCAGTATGGCAATACTTATGTACTTATAATGACTAGCCTATTGTAATGCCCTGAACACTGGTCAAACCAAAAAACGTTTGTATCAAATCCAACTAATACAGAATACTGCAGCACGACTGATAGAAGGCTGCAAATGGTGTGACCACATCACACCCTTCCTGCAAAAACTACACTGGCTACCAGTACCTTACAGGGCTAAATTTAAAACTCTATGTTTGATTTTCAAGGCCCTCAGACAAAACAGGCCAGAGTATTTAAAGAATAAGTTAGCCCTTTACACATCTTTGAGACCTCTAAGATCCTCTCAAGGATCAGTGCTATCTGTCCCCTCAACAAAGAAAATTGTACCATGTAATACTGTCACGTCTGTGGCTGTGACCACCCTCAGACTTACCTTATTTCTGGGGGTCAGCTTCTAAGCTGGCTTCTGCCTATCCTTTCTGGAGTAGTTTTCCTTCTGTGTGCTGGCTGCTTCCAGCATGGCTCTAATTACTCCATTCTACTGCACCTGGGGGTGCTGCCTGAGTTAGCTCTACTTCTGTCTCCAGCCTGGATCTGTTTGCTCCTCTGTGCTGCACCTAAGTCTCTCTATGTTCTGTATGCGCTCTGCCTGCTCCTTGGTTTGTGCTCCTCTCACCTGCTGGTGGCCAGAGCTAGTGGCTGCCATAGTTTGTCTTGCTGTTCCTACCCGTTCCAGACTTTAGCCCAGTCTGGTCCGGTTCTTCCAGGCTGCTGGACTTGTTTCTCTTGTTTGTGCCTGGACAGCCTCCGTAGTTGCTTACTGATGGCTGCAACTGCTCCTCAGGTGTTGAAGGGCTTTATTAATCACTTAGAGACTGCAGCCTTTGCCACTTTCAGTAGCACATGTTGCCATTTGGCCTTGCGTCAGCTCCCAGGGTTTTCACCAATTGCTATGCAGACTGGGAGTCCATGTGTCTTCCTACCTGGACGATTGGCTGGTAAAGAGCATGTTAAATGACAGTGCTCAGGAGTCCATGAGGAGAGCTATTCAGGTGCTGGACCTATTAGGGTTTATTTTAAACTACCCCAAGTCCCATCTGCTCCTGGTTCAGCAATTGGAATTCATTGGAGCCCTGTTAGACACACAGCAGCAGGTGCAAGCCTTTCTCCCTGTGCTGAGGGCGGACACACTAGTCACCCTCGCCACTTGGGTTCGAGCCAGCCAGCAGGTCACAACTCAGCAGATGTTGAGATTGCTAGGTCACAAGGCCTCCACAATACATGTCACTCCCTTGACACGTCTACACACGAGAATGGCCCAATTGACTCTAGCTACACAGTGGTGTCAGGCCTCCGAAACCTAGCGGATGTCATCTGAGTAACACCGGAGTTGTTTCAGTTCCTCCTCTGGTGGACAATCTGATCCAATTTTGACAGTGGGACTTCGAATCCAAATTGCTCAGTCCCAGAAGGTGCTGATGACAGATGCATCCCACCTGGCTTCACAGCCAGGGTGCTTGGTCTGTAATGGTATCAGTTTAAATTGTCAGGATTATTGAAATATATGTAGCATAATTATTGATTGTGCTGAATCAGTTACAAATATATAACAATATAAAAATACAATTTTAAAAGACTTATTGAAACTGCAACAGGGGAACTGATCTGAACTCCAAATCCCTCTTCCCCCTCCCTTTGGGAACATTTAAAAGGACAAAAGGCCACTACTTCAGAAGTCTTCAAACTTCCTCTCCCCCTCCTACTTGAAGGACTGGTAACAAAAGCATGACTAAGGTTGGTACCTGAAGGCTCATCAAGACATCTCCACCAGCAGACAGAGAGTCTGGAAAAGTGTAAATCCAGATACTGAAAACAAAGGAAAACCATAAACAAGGCATTTGCTTGTTAAACCATTTGCTGGTTGCCTCAGATATGTATATCTGCCCCCTCCCATTAGCTATCAGACATGAAGATGCCAAGACATGTGCAGAAAGGAAAGACTTATAATGTGATCATGTGAACAGACTACAATTACCATAATGCCTTGCAAAATATCCAGTGCAAACCAGGAAGCAAATGATCCAGGACATGCACCCACCATGAACTATAAAAAGCCTGGAAATAGCCCAGCTCAAGCTCTTGGGACCTGCCTGCTCTTGGGAATCTGCTCTTGGAAATCTGATGCTCTGGGGACCCGTAGCCCACCTGCCTGCTGTGAGGACCTGCCTCTGCCTCATGGCTCTTCACTGGACCACAGCATGCTCTATAACAAAGACTGTTCTGTAAGTTATAACCTCTGATTTAAAAACCTGCTACTTTACTTAAGCACAGATTCTCTGTAAGATCTCTTAAGACTCTTATTTCTCGCTACAACATTAATCGCTAAAATTGTAACTTAATAAACCCTTTTGAATCTAAATATATAGTGCTCCTGTTCTTTCTTAAACCTGGTAATGCAGGTTAAAGTAATCCAATAAATGTACTTAATGCTTAATTCATTGCAATTGTGAATCTTGTTGCTTTAATCGGCAACTGGTGGAGAATTAATATATATATATATAAATTATAAACATTAGTGAGTGCTCTAGAGCTATCTCCAAGTATAAATTAATTCCTGTTACAGGTCAACGCAGGAAATATATCTTCAGATCAACCTACTGGAACACTCTAAAGGCTTTCAGAGATTGACTGGTCAACAAATTGAACTCATTGAATGGACAATCAGGTTGCAATGTATTACACTAACAAGCAGGGGGGTACTGGATCATACCCTCTGTGTCAGGAGGCTGAGGGGAAGTGGCAATGGGCTGCCAAGAACAGGATAGTTCTCAGAACCATATACCTGGCAGGCAAATCCAACATCCTGGTCGACAGGCTGAGCAGGGTCATGCAATCGCTCAGCACGAGTGCTTCCCGAAAGATCTTCCGGGAGTGGGGAACCCCCTTGATGGATCTGTTTACTACTCTATTCACCACAAAGTCCCTCAGTAGTGTTTCAGGGTCACGGCACACAACAAACTAGCATTGGATGGTTTCCTCCTCCACCGGGGGAATGGTCTTCTGTATGCGTATCCTCCCATTCGTCTCATGGGGAAGACTTTGCTGAAACTCAAGCGAGACCTAGAAATCATGATCCTTATTGCCCCTTATTGGCCCAGGCAGATCTGGTTTCCTCTTCTTCTGGAGTTATCTTGGAGGAGTGTTTTCTGACTCTCATCACACAGAATGAGGTTGCATCCCAACCTCCAGTCCTTGGCCCTCACAGCCTGGTTGTTAAGAGCTTAGAATTTGCTTCCTTGCATCTTCTTGAGGGTGTCTCCAGGGTCTTGCTGGCTTCCAGGAAAGATTCCACTAAGAAATGTTATTCTTTCAAATGGAGATTTGCCATCTGGTGTGAGGGCAGGGCCCTAGATCCTATTTCTTGCCCTACACAGACCCTGCTTGAATACCTTCTACACCTTTCTGAATCTGGTCTAACTCTGTAAGGGTTCACCTTAGTGCAATTAGTGCTTACCATCAGTGTGTGGAAGGAAGCCCATCTCTGGACATGTGACGTGGATGATGTTGCCCATATGTGAGAATTAATGGCCTGCTGTCCTCGGAGAATACCTGCTACAGGTAAGTATCTTTGCATTAACATGAACTCATTTTTGCCCATGTACATCCCTAGTACAAACTGTCCACCAGCAAACCTTCCACATTTAGGATCTTATTCATAGAACCAACTCTTCTTAACTAGATGAAGTAAACTTTAGCAATACAGGAGGGAAGGCCTCCTAGGGTATGTTGAGACCCTCCTGTATGTACTTCTTGAACAAGTCCACAGGAGTCACAATAGAAATCTTAGGAAAATTCAAAACCCTTCATGTCAGTTGTCTTGCTGAATTTTCCAAATTCTCCAATTTGCAGTAGATATTAGTCTTATTCTGAATCAGACTACATTGTACTTGCTGAACTTCTGCTTCAGAAACAGCAAAGAAAGCCATCACCCAGAGCTCTAGTGCAATGAGAAGTATTTTTGGGGAGCAGTAAGGATGAATGCTGAAAGAGTATGACGAGAAAAAAGGACGAATGATTGTGGAGAATGCATGACTGAATGTAGGGGTAGGTGAAGAGGGATGTGAATGCTTAAGTGATGAAGGCACAAGATTCTAATGGAGTATTAGGACAAGCATAGCCATAAAGGGAAAGGACAGGAGAGCTAATATCAGGTAGCTTGGGAAGAGGAGACAAGATGGGGGGAGGAGGTGAGAGGGAAAGAGAACCCAGAAGAGGAGATGGGACAGCGGAAGGGTGAGGAGAAGATGAGGGAGAGAGAATTGTGGACTGAGACAGAGGTGACCTAGAATAGGGAGAAGAGGATAAAAGAAAAAAGGAGCCTGGATAAGGAGCAAGGTGATGGAGAGGAAAAAAGGACCAGGCTGTAGTGAGAATGAGTGGACTGGCTACTGGGTAGAGAAAGATGGAGAAATGACTCATAAGGGAGGACCAGGTGTAACCCCCAGCCACCTATGGTACTCTGTGCCAACTTATGTTTACAGAAGGTAGGCTGGAAGACACATTCAGATATAGAAGGGGTGTGAATAGGCAAGAACACTTTCTCCCTTGCCTGGAAAAACAGGGTTCTTGGACACTGATCCACTGGATCAAGACAGATAGGCATTACAAGCTGCTAAGAGGATTTCTTTCTCAGTTTCATACAAAAATTGACCAGAGAGGCAGGTGTATAAATCACAGCAATAACTATACTGAAAGGTACTGGGGTTTAACTTAAAAATAGAAATAACAAGGCAATAAGACATTTATAGAAGGGAAAGAACCAGTATACTGTATAAACATAAAGATAAATAGTACATCCTTTTAAACAGCAAATGTTACTGTAAGACTTGGGGTTTCAGTTTTTGAGGGAGCCTAAGCTATCAGACTGCTATGCCTGAAGAAGAATGCATTAACTAATATAAGTTCAGTTCAATAATAATATAGCATGGTGTTGGGGCCCATGTGGAACTCTTACTACTTTCAAACAGGATTCCAAGCAGAAGATATAATAACCCTTTTCATCACTGTATAATAGTTGGGATAGTATGTCCTCTCTGTTTTTAAATTTAGATTGAGAGAATATGTTTTTTCCTATCAAAATACACTTGTCTCTTCTCCAAAGCAATTTATGACACTTTTTTCCACTGCCTATGGGAGGCACAGTAGCTAAAGCATGTGGCTTTGTGTTTTCTTTTGGGCTAGTGAAGTCCAAATTATTTCTTGTGATTTCTCAGGTTCTGTGTGAGTTCCTGAAACTGACTCTCTTCTCTCCAGCTTGTTGCACACCCTTCAGCCTCCAGTGCAGGGTTGCCAGATTGAAAAAATTTTCCCCACCCAAAACCAGCCCAAAACCCACACAAAGTTAAACCCCGCCCCCGACGTCATCAACCCCTCCTCCGACGCCTTTAACCCTGCCCCCGATGTATCCTCTGATGTCATTAACACCGCCCCCGATGTAGCCGCCGATATCACTAACCCCGCCCCCGAAGTAGCTGCTGATGTCATTAACCCCGCCCCCGATGTCATTAACCCAGCCTCTGTGGGGCTTCTATTGGACCAAATTGGACCAATAGAAGCCCCAGAAAAGCACCCAAATCCGCACCGTGGCTTTTTAAAAGCCACCCAATTCCCCGCAGCCCACAGCCGGCAAAAATTGCCCGCAACTGGTCGCGGAATGCCGCTCAATTGGGTGGGAAACCCGCAGACCTGGCAACTTTGCTCCAGTGACAGTCCAAACCCTCTCTTTTCTCTTCTGGTTGTGTCTCTAGGCAGAGCTCCCAGAGTCTTTCAAAGTAGCCAATAGTAGCAGCTGTGTGCATAAAGTGGGAGGAGTCCAGGCAGTGTTCCTTCACTTCCCTGTTGTTATAGGAAGGCCTGCATAGTGCTTTTTTTTTTTTTTTTTTTTACAAAAATACAAGGGGCTTCCAGATCCTGATGATGAGTACCATAGACCAATTCCTTTTGCTTTTAACTCCTAATGCCTTATCACTTGTACAGTACCCTTGTATATTTTATCTTTCCCACCTTATTAATTCCCTTATCCCTTATTTGTCTTGTTTGCCTGTCCTGATTAGATTTTAAGCTCTTTCGAGCAGGAACTTTCTTTTCATGTTCAAGTGTACAGCGCAGCGTTAGTCACTTTGAGTTTCAGCCCCCTCATATTGCGGCACCAGGCATCTGCTGCTATAGCTGGCGGGGATCACCAAGCCCCACCAGTTGATGAACTTCTCCACTGGCATTCCGTCTGTCAGCTGTATTTTCTATGGGATGGAGGGGGGCAGCTGATGCAGGGCTAGGACCTCCCTGTCCCACCACATATGCTCAGTTTTGTGAAACTGAGCATGTGCTGGGAGGGCAGGGCCTGCCCTGTGCATGCTTAGTTTCCATGCATGCATGGGGATGAGGGGAGTTTGGTGCAGGGGTAATTGTAGCCCATAGAAAATGCTGCTGACAGGTTGAGAACCTCTTCGGTTGACGGGGCTTGGTGATCCCCTCCAGTAGCCAAAAGTATTTGGGGTCCCTGCGAAGGGTGTGGGAGTGCAGGGGGTGGGGCAAATTTTGTGCCCCCTCCCCCCACTGTGAGCATAGGCTCCCTCAAAAACTGATGGTCTGCGTACATGGCTGCAATAAAGGAATTTCTGTATGAGACTTCCTCATACAGGAATAGCAGGATGAGAGAGAAGGAGAGATAGTGAAGACTGGGAAATGAGGCAGACGGAATAAGAACACTGAATAGCAGGGATAGAGAGGGAGAAATGAGACAGGTAGAAAGGGAGGGGTTCAGATGACCAAGTATTGAGTGAATGGGGAGGGAGGAAATACCATGATGAGGGGAAGACTGGGAACAGAGTGTGAGAAAGCGAGGGCTTTGGAGAAAGAGGATCATGGGACATATTTGAGAAAGAAGGGAGATGAAGAATGGAGGAAAGAGAGTAGGCAAAAGGAGAAGGAATGGAGAAAGAAGACCAGACAATAAGATGAAGAGGATACAAGGAGGAAAAAAGTGGAGCCCATTCCCCAATCATTTGTGGCTGAGAGAAGTGCCTATACATATTATTTTTGGTGTCTGTAACAATAAAATTAAAATCTTCTCCACAATCCTCTTCCTAAGCATACATATCAGGTATAAAGGGTCACCTGAAGGCTGACTGTATAATCTTTGACTAGTCTCTAGGTAGGCACACTAAACCCTCACTGGAAGATAACTGAAGCAGGCTAATAAGAGTTAGAATAAAAATCCCCATTTACTGAATCCTCCCCACGAGCACAAAATATACATAGAACTTTGAAAACAATGAGGCATATAGTCCACAAAAACAAAGCAAGGTGATGGCAAAAAGTTTCAAATGCACTCACAGTATTCACAGTCCTTGATCTTCTCTATAGTGCACTTTAGTACATACATAAGCATTGCCACACTGGGACAGACCAAAGGTCCATCAAGCCCAGCATCCTGTTCCAACAGTGGCCAATCTAGGTCACAAATACCTGGCAGGATTCCAAAAAAGCTCAATACATTTTTATGCTGCTTATCCCAGAAATAAGCAGTGGATTTTCCCCAAGTCAATTTAACAAAGTAAGGTAACATAGTAGATGACGGCAGAAAAAGACCTGCACAGTCCATCCAGTTTGCCCAACAAGATAACTCATATGTGCCACTTTTTGTGTATACCTTACCTTGATTTGTACTTGTCTTTTTCAGGGCACAGATCGTATAAGTCTGCCCAGCACTATCCCCGCCCCCCCCAACCACCATTTAATAATGGTCTAAGGACTTTTCTGTATTCTCATGCATCTCCTCTGCTCCTTTCTCCTCTGGATGGATTTTGAACCCTATCTGCTTATTTAGAAAGTGCCTTTTCTTTAGGGATCTCTGGCAACTCCTCCTTCTAGGTATCTTAGGTGTAGTCAGTGTTAGAATATTGGAAATACCCTAATTTCTCTCTCTCTCCTTTCCTCTCTTGCTTCTCACAAACTGTGCAGTCTTTCGGTGCTAGTGGAAAGTCCCAGTTCTTCTCTCTAGGACTTAACTCTCCTCATTCCTTATTACATATTCCACATGCTCAACTTCTGAACTTTGCAGGTAGGATGCACCCAGAACGAGGGTCCCATATCTTATCACACAGGCTGTCAGCATGCACCAGGGGCGTATCTGAACTTCAACGGTAGGGGGGGGGGCCAGAGCCAAGGAGAGGGGGCACATTTTACCCCCCCCCCCTGGCGCCGCTGACCCCCCCCCCGCCGAAGACGAAGACAATGACGACGCCACCATCCGACTACTTTAAACGCCCCCCCCTCGCGGAAAACAGCTCCAACTACTTTGAACCCCCCCCATCTCCCGCCGTCACTCTGCCATCGCACCTCACCTCCCTTTGCTGGTGGGGGTTGGCCCACCAGCCGAAGTCTCCATCCTTCCTTCCTTCCTTCCTTTGGTCACTCTGCCGTCGCGCCTCACCTCCCTTTGCTGGCGGGGGACCCCAACCCCCGCCAGCCGAAGTCTCTGTCCTTCCTTCCTTCCTTCCTTCGTTTGGGTTTGGTGGTTTCTGACATCCTGCACGCTGCACGTTGTACGTGTTTGCGTGCAGGACGTCAGAAACCACCAACCCCAAACAAAGGAAGGAAGGAAGGACGGAGACTTCGGCTGGCGGGGGTTGGGGTCCCCCGCCAGCAAAGGGAGGTGAGGTGCGCCAGCGAAGTGACGGCAGGAGGAGGGGGGTTGAGAGTGTCATCGGTAGGGGGGTCCAGGGGCAAATCTGCAGGGGTCAGGCCCCTGTGGTCCCATAGCAGATACGCCCCTGAGTCAGACTGCTTATGGGTTAAACAACCCTGAGCAGGCTGACTGTCAATATTGAGTGGCACTTAACTGGGCAATGCTAGGGCAGAGTCAGGGTGGAGCCAGGAGTTATGCGGGCATGAGCAATAATCAGTGTCAGTGCCTGCATACCTAACTGGGTAAGTTGAACTCCAACGTTGCCTGTTTAGGTATGCAGGTACGACAATGAATATTAGCCATACTCCCATAACTTCTGGTTGCTGCCAAAGAGCTAGATATCCAATGCCAGTTCCTGGACATGGACCAACATTAAACATCAGGATCTAACAGCCAGCAATGGTCAGTGTTTAAAAAAACACTCCTGCTGCTGGCTGAATATTGACTGGATGGTTTATAATGTGATAGGAAACCCAGATTTCTCTTAAGTCCTGACTTGGTGGTGTCAAAATATTTATCATTTTAACTTCAAAGGTCTTATGTTTATGGATTGTTAAAAAAATTTCCTTTAAGTATTCTGCTACAAAAAGAAAGGAGAGAATCCAGGAAAGAGAGAAAAAATGAAGCAAAGAAAGTGTTAAAATGTCACTCTATAGGTAAGAGACAAAGAAAAAGACAGAGGGTAAACAATAAAAACAACAGAGAGAAGACCAAAGAATGAAAAAAGGCCACTTTGTCAAAAAAGCAAGCCAGGTACACAAATATTTAAACTGTTATTGCCTGACAAAGAGTGTTAATAATAGCTCATCAGTGTAAAATAACCTGGGATAAAGTTCAAAGTCTTGAACCATGTCATTCACATAAAAATTACTTGTTAAGAATACTGGATGTTACTGGCACTGCCCAATTATACTTTTTTCTGGGACAACTACCAGCATTGAGACTTTTTCTACTAGCCTCAAAATATTTTGTGGTAACCAAAAGTTAACAAATGTGCTTTTAGATATATTTTGAAAGCACAATTTTTCATGGTACCGTCCGCCAGACTGCTCCTCCTCTCACCAAAATAACTGCCTTGTTCACTACTAGCACTACAGGAAACAAGTATGCTATGTAGATTTCACTAGGGTTACCATATGTCCAGTTTTACCCAGACATGTCCTCTTTTGAGGACATGGCCGGGCAACCGGGCGGGTTTTTACCAGCCTGCCCGTTTGTCCAGATTTCTGGGCCTAATGGTGTCTATCCTAGCCTCCCCTTACCTACTCTACTGCCTGGTGGTCTAATGACCTCTTTGGTACAGGAAAGAGCCCCCTCTTTCCTGCCCGGAGAGCTGCCCTGCATTCTGTTCCCCTTGCAATGCTGCTGAGTATTGACGGTCCCGGCGCCGATTCAAAATGGCTGCCGAGAGTTGCAGCGGATATTCAGTGGCACATAACTGGGCAATGCCACTGAATATCCTAACTACTGCAGAACTCCCTAGTTAGTGCCAGGGTGGTCTAGGGGCGGTTGGGGAATAAGCCGGGAGTTATCCGGGTGCCGGTGATATTCACTTAACTTTGCCTGGTTAGCTATGTGGATACCGCACTACTACTACTACTACTTAACATTTCTAAAGCGCTACTAGGGTTACACAGCGCTGTACAATTTAACATGGAAGGACAGTCCCTGCTCAGGAGCTTACAATCTAAAAGGACAGGTGTACAATCTAAAGACAAGTGTACAATCTAAAAGACAGGTGTACAATCTAGAGACAAGTGTACAATCTAAAAGACAAGTGTAGAGTCAATCTGAAAGGGCAATACTATATTTCTCGAAGGTTAGGTGCCGAAGGCAGCATTGAAGAGGTGAGTTTTTAAGCAGAGATTTGAAGATGGGTAGGGAGGGGGCTTGGCGTAGGGGTTGAGGAAGATTGTTCCAGGCATAGGTGAGGCAAGGCAGAATGAGCAGTGGTGGTGAGAAGGGTACTGAAAGGAGGATTTGTCCTGTGAGCGGAGGTTACGGGCGGGAACATAGGGGGTAGAGAGGTAGTGAGGAGCCACAGACCGGTGCACTTGTAGGTAAGGAGTAGAAGCTTGAATTGTAAGTGGTATATGCTGCGGAAGCCAGTGAAGTGACTTGAGGAGAGGGTGATATGAGTATATCGGTTCTGGCGGAATATGAGACGTGCGGCAGTGTTCTGAACGGATTGAAGGGGGGATAGATGGCTAAGTGGGAGGACGGTGAGGAGTAAGTTGTAGTAGTCAAGGCGAGAGGTAATGATGAGCGGTGGACGAGAGTTCGTGTGGTGTGCTCAGAGAGGAAAGGGCGAATTTTGCTGATGTTTAAGAGGGAAGAAAGCGACAGGTCTTGGCAGTCTGTTGGATATGCGCAGAGAAGGAGATGGAGGAGTCAAAGATGACTCCGAGGTTGCGGGCAGCTGGGCCGGGGAGGATGAGGGTGTTATCAACTGAGATAGAGAGTGGAGGAAGAGGAGAAGTGGGTTTAGGTTGGAAAAGACGAGGAGCTCGGTTTTGGACATGTTCAGCTTCAGGTGGCGGTTGGACATCCAGGCAGCAATGTCGGATAAGCAGGCCGATACCTTGGCCTGGGTCTCGGCGGTGATGTCTGGTGTGGAGAGAGATATAGCTGGGTGTCATCAGCATAAAGATGATACTGAAAACCATGAGATGAGATCAGTGAGCCTAGGGAAGAGGTGTAGATTGAGAAGAGAAGGGGTCCAAGGACAGATCCCTGGGGAACTCCAACAGATAGTGGGATGGGAGTGGAGGAAGATCCATGAGAGTGTACCCTGAAGGTGCGGGGGGAGAGATAAGAGGAGAACCAGGAGAGGACCAGAGCCTTGGAACCCAAAAGAGGACAGTGTGGCAAGAAGTAAATCATGATTGACAGTGTCAAACGCAGCGGATAGATCGAGGAGGATGAGGATGGAATAGTGGCCTCTGGATTTGGCGAGGAGCAGGTCATTGCAGACTTTAGAGAGTGCTGTTTATGTCAAGTGAAGAGGGCGGAAAACTGGATTGAAGTGGATCGAGGATGGCATGAGAGGAGAGAAAATCAAGGCAGCGACTGTGAACGGCGGTGCTCAAGTATTTTGGAGAGGAAGGGTAGGAGAGAGGTGGGGCGGTAGTTGGAGGGGCAGGGTAGGGTCAAGTAATGGTTTTTTTTAGGAGAGGTGTGACTACGGCGTGCTTGAAGGTGTCAGGGACAGTTGCAGTGAAGAAAGAAAGGTTAAGGATGCGACAGATGGAGGGGGTGACAGTATGGGAGATGGTGTTAAGTAGGGTGGTGGGGATGGGATCGGAGGAACAGGTGGTGCATTTCAAGGAGGGAAAGAAGGTGAGAGGTTTCATCCTCGGTGATCTCAGGAAAGGAGGAGAAAGAGGCCATGGTTGGTTGGTTGTTGGATGGGGCTACAGGCTGAAGAGGAGGTGGTGGCTTGGTAGTGAACTCAAGGTTGATCTTTTGCACCTTGTCGCGGAAGTAGTCAGCCAGTGATTGAGGAGAGAGTGAAGAAGGAGTGGGAGCGGGGGGCACTTTGAGGAGGGAGTTAAGGGTGGTGAAGAGACGACGAGGGTTGGAACTGAGAGAGAATTGGTCAATTGGGTGTAATAGTCCTGTTTTGCAAGGAATAGGGAGGAATGGAAGGAGGATAGCATGAATTTGTAGTGAAGGAAGTCTGAATGGGTACGAGATTTCCTCCAGAGGCGTTCAGTGGATCGGGTGCAGGAGCGAAGGTAATGGATGCAAGGGGTCAGCCAAGGCTGGGGATTAGTACTCTTTGTGGGACGGGAGGTGGATGGGGCGAGGGTGTCCAAAGCAGAGGAGAGAGCGGCATTGTAAGCGGAGACCGCTTTGTCTACAGTCTCAGAGGACATGATGGAAGGGAGGAGATTAGGGATACTAGAGGATAAAGTGGGGGGGGTCAATAGCCTGGAGATTCCGGGAGGGGGTGGTTACAGTTGGACGGGGGAGGGGGGGGTGAAGAAGTGTAAATGTGGTGATGATCGGAGAGAGGTAGAGCAGAAGCGTGGAAACTTTGGAGGTGAGCCGGAGGAGGAGAGGATGAGGTCAAGACAATGGCCGTCACGGTGAGTAGGGGTGGTGGAGCACAGCTGGAGGTGAAGGAGGATGTTAGGGTGAGGAACTTAGAAGTGTCAGGGTCGGATGGGTCATCAGCGTGTATGTTAAAGTCTCCGAGAATGAGGGCCGGAGATGAGGGTTCAAGAAAGACGGAAAAGCCAAGCATCAAAGTCGGTGAGGAAGGAAGAGAAGGATTTATCAAGGGGGGCGGGTAGATGACTGCGACTCTGAGTGGCAGCGGGTAGGAATAGCCGATGGAGTGGGCTTCAAGGATGAGAAGCAGTGAGACTGCGGTAGGGGGAGGGGTTGGAAACTACAGGAGGGCGGAGAAGTCGTAGCCCAACAACCTCCACCGCGACCAATCTGGGCGGGGAGTGTGGGAGAAGAGATAACCTCCATGGCAGAGGGGCCGCAACTGAGGCGAGTCTTCGGGGAGATCCAGGTTTCGGTTAGGGAGAGCAGTTGAAGGGAGCGAGAGATGAAGAGATCGTGGGTGAAGGGCAGTTTGTTGCAGACTGCGTGGGCATTCCACAAGGCGCATGAGAAGGGGAGGGAAAGAGGGGGGGAGGAGGGGGAAATAGAGACAAGATTGGAGACATCCCGGAATCATTCGCCCATGGATAGGACGGGGACCAGGTGAAGGGGGACCCTGGATTAGGGTTAATGTCTCCCGCGGATAGCAGGAGGAGGAGCAAGAGAATGCGGAGGAGGGTGGGGGAGGTCGGGTGGTGAAGGCGACGAAGATGGGGTGAACTTAGGAGGAATGGGGAATGGTTAATGGCCAGGAAGGAAGTGTTGACGGTAAGAGCTAGGAAGGAGGAGGGGGTCAAGAGGGATGGTGAGGTGGTGGGGGATGAGGGTGAATAGGTATTGGCGTGGCGGGCAGGGCGGGAGGGCAGCGAGTTCTAGTGGTAGACAGTGGGAGTGGGGGGAAAGAAGATTAGGAAGAGACAGGGCAAGGAAGAGAACGTGGACAGGGGCCATAAGTAGTGCTGAGATGTAACAGGTGACTATGTAGTGACTGAGGTGACTGAGGTGTTAAGCAATAGATAGAGCTGGAAAGCTGGGTTTGGACTGGCGAGTAGGTAAGTCAATGGCTGACAAGCACTGAATATTGGCTGTTCCTTCATAAGTTTTGGGCACTGCCCGGATAGGGGCTCACAACTGAATATCCTGGTCTATTTTTAGCTGGTGGCAGTCAAGAGATAAGATACTCTGACTGCTGCTGACTGAACATTGACCCATTTGGTTTTCTTACAATAGCGTCAAACATTTTACCCAGCATCCTCTTCAGTTTACCAATCTATAGTGCCTCAAATCAACCTTGGAACCCTTTTCAAAACCAGCATTACATTGGAATCCACCAGTCCTCATATATTGAATGATAGGTTACAGATTATTAACATTATTATTACAGTTTAGCAATTTCGTATTTGAACTTTTCCACAACTTGAGGTGAATACCATCCAGTACTGGCAATTTATTGCTCTTGAGTTTCTCACTTTGAACTATTACATCTTCTAGACTTGCAGTGATGTGGTTTTAGGTGCTTTAAATCATTACTATAAAAGAAAGTTTCTGATATGGTTATGACCCCAAACATCCTCCTCAGTAAAGACCAAGGCAAAGAATAGTTTAGTTTTTCTGATATTATCTAATCCTCCCTGAACTCTCATGTTACCCCATGGTTTTCCATAAGTCCAACTGGCTCCCTCATGACCTTCTTTTTTTTATTATTATTATTTCAGATATACTTGAAAAAGATTTTTAGCATTAGCTCTTGGACTCTACAGCAAGCTGTTTTTCAAAGTCTGTCTTGGCCTGCCTTATACCATTTATATACAAGTTGTCACTGCTGCTTGTGTTCATCCCTACTTTCTTCATTAGGGTCTGCTTTCCATTCTCTGAAAGATGCCCTTTGGGCTTTCAACTACCTCTTCCACCTCACTATTAAACCATGCTGGTTGTTGTTGGACTTTTTTAAAAAATCTTTTTTTAATACATGGAATATATTTTATCTAGGCTTCCAATGGTCTTTTAAAGCAACATTCATGCCTCATGCAACCTTTGCCCCTGGCAACTACTTTTTGATTCATTTATCATAGTTGCCCTTTTTAAATGAAAGTGCTAAGCAGTAGGGTTACATGTATATGTGTGTGTGTGTGTCTTCCTTCTTGTGTTGATACATTTGACTGCTTTATGATCACAGTTGCCTGGTAGCCCCACCAATATTATTCTTTACACCAGAAGAATGTTCCCCTTCTAGCCATCTCCTGGATCAACTGCTCCATTGAAATGGCATCTAGAAACTTTACTTCTCTACCTGTCCTCCACCCCTCGCTCAAACACATTTGCTGCCCACTTTCAAAAGCAGTCTTGCTTTTCTCCCTCTCCCCTCAGTAGGGGGAGACAGTGAGCAGTGCAGCTGCCACCATCTCCTCTGCTAGCTCTTTCTGAAATTGGAACTGTACTTGCAAGATTATGGCCCTCACACAGTTCTGAGTGACTTCAGGAAGGATGCCAGCAGAGGAAGAGGCTGCAGCAGGTAAAAATGCTCACCCAATTCCTTTTGCAGGATGAGTAAGGAACGTGGTGATGCATGAGTGTGTTTGTTGGGGTGGGTGGCAAGAGAAAGTACTGATGTCAACCATGGGTAGAAGTGATGAGGACCCACTATAATTCTCTGAACATAGCCCTGGATCCCGACAGATCTCCCCTGCTAAGAGACCATTCCTTACACCAGAGCACAGTGCTGCATGTCTATTCAGTTCTAGTGAAAGAGCTTCACTCACAGCAACAGAATATGCCAATCACTAGATCTGATTTCACATGGCCTAGTACTGACGCCTCTATAACTCCTGCAGAACCTTCATAAAGTTATTTTACAGTATAATCCTTCTTATAGAGTCCTTTAACTAAGGTGCGCTAATGGATATTTAGGGCCAGATTCTATACATGGTTGGCCTAAAAAATATGCGCAGTTAACATTTCCGACTAAGCATAGTCTATAAGCCGTGCCTAGATTTAGTGTGGTAATAGACTAGCTTAGTTGTCTCCCAGTGCTTAAAACTATGCGCCTCCATTTACACCAATGAAAACGTGGCGTAAATCCCTGTGCATAGATTTACACGCACTGGGCCATATTTTGTAACTAAGTGCGTAAATTTGGGAACGCCCATGAAACACCCATAGCCACGCCCATTTTGAACTGCATGCAGGAGAAGTTAGGCACAGTCATTATAGAATGCGCTTAGCGAGTTGTGTGTGCAAATTCTAAATTATTGCCAATAGTGCTCATTATTGCTTGTTAATACCCAGTGTACCTGAAGTAACTTAGCTTGAGCTACTAGTGAAAAAGGTGTGAGCAAAAATTTAAATAAATAATAATAATAATAATAAATAATAATGTGTTGTTTAAAATGCTGATTAGCTTGTTAACCGAATTAAGTTATCTGCATAGTTACAGGAACATGCCTGGACCTTCGGTGGAGATCTCTAGGTGCGCTATATAGAATCCAAGTAGTTAGTTGCCACTATATTTTATTTGTTGCATTTGTATCCCACATTTTCCCACCTTTTTGCAGGCTCAATGTGGCTTACATTTACGTTAACGGCGCGTTATGCGATTCGGTCTGAACAAATATGGTGTGAATGAATACAAGGTGATATTGTGGTAGATAAGGTACATGTAAGGTAGGTACAATTGGGGGGGTAATTTAGGGCGGGAGAGGAAGTGAGGAGTCAGATAATGCCATTACGTTCTTTGGTTACATCGTGTCGCAGGTGGACATGTATTTTATGTTGGGTCGGTGGGGTATGCTCTTTTGAAAGGTTTTGCTTTCAGTGCTTTTCCAGAATTTAAGGTGGTCTGGCATAGTTTTTACTATTTTTGGTAGTGCGTTCCATAGTTGTGTGCTTAAGTGGGAAAAGCAGGATGCATAAGTGGCTTTGTATTTGAGGCCTTTGTTGTTTGGGTAGTGGAGGTTAGGTATGATCGTGCAGACTTTGTGGTGTTTCTGGTTGGCAGGTCAATGAGTCTGTCATTTATCCCAGGTGCCTCACCGTAAATAATTTTATAAAATTTAGGAAAGGGATGCAAATAAGACCAAGAATACTATAATTCCTCTGAATTGCTCCATGGTGCGACCTGACCTTGAATATTGTATTCAATTCTGGTTGCACTATCTCAAAAATGTAGCAGAATTAGAAAAGGTTCCAAGAGCGACCCAAAATGATAAAGGGGATGGAACACCTCCCATATGAGAAAGGCTAAAGAGGTTAGGGCTTTTCATCTTGGAAAGAGACCAGCTGAGGGGGATATGATTGAGGTCTATAAAATCCTGAGTGGTGTTAGAAACAGGTAGAAGTGAATTGATTGTTTGAAGATATATATATCAGCAAATCAAAGCTTATGAACTTCAAATATGGTTATCACATTTCACAATTGGGCTTATATAAATATTAAAAAAGTAATGGTGGCAAAGGAACACATCAGAGGACTCCAAACAGCAAAGGCTCAGGTTGGAAATACTGACCTTGAAGCATAAACATTGGTTGCTGCCCTTCAAACACAATCCATACCAAGACAGAATCACTCCACCAAACCCAATCTCTGGCGATCTATTCAATAAAATAAATTAACATATACTAGCACAACAACTAGCACGCTTTTGCAGAATGGACATATTAAATTTTACCAGCCATGTAAATGTTAGCCTCCCTAGCCCAAGCTCTATCTCCTCAAATAAAAAATGGCAGCACATAGGCCAGTCCAGGTGTCTGCATTTCTCCCTCTCCCTTCATTCCCCCTCCCCGCGGTCCATGTTGTGATAGTCTAAATCCCTGGTACTTCCTGCACATGTATTAATTTGCTTCTTGAACTTATTTATTTATTAGGATTTATTTACCGCCTTTTTGAAGGAATTCACTCAAGGCGGTGTACAGTAAGAATAGATCGAACATGAGCAGGAGGCAATTAGAGCAGTAAAATATTCGAACAACAATACAAAGTATGGCATGGTAACACTAGCAATGTCAACACAATATGTACTAGAACATTACAATGGTAGTGAGGGGTAAGGCAAAGTTGTAACATATAGATGAGTAAGAAAGTAGGAAGAGTTAGAAAGTAAGGTGACTGGTTTGAAGAAAGTTGCACCTGAGGTCAGAGAGATGGTTAAATATTATCTCAGCTAGGTAGGAGTGGCTAAACATGTCCTGCTGCAGCATATGCAGCCCGAGTCAATCCTTTGTGTGTGAGTGAGACTAACAAGTTAGTACTTCTTCTTATTGTAATTGTGTAATATTCTGTACATTATTATGTTTTATTCACTTTATTGTTTGTAGCCACATTGAACTTGAGTCTATTTCGGGCTAATGTGGGGTATAAATGTCATTAATAAATAAATAATAAATAAATAGTGTGCACTAATGATTAGGGTGTGCTAAATGCTAAGAAGCCCATGAGAATAAAATGGGCTTCTTGGCATTTAGTGCGTGCTAAACAGGGGCCTAGCCAGACCTCGAGGTGGAAGGGGGCCAGAGCCCAAGGTGGCGGGGGTACATTTTGTTCTGCTCCCCCCTCCGCCGCTCCCCTCCACCACCTCGCTGACCACCTCTACCGCCTCGCCACCCTGCTGCTCCACACCATTGCTGCCGCTGTACATATCTCGGCTGGCGGGGGTCCCCAAATCCCGCCAGCTGAAGCACTGCCGCCGCAAATACTAAAGGAGCTGCCAGACGTGAGGGGAAGAGAGAGCAGGGCAGGCAATGTGGCGGCACTGGAGACCTTCGCTGGACAAAGATGTCAGCTGGCGGGAGTTGTGGATCCCCACCAGTCAAATCAAGGGGCCAGAGTAATTGGGGGGGGGGGGGGGGTAGGCCCCCATGGCCCCACATAGCTATGCACTGATACTAAATCCATGGCATTAACGCATCTTAGTAGAAAGGAGTCATCTTTCATACGCCTAGCTCAGAAACTGCTCCCTGCATGACTACCATTTAATTTTGACAGCTTCTTCCTGCACCTGTTTTGAACTTACTAGACAAATCACATTTTATTCTGGCACCTTTTCTTTGGAATCAGTACCCTGTTGTGGTAGGGCTGAATCCTCCTACAATGATCGAAAACCTATTTGTTCACATTAGCATTTCCAGGATGTTAATTTTAATCAATTGTGCTTACCTGCAGACACATGACTCAGAAAGCTTTTGTTTGGGGGGGGGGGGGGTGCGCATTGTTTTTGGCTTACTGCTCTCTGTCCTCTTGTTTGTTGGAGTTCCTTTCGATGTTTTTATTTGTAACCCGCTACAATAAATAAGCATAAAATTCGGAAACTTCTGGAGTGACCAGACTGATGTAATGTAATAGGAGCTGAACCTGTTATGTCAATCCTTGCTGTGGATGTTTTCTACTCTGACTAACTTCTAGAGGGAACCCTTTAGGCTCTGAAGTTTGGGACTGGAGAGGTTTTCTTTGGCGTTTGAGGATGCAAGGGAGCAGAAGGGAACTGCCTCTTTCCCTGGCCAAAGGGAGGAGATCTGAAGAGGCAGCCTGTAGGACTGCAATTTTCAACCAGTGTGTTGCACATTGGTGTGCTGCGCTGCTCCCCAGGTGTGCCGTGGGAGTTGGGCCAGCTTATTTATGACAGAATGGACTGTTTTTCTGTCTCTAGCAGTCGGTGGCAAGAAGCAGCGATTCATTCAGCCTGCTTTCTCCAACTCTAGAGCCGTTCTCTCTGACGTAACTTCAGGTTTCCCACAAAAGTGGGAAGCATCAGAGAGAAGGTTCTGTGGTTGGCACGAGCATGCTGTTATGAAGCACTGCTTCGCTGCTGTCAAATTGCTAGAGACAAGAAACTTTTAAAAGGAACACAGTGGGGGGGGGGGGGGGGGGGGGGGGGGAGGGATTATTAGAGACAAGGGGAGATGCTTGGTTGCCAGAGGGACAAGAAGGAGAGATGCTAAACTATTTTTGTGGTTGTGGGGGGAAAAGAGAATGGTAAATGACTCGACCTATTATGAGAGTGGGGGGGGGGGGGGGCGAACGCTGGACTAATTGTGAGGTGGGGGGAAAGAGAAGGTAAATGCTGGACTTTGTGATGGGAAGAAGGTAAAATACTGGACTGAGTAGAAGGGGAAGAAGGTTAAATGATGGACCATATATGGAGGTGCAGTGGGGGGGGGGGGGGGAAAATGCTGGATGATGTATGAGGGTGGGGGGGGGAGGGGGAAGAAGGTAAAATGCTGGACTATATGTAGGGGTGTGCCTTGACAATTTTAGCGCCATGTGTGCCCTGAGATGAAAAGGGTTGACATCTCTGCTCTAGGACATCCAGCCTGAATGTGAGGACCAAACCTGGTGTATCCCTAACATTTGAGGAGGATTGTTTGAGAAGTTGTGTTCTAAGAGACTTTTGATCATTTTGGTTTTGGGGAAAAGTAATTTAGCTAGCACATTTGCTTATTTCCGATCTGACGAAGAAGGGCAACCTTCGAAAGCTAATCAAGAATGTATTAAGTTATGTCCAATAAAAAAAGTATCATTCTTATTTTCTTTTCCATGTTTTATTTGTTTGACTTCTATGATAACCTTAAGAGTGGACTAACACGGCTACCACACTCCTCTACTTAAGTTAGTTTGGAATTTTCATGTGAGTCAGTCATGAGGACCTTAAACATCTGTTCCCCTGTCCACCAAAACCCCTTAATTTATTTGTTTTTAACTTTTCTCTTTGTGTACCTTCTGGGGCAAACACTCACTCCACATGTATTCTGTTTTTATAATAAGTTCCTTAATAATTAACCCATTTTTTTTTTTTTAAAAAGCAGCACTAGTGGTCTCCTCCACTATGTCTGTGTGCCAGCACTGAGCTTGAAACCAGACTCCCTGCTGCCTGGACTCAGCTGGAGAATAGTTATTGGGCCCTCAGTGATCAGTCTTCAGTCTATAACCTCAGGCCTCAGCACTTCCCCCACCTCCCCACAAACAGACACAGGAGCCAGCACAGTCTGTGCATACTCAAGCCCAGGTAAAATAACAAAGGTTTTAATTATGTGTAATGTTGGTGGGCTACTGGGTGGAGGTAAAAAGGTTTATTATTATATTTAATGTTGGTGGTGCCCAGCGTTAAAATAATTTAAAAAATGTTTGCATTAATGTTGGTGGGGTCTGGGCGGGGATGGCTCAGTAGTTGTGTATTTCATGTTGGTGGGTTTTTAGGTGGGGATGGTCTCTGCAGTGCCCAGGTTAAATTTTTTTTTTAAGTTTTATATTTAATGTAGGCAGGTTTCTGGTTGGGGGTGGGCTTTGCAGTGCCCAGGACATTAAAAAACAAAGGTTTTATATTAATGCTGGTGTGCTTTAGGGTCGGGGGGGGGTGGGGGGGGAGAAGATGGGAAGAGCAGAGGAGATGCCAGACCATGGGAAGATGGGTAGGGGGTAGGACAGGGCTGATGCTAGGCTACAGGGAGGGGTGGGGCAGGGTAGGGTAGAGGTACAGGGATGGATGGGTGGGTAGGGAAGGGATGGGAAAGAAAAGGAAGGGCTGATGCCAGGCTACGGGGATGGGGGGAGGTAAGGGAAGAGAACGGAAAGGAAGGGCTGATGCTGGGCTACAGGGATGGTTTATGTTTATGTGGTTTATGTTGATGTTGGGGAGACTTATTAGAAATCCATCATCCAGAGCATTCTAAGGTATTATTTAGTTAGTCTCACTCACACACACACAAGGAGTGACACAGGCTGCACATACTGCAGCAGGACATGTTAGCCACTCCTACCCTAGCTGAAATAATATTTAACCATCTTCTGACCTCATGTGCAACTTTCTTTTACTTTCCATCTCCTCTTAGTCACTTACTTATCTATGTGTTCCATCTTTGCTTATACCCTTCACTGTCATTTAAAATGTTCTATATGTATTGTGTTGAAATTGTAAGTAGTATACTATGCCATACTTTGTATTGTTATTTGAATATTTTTACTGCTGTAATTGTCTATTGCTCATGTTTGATTTATTCTTATTGTACACTGCCTTGAATGAATTCCTTCAAAAAGGTGGTAAATAAATCCTAATAAATAATAAAATATATACATTTTATAGAATCCCCAGAAACACTACCTATAGGTATATACATAGTGTCCACCCAAAATGTCAGGTCTAGCTACCCACTGGCACAAGCCCACCCCTTTCCGAAACCCCCTTCCTTCTGGATCCTTTACAGGAAGCCTGATCCCTGGTCTCAGGTAAGGAGCCCAACCAATGGTTAAGTGGGGGAAGGGCTCGTCTCTAATTAGTTTATGGCTATTCACGTACTGCAATTTTGCAGGAGCGTTAAACATTTACAACGTCGCGTGAAAAAGACAAACACAGGGGAAAAGAACTCCAATGACAAGACAGAGAGGAAAAAAGCACAGGTGCTTTTTTTCTCTATCTGATTTTTTGATTGGATTTTTTTTTCTCATTTGGTTTTATTAACACGATAGATACGACTCCTTTAATTAGTGTGGGTGGCTGCAATTGTACGAAAGTGACGTGAGAGTCCCGAAAACGGGAAGTAGCTGTTGATCTTATGCCTCATTCACAGAAAGCCGAGTTGAAAGAGAGCTTCGAGCTGTTAGTATGTGGACTGAAGCTATCTTAAGAGCAGAAGCTGGAGCGCTGCTGGCAGAGCCGATGACCACATGCTAGAGAGCTTGCCACCGGAATGGAAATGCAGTTCTTGTAAGAGGAAGTTCGCATTTTACAATTGTACTTTTAGTATGAGAGCTGTCTCCTTAGCTGGGTGCCCGTTTCTCTGTGTCTTGGTGTCTGCCTGCCTGCCCTCTTATCTGATCCTCTTATCTTTAATGTCTAACTTTGATCTCCCAATCCTAGGGGAGCAGAAGGCAGCTGAGACAGGCTTTGCGGATTTTGGGCTGGATGTTAGCCATCATAGTCTGGCGGAATTGCTTTGTCCCAGGTAAGATTTTTTTAAAGATATGCTTTTACTTTATCTTTCCTCTGGAGAGCTGTCTCTTTGTTGCTGGTATATGCAGTGTTTAAAATACATATTTGTGCTTCTTGTTTTTTACTACCATCCTTGGCAAAGCAGAACAATAGTAACTGTATTCTGGAAGTTAATTAACATGAATATTGTTATATTTGCTTTTGTCAAATTGAATTCCGGACTTGAATTATACGAGTTTATCTTGTTGGGCAGACTGGATGGATCGTACAAGTCTTTATCTGCCGTCATCTACTATGTTATGTTAGACCTACTTAGTGGAAATATTGTTATTGTGCACTGAACTTTCAAACTTTTTTTTAATGGTTTATTAAGCAGAGAAACTGATTGTGGATAGAGACTGCTAGTGTAACAGCTCTATATCAGACTCCGGTTTCTTCTGTTTCTCACTGTTGTGCCAGACTGACAGGCTACCTACCTGTTAGAGCTCTGGGCTATAACCTTTTTGAATTCCAGTGCTCTTTCCTTTGCTGTAACATCTCATTTGTATTTCTCATGTGGACTCGATTATTAAGCATGTCTTTGGTATTAAACCTCCCAATGTCTTCTAGTAACATAGTAAATGATGGCAGATAAAAACCTGTATGGTTGATCCAGTCTGCCCAGCAAGATAAAGGGAAATGGGACTTAATATACTGCCTTTCTGAAGGGTGTGTGTGTGTTTTTTTTTTGCAACTACATTCAAAGTGGTTTACATATATTCAGGTATTTATTTTGTACCAGGGGCAATGGAGGGTTAAGTGACTTGCCCAGAGTCACAAGGAGCTGCAGTGGGAATTGAACTCAGTTCCCCAGGATCAAAGTCTACTGCACTAACCACTAGGCTACTCCTCATTGTGTATAGTATGTGATACTTCGTATGTATACCTGATCTTGCCATTTTCTGTTGCCAAATCTATTCAGCCATGATCAGGGCACTGACCTCCTATTTACTTTTCTTTTCCTCTCAATTCATTAATTTCCAGAACGGCACCCTTCCATCGCTTTATTTCCTTTAACCAAGTCCTGTCTCTTCAGGAGATAGTAACCAGTTTTATACCAGGACCTCTTCTGGTACATACATATTACCCGGTGATGTGACCTGGTGTTGTCACTGCCAGAGAAAAGATGTTGGGCTCAAGGCACAGAGTATGACACATCTTATGTTCTGTATCACAAAAGAATTGACCATCGCTTTGCTAGAGTCAGTTACATTTATATTCATTTTTAGTTTTGGCTATATTATTGTATTTGTAAGTTTTCCTTTTGTCTTTTCATCCCTCTCATCTCAAACCCATTATTAATATTTTTAATGTAAAGCATGTAGATATATTATATGCAGTATATAATGTAGTATATCAAATACATTTGAACCATCTTTTAGTCACCTTATCTCTCTTTAATGACTACTTACACATCCAAAATCTAATTTCTTCAGTCAATTAATTTACATGGAGGGGCATTTTCTGAACAGGAAAGACAGTAATTTTCAATTTGAATAGGAAACAAGGTCATTTTTTTCAAAAAAGAAAGTCTATCTTTTGTTTTTTATTTTTTTCGAAAATAGTTTTGAACAAGGTTTTGCGATTTGGATGCTTGTTTTTTGATCCATTTTTGAAAAAAAGTCAAAGTGCAAAATACACAAAATCAAACCATTGCAATGTACGTAGGAGGAGCCAGCATTTTTAGTAGACTGGTCCCCCCAGGCATCCCAGGAAGGAAACAGGGCACCCTAGGGGGTACTGCTGTGGAATTCATAAAATGCTCCCAGGTACACATCTCACCATTGCTCCTTTATCTTGTCTGCTGAGCCCCCACAAAACCCACTACCCCCAAATGTACACCACTACCATAGCCCTTACTAGTGAAGGGGGCACTTATATGTGGGTACAGTGGGTTTCTGGTGAGTTTTGGAGGGCTCACATTTTCCTCCACAAGTGTAACAGGTAGGGGGAGGTAGAAGCCTGGGTCCACCTGTCTGCAGTGCACTGCACCCAACACTAGACTACTCCAGGGACCTGCATTCTGTTCTGATGGACCTGAGTATAACATCTGAGGCTGGCAAGCAATGTTTTAAATCACATTTTAGGGTGGGGGGTGGGTGGGAAGGGGTTAGTGACCACTGGGGGAGAAAAGAGAGGTCACCCCTCATTCCATCCAGTGGTCATCTGGTCATTTAGGCCACCTTTTTGTGCCTTATTCGTTGTAAAAACAGGTCTAGCTCAAAACATGTTAGTTTCAGTCCTGGACAGTTTTGCTTTCTTCCATTATGGCTGAAAAATGTCCATGCTAGGAATGCCCAGATCCCACCCTTAACACGCCCGTTGTAATTTGAATGCACTTCTGACGGACTTCATAGAAAAACATCTAAAAATTTGGTTTTCAAAATACCAATTTGGATGTTTTTGTGAGGAAAAACGTTCAAATGCAGATTTATGACACTTTTTGGACGTTTTTCTCTTTTGAAAATGAACTCCATGGTAACATAGTGGATGACGGCAGATAAAGACCTGTATAGCCCATCCAGTCTGCCCAATGAGATAAACTCATAGCATAAGGCAGAGGTTTCCAAACCTGGTCCTGGAGGCACCCCAGCCAGTCAAGTTTTCAGGATATCCACAATGAATATTCATAAGAGATTTTCATGCTCTGCCTCCACTGCATGCAAATCTAGTTCATGAATATTTATTGTATAACAATACTAAATCATGGATTTAACAGTGCTGCTAACCTTACTGGAGAGTTATGGCTCAGGTAGATTTTAATGTATAATTGCCTAAATGTATTAATAAAGCTGTTTAGTTTTATTTGTGGAGATCCTAAAAACCTGGCTGGCTGGGGTGCCTCCAGGACCAGGTTTGGGAATCTCTGGCATAAGGTATGATGTGATACTATATATACATACTTGATCTTGATTTGTCCTTGCCATTTTCAGGGCACAGACCATACAAGTCTGCCAGGTACTGGCTTTATTCCCCAACTATTGAAGTTATTATCAAAGCCCCACTCCAACCCATCCAGATCTGCCCAGCCATGATCAGGGCACAAACCGTAGAAGTCTGCCCGGCACTGCCTTTGTTTCCCAATTACTGGAGTTGCCATCTAAGCACCGCTAAGTTTGTTTGGTTCCATTCTCTTTCCATACAGGATTCCTTTGTGTTTATCCCACACATTTTTGAATTCTGCTACCATTTTCATCTCCACTACCTCCAGTGGCAGGGCATTCCAGGTATGGTATCTAATACCACCCTCTCTGTGAAAGTACTTCCTGATGTTATTCCTTGGTTGCCTACCCCGCCCGCAACCTCAGTTCATGTCCTCTAGTTCTATCACCTTCCCACCTCTAGAAAAGGTTTGTTTTGTATAATGATACCTTTCAAATATTTGTCTGTATCATATCACTCCTATTTCTCCAAGGAATACATCTTCAGATCATAGGAGCCAGATCTGTGGGTGCTTGAGTGCCCCTAATATTAAGCAAACTCTTTTATTATTTATTTAGATTTTGCTCACACCTTTTTCAGTAGTAGCTCAAGGTGAATTACATTCAGGTACACTGGATATTTCTCTGTCCCAGGAGGGTTCACAATCTAAGTTTGTACCTGAGGCAATGGAGGGTTAAGTGACTTGCCCAAGATCACAAGGAGCAGCAGTGGGATTTGAACCGACCACCTCTGGATTGCAAGACCGGTGCTCTAACCACTAGGCTACTCCTCCATGCCTATCCAGGAAAGGGTAATTTCTATTGGGTTTAACACCCCCTAATCATTTTGAAACGTTGGCTGCTGTGCTTCAGGTCATCAAGTCTCTTCTTATGTCTTGCAGCTCAAACCCCATTTGCACCAACTGAAATGTGGTGAAAATCCTGGTGCATACCCCTCTTGTTCTGTAACTACATGCGTAAATTCTAGGAACACTCCCGATCCACCCACGACACGCCTATTTCAGTGCCCCCTTTCGGACTCGTGCATAAAATTTAGGCACGGATCTGGCACCTAAATTTATGCAGGTAACCGCTAATTAAATCCAATTAGTGTTAATTGCTTGTTAGGATGTCAGTTATCGGTGCTAATTGGCTAGTTATTCAATTAAGTCACATGTGTAAACTGGGAAAGCATCATATATAGAATCTGGGGGGGTGGGGGGGGGGGAGTAAAGGTTTTTCCAAATATTGAGCCCATCGGGTGCTCATTTAAACAGTATTTCTCTACTGAAGTATCTGTTGATTTCCAATGTGATCCCTTTGCAGTAACTGTCAGAGAAGGAATTTATAAGATTGTATGACTCCTGAAGCGGGCGTTCCACACTGAAACATAGCTCCTTGTCAGGTCCGTTTACAGTTGTTGCTTCAATAAACATTTATCATTTGGCTTCACCTTTGGAGTCTTCCCTTGGACTTTATTGGAAGGCTATTGCCCATTCTTTTGTTCTTGTCCTCATACATAGGGTTGTGTCTTCTTGTGTATTTATTTGTTACATTTGTATCCCACATTTTCCCACCTATTTGTAGGCTCAATGTGGCTTACATAGTACTGGAGAGGCATTTGCAGACTCCGGTGTGAACAAATACAAAGTGATGTTGTGGTAAGATAAAAGTTCATGTGGTACAGCCATATTAGGGAATCGTAGTATGGAGGAGTTGTGTTATGTCCATTACGTGCTTTAGTTTGGTTGTGTTGCAGAGATCAGGCATTTAAGTTGGATCGGTAGAGTATGCCTTACTGCAGGATAACTGAGCGTGTTCAGTGATACTCTATTTTTAGCTGCATTAGCGCCTAATGCAGCTTAATAAGAGGGCTCCTACGAGACATAAGGAAGAGAAGTCATGCATATATTTTAGAGGCCACTGGTGAAATATCACAGGGATGTGATATTTATTACTCACCTTTCCAAGTTGATTTATTTATGACATTTTCCCGAACAATTTCGAGTTTGATGTGGCTAACAAGCTAAAAAGAAGTCATTACGTAATATGAAACACAATACATAAACTCACACACAGTAAGGAAAGAATTGTAAATATATGAAGAATTCAATAATAAAGCATAAGGGGGAGATTAGGCACCAGGATCAATTGACAGAAATTTTTTGAAAAGGAAAGATTTCAAAACCTTCCGAAAAACCAAATAATCATGTTGAGATCTTATATTTTTCGGCAAGGAATTCCACCATTTAGTACCTTGGTATGAAAAAGTAGCTGAATACATATAGATTTATAAACTACTTTCTTACAGGTAGGAAAATGAAGATGCAGGTAGACTCTTGCACCAAAGATTGAATTGCGAGAAGGCAAAGTTGCAAGGGGCAAAATATAGTCGGGGGCAATACCATACAAAATCTGAAATATGAGAGCATAGAGTTTGAATACAATCCTGGCCCTAATGGGAAGTCAGTGCAAAGGAGTAGCACTCTCAAAGCGTGGTACATGCATGAAAAGTCTAGCCTCAGTATTTTGTGCAGTTTGCAGTTTCCTTAAGATACATTCTGTACACCCTGCATAGACAGAATTAAAATCTGACTGTTTCCGATTTATTGAATTGTTTATATCCATTATGCTACACTTGTTTTATTTAAAAAAATTTTTTGTATGCAACCAATTGTTTATCTACTTTGGCGCTTGCCACGATGTGTTATTGTAAGCCACATTGAGTCTGCAAATAGGTGAGAAAATGTGGGATACAAATGCAACAAATAAATAATCAAACTGGGTCAAAAGAAGAGATTGGACAAGTAATCTGAAAATATCAGTTGACAAAAAAGGGCCTAATGTGCTTCAGCTTCCAAAGTAATTTTAAAAGATTTAGGAGCTCTTTTACAGTGGCGGTAAGCCCAATGCGGGCTTATCACTGAAAGGAGAGGAATGGAAGGGTGCTGGAAAGAATGGTGGGATGAACTGGGGGTCCCTGAACTTTGGAGAGGGGTGCTATGGGGTCCACACAACCCAAAGGCTGGGAATTTGTTTTGTGGAGTATTAGACATCTTCCTGTCATCATCCATTTATTTAGATTTTGCTCACACCTTTTTCAGTAGCAACTCAAGGTGAGTTACATTCAGGTACACTGGATATTTCTCTGTCCCAGGAGGGCTCACAATCTAAGTTTGTACCTGAGGCAATGGAGGGTTAAGTGACTTGCCCAAGATCACAAGGAGCAGCAGTGAGATTTGAACTGGCCATCTCTGGATTGCAAGACCAGTGTTCTAAACACTAGGCCACTCCTCCACTCCATTGTATGTTTATCAGCCATTGATCTAAAACTGGGATAGGGACAAATGTTGACACCCAACCTTCTTAACCAATGAACTCCCACAAGTTTTACTGATCTATTGAAGCCTACAGTTAGAGAAATAAAAACAAGTAACTCAGAGAACAAAAGTAGGACTTAGTTTTGAATATTAGAGTGATTTCTTCCTGCCCCAAAATAACTGGTCAAAAATTTCAAGGAATTGATAGCTTCAGATTGAAATGATAGTTCAGGTTCTGGGACTTTCCCTGTTGGAAATTCCCACCAAAGCATGGTATAGGAGCTTACATTGTTGTTATTGTACATGTGGTAAGGGAAGGTGGAACTGCTGTTCTGTGTGGTAGAGAGCATGATGTTATATCTGTGTATGAAAGAAGAGCAAGACTTAGGAGTGATTGTGTCAGATGATCTCAAGATGACCAAACAGGTAGAAAAGGTGATGGTCAAAGGCAGAAGGATGCTCGGGTGCATACGGAAAGGAATGGCCAGCAGAAGAAAAGAGATGATAGTGCCCTTGCATAAGTCTCTGGTGAGGCCCCATTTAGAATACTGTGTGCAATTCTGGAGCCTGCACCTACAGAAAGATATAAACAGGATGGAGTCGGTCCAGAGGGCGGTTACAAAACTGGTCAGTGATCTCTGTCTTAAAGGGTATGGGGACAGACTTAAGGCTTTCAATATGAGAGGGGATATGATAGATGTTTAAAGACCTCTGTGGCATTAATGTACAGGAGGTGAGCCTCTTTCAAATGAAGGAAAACTCTGGAATGAGGGCATAGAATGAAATTAAGTGGTTTATAGGCTTAGGAGTAATCTGAGGAAATACTTTTTCTCAGAAAGGGTGGTGAATGCATGGAATCACCTCCCAGTGGAGGCGGTGGAAATGAGGACTATGTCTGAATTTAAGAAAGCATGGGACAGGCATGTGGGATCTCTAAGGGAAAGGAGGAGATAGTGATTTGCTGTGGATGGGCAGACTGGATGGGCCATTTGGTTCTTATCTGCCATCATGTTTCTATGTGATAGAGAAGGTAACATTGTTACGTGTGGTAGAGATGGCTACATCTTTGCTATATATTCATTAATAGTAGGTGCTTCTGATTAGAGAATGACATGGGGACAAAGTTTGTCCCCATCCCCACGGTTACTGCAGTTCCCCGTCCCCATGTCATTCTCTACTTCCGATTCAGCCAAAAAGTTTTCAATTCGATCGCTCATATGAATTGATTTTTCAATTTGATTCAGTTCTTTAAGGCTACTATGGAAATTAATAGATTAGATGTGTTATATTTATGTGAAGTCAATAGTTTTATTAACAAATTTCACCATATAGTTTGTCAGCACCAATTGAACAAGGACTAACTGTAATATGAACAACTTTTTATTTTGAGCATGTAGTCTTACATAATGTCAAAAGCAAAGTTAGGTTGGGTCCTACATCTTCCAGTTTTATTGAAAAAAAATCAATTTGTCCTCTTTGGCTGGCTTCAAACAACTGTATTTTGCAGCTATAATTTGTCCAGTAGTAGAAAAAATTCTTCCCAATGGCACAGAAGTCGCTGGCATACACAGTTTACTTCTGTGCAAGCTGGTTCAACAGCCACAATTTCCCTTGCCTTTGCTGCCAGAAACTGAAAACATCACCGCCAGTTTCTAATGGATCTTCATGTTGTTTATAGCAGGCACGTTCTGCACTGCATCTGATTTGAATATCGCTGCCAAAGTCTGGCTTTCTTAGCTGCAACATTGGTCTCTTCCACTGATTCCCAGAAACTGTGTTTGTGTTGTCAAGGTTTATCCACATCCTGTGTTCCAAGATCTGCAACAGTTGACAATGTGTGAGTGATTTCAAATTTCATTCTCCACTGAGGCTGGCAACAGTACATCAGTAGTTTTGCATTTTTATGGTTCTTGAGTTGCAACTGCAATAACATCTGATAACTTCACTATAGGTTGACTTGAATCTCGGATCCACGAAACTGCTTAATCTATATAAATTATCAAATAATATATATTGAAATCTATGCAGTAAACTTTCTTTTACATTACATTGGGATTTATAGCCCACTAACAGTTCTAAGCAGATTCCAGTCAAAGAAGCCAAAACAAACTTCTAGGAAACTGTGCTATCTAAATAAATACATTTTCTAAATAGATAACATTTTCAAAATAACACATAAGATTGAGCTAAGGAAAACAGCCCCGCAACACTGCAACATCTTTCCAAAGACGCATTCCCTGAATTGCCAATAACTTGTCAAAAATACCTAGCCTTTTTCTCCCTTTAACATTAGGAAATGTGAAAAAATTGTCACTAGTACGCCGTTGGACTCTATTTAAAGAAGCAAAACAAAAGTGCGCAAGCATGAAATTTGAAATGTGCCCTCACAACACTTTATAAAGAATACAAGCCAGTATAAATAATAATCTGGCAATAATTAGTAGCCAGTGATTTTTAAAATATAAAAGGAGGATATGATCGAACTTAGACCAAATATTAATCTAACAACCATATTCTGCACCGTTTGCAGTCTCCTTAACAAACCCTTCGAGCATCCTAAATAAATCAAGTTACAGTAGTCCAAGCTTGATAGCAACAAGGAGTGAACTAATTGTTCATAGTGATTAGTGTCAAAAAAATTCCAAATAGTAGAGGTTTTTTTTTCATTAAAAAGAAGCATTTTGACTACATGATTTACCTGTGGTTCTAAAGAAATCGAAATATCAATATAAGCCCTCAACATCTTCAGCTCTTCTTTCAGGTGAGCGATAACTTTCAAATTTGCTGATTCTGTATCCTCAGTAACAGAATCCGTTTCAATTTCATCATCAACGTCAATGTCTTCTGCCTCTCCTGATTCTTCACCATATATTGTATCAATCAAACTAATCAGGTGGATGAACAACAGACACTGTAACATAACTGTTCTCCAGATGCAGTTGTCGTGGCTTGTTCAAAGACCTGCAAGCCATCAACGAGTTTGTGGTCAGATCATAGTCATGTTCTGCAGACACAGCTTTCTTTGTGGTTTATTGTTGCTGCTGCTTAAAGCTAAACCAATAGGTTACTGCAATCCAACTGCTCATCCCAACTAGAGAGCTGCACGGCTTCCGTCCCCGCGGGAATCCCGCGGAACCCGCGGGATTCCCGTGGGGACGGAGGCAGTTCCTGCGGGGTTCCCGCGGGGATGGAAGCAGTTCTGCGGGGTTCCCGCGGGGACGGAGGCAGTTCCTGCGGGGTTCCCGTGGGGATGGAACCAGTTCTGTGGGCTTCCCGTGGAAGTGTAAGCTGCACCTGCACCAGCCTCTCATCTACCGAATTCCAATTTATTTGAGTGCTGTCTCCTCCTCCTCCTCCTCTTCTTCCTTGCTTTAACAGCATAAATGTGGAAAGTCTTCCATTAAGGAGGTGGTAGAGTCACAAATGATGACGGAATTCAAAAAGGCGTGGGATGAACACAGAGGATCCCTAATTAGAAAATGGAAGTTATATAAAAGCTAACCTTAAATGGCTGCATGTGTGTGGATATGTCAAGTGACACTTAGATGGTGACTCTGGCTGTGATGAATTAGAGCTGATACCTGGCAGACTTGTATGTTCTGTGTCTCATACATGGCAATCTGGTGTAGGATGGGCTGGAAAGGGCTTAGACAGCAACTTCAGTGGCTGGAACATGAGGACAGTGCTGGACAGACTTTTACGGTCTGCGTCCCACAAATGAGAACATGAATAGGCTGGAGTGGGCTTCGATGGCAACTCCAGCAGTTGGAACATAAGGATGGGGCCAGATAGACTTCTGTGGTCTTTGTTCCAGAAACACGAAAGAAAGACCATAATCAAGTATATAATATCACACTCGTTGATTTAATGATGAATTGATCATGAGTGTGAATATTGGCAGAGTGGATGGACCGTTCAGGTCTATTTGCTGTCACTTACTATGTTACTATTAATCCTCTTTGCTCCCAGGCTGGTGCACAGACCTCAGCTCTGACACAGGCACAAGAATCAGATGTCACCTGACCTACTGGCGCGTGCATGTGGAGGCCTCTCAGCACACACTGCCAGTGAATCAGAGACAAATCTTACATGTGTGCACCAGAGTGTTCCAAGTTCCAGCTTCCATTCCTTCCTTGCCTACAGTGCTGTGGCTCAAATCCAGAAAGAGACTGAGGGAGCTGACTGGAACTTTCTTTTATGTACTATTAAATTCTTACGGGGATGGGTGGGGATGGGTTAAATTCTTACGGGGACGGGTGGGGACGGGTTGGGATGGTTTAAATTTTTGCGGGGATGGGTGGGGACGGGTAAGATTCCAGCAGGGACGGGCGGGGATGGGTTGGATTTCTGTCCCCGTGCAACTCTCTAATCCCAACATAAGTACTGTTCCGACGTGTTTTCACATTAGCAGCCAGTTTTTTCACTGCCATTCCCAACGTTTCTTGAGCTCTTTTCAGAATTTCAGTGAGTATAACACTGTGATGGAAAATGCTGACGATATCACAGAATTTATTAATGATGTCATGGATTGCTGGATGAGACTGCAGCCCATCCTCCACACATAGCTGCAGTAATTGCGAGTGTACAGATTCCTTTTCAAATAAACTTTTTTTTTTTTATTAACATGGTATTATCGGTAACAATTGCAAATTTTTTGCCTTCTAATTTCCATTTCTTCATTGCACTTTCCATAGCATCTGCTACATTGTCACCTGTATTCTCTCTGGCATGTACTGTGTATCCAGCATAACATTTATTCTTGAAAGTAATCTATGCCATGTGCTGTGATTCTAATATAAGCTGCCAGGTTCTGCTGGTCCAGAGGTCTGTGGTAATGCTTACTTAGCTCAGACATTTTGAACTGACACAAAACGTAGATGTAATTCTAAATCCAAAATATGGTAAGCACAACGGAAATACAGGAAGCTCAATCCCTATACTTGAAAAATAAGGAGGAAAAGACCTTATTAAGACCTAAATCCACAATGGTGGGGCTGTGGCTACCTTTGTGTGTTTGGTCAAATAAGTCATCATCGGTCAGAAAAACATCCTGAAAAAAGGTTGTCTAGTAGATCAAAATTTCCAAACTGTAATTTTCAATCAAACTACTATTAACAACCAAAAAATGAAAAAAAAAATGTTACTTAGCTTGAGTTGCACAGCACAGTGGCCTTACTTCAATAGATCACCAAAACTTTTAAGTGATCGTCTTTGCAGGTATTCTTTAGTAATCCTTAGAATAACACCCAAAATGACTTCTACATTATGCATAAGATCCTTGTATTTTTTGGTTGACAAAATGTAGATGGACACTTTATCATATTTAGATTCAATCATTCTACCTAAAAGTTTGACTTGATGGCATGTCATAACCTCCGTTGAGAGCCTGAGAATAGGCCAAAAAGCCTTCAGCCTTAACAATGCTAAATGGTTGCATGACTTTAATAATAAAATACATGAGGGCAGTGTCAATTTTTTTTTTAATCTCCTGGCAGGAGTGACTTGTAGAAAAAAGGATGAAACCCTGACTTTAGAAGACTACTGATGCTTTAGGCTTTGTAGCTATAGATGCCTTCTTACAAGTGTCTTGCCTTGGAGATCCAAAAACTTAGCTTTATGATGTCTTTCAATGTGCTGCCAAATTACAGGTACCACAGCTGTGTTTAACTTTAACTTTTACTAGTTTCAGGATATTATGTACAAAGAGTATGTAGTGTATGCCTGACTTGCAAGGGGGTACTCCAGGACCAACTTAGGGAACACCTCAGTTGTTAAATGATGGGTAGTGAACCTAGTGTAAGACAAAGGCACAAAGCATCTGAAACTGTAATACTGTGCATTTTACACAGTGTCATTCTTGGCTCATTTGCCTTTCACTTAATAAAAGACACTAAACTGTCAAAAGTTGATAAAAATGTATTTAGTTAGTTTGGTAAATAGGCTATCAGAGAACTCCTTTGCTGAAATAACAGTGCTTGAGTGAAGAGGAGGAAACTGAAGGAGAGGTCGTGTAGCAAGAGAGAATGTAGAATAATAGGCAGAGAGAATGGAAGTTACAGGTTAAAAATGGGGAGGAGTAAGTGAATTTAACATGTGATATAGGAAAGAGTATAGTGAACAACTGCCAATATAAAGCCATAGTACTGGACAAAGGAGAAAAAGAGATTGTGGGCTGGAAAGGGGTGAAAGTACTTCACTTTCTCCATTTCTACCCCAGCCTGGAATAACTGAAGATTGTGTAAGCTCGATGGGCTAATTGAAAGACAGCTTGAGTGCCTTTTAGATCTGACTGGATAGATACTATTTATCAGTGTATTATTATCCACTGGAGTATCAATTCTGAAAATTTCATGAAATATCTGAATACATAAGAATAATCAATTGGATTTTATAACGCCTTCTTTATCCTAAAATTCTGTACCTTTTTAAAACTGTTGATCTTCTCCGGAAGCGAACAGGAGTAACCAACGAGTACACTGCTCCTGCAGGCCCCACAGCCTTCCCTCTGGCATATTCCCGCCTCTGCAGAAACAAGAAATTGCATCACTGGAAGGCTGTGTGGCCAGTGTGAGCAGTGTCACTGGCTGCTCATGCTCGCTGCCGGCAAAGAACAGTTTGAAAAGGTACGCGGGGGCAATTGAGCTATCTAATTGTTTTTGTTTTTTTTTTAACAAATCGATTTGAATCAATTCACCCAAAAATGAATCGACGAATTGATTTGAATTGTGAGTTGGACAGCACTACTGAACACATAAAGAGATTCAAGAAAACACTTTTTCTGCCTGCTCTGGTCCTTCTCAAATATTTTGCTTTAGAACAGGGATAAATACCACAATGTTACCATGAAAATGGGTAGTATTTCAGGGAAAAAAAAGGACTATGGTGTGACAGACTAGAGACAGTATCATGAACATATGTATTCCATAGTGCCTCATGTGCAGCATTACTATCCAAGTACTGTACTATAGACCAATAACATGACCATGTAAATATTACTTCATGGTGAATCCATAACATTAGTCTGTGTATACTATATCTGAGTACCTATATCGTAGTGTGAGAGATTTTATGAGGATCTTATAAAAGTGGCCATTCAAATTGCAGATAAAATTTACCCCCCCACACACACACACATTTACTAAGCCATGCTAGCAGCTGCCATGCGCTAATGCCGACACAGCCTATTCACTTTGAATGTGCTGTGTCGGCATTGCTGAGTGGGTTAGTAAACAGGGAGGTTAATGTGAACTAGGGCAAAGTTGATGCTCATTGGGAAGAATAATTCAAATGATGCCTACTGTACATGATGCTAGGTTCCACATTAGGAGTTGCCTAGGTGTCATTGTGGAGAAAATGTTGAGATCTTCTGCTCAGTGAGCAGCGATGGTGTCACAAATTCAGGGAATGTGAGCTTTTGGGCCATAGTCAGGACTGCGGCAGACAAGTCCCCTGGGCTGGCACAGGGCAGGAGTCAGAGCAAGAACCAAGACAGGACTGGGCAGGACAAGACAAGGCTAAACTAGGTAGGACTGAAGTAACAAGGTACGACAAACAAGACAAGGACCGGATCCAGACAAGGCAGTGAAAGCAAGGCAAAGGGCTAGAATTGGAACCCAGGCAGAACAAGGCAAGACTCTGAACCAGGTTAAAACCGGGTCCAGAACCCAGGCAGAACAAGGCAAGACACAGAACTAGGTTAAAACTGGGTCCAGAAAAGGCAAGGCAAGAACTGAATCGGGACAAGGCAAGGCTAGGCACAACCGGACAAAGCAAACAGGCAAGACAGAAGCTGGATCCAGACAAGACAAGGAGTGGAAGACAACAGGGCAAGAAATGAACCCAGATAGGAACAAGGCACACAAACAAGGCCAGAACTGGGTTCAGGCAAGGCTAGGCAGGGCAAGAACTGGATCCAGACATGAGAAAAGATGACAAGACACCAGACACAGCAGACAAAGCAGGGCTGGAGCTAGGCAACAGGAACAAACAGAAGCAAAACTAAAGACAAGGCAAGAATAGAGTTTGGCTATCGGAGCAGGAGTGGAGCCAGGAACAGGGTTTGGCTATAGGAGCATAAGTCAGGAACTAGGCTTCAGGGACAAGACTCACAGGGACAAGGCTTCAGGAACAAGGTTATGTAGGAACAAGGCTTCAAGGACAAAATTCACAGGGACAAGGCTTCTGGGACAACACACAAAGGAAAAAGACTAGGCAGGAACTCAAGAGCAAGGTTTCAGGAACAGGGTTTGCAGGAGCAAGGCTTTCATGAACAAGGTTTGCAGGAGCAAGACCTCCAGTAACACGGTTCTGTTTCATATTTATTTTAGCTTATTTTTACCAATTTGCATGTTGGCATACTGCTTTGCAAAGCTCTCACTTTTTTTCTAGTTGAAAAGTGAGGTGAAGGAAGCTATTAGGGCTAAAAGAAACGCCTTCAGAAAATGGAAGAAGGAACCGTCTGAAAATAACAAGAAACAGCATAAGGAGTGTCAAAGCAAATGCAAGGCGCAGATTAAGAAGGCCAAGAGGGAGTATGAAAAAAGATAGCATTAGAGGCAAAAAAAACATAGTAAAAAATTTTTTCGGTATATTAAAAGCAGGAAGCCGGCAAAAGAATCGGTTGGGCCGCTGGATGACCGAGGGGTAAAAGGGGCAATCAAGGAAGACAAAGACGTAGCGGAGAGACTGAATGAATTCTTTGCTTCGGTCTTCACCGAGGAAGATTTGGGTGGGATACCGTTGTCGGAAATGGTATTTCAAGCAGACGAGTCGGAGAAACTTACTGACTTCACGGTAAACCTGGAGGACGTAATGGGGCAGTTCGGCAAACTGAAGAGTAGCAAATCTCCTGGACCGGATGGTATTCATCCTAGAGTACTGATAGAACTGAAAAACGAGCTTGCGGAGCTACTGCTAGTAATATGCAACTTATCCTTAAAATCGAGCATGGTACCGGAAGATTGGAGGGTGGCCAATGTAACGCCCATTTTTAAAAAAGGCTCCAGGGGAGATCCGGGAAAATATAGACCGGTGAGTCTGACGTCGGTGCCGGGGAAAATGGTAGAGGCTATTATTAAAAATAAAATTACAGAGCACATCCGAGGACATGGATTACTGAGACCAAGTCAGCATGGCTTTTGTGTGGGGAAATCTTGCCTGACCAATTTACTTCAATTCTTTGAAGGAGTGAACAAACATGTGGACAAAGGGGAGTCGGTTGATATTGTGTATCTGGATTTTCAAAAGGCGTTTGACAAGGTACCTCATGAAAGGCTACAGAGGAAATTGGAGGGTCATGGGATAGGAGAAAATGTCCTATTGTGGATTAAAAACTGGTTGAAGGATAGGAAACAGAGAGTGGGGTTAATGGGCAGTATTCACAATGGAGAAGGGTAGTTAGTGGGGTTCCTCAGGGGTCCGTGCTAGGACCGCTGCTTTTTAATATATTTATAAATGATTTAGAGATGGGAGTAACTAGCGAGGTAATTAAATTTGCTGATGACACAAAGTTATTCAAAGTCGTTAAATCGCGACAGGATTGTGAAAATTACAAGAGGACCTTACGAGACTGGGAGACTGGGCAGCTAAATGGCAGATGATGTTTAATGTGAGCAAGTGCAAGGTGATGCATGTGGGAAAAAAGAACCCGAATTATAGCTACGTCATGCAAGGTTCCACGTTAGGAGTTACGGACCAAGAAAGGGATCTGGGTGTCGTCGTCGATAACACACTGAAACCTTCTGCTCAGTGTGCTGCTGCGGCTAAGAAAGCGAATAGAATGTTGGGTATTATTAGGAAAGGTATGGAAAACAGGTGTGAGGATGTTATAATGCCGTTGTATCGCTCCATGGTGCGACCGCACCTTGAGTATTGTGTTCAATTCTGGTCGCCGCATCTCAAGAAAGATATAGTAGAATTGGAAAAGGTGCAGCGAAGGGCGACTAAAATGATAGCGGGGATGGGACGACTTCCCTATGAGGAAAGACTAAGGAGGCTAGGGCTATACAGCTTGGAGAAGAGACGGCTGAGGGGAGACATGATAGAGGTATATAAAATAATGAGTGGAGTGGAACAGGTGGATGTGAAGCGTCTGTTCACGCTTTCCAAAAATACTAGGACTAGGGGGCATGCGATGAAACTACAGTGTAGTAAATTTAAAACAAATCGGAGAAATTTTTCTTCACCCAACGTGTAATTAAACTCTGGAATTCGTTGCCGGAGAAAGTGGTGAAGGCGGTTAGCTTAGCAGAGTTTAAGAAGGGGTTGGACGGTTTCCTAAAGGACAAGTCCATAAACCGCTACTAAACGGACTTGGAAAAATCCAAAATTCCAGGAATAACATATATAGAATGTTTGTACGTTTGGGAAGCTTGCCAGGTGCCCTTGGCCTGGATTGGCCGCTGTCGTGGACAGGATGCTGGGCTTGATGGACCCTTGGTCTTTTCCCAGTATGGCATTACTTATGTACTTATGTACTAGACTGCACTTTTTATCAGCATCTTTAGCCCCTCTTTTTTTAGCAACCCTCCTACAGTTTTCTACATCTTTATTCAACAGCATGAAACTGACGAGCATGCACCTTCCTATGTACATTTCATCTTGTATTTGCAGCAAACAGCTTGCTTTCTTTGACGAGCATGCATGGTTTTTTCCTGCACTCCTTATGCCACTTTAAATAATAGCTGGTACCGCTGCACGTCTTTTCCTATGCAAGGGAGGTTTTAACTCGAATTTCACTTGGTTTTTGGACCCTATTGGTGAGTGGACATACCTTTCAGGCATTCATAGTTGTCACGGCACAATTTGTTTATGCAAACTCTTACTATGCTCCAATGTTTCATTTCGCATTCCATTTGCACACATTGGGCCTCTTTGGTGCACTTTTGTAATTAAACTTGGTATCTTTCCATCTCGCCATTTAAAATTTACTACAAGTATTTTGATACTCTGACACAGTGTTGCTAGTTTTGTCACCATTTTTCCTGAGGGTCCAACCTAAAGAGCTTCTTTCACACTGTATCAGTTCATTATTTATTTCGCATGCGAATTAAATAATGAACTGATATTGGGTATGCATGTGGGAAAGAGGAATCCAAACTACAGCTTCGTGGTGCAAGATTTCACATTAGGAATCGCCACCTAGGATAAAGATCTAGATGTCATCATTGATACTTTTGAAAGACTCTGCTTAGTGTGCAGCGGGTGGCTAAGAAAGCAAATAGAATGTTGTGAATTATTAGGAAGGGACTGGAACACAAAAATGAGAATGTTATAATGCCTTTGTATTGCTCCATGGTGCGACTGCACCTTGAATACTGTGTGCAGTTCTGGTCACTGCATCTCAGAAAAGATATAGTGGAATTAGAAAAGGAACCAGAGAATGGCAACAAAAAAAGATAAAGGGGGTGGGACAACTTCCCTGTGAGGAAAAGCTAAAGGCTAGGGCTCTTCAGCTTGGAGAAGAGATGGCTAAGGGAAGATATGATAGAGGTCTATAAAATATTGAGTGCAGTGGAACTGGTAGACGTGGATCGCTTGTATACCGTTTCCAAAAATACAAGGACTAGGGGGTATGCAATGAAGCTGATTGCCTAAGACCCCATCAGACAGGGTAAATACCCAGCTCTTTACTCCAATCTCTAGGAGGCCAAAGGAAAGAAATCAATCCATACACACACACACACACACATCATCAATAAAAAAATATATATACATCAAAGGCCTTTGGGAGAGAGCGTGGGTCCCACTTAATGACAGTGAGCTCATCCAGAACTGTCTCAAAATCCCTCAGGTCCTCTGCTCTTTTATTGAGAATGCATTAAGTCATAAATTAACTTTGAAAAATCATTGGCTAGATTATATTCTACTTACATCTACAAGGTCAGGGGATTTGGGGTATTTTCCAAAACTGCTAGTGGTGCCAGTAAAAATCTATCATTTATAGGAATGTGGAACTATCATACATTATTCCATACATCATCTGTATGCTCAGACATCTGCATACATCGCATTCACTTCCCTGTTCTCTTTCAAACATGTTTATGTCTAATACCAGTTTCCTGCATCTGGTAAAGACAGCATATACTTATTTTCCATCTTATTTACTATACTAACATTTAACGTCCAATATTTCCCTCTATGAATAGAGGGACCATTATTTTCAAATATAACCTTAATATCATGTTTCCCCCCTTTGATCATGTATGTGATCACATATTCATGCCAAGCAGTCAAATTTAATTCTATTAGTTCTAGGCTTGGGTAATAAGTCTCAAGTCATCTGCCACATAGAGCATCAACAACTAAGCTGCACCTATTGGGTACTTTTAAACAGATATTAAAACTATTTAAGCTAAAGGAATTCAATGCAAGCAAGGAATGGAAATACATTGTAGTAAGCATTTTGACAACATAATTATAGCAATGATGCTCATGATTGTACGGACTAGGACCAAATAAAACATTAATCTTTCAAGGGGCTGGCCAGTTCAATATCAGTCCTATCTTGATCACAGAACTACTCTTTTCTATATGTATAAATATACTTTCATCCTGTCCAGAGCTTACTTGCATCTTTAAGAAAGATTAACCAATCTTCACTTCTAGAAAAAAACTGCTGACCACATGTTCTCCTAAAAAGGCTTCAACCAGTGCAGACTGGGTTATTCTGGATTTCTTCAGGTGTGCTCACAAATGGAAATGTCAGAGTCTGGGTTAACCATGCTGGAATCTCTTATGCTCTCACGTTCAGTATTCCATTCCCTAATCCAGAGGCTTCCACTTCTGAAGGAGGAAAGTGGTTGAGTTTCAGTTATAAGGCAGTATCTGTTGCAGTAGCCATGGTTCCCATCTCTTATCAGCAGGTGGTATCCTCATTTTTGTCACAGCACTTGTGTGAGGTGTCATTTCAGCTGGGCAGTAAGGAGAACAGCGAGAGAGTCTCTTGAAATGAACAGACATAAGATTCAGGACAAGAAGAAAACACAATTTTTCTTAGAACTATGTTCAAAAAACACATATGTCTTTCATCTGACCTGTCACTTTTTCTTAATCCCCACAAACTTAGTAATTCCAATGATATACACAAAATAATTAAAGATAAGAATAAACTCCTAAAAACAATAATAGGAATAAGTCCTCAAATGCAAGAAAAATAAAAACAAACTTGGGTTCAGTCCCACAAAACTGTGCTGCAATAGTAGGCCGGTGATCCTGATGGCAGATGAGCCCACCATAATCATTCGGTTCCTCAAGGTAGTTGATGTTATAAATCATGCAGATTCATGATGGGCCTCAGTACTATGGGCCGCCTTCACATTTTTGTTTTCTATAAAGTTTGTTTCAGTTGCGTTGTGGCACCTTCCATGTAGTCTGGCCTACAATGAAAAAACAGTGAATGAAAGGCCTCAAATATTAAAAGAAGGTTCTACAAACATACAGCGTTAATTCAAAACAGTAAAATCAAAGTACAAACTGAAAAGGTTACCAAAGGGAGAAAATGAAAAAAATATCAGTTTCTTCATTTGTTGCAAACAAATCACAAGCAGATATTTAAGCACTTAATCCACCCCCCCCCCCCCCCCCCCCCCCCCCCCTTTTTGGCAGCTTGGAGTGATCAATCTGTATATACAGGAATGGCCCCCAAGTGTTGGAAACTGTGCAGGAGTTGATCTGCAAACTTGTCTTCTCTTTCCATGAATGAAAGACCTGGACCATTGTTTGTGTGTTCAGGGCCCTGTGGATGATACCAAATATACAGTCAAAGGATAAAACATTTTCCACAATTCTTCTTCAGTGTGTCTGCATTAGCAGGGTGTTTTACAAGTTTTTTTTTTTTGAAGTTCTGCCATTTCTGGTGGATGCTTAGGGTATTATTATTGATGTCCTCTTTCCTATTCTATTCAACATTGATGTTTTTCCCAATTAGGATTCATAGCAGTTAATCTAGATCCTTTTCCATATTTGAGGGATGTATAACAAAAGTATACAATTAAATTACTAAGGCATAGTTTTACAAATTTCTCTATAAATATTTATGATGATGGTCAAATAGGAATTTTTGTCAAAGCCTTTCTAAAAGAAAAGCTGCATATAATGGCAAACATTTTCCTTTATTTCCCAAAGCAGCCTCTTTTGTCCCTAAGGGCTTTGGTAGTAGCCAGCCCAGTTCTTTTAAAATTTTCATCGAATCAGTTTAAATACTGTCACCTCTCGGGTGTCAGCTGGAAAGTCAGGAAGAATGCATAGGTAGCAGATGATAATGTAGTAACTTCAACTAGAATACAGGAATGAACTCAATGAACAGGTTAACAGTGCAGCAGCATCAAAACCGCATCAGGTTCTCAAACTGTAAGTCCCACTCAAGGAACGATTTAGGGTTTTTATGATTTTCTCTCTAGCCTTTATACAATGCCACTAGTGTTAAAAAATAATAATTAAAAAAAACAACAAAAATTATTATCCCAGGAAAAAAACAGCTTATGCCTATAAGAGGTCTGAACTTGGGCTCATCCCCACAGTAGGATTCAAAACATAGTTCTATTCAAACAAAAATAAAAACACACCATTCATATTTCATTTCAGTAGGTTCCAACACATAGAGGCAGAAGGAAATAGATCAAAAATTCAGTCCCACTTGCTGTGAAATTGTTTGAACCCTACCTAACTTAAGGAGCCCAGCAGGGTGCACTAAATCTGAAAGGTCCTGATACATTTAAGAAGTTACTTTCAGAAAGAAAATACTTTTCAGTAATGTTCATTTCTTCCTGTATTATATCATTCACTTCTTCATTCTGACATCTATCCTATCTCTGCTATGTTATCATAATGTTTTTAAAATGGCAACTAACAAACACATTTCTTATTATCAATACAATTTTCTTTCAGCCAAAATTGCTACTTACCTGTATATATTTCCTTCAATACAGATTTTCCCTAAGAATGTCCCCTCCAGCTCCTTTATAGCTTCAATCTGTACACTTTAAAGCATTGTGAATTACTTTGAACAACTGTGCACAAAATAAACTCATAAGTTAGAAATCCTCCTGTCCACTGTCTATAAATATTCACAGCTTTAAATTGTTCCAACTCGCAGGCACAAACACAGCATAATCAGACAGGGTATTCTGGTTAAAGCTGCCTTTTCCAGGTTCCTTTACCATGGCATAAAGAAATTCAGTACTCTGCATGAAATCTATTATTCACAAAAATACAGTTAATTTGCAGATATGTTGCTAGGGGAAGACACTTTTAAGATAGCCGTGATTCTTAGAAAAGTTATTTCCTTCCCTTCATAAATGTAAATACATTTCAAAAAATGTCATTCTAGATTAACCATTGCAACTTAATTCCTATATGACGCATAGCTTGTTTTACATGTTTCTGAACTATTAGCACACACGATTAAATCATGTACATATTGACAAAGAAAGAAAGGCACCAGGTCCTTGTAAATCCCTCAAAGCCTGGGAAAAGCTTTCAGGACCCTTGATGTTTCCTTGGTGTTTGTACACCATCCTACTGCATAATGCAGAAGTAGTCAGTCATTTTTGGTCTGGTCAATTACTAAGGAAACGGTTTATGGCCACAAATCTCTCAGAAAGAAGCAAACATTTCATGTCTAACATAGCAGCAATAGGAAACTTCACTTATTATCGGCTGGACTATACTTAAATACATAAGCCATCTGCAAGCCTGAAGACTAATGAAGTGATGTACATTCAGATACAGTATTCCCCCGATATTCAAAACTATTTAACCGGCTAGGAACGGTTCCTGGCCGGTTAAATAACACTTAACCGGCTATCCGTGAATGTTCAGCGGAGAATAGCCAGCTACCTCCTGCTAAATATTCACGGTCAATGCATTACAGCTAACTGGCTATATCATGTGATTATAGCCGGCTAGGCATGAATATTCAGCGCTTCACTGGCTAAGTTAAGCGGCTATATTGGATCACGTAAATAGCATGCCTGTCTTTGGCAACTATAAACTTAGCCAGCCAGCGTTGAATATTAACTTAGCCAGTTAAGTTTAAGGTGGCCAACCCCCCCCCTCCCCCCGGATAGTCCCATCACTGGAAATGGCCCGGCACTGAATATGTGTGCTCGGCACCGACTGCAGGACATAGCTGGCCTGCCTCCTGCAGGCTCAATATCGGCCTGTTTTTCTGTCCACAGAGGACTCACAATTACAAAATAAAAGTGTTAAAGTGGGATTTGAACCTGGGTCCCTTGATTAGATGGGACATTATCAATGTGAGCTTTTGTTAAATTGGTTTATTTTACCATAAATCGGTTATTTTAGCACAGGGTCTGATTTGCATAAAATGGGACCCTGTGCTAAAATAACCCGACATAAGTAAGGTTATTTACCACAATTCAGGTTAACAGTGACCCACATCGATGACTTCCCCCTTAACTGACCCTTACTTTTGGCGCACTATATAGAATTAAGGGGTTAATACATGTATATATAAAATTATTCTGAAAATAATAATTTGTTACCTAGAAATTGCTGTAATTTTGTCAAATATTTTAACTTTTACACTTTTCAGTGTTGGTGATATATTAAAATCTTATGAAAAAAAAAGATTTTGGAAGGGATACCGTAAGTAAATATTAATGGTTTCCACTTGGTTTAAGAGCAAACACCTGGTCTTTAGAAATGCTTTGTGTATTTTGCTTTTCCTTCTAGGTCTGGCTAGTCCTGTACCCATCTGGGCAGTGATCAATAGCACAGCGGAGCTGCCCTGCAGTCATAACATTGGGTGTGTGGAATCCCTAGTTAACTTTCGTGTATACTGGCAGAAGAACAAAACGGTGTTGTTCGAACTGAATGAAGGGAAGATAGAATTGAAGCACCAGAACAAGGCCTATGTGAACCGTACCACCTTGCACAGCAACTGCTCCTTGCTCCTATTTGCAATTCAGGTGTCTGATGAGGGAACCTATGATTGCTACTTGCTAAAACGAGAAGGCAATGAATATAAATCCCCGCTACATCTGTCTGTGGCACTGACGGTTACAGGTGAGAATTGATGAGAAAAACTAGCGATGCTAGATTTATTAAATGAAAAACAGTTCAAAAAAATCTGTGAATGTTCCTCTTAACATAAATATAATACAATTTTATCCCTGTTCTAGCATTTTTTGGTGATAGAAAATCTGTAATGTAATGGAAGAAGATGTGAAGTACTAGTTAGAGTACAGACCTGTACAAGTCAAAAGAAATCCTGGGAGCCAAGTTCAAGCTTCACTTGTAGCGGTGATTTCCGGATGGATTCTGTACAGGTCACCCAAAGTTGGGCACACAAATTCGGGCACATATTGCAGACCTGCACACTAATTAGCTAATTAGCTAATAAGCACTTAATTAAGAGTTGCATGTTGATATGTCTGCGCCCTATTCTGTAAAATGTGAACCTAGGTTTCATACCACGCACAACTGCAAAGGGGACGTGGTCATAGGAGGAGCATGGGCAAGTCGGGTGTTCCCAGAATTTAGGTGTGATGTTATAGAATAAAGGTATTTAACTGCCTTAGCTGGGTACCAGCATTTACACCAGCTTTTGACAGGTGTAAATGCTTGCGGCCAAAGTTAGGTGTGAGATGTGCACTAAGGGGTCCTTTTAATTTAAGCTGCGGTAAAAGGAGGCCTGTGCTAGCATCGGCACACATTTTTGATTCTCACTGAGGCCCCCTTTACTGCAGTGGATAAAAGGCTGCCTTTTTTTTTCTTTTTTTCTTTTTTTAAAGAGATGACCGTGCAGTAAGTGAACCACACATACTGCACGGCTTTTTCAGGGGGGAGCATTTATTGCCATCCACTGAGGTGGCGGTAAGGGCTCCCGCACTAACCTTTTGGTAACACCAGCGCTACAAAAATAGAAAATATTTTTGTAGCACTGGAAATTACACGTGGTGGGAGTAGAAACTACGGCTGGGCTGCTGCGGTATCCCAGCGGTAGAGTGAAGATACTTACCTGTAGCAGGTATTCTCCGAGGACAGTAGGCTTCATATTCTCACAAGTGGGTAGACACACCCTGTGTCACCCCCTGTCAAAATGCCAAAGCAAAAAGAATGAGAGCTTTCTGGAGCACGAGCAAACGTTCCAACGTGCATGAGCGAGTGCCTTCCCGCCCACAACGCGACCGCGCCTTTCAGGTTTATTTTTGTCAAAATATTTTATTAATTTCCAAGTATACAATAACAAGGAAACAATGATGGAATAACATTAGAAGCTATATACACCGTAATTGAGGGAGGAAAAAAGAGAAAGGGAAAGAAAAAAGGAGGGAAAGCGTCCAGGTGTTTGACAAATAAGTCCTTTGTGTTGGTTGAAGGTGTGGTCTGAACAGTTTGAAGGTAGGTTTCCAAAGTAGACCAAATTTTTTTCGTAGATACTATCATCCGACGTTTCTCAGCAAACTCAAACTTCTGATGTTGTAGGACCGTATTCCACCAGAAGTGAATATTCAGCAACTGTGCATTTTTCCAATTTTGCAGAATTTGCCGTTGAGCAATAGTGAGGAGAATGTCCAATAGTTTTGATTGCGAGGTTGTCAAATCAAAAGTTGCATTGACGGACTACAAAATAAAAATGTGAAGAAAAGACAACTCCAAGGGGGGGTGGGCAGGATTGTGAGAATATGAAGTTTGCTGTCCTTGGAGAATGCCTGCTTACAGGTAAGTATCTTCGCTTTCTCCGAGGACAAGCAGGCTTACAATTCTCACATGTGGGAAATCCCTAGCATCCAGGTTCACCCAAAACAACAGACATTGGTCAATTGGGCCTTGCAAGGGCAAGGACTTAACGCAGATTAACCTGCAACTATATACAACTAGATGAGGGTGCAGCCTGGAACAGAACAAAATGGGCCTAGGAGGGTGGAGTTAGATTCTAGACCCCAAACAGATTCTGCAACACTGCTCAAACTGACTGTCGTGTCGGGTATCCTGCTCAAGGCAGTAGTGAGAGGTGAATGTGTGGACTGAAGACCACATCGCAGCCTTTTAAATCTGTTTAATGGAGACTGACTTCAAGTGGGCCACCGACGCAGCCATGGCTGTAATATTATGAGCGTGACATGACCCTCCAAAGTCAGCCCAGCCTGGGCATAAGAAAGGAGATGCAATCTGCTAGTCAACTGGATATGGTGCTTATCTCAATGGCGACCCCCATCCTGTTGGGATCAAACGAATCAAACAGCTGGGCGGACTGTCTGTAAGGCTTCGTCTGCTCCATGTAAAAGGCCAATGCTCTTTTGCAGTCCAAGGTGTGCAAGCTGCTTTTGCCAGGGTGGGCATGAGGACGGGGAAAGAATGTTGGCAAGACAATTGACTGGTTCAGATGGAACTCTGACACCACCTTCAGCAGGAACGTAGGGTGCATGCGGAGGACTACTCTGTTGTGATGAAACTTAGTATAAGGTGCATCCACTACTAAGGCCTGAAGCTCACTGACCCTACGAGCTGAAGTAACAGCCACCAAGAAAAGGACCTTCCAGGTCAAGTACTTCAGGTGGCAGGAATTTAGTGGCTCAAAAGGAGCTTTCATCAGCTAGGTGAGAAAGTCATTGAGATCCCATGACACTGGTGGAGGTTTGACAGGAGGCTTCGATAAAAGCAAACTTCTAATGAAGTGACAACTAAAGACTGTCCAGAGATAGGCTTACCTTCTACCCGTTGATGATAAGCACTAATTGCACGAAGGTGAACTCTTATGGAGTTGGTCTTGAGTCCAGACTCAGATAAATGTAGAAGGTATTCAAGCACGGTCCGTGTAGGACAAGCAAGAGGATCTATGGCCATGCTATCACACCAGACAGCAAACCTCCTTCATTTAAAAGAATAACACCTCTTAGTGGAATCTTTCCTGGAAGCCAGCAAGACCCGGGAGACACTCTCCGAAAGACCCAAAGAAGCGAATTCTATGCTTTCAACATCCAGGCCGTGAGAGCCGGAGACTGGAGGTTGGGATGTAGAAGCCACCTTTCGTTCTGAGGGTCGGAAAACACTCCAATCTCCACGGTTCTTTGGAGGATAATTCCAGAAGAAGAGGGAACCAAATCTGTCTTTTGCCAGTAAGGCGTGATCAAAATCATGGTTCCATTGTCTTGTTTGAGTTTCAACAAAGCTTTTCCCACCAGGGGTATGGGAGGATACGCATACAGAAGGCCTGTCCTCCAATGAAGAAGGAAGGCAGCATCTGATGCTAGCCTGGAATAGAACTGAGGGACCTGGTGATTGATCTGAGTGGCAAAAAGATCCACGGAGGGGGTGTCCCATGCTCGGAAAATCTTGCGGGCTATGCCCATATTTAGAGACCACTCCTGAGGCTGCATTATCCTGCTCAGCCTGTCAGCCAGGTCGTTGTTTACGCCCGCCAAATAAGTGGCTTGGAGAAACCTGCCGTGATGGCGTGTCCAAAGCCACATCCGGATGGCTTCCTGACACAGAGGGCGAGATCCAGTGTTCCCCTGCTTGTTGGTGTAATACATTGCAACCTGATTGACTCTCATCAAATTATTCTAATTCAAACAATCTCTGAAAGCCTTTAGAGCATTCCAGATTGCTTGGAGCTCCAGGAGATTGATCTGAAGATTTCTGGAGGTGGTGTAAAGTATGAGATGAGTTGCTAAAAATGCTGGAGAACTAGAGGACTAAATCTGGCAAGTTAGTACTAGAATTTTGTATGGTATTCCGTAAGTAACAAGGAGCCAGAGTTCTTTTATAAAAAGGAGATAACAGTCAAATATCCTACAGCCATAAATAAGTTTAAAGCAGTGTCTTGTACTAGTTATAGCCTGTGTAGCTGTGTTTGGAAGTCCAATGAGAAGAGAACTGCAGTAATCAAGCTAGTAATTACCAAAGCTAAAAGTAAAGGTTTTTTTTTAAAAAGACAGAAAGTCCAATATTGACCGAAGAGAACCGAAGAGAATGAATGTAAGTGTGAAAAAGCAACAGGAAACCACCCAAGAGGTATGGTGATAAAATAAGAGATCCTTGTTCAGGGTTACACCCAGAACCCTGATGATCTCCTTGAATAGTACAGGAATTCCTTTGATGGTTAAAGTGGATAGTATATTACCAACTGCATAAGAAGGGAAGATCATGGCTTCAGTCTTCATGGTGTATGTGGAGGGGCATAATTGAAAGGGGCACCCAAGTTATCCTGAGGACGTCCTCGCAGGACGTCCCGGCGAAGGGGCGGGAAAACCAGTATTATCAAAACAAGACGGGCGTCCATCTTTCATTTCAATAATACGGTCGTCCTTAGCGACGGTCGTCCCTGATTTTTGGCCATAATGGAAACCGAGGATGCCCATCTCAGAAATGACCAAATCCAAGCCATTTGGTCGTAGGAGGAGCCAGCATTCGTAGTGCACTGGTCCCCCTCACATGCCAGGACACCAACTGGACACCCTAGGGTGCACTGCAGTGGACTTCACAAATTGTTCCCAGGTGCATAGCTCCCTTACCTTGTGTGCTGAGCCCTCCAACCCCCCCCCAAACCCACTCCCCACAACTGTACACCACTACCATAGCACTAAGGGGTGAAGGGGGGCACCTACATGTGGGTACAGTGGGGTTTTGGTGGGTTTTGAAGGGCTCACATTTACCACCACAAGTGTAGCAGGTAGGGGTGGATGGGCCTGGGTCCGCCTGGCTGAAGTGCACTGCACCCACTAAAACTGCTCCAGGGACCTGCTCCAGTGGTCATATGGTCAGTTCAGGCACCTTTTTGAGGCTTGGTTGTAAAAAAAAAAAAATGGACCAAGTAAAGTCGCCCAAGTGCTCATCAGGGACACCCGTCTTTTTTCCATTATCGGTTGAGGACGCCCATGTGTTAGGCATACCCCAGTCCCGCCTTCGCTGTGCTTCCGACATGCCCCCGTGAACTTCACCCTGTGATGGAAAGCAGTTGAGGACGCCCAAAATTGGCTTTCGATTATGCCGATTTGGGCGACCCTGGGAGAAGGACGCCCATCTCCCGATTTGTGTCGAAAGATGGGCACCATTCTCTTTCAAAAATAAGCCTGATAGGCTCCCCACCCCAGGAGAGATGCATCCATCATCAGCACTTTTTGTACCCAAGGAATTTGGAATGGAAGTCCCAAGGTCAAATTGAACCAAATTGTCCACCACTGAAGAGAGCACACAACCTCCAGGGACACTTGGATGACATCTTACAGACTTCCAGTGGCTTGATACCACTGAGAAGACAGGGTCCATTGAGCAATTTGCATGTGTAGACGTGCAATGTGGAAGCCATGTGGCTCAATAATCTCAACATCTGCTGATCTGTGACCTGCTGCGATGTCCGAACCTTGGAAGCACAGGATAGAAGGTTGTCCGCATGGGTTTCTGGAAGGTAGGCCCGAACAGTCTTGGTATTGAGCAGGGCTCCTATGAAGTCCAGTTGTTGAACCGGATGGCGATGGGACTTGGGGTTGTTTATAATGAACCCATCCGCATGGACACCCGAGCACCATCCTCCGAGGTGCCCTCACCAGCCAATCGTCAAGATAATAACACATGAACTCCCAGTCTGCGTAGCGACACTGCAACTACCGCTAGGCACTTTGTAAAGACTCTGGGGGCTGATGCGAGACCAAAAGGCAACACACGGTACTGAAAGTGACGTGTTCCCAGACAAAATCAAAGATGCTTTCTGTGGGTTGGAAGTATCGGGTTGTGTGTGTAAATGCATCCTTCAAGTCCAGAGAGCATAGCCAATTGTTTTCCTGAATCATGGGAAGAAGGGTGCCCAGGGAAACAATCCTGAACTTTTCTCGGACTAGGAATTTGTTCAGAGCCCTTAGGTCTAGGATGGGATGCATCTCCCTTGTCTTTTTCTACACAAGGAAGTATCTAGAATAGAATCCCTGCCCTTCTTCCCCTGGTGGAACGGGTTCAACAGCATGGGCCTTGAGAAGGGCAGAGAGTTCCTCTGAAAGTACCTGCCTGTGCTGAGAGCTGAAGGAATGGGCTCTTGGTGGACAATTTGGAGGTTTGGCAAGCAAACTAAGGGTATATCCAAGCCAGACTATTTGAAGAGCTCATCGATCGGAGGTTATTAGAGGCCACCTTTAGTGAAAAAATGTTAACCTCCCCCCAACCAGCAAGTTGTCTGGGACAGACACTTTGATCGTGGCTATGCTCTGCTGGAGCCAGTCAAAAGCTCATCTCTTGCTTTTGCTGGGGAGCAGCAGGGGCCTTGGGAGCACACTGTTGACGAGAACGAGCCTGGTGGGGCTGAGCTTGAGCAGGCTGGTGAGCCGCAGGAGTGTACCTACGCCTAGAATAGGAATAGGGGGCTCTCTGCGACCTACCAAAAAATCCTCCTGGATGAGGAGGTAGTTGCAGAAGACGCCTGGCAGGAGAGAGAAGACATAGCATCAGTATGCTTCTTGATTTGTTCAGCGACCTCCTTGACCTTCTCTTCGAAAAGATTATCTCCCCAGCAGGGGCAACAGCCATCCTTTGCTGGACAGAGTGGTCCAGGTCAGAAACATGCAGCCATAAGAGCCTGTGCATTGCTATACCTTAGGCAGAGATTCTAGATGCCATGTCAAAAATGTCATAAGTGCCCCTGGCCAAGAACTTGCGACATGCCTTCTCTTGCTTGACCAACTGGCGACGACTTAGCCTGCTCCGGAGGGAGCACATTAACCAAGTCTGACAGCTGCTGGGGCCGGTGTGAGAGCAGGACCATGGCTGCTAGGAGACGAATGCATCAGCACCTCCTGGATGGAGGGGGAATGGTCCTCCCAGCGTCGACGCTTTTCGGGTGCTGAATCCCTCGGTGCCCCGGAGCTCCCAGCATCGACTGTCAAAAGAGATCAGTGATGGTGCTTCTTGGCCTTTGCCCGATGCACGTGACCCATTCTCCTTGGTGCCGACGAGGATGACTTTGAATCCTCATGTCGCCTCGGGGTCGGGTCTGATGATGGACTGTCCTGGGGGGCCTGCTTAGCAGGAGGCCTCGAAGTAGGTGGAAACCCACTCAATGCCTCGCTGCTCTCAGTGTCTCAGGGGCTCGCAGCAGCCATTCCTGCTGTGACTCCCGATGCCAGTGCAGTACTCGACGCCGACACCTCCAACCTCAATGCTGATGCTGACGTCGAAGAACCGGACATGGCTCCAAAAATCTTCTCACGTTGAGCCTGTTGGGAAATTTGGGTTCTTTTCTTCATGCGAAGACAAAAGACACAATTGGCAGGGCTATGGTCGGACTCGAGGCACTGTATACACCAAGAATGGGTGTCTTTCCCCGAGATGGTCTGGTTGCATCGGGTCCAACGTTTGAAGCCACTGGGAGTCTTCAATGACATGGAAGGAAAAATGGCTTCTGCAAAATTAAAAGTCACGATGGTGCCTAAAAAAGGGAAGAAGGCACAAAAAAGACACCTAACTAAGCAGACCTAAAACCGGCCCACGCTAAAAAAGAAAAACTTAAAAACGCGGGCAAAAAATCTAGGGATCATAAGGGACTTGTTTGGTTTTTTTTTAAACAAATTGAAAAAATAAAAGTAGAAAAAAGAAAGCAGGTAGCGAACACCGCTGAAAGGCACAGAAATAGCTCTCTCCCAGACGTGTGAGGAGCAGGCGAAAAGAACCGCTGCTTCTCATGCGGAGAAAACAAAAGTGAAAGGCACAGCTGAACTGTGGGCGGGAAGGCAATCGTGCATGCGTGTTGGAGCACTTCTCGCGCTCCAGAAAGCTCTCGTTCTTTTTGTTTTGGCATTTTGCTGGCCTGGGCGATGCGGGATGTGTCTACCCACTTGTGAGAATTGTAAACCTGCTTATCCTCGGAGAATTCCTGTTTGGCGTGTGGTAAGTCCATTGTCGGCTTACCGTCGCTTATATTCTGTTAAGGTCATTCTGCACAGAGCACCCTTTACAGAATACTAGCTTAGTGTGGATCATCCCAGGGCCTAGCTTTTAGGCAACATTTATTGAATTCCCTCCTTCCTATATGACCTTGAGCAAGTCAATTTGCTCTCCTTTGTTTCAATTTTCCAATTGAGAAATAATAACATTATGTTGCCCTCTCATTCATTGTTATGCTGATGAAATAGTAAATTAAAAGGTGTGTTGGAATTGTTTCTAAACACCGCCCTGGCCTTAAATGAAAGGCCATCCAATTATTCCAAACAGAGAAATTTGAGTTTATTGACATGAGACCATGAAAAATTTGTTTACTATGTTACTATGTTATGTTATACGTCATTTTAAATCCAAATCATATTACATAGCAGATATTCACAAGTAGGGTAACCAATTGGTTCAAGGGTCACAAGGAACAGGTGTAACAGACCAGATTTATCCACTCATAGTTAAACTGAACTAAAAGATTCTTTTTTCCCTGGGCCTCCTCAATAACATTAAATTGGATACTTCTAATTGCAGCTCCATTCAGCCAGCCTATCATTTTAAAAGAAAGTTCAGCAAAAGGGACCGCAGTGAATCTCACCTGCCTGTCCTATGGAGGCTACCCAAAGCCGACCATAGTCTGGTATAATGTAACTGGGAATGCCACTCTCAACTCAAGCTTCAGTTCAACCAGTTTCATTCAAGACCCTGAGACACGGACATACAACATGAGCAGCCACCTGGTGATGGAGATCACTGCACCATTCAGTGTTGCCTGTTCAGTACAAAGTACCTATCTCCCAGAGAGGAACGCCACCATCTGGATTGGTAATGTATTCTCTTTTGGAAAATCCCCAAGGAAATTGTTCAGATGAACCTAGGGAGCCTATGTTTGTGTGCATGCTAAGATCATGTAGCAAAAAACCTCCTGAACAATAATTTTGAAAGAAACTCCAAATAAGTGATAAACTTTAGGGGTCCTTTTTACAAAGCAGCGGTAAGCATTAATGTATGCTTACTGCATGCAACAAAAGCACTACTGCGGGACACAGTAGTTCTGGTATTGGCATGCACCAATCCTGTGCTAAAAAATATATTTTTTAGCGCAGTGACATGTTTGCAGATGGAGAGTAGGCATGTCCTGGGCTAATCGAGTGGCATGGGTAAATTGTCTCTTGATGCACGGTTAACGCGAGAGCCCTTACCACCTAGTAAATAGGTGGTGGAAAGGGCTCACAAGCTAATGGCCACGCACTAATTAAGAAATAGCATGTGGCCATTAATAGAAAAAAAAAACAAATTGTGGCTATTTTACATCCACACTAAAAGTGGCTCAGCATGCAGAAAACCCACGCAGGCCACTTTTTAGCACAGCTTTGTAAAAAGGCCTCTTAATTTTAGTGCTCATAAAACAGATGTAAACAGCACTGAAGGTGTCAAACATCACATCCCATATTTTTTAAACATTGTATAAGTTTTTTATGTATAAAATAGTGTTCAAAGTGAAAATCTCAGACCATACAGCTCGCAAAAAAAAAAAAAAAAAAAGTCAAAAAGCAAGTGCAGAGTTATCATTCCAAAGTCTATAATCAACAATATGGATATATCTTAATTTGTATCCTAGGTGTGTGCTGGCAAAAATTTCAGTAGTTCCCTGGATCATCCTGGCCATGGCTATTTTGAATAATAAGTTATATATTACTTACTAATTTAATAGACTAGCAATTTCTGGGGTGATTGCCTTTCGGTCCTGGTGATTTGTTGCTCTTGACAGTTTGTTCTATTACATTTTCTAGATGTACAGTGATTGTGCTTTTGCTGTTCTGAATCATCACCATCAAAGGTTGACTCCAACCTCCTCCTCAGTAAAGACTGAGGCAAAGAAATCCTTTAGGTCTTCTTGCTATTACCTTACCCTCCCTGAGCACACCTTTTACCCTTTGGTCATCCAGTAGTCCATGCAACTTCGTCATGGGAGATTTGATTCAGATGTACTTGAAGTGTTTGTGGTATTAGTTCTTGCCTCCACAGCAAGCTTTGATGTACCTCCAGGAGAGGGGTTGCGAAGCATTTTACTAGAAAATAGGTAAAATATAAGGGGGAATAAGAGGCTGAGGACAGAGAAAGAGATGGTAGAATTGGAGGGCTAAATAAGAATGGAGAGATGGATTGGGTAAATAGGAAAAGGGTAGAAACAGGAAGACTGAGTATTAGAGGGTGAAGGAGGGGTGAAATCTGAGTGGCAAAAAAGTTAAATAGTGAAAAGAGTTACAAGGGAAAGGTCAATGTCATGATACAGATGTAAGAGATGAAGGGAAGAAGACAAGAAAAGACAGACAAAATGTGTGAAACGGACCCTAGAAAAAAAGATCAGCCCAAGGAAAGTTGAAAAGACAGACTGGGAGTTCCCCAATTAAAAATGGCCAGACAACAAAGGTAGAGAAAAGCTTTTATTTTTTCATTCTAGCAACTGGGATATGCCTGCTGTAGGTATATACAGCTCTGTCTGTGTATTTTGTTCAGTACCATAGGTCAGGCTTGTCCAAGTTCAGTACTTAATGGCTGAAAAGAGGTCAGATTTTTAGGGTATGGAACACCATGAAGCCTGAAGCCATGATCTTCACTTGTCATGCTGTTGATAATATACTATCCACTTTAACCATCAAAGGAATTACTGTACTATCAAGGAGATCATTGGGGTTCTGGGTGTAACCCTGAACAAGGATCTCACATTTCATCACCATACCTCTCAGGTGGGCTCCTGTTGCTTTTTCACACTTAGACAGATTCTCTTCTGTCAATGTTGGATTTTCTGTCTCTTTTAAACTTTACTTTTAGCTTTGGTAATTACTAGCTTGATTACTGCAGCTCTCTTCTCATTGGACTTCCAAACACAGCTACACAGGCTACAACCATAGGAGCCAACTTTTCAAAATTATTGGGGGTGCTAAGCCCAATGGAAATGACCCCTCCCTGAACACATACAAGGAATTTTTCTCAATATTGGGGGTGCTCAAGCACCCACAGCACCCACAGAGTCGGCTCCAATGGCTACAACTAGTACAAGTCAAGACACTGCTTTAAACTTCTTTATGGCTGTAGGAAATTTGACTTGATATCTCCTCTTTATACAAGAACTCTGACTCCTTGTTACTTACAGAATACTGTTCTAACTCACCAGATTTAGTCCTCTAGTTCTCCAGCATTTTAGCAAATCATCTCATACTTTATACCACCTCCAGAACTCTTCGCTGTTCCCAGAAAAAAATGTGTTATCCATCCCATCCCTTCACCATGTTCATCTTGATAGTATTTAAAATTCATGTTGTGTCACAGCATCATCTCTATGGAACTCGTTACTTCTACACTTAATGTCTAGAGACCTTAGCAAATTTAAGGGCCCTTTTTCTAAGCCACGTAGGTGCCTATACGCACCCAATGTGCGTTAATTTGGAGTTACCGCCCAGCTACTGTGTGACCCTTAAAGTAATTAGATTTTTGACATGTGTCCACTATGCACGCTGGAAAATAATTTTTTATTTTCTGGAACGCAGTAGAAACCGAGTGGTAATCATCATTCTACGAGCGTAGATAATTACCGCCCAGTTAACGCATCAGACCTTACCACTAAGTCAATGGCTGGTGGTAAGGTCTCAGACCCAAAATGGATGCGTGCCAATTTTTATTTTGCCACATGTCCATTTTCAGCAAAAATTTTATAAAGGCCTTTTTTATAGGCGAGCTGAAAAATGGATCTGCGTGCACCCATAACACATGCCTACGCTAGCACAGCCCATTTTTCGGTGCACCTTAGTAAAAGGACCCCTTAATCCTGCAAAGCAGATTGGAAAACAGAGGAAAAGTAAAAGGCTTTAAGCAAGGATTTGACTACTCTTTTCTACCTTACTGATATTTGCTTTTTCTGGTTGGCTTGGCTCTTCTGCTCTCAAATCTTTAGTTTTTTCCAGTTGGTGCACAACTGCCCAAAGGATGAGATCTATTTTATCTTCCTCCTGTTTTACCTTCCCATGACTTCCATCTATTATATTTTGTAATTTTCCCTCTTCCTATTATCCACTTGTATCAATGTCTTACCTTTTTTATTGTCTTTGTGTTTTTAATTGACCCCTTCCCTTTTTAGGTTGTTTTATTATTGAATTACTTGTAAACCATGGTAAAATTATGTATCATACCTGATAATTTTCTTTCCATTAATCAAGCAGATCAATCCATAGACTGGTGGGTTGTGTCCATCTACCAGCAGGTAGAGATAGAGAGCAATCTTTTGCCTCTCTATATGTGGTCATGTGCTACCAGGAAATCCTCAGTGTAGTCTATATCAAAGCTCCATCCGCAGGACTCAGCACATAGAGAATTACACCCACAAAGGGACACTCTTTCCAGCCCACCACCGCCGAAGCGGGGGGGGGGGGGGGGAACCACACCCACCGACGTGGGGGACACTGGCTTATCCTGCTACTGCAACCACGGGAGGAGCTGGCTTACCCTAACACCGCCGAAGCGGGAGGGATACAAAGCTACCCTATCGCACGAAGCAGGAGGGAGTGCCGGCATAATTTAGTTATCAATCCAGCCACCGTCGAAACGGGGGGAGAGGAAGCAGCAGCTCACTGTAACACAAAATCGTCTCAACTCAAGGAAAATCCAATTGGAAGAACTTGAACACGAAGTCCTTCTGAACAGGAACTGAAGACGAAACTTGAACCTGAAATATAACCAGAACACAAACAGTACAGATATCTGGGAGGGGCTATGGATTGATCTGCTATGATTAATGGAAAGAAAATTATCAGGTATGATACATAATTTTACCTTCCATATCATCAAGCAGATCAATCCATAGACTGGTGGGATGTACCGAAGCAGTACTCACCCAGGGTGGGACATGGAAATCCCAGAACGCAACACCGAAGCCCCAAACTGGGCCTCGGCCCGAGCCGCCACATCCAAGCGGTAATGTCGTGAGAAGGTATGAGCCGACGCCCAAGTTGCCGCTCTACAAATCTCTTCCAAGGAGACGGATCTGGACTCTGCCATCGAGGCCGCCTGTGCTCTAGTAGAGTGAGCCTTCAGCTGGATAGGCGGCACCTTCCCTGCAGCCACATAAGCCTCCGCAATCGTCTCCTTGACCCAACATGCCACAGTAGGCTTAGATGCCTGCAGACCCCTACGAGGGCCTGCGAACAGGACGAACAGGTGATCCGATTTCCGGAAATCATTGGTCACTTCCAATTATCTGATGATGACTCGTCTAACATCAAGACATTTGAGAGCAGGGTACTCCTCTGGGTAATCCTCCCTATGAAAGGAGGGTAGACAAAGCTGCTGATTCACATGGAAGCGAGAAACAATCTTGGGCAAGAAGGAAGGCACTGGGCGAATCGACACTCCTGTCTCAGTGAACCGCAGGAACGGCTCTCTACCCGAGGGCACCTGGAGCTCGGAAACTCTTCTGGCTGAAGTGATAGCCACCAAAATGACCGTTTTCAACGTCAAGTCCTTCAGCGATACCCTTGACAAGGGCTCAAAGGGCGGCTTCTGCAATGCCCGTAGCACCAGATTGAGATTCCACTTAGGCACTATCGAGTGCAGAGGAGGGTGCAGGTGATTAACCCCTTTAAGAATCACCTGCACCCTCCTCTGCACTCGATAGTGCCTAAGTGGAATCTCAATCTGGTGCTACGGGCCTTGCAGAAGCCGCCCTTTGAGCCCTTGTCGAGGGTGTCGCTGAAGGACTTGACGTTGAAAACGGTCATTTTGGTGGCTATCACTTCAGCCAGAAGAGTTTCTTAAAGCGCACCACATCTGGCTGCGAAGCCAGGGAAGCACCCTTCAGTTGACTCCTGAAGCAAGCTAGAACCGCTACCTAAACTTTAACTGAACTGAGCGCAGGACTTTTTCCAGACCTTCCTGCAGGAATGCCAACACTGAAGTAATTGGAGCAGTGAAGGGCGAAAGGGACCCTGCCTCGCACCACGATGCAAAGGTACGCCAAACCCTGGCGTAAGTAGTAGAAGTAGAGCACTTCCGTGCTTTCAGCATAGAGGCGATGACCTTGTCCGAGAAGCCCTTCTTCCTCAGTCGCTTCCACTCAAGAGCCAGGCCGTAAGGCCAAAGGGGGAGGGATCCTCCATCACCACGGGACCCTGATGCAAGAGGCCCCACTCCGCTGGAAGCCGCAGAGGACCGTCCACGGAGAGCTGGATTAGTTCCGCATACCAAGGATGCCTGGGCCAATCTGGACCCACCAGGACCACCCGGCCTGGATGCTTTGCCACCCGGCTGAGGATTCTGCCCATCATTGGCCAGGGCGGGAACACATAGAAAAGCTCTTGTACCAGCCACTGCTGGAGAAGAGCATCGACCTCCAGAGAACGAGGGTCCCGACCTCTGCTGAAGAACCGCGGTACTTGGCAATTGACTGAGGTTGCCATCAGATCCAAGGTCGGCATTCCCCAGTGCTTCGTGATCTCCAAGAACGCCCGAGCCGACAGCTGCCACTCTCCGGGATCCAAGGTATGCCGACTGAGAAAGTCCGCCTTGACATTGAGGACTCCTGCAATGTGAGCCGCCGACAGCTGTTCCAGGTTCGCTTCTGCCCACAGGCATAGCTTCATGGCCTCCCCGACTAGGGGGGGCGCTCCTGGTACCTCCCTGGCGGTTGACATAGGCCACAGCCGTGGCATTGTCTGACAAGACCCGAACTGGCCTCAGTAACAGAACCTGGAGGAACGCTTGCAGCGCCAACCGAATGGCTCGAAGTTCCAAGAGGTTGATGGACCACTTTGCCTCCACAGGTGACCATATCCCTTGCACTGTCCTTCCCAGACAGTGGGCTCCCCAGCCCGTCAAGCAGGCGTCCGTCGTGATGACAATCCAGTCCGGGGTTGTAAGAGACATTCCGGCGGCCAGCTTGTCTGGCATCAGCCACCAATTCAGTGCCTTGCGCACCGCTGGATCCAAGGGGAGGCGTATAGCGTAATCCTCCGAAACCGGAGACCAACGCCGCAGGAGAGAGTGCTGTAATGGTCTCATATGGGCCCTGGCCCCTCCATCGTGGCTGTCATGGAGCCCAACAATTGCACATAATCCCATGCCTGAGGAGTAGTGGAGGCTAGAAACCGGCCCACCTGGGCCCGAAGCTTGAGGCTCCGGCTGTCCGGCAGGAACACTCTGCCCACTTGGGTGTCGAACCGAACACCCAGATACTTCAGGGACGGAGTTGGGCGTAGCTAACTCTTCTCCCGGTTGATGATCCATCCCAGGGAGCTCAGAAGAGCAATGACCCTGTCCGTTGATCTCCCACACTCTGCAAATGAGGGAGCTCGAATCAACCAGTCGTCCAGATAGGGATGGACTTGCACTCCTTCCTTGCGGAGATAAGCCGCAATGACCACCATCACTTTGGAGAAGGTCCGCGGGGCCGTAGCCAACCCGAACGGGAGGGCTCTGAACTGGAAGTGCCGGCCCAACACCGCAAAGCACAGGAAGCGCTGATGAGGAGGCCAGATGGGAATGTGCAAATAAGCTTCCTTGATGTCCAAGGATGCCAGGAATTCTCCTGCTTGTACCGCAGCTATCACGGAGCGGAGAGTCTCCATTCTGAGATGCCGTATTCTCAAGCCCGAATGACTCCCTTGAGGTTGAGAATAGGCCGAGAAGAACCTCCTTTCTTTGGTACCACAAAGTAAATGGAGTAGCGTCCCGTGCCAAGTTGATCTACTGGCACTGAAGTTGTCCAGAGTCTGCTGAACTGCCGTCGCTTTGAGGGGAGACTTGCAGGGAGAGTTCACGAACCCGTCTCTCAGGGGCCGGCAGAACTCCAACTTGTAGCCGTCTCTGATGACTTCCAGAACCCAAGCGTCTGAAGTTACCCTGGTCCACTCGCCCAGAAATGAGGACAACCTTCCTCCTATCTGCTCTGGGCCATGGACCAGGGCCCCGTCATTGGGTACGAGACCCTGGGGGAGGGCCGGAGGACGAACCTCTGGGACAGCGGTCTCTGCGAAAGGAATGCTGCTTGGGGGAGAATTTCCGCTTGAAGGAGGAGGAGGAAGAGGAGCCCGACTTGCCTGGGCGATACCGACGGGCTTCCTGAAACCAGCCCTTAGAGGAACTAGGGCGAGTACTGCCAGCCCGTCCCCTGACCTCCAGCAACCTCTTGCCTTTAGAACTGCCGAGATCCATCACAATCTTGTCCAGCTCGTCCCCAAAGAGCAGCTTGCCCTTAAAATGCAACTTGGCTAGGTGAGATTTTGAGGCACGGTCAGCAGACCAATGCTTAAGCCATAGCCACCGACGGGCAGAGACTGTCTGAGCCATACCTTTAGCCGAGGCTCTCAAGTCTGCCAAGTAGGCCAAGCCCGACTCCAGGACCGGCCAATCCGCCCTTAAGAAAGGATCCGAGGGGGAGGCCCGCTGCAAAACGGTCAGGCATGCCCTGGCCACATAAGAGCTGCAAACCAAGGCCTGCAAACTCAGTGTGGCTGTCTCAAAGGCCAACTTTAAGGCCACCTCCAATTTCCTGTCCTGAGCATCCTTCAGGGCAGAGCCACCTTCCACCGGCAGAGCCATCTTCTTCATCACCGCAGTGATTAGAGAGTCTACTGTGGGCCAGTGAAAGGCCTCCCGTTCACCCTCAGGTAGAGGGTACAGATGGGACATGGCCCTGGCTACTTTAAGGCTCGCTTCAGGAGAATCCCATTGAGCCAAAATTAAAGTCTGCATGGCTTCATGAATGTGGAAGGTTCTGGGCAGGCGCTTTGTTCCCAGCATAATAGCGGAACCTGCCGAGGCTGAGAGAGAGCCTTCCTCCGGAGAGGAAATGTTTAAAATGCTCATGGCCTGAACTAACAGGTTGGGCAAATCCTCTGAGTGAAAAAGCCGTGCTGCAGAGGGGTTATCTGCCTCCTCCAAAGAATCCCCGAAGGACCTTTGGGAGAACCCAGAAACCCTGCCCTCATCTACATCAGAGGAGACAGAGTCCCCTAAGGCCTGGTGATCCACCTGAGGGCGTTTGATCAGGGAGGCCTCTTCACCCGTGTCTGACAGGGGAGCTGGAGCAGCGTTTTGCAGAAGAAAGGCCTGATGCAGCAGCAAAATAAACTCAGGAGAGAAACGCCCCTGTTTGTGCACCTCTGCAGCCAAGCCACGGCCCTAGAGGAACTCTCAACCTCCGCTCCAAAGAGTGGAGGAGAGGCGCGCTGCGCATCCAAAATGGCATCTGTCGCGTCACTCCGCAAAGGAGCCACGCGGGAAGAATGGTGCTTGAATTTCGCCAACTTCTTACCGCCGCCCAAGTCAAGGGCGGCCATCTTTTTACTGTCTCCCACCTCAAGGGCGGCCAAAGAAGAAGCCGTCCGAGCAGCGTGGCCGGCCAAAACCAGAAGAGCGGACATCGGGGGATGGGCGCCTAAGGCGGGAAAAACCGCCGACGCCCAGCGGAGGAAAAATCGGCTAACTCGCCAAACTCCGGAAAGGCGCCCAAAAAGGGCTTCTCTGCCTCCAATCCCCGCGCTTCCCCGCTAGACGTGCGAACGCGGTCCAGGGAGCGCTTTTTTGCGCCCTTGCCATCCGACGCCATAGCCATGTGGAGAACGTTCGGGGACCCCCCAGCCCGCTAGGAAAAGATAAAAATTACCTGCTTCTTGCTCCGAGCTGCAACGAATTGGTGTCCCAGTGAGCAGCTGCAAAGAAAGCTGTTTGCTTCAAAATTGCTTTTTTTTTTTTAACGGAGCCAGCGGGGGGGGGGGGGGGGGGGGGGAAGAAAAGGAGGGACCTGGAACCACCAGGTTTCACTCGCTCATGAAGAGCCCTCAACCCCAGGTCCTCAACAAAACCTAAACAAATAGACTTGGAGGCCTAGTCAGAGCTGCTGCTTTGTGACCACACACCTGCTGAGATAGAGAACATACTGGGGATTTCCTGGTAGCACATGACCACATATAGAGAGGCAAAAGATTGCTCTCTATCTCCACCTGCTGGTAGATGGACACAACCCACCAGTCTATGGATTGATCTGCTTGATGATATGAAATTAGAATTTTATGTCATCTCATCTTTATTAATGAGAATGTGGCCAGCTACAGTAACACAGCAAAAGATCAGAAGATAACCAGCTGGCCATGACAGTGAAAACAGACCAACAATTTAAAACCATATTTTCAAGAAAAGTATCCCCCTCCCAATCTCACCCCTCCTCTTTGTTCCATAGCCAAAATTTTATTTAGTAGTCAATCTGAAAAGGATGCAAGAGTGCACTGCATAAACAGGTGGAGGGGCATAATCGAACGGAAACGCCTATCTCCATGGGCGTTTATCTCCGAGAACGGGTCTGTGAAGGGGCGAGGCGGGCCGAACCGTATGGACGTTTTTGAGCTGGGCGTTTGTTTTTTTTTAGCGATAATGGAAACTAAAAACGCCCAGCTCAAAAACATCCTAATCCCAGCCATTTGGTCGTGAGAGGTGCCAGGATTGGTAGTACACTGGCCCCCCTGATATGCTAGGACACCAACTGGGCACCCTAGGTCAGTGCGGTGGACTTCAGAAAAAGCTCCCACATGCATAGCTCCCTTACCACGGGTGCTGAGCTCCCAACCCCGCTCCCCCAAAACCCACTACCCACAAATGTACAACACTACCATAGCTCTTAGGGGTGAAGGGGGCACGTACATGTGGGTACAGTGGGTTTTGGAGGCCTCCCATTTACCAGCACAAATGTTACAGGTGGGGGGGGGGGGATGGGCCTGGGGCCACCTGGCTGAAGTGCACTGCGGTACCCACTAAAAGTGCTCCAGGGACCTGCATACACGCAGGCCTCTAGGACTGGTTGCTGCTATATAACATTGGCACACCAGTTGACACCTAAGACTAATCTCTCCGAAAATGTCCTTTATTGGAGTAACCGCCTTTACTCACAGTTAACTGCAGATCAGAGGCTGTGCCCCACTGGCAACGAGTCTCACTGGTAATGAGATGAGCAGTAGGTCAGAGCTGGCAAAATGCTGTACAATGCCCTCTTTCAGCCACATTCAAGGGAAGAACTAAGTTGTCTAACGTGGCTAACAAAGGAAAGGGAACTAAAACTGGTTTACAAAAATGGCCACTACCGCATGGACTACAACAGGAAACACAACAGGGCACACTCTGACCCAGTAGGCAGGGGGAAAAACACCATGGGAGTAGAGCCTACCAACTACCAACATCGTGAGACTGTAACACAAGCTAATGAAATCACGGAGCCCAATACCCTACACCCACCACAATGCAATGCTGATGTGACCCTGTACTGCACCCGAGAGCCACATCTGACCCAGGGAAAGGCTGTGAGAGGATCGAACACATTCTGCTGTCATGGAGGTGAGTACGGCATTTGAGGCTGGCATACAGGCTGGAAAAAAGTTTTTAAAGTGGGGTTTTTTTGGTGGGAGGGGGTTAGTGACCACTTGGGGAGTCCGGGGAGGTCATCCCCGATTCCCTCCAGTGGTCATCTGGGCAGTTGGAGCACTTTTTTGGGACTTGTTCGTGAAAAAAAAAGGTCCAAAAAAAGTGACCCAAAATCGCGGTAAAAATGCCTTAATTTTTTCGATTATCAGCTAAAGACGCCCATCTCTCCTCGGCTGATAACCATGCCCCAGTTCCGCCTCTGACACGCCCCGGTCAACTTTATTCGTTTCCGCGATGGAGTGCAGTTGTCTGGCTCTGTTCTGGGCTGGCTCCCTTCCCTGTACCTCTCTGGCTCGCTCTCTGCCCTTCTTCAATGTTCCAGGCCGCCGGCAGTGTCAGTGCAGTAAGCACACTGCCTTCGGCAGCTCTGGAAGCTCTCCCTCTGTTGCAGTATCCCGCCTATGCGGGACAGGAAACTGTAACAGAGGGAAAGCTTCCGGGCCACCGAAGGCAGTGTGCTTACTGCACTGACACTGCCGGCAGCTCTGGACATTGAAGGTCAGAGGACAGCGGTGCAGGGCAGGGAGCAGGACGGTGCAGGGAGTGGGAGGGACAGGCACTTTATGCCCGCACCACTGCCTCAATTATTGGGGGTGCTTGAGCACCCACAGCACCCACGGAGTCGGCGCCTATGCGCTGCAGTATGTGCAGCCCGAGTCAATCCTTGTGTGTGTGTGAGTGAGACTAACAAGTTGGTTACTTATTCCGTTAAAGGCTTGGTTGAAGAGCCAAGCTTTCACCTGCTTCCTGAAGTAGAAGTATGATGAACTATAAGGCACACTAAGCTGCCACTCCAATGTCAAGTTTCAAAAATCACTTTTTTCTTCAAGCCAATCGCAAACCTGTCACAAGAGATGGGCATTATGGTATTGTCAAATGTCTGGTAACCTTAACCTCCCTCTCTGAGGTGGCAAGCACAAAAGATCTATGTTCATCCTGGGCTTTTTCCTAGCTACAGAAAGGTTTTCAGCAATTTATTCCTATGCTGCAGATCTCTTTGTTTAATAACAAGAAGCAAATATTGCAAAACATAAAAACTACTTTGGCAATATCATCATTTTCACTACTTGTACCCTGCCAAACAAGGAAAGTGGATAGTCATGTGTGAGAGTGCAGGTGAAAGGGGATTCGGGAAGGCACGAAGAAAGGGGGTACAGGGAGCCGGGGAATTCCAACGGGGCAGATTTCATGTGCACAACACCCACATTCAGAAAGCTGGGCTACCGGAGGCAGAGAGGTTGGCTGGCTTAAGGAAGAAGGGGAGGAACTACCAGTCCCAGAATCCTTCTCTTCCCCACTCAGCTGTGCAAGAGTTAGGGGAGGAGATAGAAGATTGGGAAATGGTCTCTGAGGAAGGTGATGAGGGCCAGCTGGAGAGATTGGGGGCGGGGGGAGTTGAAGAGGAGGATAAAATGGAGATTACTGAAGGGCTAGGGGAGGAACAGATGGAGATTGGAGCCCTGGCTAAAACCCAAAAAGCTGCTGTAAGAGGGTGGCTAGCTGTACCTTGGAGAGACTGGTGGAAGACCGGAGGAGAGAGGCTGAGGCACTGGGGGAAATCTCTACTAAAGAGGAAACAGGTGCAGCCTGTGGGAGAGAGAGAGAGCTGGGCACAATTGAAACCCCAGCCTGAACCAGGTGGGAATAAAGCTGAGTAACCGTGCTGTAAGAAGGTGCAAGAAAGACTGTGTAAACTGTTTCATACTAAAAGGTCTGGGCTGCAACCTACCAAGCTATTGGGTTTTTCCCTCTGATAATGTACTGTTCCCTAAGTGAAGTAATCTGAGCTAAAGTGAAGTGAAGTGTGTTGAACCTGAGTTTGAAGTTATATGGACTGTTTTTGAACCTGAATTTGACTGTGTTGGACCTGAATGGTGCTCTGGGCTGCTAGCCTAAACAACCTGGAGTGAAGGGTGTTGTGTTGATTTGAAGCAAGAAAATAAAAGCTCTTACTTATAAACATTGGGCTTTGAATGTGCCTCTGTGAAAGGAACGGAGGGAGGAGGAAGTCCTGGGAGTTCGCAGGGCCTGGAGCCAAGGCTCAGAGGAGCCAGACTGCTGTGGAGTGAAGGCAACAGTTGTGTGGAAGAAGAAGCAGCTAAGCAGGGTTGAGCCTGGCTGGGTCCTGGATGGGGGACCCAGCTACACATGCCAAGATTACAGCAGATGGGACTCGTATCATGAAAACATTGCCCCATGTTGACCTGCTAGAGCTTAGTCAGATCATGCAGAATCCGTAGATCCCAATATTTGAGCCTGTCTTCAGCCCATGTTAAGGGAAAATCCCCCCCCCCCCCACCAACCTCCACTCCTCTTCTATAGCTATTAACAATACTAACATCACTGACTTCTCTGTTTTATTTGTAAACCAGTAAAAGTACTAAAACCGTATAAATGTGTCAAGATTCCAGGGATGATTTCCTGTGGGTCCCAAAGGGCAACCAATAAATTAGACAAGGAGCCATTTTAAATCCATAGGTGCCCACCTGTAAGCCCCTTGCTGCCTGATCTTGTAGGAGCCCTTGTGCCAGAGGTTCTATGTACAAAACAAAAAGAGCAGATTAGAATGTGGGACTCATCAAGGCTGCCCCCGCTCAAGAAAAACAATCAGAAAGCACTCCATTAGTCAAAACCCATGCTTGACAGGCTTACTTGAAGTAATCAGTTGTAGTCCTCTGTACACTCTTGGGTCTGTGAGTTCCATAGACTACGTCTGCCAGATGGTAAAAACTGTCATAGCACTGACATCCAGTGGCCTCCAGATAGGCGCACACGGTGTTGAGACTCTCCAGCGCTCTTGCAAAAATGACAGGAGGAGGTTGTTGATTTTCATCAGCATGTGCCTCGCTGCTCATTTCTTCATCTGTTCCATCAGCTGTTGTTGTCTGCGTGTAGGCGCATATCTCGACATCAGTGCTGTCTTCAGCTGTTTGTAGATCGTAATCAACAGCTACGTAGCGATGGAACTCCTCTTCAGTAACACCGGTTTTGAAGTGAGTAACCTGTTCATCTGACGCATTTGCAACAGCTGCATCTGTTTCGTCCCTCTCCACATCCTTAACAAAGCTTGCCCGCTTGTAGCAGTTCACAATGGTTGCCTGTGTAACATGATTCCAGGCTTCTTTCTGCATATGTAGGGAATCCAAGAAAACAGCAGGGTAATCAATCTGCAAACTCCAAGATGGACACTAAACGAAGCAGATATGTATGTGGAAAACAACATTTATTTGATATAGATCAATAAATAATTAACAAGCCCGACACAGGCCGTGTTTCGCCCCACTGGGCTGCATCAGGGGCTACAAAACAAACAATCATATAACAGTTAGAACAAATATAAAAGCAAGTAAACATAAAAATAAATATAAAATAATAATTACATTTCATTACCATAATCTCATACTCGGCTGATAGTAATAGAACACCATGGTGATACAGTTAGATAAAAAATAAATTAATTGAAATATCAAAATGATATTGTATAGAACTAAATTGTGCAAATTGAATAAAAAAATATGAATAAAAATAATATAATGTAAATCACTAACATAACATTCATAGACAAACAATATATATATATATATATATATATATGTGTGTGTGTGTGTGTGTATCCTGTTAAACAGACATCAAATAAAACACATATTACGTTAATAAGTAGTCAAAAACTTCATAATATATTTAATATATAAATAAATGAATTAAGTAAATTGAATTAAAAAGCCAATGAAATATATGCTGCATATATCTGACACATACCTAATAGATATCTATAAAATCATATAGTCTCCACTTGAGTATCTAGAGAATATTGAATAAAAAGTGAAAAATAAAAAATGAATATAAAAAAATAGAAATACAAAAATAATTACTAAAGATTATAGAAAAATAAATACCCTATGTAGGGAATCCAACAGTGATAGCTTACGAGCCAGTTCAACAGCACGTTTATGCTTGCCAGTCTGGTCATCCATAATGCTCATCAGACGACGTAGCACAAGAGCCCGATAATGTTGTTTGACATTGGCTATTATGCCCTGATCAGAGAGGTAGTGTTTGGTGGCAGGAAGACCACCTTGACATTAGACAGCCCTATGTGCAGCACAATTATCACAAAGCAACAAAATCTGACTCCTTTGTGCCCGCATTCTAGTGTCTAACTTCTTTAGCCACTGCTTCCAAATTTCCTCAGTCATCCATGAATTTGCGTTAGCCTCGAATGACACAGGAAGTTGCTTAACTTTCTTGAAGCAATGGGGCTGTTTGCTCTTTCCAATGATGAGCGGTTCCAACTTCTCACTCCCATCCATATTGCAGCAAAGGAGGATCGTCAGTCGGTCCTTCGACGTTTTACCTCCAGTAGTTTCGGCATGTTTGAATGCAAGTGTTCCATCAGGAATCGCTTGACAGTAGAGACCATTTTCGTCAGCATTGAAAATGTTACGAGGTGCAAACTCATTCAAGATGGTAGGAAGAACTGAAACAACCCAATTTTCAGCACCAAAGTCATCAGTGTCTTGTTTCTCACTATGTTGTTTCTTGAATTTTATGTTGTTCCTCTCCTTCCATCTTTCCAACCATCCAACAGTGGCTTTGAATTCAGTTAGTCCAAGACTTTCAGCTAGCTGGTTGGCTTTCTCCATAAGCAGTGGACCACTGACAGGAAACTGTCTGCTCCTGACTCGAGAAAATCATCGAAGAAGAGCATCTTCTACCTCCTCAGCTTTTCCCGCCTGTTTTCGTTTCCATTGTGGATTTGTATTGTTTTGCCAGTCTTCTAGAAGCTGGTCTTTCTGCTTCAAGACACGTGAAATTTGACTGGGATTGACACCATATTCTTTAGCAATAGATGCTTGACTTTGTTTTCTAATTTTTTAAGAACTTCTATTTGTTCAGCCAGTGTTAAAGTCTTACAGTTCCGCCGTGATGACAGCCCCGGTGTACGCTCTAACAACATTCTTTCGCTTATTCTGCAAATCTCGTTGGTTGTCACATGCCAATCGGCTTCCATATTCCATGCACACACTTATACGGAGTGTTTCCTGCAGAGGAGCGGTCTTGAACCATGCATATAAGCGAATCTTGCACTTATCAGTGGTGCGCTAAACCAAAGTTTGTCCCCATAGAAATTGATGGTGCCAAAGATGGGACCGAAGTACGGCATGCAATTAAACAGAGCATGCACTTATCCGATTTGCACTTAAATGGAGTGCACTGTAATTCAAGGTGGGATCCCGTTCCCGCCTAGGTATAATTAGGATGAAAGCTTCATTAAAAGAAGGGAGGGACCCTCGTCCAGTATCCTTCCCATAGAGAACAGCCAAAGTAAGCACCACATGGTTTCCCCAAAATTTATAAAATTCCACCAGGAGAGCATCTGGTCCTGGAATTGTATTTAATTGTTTCTTGGCCTGCCCTATTTCTGTACCAGTTAACAGACCATTAAGCTTACCAAAGTCCTCTGGTGAGAGGCGTGGCAAGCGCATTTGATGAGAAAATTGACCTCATTGTCCTGCGTCTCCTATTAAAATTTTTTATAATGAGTTTAAAATGTTTGACTAATCCTGAATTTGTGTATATAGTTGGTGTGATATAGTATGGATGAAAGGTATAAATTTAGGGGTCCTTTTACTAAGGTGCGCTGAAATATAGCCTGCGGTAGTGTAGGCATTTGTTTTGGGCGCACACATATTCATTTTTCAGTGCACCTGCAAAAAATGCCTTTTTAAAATTTTTCCCGAAAATGGAAGTGCGGCAAAATGAAAATTGCCGCGTGTCCATTTTGGGTCTGAGATCTTACCGCCATCCATTGATCTAGCGGTAAAGTCTCGCACGGTAACTGAGCGGTAATGACCTACGCATGCCAAATGCCACTTGGCGTGTGTCATAGTAACGTAGTAAATGAGGGCAGATAAAGACCTGTACGGTCCATCCAGTCTGCCCAACAAGAAAAACTCATTTTACATGGTATGTGATACTTTATATGTAAACCCGAGTTTGATTCGTCCTTGCCTTTCTCAGGACACAGACCGTAGAAGCCTGCCCAGTACTGTTCTTGTACTAAGTTCTGAAGCTAACATCGAAGCCCCTTAAAATTTACACTCCAGCCCATCCCTATCTATTCAGTCACGATCAGGGTGTAGGACCGTAGAAGTCTGCCCAGCTCCCGTTTTGTTTCCAATTACCGGTGTCTGATACGCACATCCAAATATAAAAATTATTTTTTGGCCACGCATATCGGATGCGCGCCAAAAATGAAATTACCTCGAGCCATGCGGTAGCCGGGCGGTAACTCTATTTTGGCATGCGTTGGGTCCGCATAGACACGAGGCTTAGTAAAAGGGCCCCTTAATGCCTTCTGACAACCACAGGTCCCAGGTTTATTACCATATTTAAAATAATATATATTTGCCATATAAAATGGCAGTAGAGGCTCTGCAATGTGAAAGTGTGCTCAGTGTCCTCTGAATATTAAAAAAATAGACCTTTGGTGGCAGATGTCATGCCTTTTGCCGTTTTATAAGCCTAGCTCCATATAATTCTCTCATAAGCAAGAGAATTAGTTTTTTGTTTAGGTAACCTTGTAAGTGATAATCTCACCATGCATCATAGCCTCTGCTGTTTCCTAAAGCAAACCAGGTGTACCTACATGTTGTTGATTGTGATTTGAAAACTCTTCTCATTTCCACACTAAAAATTGTTGAAAGTCAGGATTGTGAGACAATCTCTGGGCATCCTCTACCAACAAGGGCGTTCCCACCAAGTAAAATTCCAGAGGCAAAACCAGATCATGGTCAGAAATCATAAGCAGGCCTATCTATGCTTTGAGAACCTTGGAAAAAGAAAATCTGATCAGGGCCATGCCTAGGGTCTCTGGTGCCCCCCTGCAGACTATCAGTTGCCCCCCCCCCCCCTTGTGGCACATGATGGCAAGGCTTACAAGCCTTTCTTGCGAAATACTTGATCGCAAATCATTTTTCATGATTTTTAACCGTGAAAATGATCGCTCACCACTTGTCACACTGACAGGATTTGTCAGCAATATTCTTAGAAAACAAATTGCTATACATTGCAAAATAAGATAGCAGATGTAAATTCTCAAAGTGGACATATTCCAAACACTAAAATGAAAATAAAATGATTTTTTTCTACCTTTGTTGTCTGGTGACTGTTTTTCTATCCATATTGGTCCGAGTCTCTGATTCTGCTGCTCTCTATCCGCTCTCTTAACTCCGTTTCCAGGTCTTCCTTTCCATTTATTTCTTTACTTTCCTCCTTTCTTCTTAATTTCTTGCCCTACATCCAAAAGTAAAAGCTGTGTCCTCCTCTGTGGAATTGACTGCAGGAGGTATAACGTAGATCCAGCTTTTGCCTATTTTCTCCATCCATGTGCATTTTTTCTCCTCTCTTCCATTTCCCTCATCTCCATCCATGGGCATCTTCTTTTTTTCTTTCCTCACCTCCATCCATGTCCAGCACTTCTCCTCTCTCGTCCCTCCCCTGTATCCATATAAAGCAATAATTCTCTCTCCCCTCTCCTCCATCCAAGACCAGCATTTCTCCTCTCTCCTCGCCAACTCCATCCATCCATGTCCAGAGAATCTCTCTTCCCTGCCCTTCCCTCTCATCCATGTCCAGCGATTCTCCTCTCTCCCCTGAACCACATAAAAGCCAGAAACTGTGCAATCTCTGCAGCACTGTTTCAGGCTTGGGCAGACCCAAGTGGGCCTTACAGTCATTCCCTTCTGTCATTTTCCATATCTCTCTCACCCAGACTAAGCAGTATATCATCTTTAACTACCAATAGGGTGAGCAGATGCATTTCTGCCAGGTTATAAAGAACAGAAGCCAGCGCTGGATTCTTTTTTAAGTTCTTTCTCAAAGGCACTTTCTGCACAGACATAAAAAGGTTAATAAATAAAAACAAACAAAATCCATAACCTAAAAACAAACACAAAAAAGTTTAGCAATTTTATTAAAGCAAAATGTATTTTCACATATCACAAACTCTTCCTATCCAAGCAGAATGTTTTATATTTATTTATTTATTGCATTTGTATCCCACATTTTCCCACCTCTTTGCAGGCTCAATGTGGCTTACAATACATCATGAATGGTGGAGATATATAAGAAATAAACATTTAGTAATTACACACAAAAAAAGCAATCAGATTTTCACTTACCAGCTCTTCACAGCTAAACTTCCTCTTTGAACCTACTGTTTGAACCATCAGCCAATGAAATGGCTTTTAGCTGTAGATATCTCAGGGTACCTGATAAGATAATTATGCACACAACATTGCAGTCATGCCCTCCTCTCAGAAAACAAAAACTTTGAACCACTTACAGATTTTTAACAAACAAAATTACACTATTTTTTTTTATTTCTCCCCAGTCTCACTTGCACACCTCCCTCCAAACCTGTTCTCTTTAATTTGAATGTTGTTCACTTCAAGCTTACCCTGAATGAGAAGTTGTTCCCATACCAAAGACATATATAGCACTCGTTGTATTCTTTTAAGCAACTTCAGCAGAGGTGTCTGCCTCAGTTAGCACTGCTGGGCTGCCTTCACTTTCTGACGCGGAGAGGGAAGGGCAGGGGAGAGAGGACAATCACAACTTCAGGTAAAAGATTTTGCAAGTGAATGGACCTGGGCGGCGCCCTCCAGAGGTCAGCGCCCCCCTGTGGTGCTTACCCCACTTACCATGTTGGCATGGCCCTGAATCTGATGTTAACAAATAATCAAAGGGACTCTGGGTATGATGCATCTGAGAGACGGCAGTGTATTCCCTGTCCAATGAATGGAGGACCCGCTGGGCATCTAACAAACCCAATTCCTTACTTAGTCTAGCCCCTCCCTCCAGTCCGATGTCATCGTCCGGCAGAAGGATTGAGTTTCTCCAATTTTATATCCACTACACTATTAAAATCCTCCCCGACCACCACACCCCACCCAGAAATTCCCATCACTGCATGTAGGATTTGGTCATAAAACTTTTTTTCTGGCACATTTGGTGCATAGAGTGTTAAATGTTAGATGTTCCCCATAAAGTTCATCCTGTATCATAAACCACCGGCCCATTGAGTCAGTAAGAACTTTCCAGTCAATACTCAAAATGATTAAAGTGGGCAGAAGAGACTCCTGCCCGCTTAAATTGCTTGTCTTTGGCTAACTGCAAATATTTAATGACATGTAACCGGTTAGTGCTGCCAAATATTCATGGTTAGCGCCTGAGCTGAAGCCAGCTAACTTGTGTGCGTTCCAAGGGCAGAGTTGGCACTTATGCAGTTAAATGCCGATATTCAGCCCTTAACCACATAAGATAACTGCTCAAATTGGGACAAATAAATAGCAGTCCTATCTTTAAGAAGTTCATTTTATGCGGTTAAGGGCTGAATATTGTACTTAGCTATATAAGGTTTAGCGGCCAACCTGTAACTGGATATTGAATGCCGGTGCCTGGACGTAGTCTGGCATTGAATATCTGGGAATACAGCTAGTGGCAGACATAAAAACGCTGCTGCTGCCTGCTGAATATCAGCTGGTTTATGTTCTACAAAAGGGAAGGCTTTATGAAGCTACTAGTGGGACATGTCAAATAGTAACATTGACTCACCCAGTCCCTTGTAATTTTGCATATTCTGTGTCTGTGAGGTTGTCTCCTGGAGCAGGGCCACTCCTGCCTGCATTTTGCACAGAGCTAGAGCCAACAAGACCTTATTTCCTTTTAATAAGCAAGCCAAGCCCACCTACATTCGAAATTAGAATGTGTGTAGCCCTTAACATAAATTAGCATGTGAGCCCTTATCTCCACCTATTCTGTAGGCAGTAAGGGCTCACACACTAATCCTGCACTAATCAGTGCACAGCAGTGCCAGCACGATAACTGATTAGCGCAGAAATGCTCACTCTCTGTCCCAGACCACCCCTGCAGCTGCCCCATTGGTTCAACTCCTACTTCATTTGTGTCTTTGAACTACTCCACCAGTAAATTAAGCTTCTTTTCAAATCCCTACTTCTCTCTCATTTTTACCATATCTGTCTATCCTTTTTCAATCCACCTTATGGCCCATGCTCTTCTCTCTCACCCTATGCCTACCCTGGACTGCCAGCCTGCCTCCTGCGCCCATCTTTACCCTATCTCTGAGTGGCTGGCCTACAGCTGGTTTATGGATGGCATCCACTTAATAGGCGGCCGCCTTCAGTCTGTGAGGACGTGAAGTACAAGCCATACACTTAGGACTAGATTCTATATATGGCGCCAAAAAATGTAAGCAGTATTCTATACAGGATACACATCCTTTATAGAATAGCGCTAAGCACATAAACAATGCCTAACTTTAGGCTGGAGAAGTAAATGACTGGTATAGATGCGGGCGCGGCCTGCCCCACAGTGTGGGAGGAATTGCATGCTATTAGAGCAATGATGCAGCACCAACTGGACACTTCATCTAGAAATAAACAGGACCTTGAATTACTAATGAGGCAAGCATGTGATTCATAAACCCATATCTAGAAGATTGAGGAGAAAATTTTCCAACTTGAAATAAGATATCACCATAGGCGTAGTTTGACTGTTTCATTTGGGGGGGCAAAGAATGGGCGGAGCATATTAGCATATCATTTGCATATATAAATATGCAAATGAATATGCTAATATGGAGGAAGGAAATGAAATTTACAGGCAAAATATCACAGATGCACATTTCAATTAATAAATTATGAATAAAATACTTTTATTTACCTTTGTTGTCTGATCATTTAGTTTTTCTATTCGCTTTGATCCCAGTGTCTTCTGTTTTTTATGCAGTGTCTTCTTTCCAGTAGGCTTCCCTCTGCTCCCCACCCTCCCAGTCCCATCCATCTCTTGCTCCTTCCCTCTGCTCCCCAACCCTCCCAGTTCCATCCATCTTCTGTTCCTTCCCTCTGCTCACCATCCCTCCGTCCCATCCATCTTCTGCTCCTTCCCTCTGCTGTGCCTGACCTCTCCCAATCCCATCCATCTCCTGGTCCATCCCTCTGCTCCCCACCCCTCGCAGTCCCATCCATCTCTTGCTCCTTCCCTCTGCTTCCCACCCCTCCCAGTCATCTCCTGCTCCTTCCCTCTGCTTCCCACCCCTCCCAGTCCCATTCATCTCCTGCTCCTTTCCTCTGCTTCCCACCCCTCCCAGTTCCATTCATTTCCTGCTCCTTCCCTCTGCTTCCCACCCCTCCCAGTCCCATTCATCTCCTGCTCCTTTCCTCTGCTTCCCACCCCTCCCAGTCCCATTCATTTCCTGCTCCTTCCCACCCCTCCCAGTCCCATCCATCTCCTGCTCCTTCCCTCTGCTTCCCACCCCTCCCAGTCCCATCCCTCCCAGTCCCATTCATTTCTTGCTCCTTCCCTCTGCTTCCCACCCCTCCCAGTCCCATTCATCTCCTGCTCCTTTCCTCTGCTTCCCACCCCTCCCAGTCCCATCCATCTCTTGCTCCTTCCCTCTGCTTCCCACCCCTCCCAGTCCCATCCCTCCCAGTCCCATTCATTTCTTGCTCCTTCCCTCTGCTTCCCACCCCTCCCAGTCCCATTCATCTCCTGCTCCTTTCCTCTGCTTCCCACCCCTCCCAGTCCCATCCATCTCTTGCTCCTTCCCTCTGCTTCCCACCCCTCCCAGTCCCATTCATCTCCTGCTCCTTCCCACCCCTCCCAGTCCCATCCATCTCTTGCTCCTTCCCTCTGCTTCCCACCCCTCCCAGTCCCATTCATCTCCTGCTCCTTTCCTCTGCTTCCCACCCCTCCCAGTCCCATTCATTTCCTGCTCCTTCCCTCTGCTCCCCCCCCCCCCCGAGGTCCAAGATGGTGACTCCGTTTACCCCCTCTCTTCCTCCCTCCCTCCGGTGCAGGCAACAGTCTTCAGCTTTTTCAGCGTTCCTGGCAGCGGTAGCGATGTACACGCTGCCTTCGGTCTGCCCCGGAAGCCTTCTCTTCAAGTTCCTGTTCCCACCTATGCGGGAACAGGAACTTGAAGAGAAGGCTTCGGGGCAGAGCCAAAGGCAGCGTGTACAACGCTACCGCTGCCAGGAACGCTGGAAGACTGCTGCCTGCGCCGGAGGGAGGGAGGAAGAGAGAGAGGTAGACGGACACGCTCCTCTCGGTCCGCTTGGCTTCCCTGCCCTCTCTGTCTGCGTCCCGCCCGAAAGGAAATGACGTCAGAGGAAGGCGGGACGCAGATAGAGAGGGCAGGGAAGCCAAGCGGACCGAGAGGAGCGCGTGCCTGCATGTGGTTTTTTTTTTTTTTTTTAAACTAATGGCGCGGCGGCGCCTCGCGTCGTTTGGGGGGGCATTGCCCCCCCTCGCCCCCCCCAGTCTACGCCTATGGATATCACCAAGTTCAGCATAATATTCAGGCACTTATACAGTTGCGGGAATGCATGGAGGTCCTAGTGAACTGATGTAGAAGAAACAGCCTTTGACTGTTGGGCCTGCCTGTGGGGAAAAACATGTTGCTGATTTTGCTGAATATTACTCTCACTCCTCCACTCATAGGCGGTCGGTGGCCCAACTGTTTGGGGAGGCTAAAGGGGGCGGGGTTAGGGGTGGGGCCAGGGGTGGGGCTTACATCCATAATTGTCTAACACAGAAAAAAAATAAGTAAAAATAAGTCACAATACCTTTTATTAAATTTAGATATTAAATATGTATCATATGTCAAAGAATAAAGTGGTTGCTCAAAGCATGTACTAACCACAATTGCTCAACTGCAAAACACTATGCACAAATTTGTGCAAAAACACACTCATAAACCTCACTGTACCATAACACTGGACAGACCCTAATAAACCAATATACCACCCATAAGGAAAATGCAGACCGTCAACAATATGAAACAAGGGATCATAATATCACAATTCTCATGTAGAGCCACAAAACACCCTTTTAGGGTGGAAAGTGTTCACAATGAGCTCCTTTTATGAACGACTATATGTAGATCTTTCAAGAGGTAGTGTGTCATGATTTCGGCTCTAAAACCCTTTCTGATGATTTGGTGCCACCTCAGTAAGGCCAATACACAATCTCTCCACTGCAAAACACTATACACAAACTTGTGCAAAAACACACTCATAACCTTACCAAACCATAACAGTACTCATTCCAAGGACAGGACGCTACAACCTTATGCGTGGAAAGGCAGCACTGTAATTACAGCGGGCTCTAAAACACCAGTGCACAACCCAGTGAAACAAAAAAACCCCAAAAAGGGCTGAAAATACTACACGCTAGCAGAATACTGCACCTTGATCACACATGAAAAACACATGACACAGCAGATATGAAGGCAAAATACTGAACTGGAAAGTTACCTCAAGAAGTCAGACTCAGCATGCAGCAATACTAGAAAAATTGAAACTTACATGCAAAACATCACAGATGCACATTTCCAAAAGCTGACATATTCCAGTTTCCAGTTAATAAATTCTGAATAAAATACTTTTTTCTACATTTGTTGTCTGATCATTTAGTTTTTCTATTCGCGTTGGTCCCAGTGTCTTCTGTTTTATGCAGTGTCTTCTTTCCATTTGATATTTTTTCTCTCACCATGTCCACCATCCTCCTGTGTCCTTATGCATCCTGTCTACCATCTGTAGCCCTGTCCCTATCCTTCAGTATCCCGATCCAGCTCTTAAATTCAACAGTTTCCCCTCCATCCATATTCAGCATTTCTCCTCACTCCCCTCCATCCATGTGCATATACTTCCCTCCCCTCCATCCATGTCCAGCACCTTCCCTCTTTCTCTCCTACCCTTCCATCCAGTGTCATCCCTCTTTCTCTCTCCATCCTTCCACCCATTACCCTCTCCCAATCCTTCCGTCCATTGTCTCCCTCTATTTCCCCTTCCTTCTAGACAGTTCTCTCTCTTGACCCTTTTCCATGCAGCATGTCCTCTCTCACCCCATCCTTCCAGTGTCTTTCCTCTCCCCCCCTACCAGCATCTTCCCTCATTCTGCCCCCTCCTTCCAGCATTTTTCCTCTTTCTCCCTCCTTTCATCCAGCCAGCATTTCTTAGTCTGACAGCTAGGGTCTCCCCCAGTTTCTCCCCAGCAGCTTCTCTCTCTCTCTCCTGCCCATGTCCCCTCTTTCTCTCCCCATCTCTCATTGGTTCTCCCCTGCTCTTTTCCATGTCCCAGGCTCTCCCCTGTTCTTTTCCATGGCCTCTCTTTCTCTCCCCATCTCTTTCTGGCTCTCCCCTGCTTTTTTCCATGTCCCTGGCTCTCCCCTGCTCTTTTCCATGGCCCCTCTTTCTCTCCCCATCTCTCTCTGACTCTCCCCTGCTCTTTTCCATGTCCCTGGCTCTCCCATGCTCTTTTCCATGTCCCTTCTTTCTCTCCCTATCATTCTCTGGCTCTCCACTGCTCTTGTCCATGTCCCCTGGCTCTCCCCTGCTCTCCCTCTCTCTCCTCCTACCGTTTCCAGCCAGTGGCCACGTTCTCTTCTCTCCCTCCAGCCCGGGCCTCTTTTTATAGCAGCGCTGACAGAAGAAGAAAGAGAAGCGTGGGGCCGCAGCAGCCTTCAGACATGCACTGTCGGCTCTGCCAGTCCTCTGCCCCCGGAACGGGAAATTGACGTCACGGGGCAGAGACCGGCAGAGCCGACAGCGCATGTCTGAAGGCTGCTGCGGCCCCGTGCTTCTTTTTCTTCTTATGTTATGCTGGCTGTGGAGAGAAGCAGCGGATCAGCGTAGGTCTCGTTCCTGGCTGCCGCTGTGCTGCTCAACAGAAGTGGCAGCAGCAGAAGATTTTGTCGGGAGTCTCGTCTCAGGCTACATTTGGAGAAGGAGGCAGGCGGGGCCGTGGGGAAGGTCACAGCTGGGCTGGGGAGGCTTAGCCTCCCCAAGCCTCTTATACGGGGCGCCTGTGCCTCCACTTGAAATCAAATGGGATTATAGAGTCCCAACAGGCCAATCCAGCAACTCTGCATCCAATAGTGATGCTGCTGCTTCAATTACCCAGGTGCAGTGGATACTACAAGTGGTTCGCAGAAAGGTACCACTAATGGTGAGGAACCATAAGATCTTTTTTTGCCTGACTTTACTGCTGAAACAGCCAGAGTGATCTGTGTGATATGGACTGCTGGCGCCAGTCCTTATTGTTGTGACTTTTAATAATAATCATTCTTTCACTAAAGTGGAAGATCTGTACAGCGTTATTGGAATCAAATGAAGTTCAGCGCTAATAGATGGCTGATGGATCTTCTCTTTGTGGCATGCCATGCAGGTTGTGTCTGCTCTACTTGCTTCATAGGTTGTGGTATTTATGGAAATGAGTAGGTTCCTTATTTTATTAGCCCTATATGGATGTTTAGTCTTGCAAGGGCTATATCTACTCTACACTTTTTTAGTATTCTTTCTTAGTCTGATCTATACATGAGTTTGGAATATATTCGACCTTGCTAAATATCACCTGAGTGATAATCTATTATTTTAGTTTTGGTGTTTTTAATTTTCCTTTATTAAGTACTTATACTGATATGGAAGCTTTCGGTGTGTATATATTTTTTTATTTTGTTATAGGAGGGAATGCTGGCAGCGCATCTTGTGTACTTGCTCAAACTTGATTAACAAATATATATGGACTGGACTGGATTATTTCTGTTTGTCAAGCCTGATGTTTGTTTTTCATTCTTGTTTGATATTTCTTAGTTGTCAGGGGGAATGTAATGTAGAATTGATTAAACTGATCATCTATAATTTTGTAAAGCAGCGGAGTGTTTCTATTGACATTGATGAACTGAATCATTCATGTCAGTTAGGATTTTAACTCTTAATGTTAACCATTCCATTAAAGGAGCAAAAAATAATTAGTTAAGGCAGGAGCAAGCTGATATAGTGCTTTTACAAGAAATTCATTTGTTGCAGGTGGAGTCTTGTAAATTGATTCAAGCATGGAAGGGAATAGGTTGTCATTCTCCAACCTGTGGAAAGAAAAATTGGGTTGTAACCTACTATTTGCATTCAGTTTCGTAAGTCTTAGGCAGATGGGTTCTGTGTGTAATTCACTCTAGGCTGATTCTTCTCTGGCTTATTCATAACCTTGGCTTAGTGGCCATTTAGCGATTTCATCATTCAACTACAAAGGAATTTATTTTACTCTTACCCCACATATCACTTATTGTACTATTTTCTAGTAACAAAAGATCTTATACCCAGAGTGCAGCATTGCTTTGTAGGATCTATTCTCATATTAGATCATGCAGCTGTCAGAGTTGACTTTGAGGGCCTCCAAGCTTCCAGAGATTCCCCCAATTGGTGCTTGAACCCAGAATTACAAGCTCAAGATGACTTTGTAGCAATGATACATAGGGTCAGCCAGGAATAGTTTCACAGATATGTGATGGTGCTGATTTTTCAGCCACAACGATATGGGAAACCTATAAAGCAATGCTACAAGGAAAAATAATTAATTATGTGGCCTGGATGAATAAATCTAGATGGGCAACACTTCAGGAATTGGAAGATAAGATAGCCAAGTTGTAAGGCAAATTTATGTCTGTTGGTGCCCCTAGTGCACTGTACGAGTTGCAAAAGATAAAATGAGTATAATTGCCTGCTTAGTCAACAAGTGGTATGATCCATTTTTCTACATGAGTGCACTATTATGCTTCAGATAACAAGGCAGGCCCAATGCCTGAAGGCCAAATGTGTTAAGCAACACATTGAGGGTATTATTCATCTGGATAGATGTATGTACATCTGATACAAGCATTACTGACCAATTTGTAAATTTTTCTACCGTGCATCAGAAGGTAGAGAAACCAAACAGCAGCAGAAAACCTTTTTTGATCATTTACCACATTCAATGCTGTCAAAGGCTCAGCAGCAGGATCTAGGGGCAGACATCACTGATGAGGACAGTAAACTAGTAATTAAATCATTGTCCCCTCAGAAAACTCCTGGGCCAGATGGCATACCCATCGAGTATTCCAAAATCTTTTCTCACCTCCTACAGCCTAATTTATCAGAACTTTATTCTTCTTTAAATACTCAAGCAAGAATCATAGGTTGGACAATGATTAGTGTTCTGGAAAAACTTGACAGAAATCCCAACTTAGTGGCGAATTATAGACCAATCTCATTATTGAATGCTGATTATAAGGTACATGACAAGATATGCCAAGATTTTAGCAGATAGGCTTGCTTCTGTGATGACCACTCTTATATATCAAGATCAAGTTGGCTTCATTAAAGAGTGCTGCATATCGAACAATGCCAGAGTTTTAATGATTTGTTGGTTATTGCACAACGGCACCATCATCATATTGCAGCATTATCCATCGATGTGGAAAAGGCACTTGACTGCATTAAATGGACACATTTATTTGAGGTCCTGCACTGGTTTTGATATGGGGAGTCATTTATAAATTTGTTAACCATTCCTTATAACTGTCCATCCTCATATATTATGATCAACAGCATGCTCTCTAAGCCTTTTCCTCTTCAGAAGGCATTAAGCAAGGCCACTGTCACCATTGTTTAATTTAGCCCTTGAACCCCTCTTGATAGCCATCCATCAAAGATACACTTGGTATAACTGTTGGGGACCTGGATTGCAAGTGGCAGTGTACACAGATGATGTAATCTTATTTTAATCACATCCAGAGACCTCTTTAGTTTCTTTGAACACTCTGATCTCATACTTTTCTAGTTTTTCTGGCTACAAGATCAACTGGAGTAAATCAGAGTTGTTATCCATGCTTGATTACTTTATCAGCCAGACGTTGCTCAGTACAAATTTAAATTGGACTGCACAAGGCCTTAAATAGCATAGAGTTAACAAGAGATCTGGACGTGAATAAAGCTTGAACGATGGCTAAAATTGACTCCATTATCACTTGTACAACTTTGGACTGGTCATCATAACAACTGCCAGTAAGATGTAATTAAGATGATTGTGGTTCCTCAAATCAATTATATACTAGCATGTTTCCATTCCTGCTGCCTGATGCTTTTATAAAAAGTTTGAATCTTCATTGCTTCAATTCTTGTGGGCAGGTAAACCACCTAAAATTGCTAAGCCGAAATTGAAGAAATCTCATGAAAAAGGGGGTATCAAGTTCCCTGATTTCTTTCTTTACCACATAGTCTTCTTGCTCCACTATGTGATGAGACAGCTTGAAGCTGGGCAGGATGAACCCAAGCTGCTGGCATGGCTGCTCCTGAACAAACAGAAGCTAGCCCATTTCCATTGGGACTATACTGGGGGATGATTCCATGGAAGCACTGATGAGTGCACCATGTGCTACATTCCACTAGCAAAGCTCTCCATTTTATGGATAATGCTCAAAAAATTCCTTGAACAAAGAGCCTTCACGTCCCATTGTGGAGAAACCCTTCATTAAAAATTGCAGAGAAACTCAGCTATTGGGAGGCCTTGCTGATGAAAGGCCTTTGTTCAGTTTCCCATCTGTTGCAGCCATCAGGTTTTATAGACTTTTGCTGCTTTAAAATGCTGATATGATCTGTCTATAACTCATCTTTTTCAGTTCATACAGCTGCAGCACAGCCTGCGATATTCTTGTTACTTTCTAAATAGCTTCTTGGAATTTCTGAACATTTTGGAACTTGCATGCAAATGTGCTTTATGTGGACACCCAGTGTCATTATGTTTAAGAGAGAGATTTTCACAACACTTGGAGTTCAAGAGATCTGGTCTGCGGATGTACAACTTCAGCCCTCGCAGATAGATTGGGAGTATTTTTTGAGCTCAGTCACTAGACCAACATTATCAACTTCATTAATGCAATCATTATTTTTCATGGCACACAGAGCTATCTGGACACCATGTAGGATGTTCCGGGCTGTACTAACTTCTTCTGCAAAATACTGGTATTTATTTATTTGTAGCATTTGTATCCCACATTTTCCCACCAATTTGCAGGCTCAATGTGGCTTACATTTGCCATAATGGCGGTTGCCATTTCCGGTTAACAGGATTACAGATGGTATTGCATTGAGGTGCATACATTCATGTTAACATACATGGAACATCTCTATATATAAAAGGCACCACCAACATTCTAAATGAAGCCTCCAGCCGGAAGTGTGATGGGGGAGAGATATCCGGTTTCTCCATGAGTGTCTGCCCCGCCCTCGCTCTCTCTGTAACACAAACAGTGAAGGAAAACACAGCAAAGCACGAAATCAAATCGCTCTCTCTGTAACAGTGAAGGACTCAGAGGGGGGAGGGGAGAGAGGGCAGAAGCCCTCACTATCTCTGTAACACAAACACAGCACAGCAGGAAACTTAACACTGAAGGACTCCGAGGGGGGAGGGGACAGAGAGGACAGAGAGCACAGGGGAAGGGAGAGAGGGCAGAGGGCAGGGACACACACACTCCCACATGCACACAGAAGAAAACCTTGCTAGCCCCCATTTCATTTGCATCAGAAACGGGGCTTTTTTACTAGTAATATATATGGAACAGATCATGGTATATATATATATATATATATATATATACCATGTGCCTACATACATGGTAAAGAAGAATACATTATGGTATTGCAAGAAGGTTCCTGAGTAATAAATTGGGTTGTAACATACATTAGGTCATTGGCTATAGAGAGACCCTATTCGACATAAGGTTTAAAGTGGTAGTTCTTGATCATTAATAGCAAAGAGGTTAAGCAGTCAGGCGATAAAAGTTCAGTTTTGTATAGATTGTGTATAATGTTATTATTTAGTATTTAAGATGGATGTTGTTGGTATGCCTTCTTGAAAAGATCTGTTTTCAGTAGCCTTCGGAAGATGGTTAGGTCTTGTGTTGTTTTTATGGCCTTCGGTATAGCATTCCATAGCTGCGTGCAGATGTATGAGAAACTGGTCGCGTATGTGGATTTGTATTTTAGCCCTTTACAGTTAGGATAGTGGAGATTGAGGAATGTGCGTGATCTTTTTGTGTTCCTAATAGGCAAGTCTATAAGGTCTGACATGTAGGTTGGGGCTTCCCCGTAAACGATTTTGTGGACCAAGATGCAAACTTTGAACGTAATTCGTTCTTTTAGTGGGAGCCAGTGTAGTTTTTCTCTTAGGGGTTTGGCGCTTTCGTATTTCGCTTTCCCAAATATGAGTCTGGCTGCTGTATTTTGAGCGGTTTGAAGCTTCTTGATTTGTTCTTTGCATCTGGCATAAATGGCATTGCAATAGTCCAGATGACTTAGCACCATTGATTGTACTAGGCTACGGAATACTTCCCTTGGGAAGAAAGGTTTGATTCTTTTGAGTTTCCACACTGAGTAGAACATTTTTTTTGCTGTATTTTTCGCATGATCTTCAAGTGTGAGGTTTCAGTCAATTGTGACTCCTAGAATTTTCAGGCTGTCTGAGACCGGAAGTGTGTAGTCTGGAGTGTTTATGGTATTGGGTTTGTTTGTGTTGTATTGTGAGGACAGGATGAGACATTGTGTTTTTCCTGCATTTAACTTTAGTTGGAATGCGTCCGCCCATGAGTTCATTATTTGGAGGCTGTGTGTGATTTCATTTGTGATTTCGGTTATGTCTTGTTTGAACGGGATGTATATCGTGACAGTCACTAGACCAACATTATCAACTTCATTAATGCAGTCATTATTTTTCATGGCACACAGAGCTATCTGGACACCATGTAGGATGTTCCGGGCTGTACTAACTTCTTCTGCAAAATGCTGGTACTGTGGGCAACTTGTAGGAACTATGATTCACACGTTGTGCCAATGCCTTGTTATCCACATGTACTGGGAAACAATTTGGGAGCACTTATCACTATATCAAATGCAGCATTTTAATATTCTGATTTCTGTGGCATTGCAACAAATCATAAGTAACTGGAAGACGTCTATACATAATAATGTTGGGGTTGATATTCAACATGATTAAACAGCCAGAAATGGCTCCTGGCCAGTTAGATTGCCTGTTCAGTGCCGAATTCAAAACCAGCTGTTTTGGGGGCGTTCTGGGGGCAGAGTCTGCACGTGGCCAGTTAAGTGCTGATATTCAGAACTTAACCAGTCGAATAAAAATAGGAGTGCATAAAAGTCAGTCCTATCTTTAGGCAGTAACCCACAACCGGTTAAGTGCTGAATATCATATTTAACCGGTTCTGCAAACCCAGAAGTTCAATTCCAGTGCCCGGTCATGGCCCGGCATTGAATTTCAGGCCTGCATAACGATCACCACCAGCTGTCGACCCTGTTGTTTTTGGGTTAAATACTGTTCAACTATGTTATCAATGCAAAAGTGTAGCTGCTAGTAAACTGCATCATATAGACTATATTAAAAAAATATATGGCAGCCTATTGCTGACTTTTTATATTGATAGTATTAAGCCACATACATAGTGCAGATGCTGTGCAGCAAAGTTACTGATGAACTTTTAAGTTGCAGTATGGGCCCTACTTGTTTTTGTTTTTATTTGTTTTAACTGTATTATCTGTGCAGAAGTTATTACTGACTATTGTTCTTAGTTGAAAATCTCAATAAAAGATTGAACTAAAAAAAAAAGAGTATCTGCCCGACATCACTTCCACAGCCCAACCTGCGAGGCGTATGGGAGAAAAGGCAACCTCCATGACAGAAGGTGGCAACTGAATCAGAGTCTTGGGGAAAAAAGCCAAGTCTAAGAGCAAGAAGATGCAAAGTACAAGAGATAAAGGAGTCTTGAATATAGGCAAACTTACTGGAGGCAGAGCGGACCTTCCGCAGGGCACATAAGAAAGGGAGAGAAGGGGAAGGAAGGAGAGGAATAGAAATAAGATTGGTGAGGTTGTGGCTTGACCAGCACAGGTAGAGTGAGAGTTAATTTGGGAGACCAGGATTGGAATTGATATCCTCAGGAGAGAGGAGGAGGAGAAGAAGCAAGAGAATACGGAGTATGGGAGGCATGATGATAGTGATGAAGATGGATGTGATCAGACAGAATGGAGATGGTTGATTGAAACTAAGAAATGTTGAAGCTTGAGAACTGGAGTAAAGCTAGACATACAAAATGGCTGGTGAGGTGATGAAAGCAGAAAATAGGCAGCATGGTCTTGAGGAGGGGGATTGTAGTGATTGAGATAGGAATAAGACTAGAA